>NC_059337.1:66943000-67598500 GCF_018350155.1 Leopardus geoffroyi | reverse complement strand
AAGAAAGAAAGAAGCCAGGCACAACAGAATACCTGAGAATGAACGTTTTCATTTGTGTAGTGTTCAAAAACAAGCACTCCTAATTACCTGTGGTATTAATTGTGAGAACAGTGCTCACCTTCAGGAGAAAGGGAAGGAATGGTGACTGGGAAAGTCACAAAGCTGAGGGGAGGACTTCTGCAGTCCTGATAAAGTTTTATTCCTTGGCCTGCATAGCAATTATGCAGGTGTGAGCACTTTGTGAAAATTCACTCATCTGTGTATTTGATTCTTGCTCTTTGTGTTAATACATCAACAAAATGATACAAAGCAGTTGTATGGATTTCACTAAAGCGATTCTCCCAATATCATTTCATTCATGCACAGGTGACTGGACAGACACATTTCTTCCAGCTTCTCCATTTGCACAGCCACCATCTTCTAATAAGTTTTGGTCATGTCACCTGTATTTTTAAACATTTTCTCTCACCATCCTTTCTGTGTTACTGCATTTGTCTTTTTCTTTGAAGTGGTAGATAATAACCCTGAGAGCATCCAAGAGTAGTTTTGGGTGGAAGTTTTAGTCTGAATGATCATGTCTTCTCAAACTAAGGACAATTTTCTTCTATTTTATAAAATATCTCTCCTCTACGACCGATTTGTGTTCTGTTTATTTTAAAGTGGGGCTCACATTTTTCTTCCACATCTCTCAACTTCTCTTCCATATTTTCCAGTTTGTTATATATTCTGGGCCACATCCTTGACAGGTGGGAAATTATTAGATTATAAACTTGTTCTTCTGTTTTGAACTATATGATATGTCTCTGAAAGTCAGGTTAACATATACTTGATCTCAGGAATCCAAGTAGCTTTCTGAATGAATTTATCAATATTTTTGGAAACACCTGGATTTTCATTGAATTTTTGAGATTTTTCACTCACATATATTATTCAAACACAGTGAAAGAATAAAGGAAAAATAATGAAGACAATGCTCATGGATGAGTTTGAAAAAGATGCTAAATTCCGCCTTATCAAATGTTATACAGTGCAGACATTAAGTAATTAAGCTGGATTCTTAAAAAGTTAAGGTCCAATTCTGAATATGGCATTTAAAAGAACATTCTATTTAAGGAATAAAGAATAACATCTATTCTTAGAATCTATTATAGAATAACATCTATTCTATGATGTTATTAAGATATAACATGCTTTAGATGTGTCATTTTCCTATGAATGCCTTTGAATCATCTTTCTTATAGAGAATTTTGGTTTTATGTCTCACTTAAAACAGTTTTTTGGTTTTGTTTCAATGAACATATTTGTGGGACGACAGCCAAGAAAAGGTGCCATTTGGGGAATGAAGGGGAAAACATTTTGTTTCTTTTTTTTTTCTTGGGATATTTTTGTTTACAGAGAGAACACAGGTTGCCATCAAACTTCCAGATCTGAACAGCAGAGGTGACTGTCAGCATCACTTTGTTCCTAAAGTCAGTAGCTTTCCAAAACAGTGTCCTTGCCAGCTGACCTCTTTAGTTACTGCCACATTTAGACACGTTAACAAAAGCCTATTGTTTACCCTAAGTGGTATCATTTCATTTTTATGTATGGCTTGCTCAAGGTGAATTTATTTGTAAGGAGGATTACTGCTCTAGAGTTATTCCATTATTAAATTGCTCTAACAACACTGAGAAATTATTTTCAGCCACTAATTAAAACTAAATGCAGCACCAGAACCCATCCAGTAAGTATTTGCTTTGCTTCAGCACCTAGAAAATGCTGTCATTAGGATTCCATTGGAAATAATTTATTTGACAACATCTGACAAATTTCTACACTTAACTTTTCACTTAAAATTTCATAGCTAAGTAGCTTGAGAAAAGTACCTATATTTTTTAACACAATCCTTCAATGGCAGCCTTATAATGTAGGTACATCACTGACCTATGGAGAGGTCATATAGCATAGAAGTTAAAGGCAGAAGCATGAGAGCCAGAGTACTTCTGTTTATCTCACCAACTGACTACTTGTGTGAATTTAGCCTAATTAATTTTTAGATACCTCAGTTTCATCATCTGTAAAATGGGGATGACAACAGTACCTAACTCATAGCGTTGTTGTGAGGATAGATGAGTTAATACAGTGCCTGGCACATAGTAAGTATTAAATAAAATCTAGCAGAGTGCCTGGATGGCTCAGTCAGTGAAGCATCTGACCTCAGCTTAGGTCATGATCTCATGGTTCATGAGTTTGGGCCCCACGTTGGGCTCTCTGCTGTCAGTGCAGAGTCCGCTTCAGATCCTCCGTCTCCCTCTCTCTCTGCCCCTCCCCTGCTTGCACTCTCTCTCTCTCTCTCTCACACACACACACACAAATAAATAAACATTTTAAAAATTTAAAAAAATTTAGCCAATTCCTGTTTTTAGTGAGGAATCATTAGAGAGTGTCTGAAGATGCTAAATCAGTAGAGATATGCATGTATTGTATAAAGTTATAAGTCATCTTCCAAAAGACCTAAAGATAGAAATTGCTAACTTTAGAAGTCAAGGGAATGATAAACCCAATAAAAATAGACGAAAAATAGCATAAAAAATAAGGGCATAAGTTAAATACAAAACCACTCTTTCCTCTCGTGCCTTCTGGCTTTGCTATTTCTGTTATTCCTGATGCTTTTTAGCAGCTCTCTCTATGATTTCAAACATTGCCTATGCCCTGTCTTTCAAGCACTGAGCATATACACACAATCACATTGAAGCTGAGGAACCTGTAAACCCCAAGAAGAGAATAAAGATCGCCACACACAAGTTCCTGTACTTTTCCATCTCTGCAATTTTTGCACTGGGTTGTGTAAAAATTCCTCAGCTTAACCTTCCAGCTCCTTAAGCTGATGTTTAGATCAGTTCTTCCTGCCATGCATCCCAATATCAAGGTTTCATTTTGTTTACAATTGACTCACTGTTACAACAGCAGCCCTTTTTGTTAAGTCAGCTGTACCTTCTGTAATTTATCTGATGCTAATGGTAATAATTAGTTTTCTTCTGCTTCTCAACTCATCTTCCCAAACAGGTAAATTATTCCTGTGTGTTGAATACGATGCCTGTCTTTTGTGCCTGCGTTGGTTTTCCTCAAATTTTTGGTGATTCTTGGTTATCACTTGATGTTTATGGATAAGCATCTAGATTCCTGATCACTGCTAGCTGCAGTATATGTCCCCAGTCCTAGTGACAATATATATTTTTTTCCCGATTCTGTGTATAAGCTCTGATTATATGGGCTCTGGCCATGCGCCCAGGCCTTCATGTGGGCTTATCTTTTGGATGCAAGTATGCCTGCTCTCGTGAGGCCACCCAGTAGCCTACATCTCTAGCTGAGGAACAGAGTATAAGCAGAGTGGAAGAAGCAAAATATACCCTATGTTAGATAAGGACAAGTGTTATTGAGACTTTTAAAACAAGGAAGCACAGACAAGATATTAGAGTGAGTATGTGGCATTCCTAGATAGGGCAGCCAAGGCAGGCCTCCCTGAGAAGGTGACATGCCCCCAGGGGCACAAAGTAAGGCAAGAATGTTCCAGGCAGGCTAAATTGCAAGTGCAAAGGCCCTATACAATGTCTGAAACTTATGTAAAAGGAAGCTGTGTTAATCATTCACATTTTGCCTTTTGGAACTTCTACTGGTTCCCCATTTGCTTTGTGCTGCAATTTAAGATGTTGCAAGTTTTTGAAGCATTAAACACGTTAGTTCTTGCTGAGTGGTTATAATCTAGGTACTTTGTAAAGGCTTTCTAAAATTGACTTTCCAAAATCATTATAATCTTACTACCAAAAAGTCCTGACTAAAATCTCCAGGGAAGGTCCTATAAGCAATGTTGAGAGTCTCTGAACTGGAAGTCAGGTGATAAGCGCTCCAGTCCCATCCCTGCTGGTAACTTGCTGTCAGCCTTTGGTCTCTAAACTTCTTCAGTCCTCAGTTTCCTCACCTATGGAATGGGACAGGTGAGTTGATTCAGGTATCTTATGTCCACATTTTGTTCAATGAATAGGGTATTTTGAATAACCTTAGATTGAACTCTTTGGTTTACCTCTACTTTGCCCCAGTAAACATCGAAACTTGCCATCTTCTATCTGGCCCATTTCATTCCTTGTTATCTGCCTGACTCCTGACAAAACATCTTTTATGGACCCTCTAAGTTATAAGGGCATGGTACTATGACTGTACGTTGTTTATTAAACCCTCCTAAACTTAGGAGGCCACTCTGGTTAGTTCATTTATCTTCGCATAACAGGAACCATCGAAACTTCCACTCACTGGGATAAAGTTAGGGATACGTTGTGAAAAAATGATATTGAGTTTATTATTTCCTGATTGTGAAAAGGTGGAGGCTGTCATATCTGGGAAAAAACATACCCAGGACAGTTTTCAAGCAACTGCCTTTTATGTAGCTAAGGCAGGGTGAGGTGGCTGGAAGAGTCTTCATGGGATAAAAGTACAAGTCTTTGAACAATCTCCAAAGCTTTTTTTTTTTTTTTTCTGCAAAAAAACCTTCATCTTAATCCTTAAATACAAACTGAATACACACTCTTGCCAGTAGATTGTAAGCTCTCTGAAGGCAGGACCTATTCCTTAGTTGTCTTTACATCTCAATGGCATGACATAGTACCGCACATAATACACGCTCAACACATGCTTGTAGGTTGACTTATGTTCAAAATTTTCTGCCTCCCTTGTCTGCCTTCTGGCCCTCTGTGGCATCATACTCTCTCTTGTTTCTAGATCTCATAAGGCTATTTGTTGTCTTTGACAAGGCAGTATTTTTCTCCTTCTTTCTCCTATCTTCACCTGATAACTCCCAAGACACCTGAATCCCCCCGAGATCTAGGTCAGGTGCATTGCTCTCTCTCTGTCTCTCCGCCTCTCATACCTATTTTGTTATGGGTATTATTTTCACTAGACTCTAAATCCTGTGAGTGCAGACAAGTCCGTTTCCATCTCTGTGGTACGCCCAGCATTTAGCACAGTTCCTGGCACAGGATAGATACCAAGAAAGTGTTTGCTCAATGAAAGTTATGAAAAGAAGGAGTCCTAGGATACAGCTGGTCAAAAGAAGAAAAGGTGATGAAAGAAATAGGTGATAAGAGGAAACAAAGACTTAAAATAATTTATCAAGGAAGATAAATCAAAGTTAAGTCCTGAAAAGTTATTTGAAACTAGTGCTCCAAAATGATTGCTAAAAAATTAAGCTGAAGAATCCTCATAGGTCACAATCCTTCATATTGAGATTTATTCCAAATAGGTGGGAACGGAATGCCGTTAAGTGCAAGCAAAGACACTTCCTTGGGGGTCAGTGAAATATATTAGAAAAGTATAAATTAATGGTCACCGGGGAGGACTTAAGCGTGGCGAAGCACAGTATCAGATACCTACAGTGTGTGCTAGCAATTATTCACATCCAGGATGTATTGACTTCTAAGATTATAACACACAAATGCTATCTGGCAATATTTGTTATTCGATAAAATATAGGGAGATAGAGTTGTGAAGGATGGGAGGAGTGTCAGCTTTCAAGACAGTAATAAACACTAAGGAGCAACTCAGTCTTAATTTTAATATTACTTCAACTCACTTGTGAAATTCTAAATTCTTAAATGTGGACTTCTGAATTCCTCTGGCAAAATTTATCTTCTTTGGGGGTTATTAAATCAATTAACCTTGGGAAGGGAAGGTTAAAAGGACTTCTGTGGGCTACGTTCTCACAGCATGAAAGCAAACAGGCAGAAGCCTGACTGAACCACGGGTAGGGTTCAAGGAAAGGTTTACACTAGCAGATGATCAGCTCTGTTCTTGCTAAAATTTGGCAAAGAAATACACTGTGGTTTCTTCAGATGACAGCATCATAATTCATTTAGCTCTCTCCTACCTTTTCACAAAAAGGCCAAAACCCCACAGGAAATGTGAGCACTGACATTTTCTACCCAGGATCAAAAACCGACTATTTTGCCAGAAATTGAAAACAATATAGCTAAAACAGTAAATACAACAGTAATGTGTTGAAAGAAATAGGCTGCTGGACTGGCCAGTGACACAATCCATCATTTCTATTTTAACTTCTGATGGATAGAAAGGTAAAAAAGAAAAAAGAAACAAAAAATAACAAAAATATGTTTGGGTTGGCAGACTTCCATGAAATATAATGAAAACCAAATAAATGTCAAAAAATCCCTTTGCATTAATTTACAGATTATGCTCCACAGATTTGCACTAAACGCAGTACTTCTAATGGCAAGTTTGATTATATGTTTCTAGCTGATTTCCAGGCAGTTAAAAGCTAGCTTAAGGGCCATCTAGGAGGCCTGATTTCTTTTCTTTCCGCAAAATGCTAAAGCTTCTTTATCATTCTGTATTCAGCCATGAACTCAGCTGCACAAGCCAAATGTAAAGGTTTTATGGGCCAATCTATCATGTGAATTCGTGAACAAGAATACAAGCCTACTCATGCAGACGCTGAGGGTGATTTCCATTTTTATGAATGAAAAAGAACCCTGCATAAACATTCTTTATTTAAAGTTTTAAATGAAGAAAGATGCAAAACAAAATGGGAGCATTTTGTTTTATATGTCAATATCTTGTAAGAGGGGCAAAGTAAGGGATCTGGCTCACATGATTCCCAAGACAGCAGTATCTCCTTTGCATTAAGTACATAAATGAGATTTATGGCCACTGACCTAATCTTAGATGCCAAAATGTACAGCAGGAACAGCTTTCTGAAAAACTTAATTTAAAATTATGGTGTTAACAAAAGCATTTTAGGAAGCAGACAACACCGCTGGCGTGCACGCACACAGGCATCTAGGAGAGCTGGCTCTAGAAAGGAGCTGTGGGTATTTGCATAAAGCTTTTCAATACATCTCAGAGGTAATTTAAATCCACAGGTTTTCCTTTTTCTCCCTACCACCCTGGTGTTAATGAATTTCCAAATAAACTCATATCACCAGACAGTTGATTTTCACCACTAAAGGTCATTTAATACCAGACATTCATAGATTTGGGGGAGGCTTAGAATAAAGAAAAATAAATAAACCTGTTTATTCCTTTTCTGAATTTTAAAAGCAGGTTCCTTACCACTAAGTACTTAACTAGATTAGCACCTTGGAGAAAAGAAAAGGCTTGAGCAACTGCACTTGTAATACTTTATCCACTGAATGAGAGAAAATGGGCTGTGATACTGCTAATCCACTGGTAACCACTTGGAGATTTTCCTGAACACACTGGTTTTTGACCTGAAAAAGACCAAAAAGAAAAAAAAAAAAAAGAAGAAGAAGAAAAAAAAAAGAAAGTAGTAAAGGAAACCTACACTGACAGATATCAAGTCAACACTTTCTTAATATAGTCCCATAAAACAGAATTCCTGGAAAAAATAACATCCTGAAGAATAAAATGTCAAGTTGAAGAAACACATCCCTTCCCTTATCATTGGATTTTAACAAGTGAACTGTGCGCATAGTTGGAGGAGGTAAACATATAGTAACATGTTTTCCCAATGATTTCAAAAGCTTTTACTTTTAAATACAGATTTGAAGCATGAAAGTGTACACTTCAGGTATACCTACATATATCATCTTCCTGAAACAGATAAATCATGTCACTATGTAACATGTATATAGGGCTAAAAAGATTATCAAAGAGAATCATCGAAATTTTGAAATTAAAATGCAGAGTTCAAAAGAATGTTGGATTATGTAAATTATCTGAACATTCAGTTCCAAATTCCTGTCTTAGTTTATGTTGTCCCTGAACAGTCTAAAATATGAACTTGGCTGTAGGTAATTTCTTTGGGAGGTGAATCCTAGGAAACAGAGTGAAGGAGGCGTGGGGAATGAGAGAGGGAAAGAAAAACCAATAATGCTATTGAGTTCATTAATGATCTGGGCAACTGAGGATCAATTCTCCTGGGCATTCTCTGAGGAGCTCTGTAGAAAGTGCCTTAAAATTGCTTATCTGAAGGATGTCAGGCTGGTGCCTTTATTCACAATACCCTGTTTCCCATTAGTTGAGGGCTGTTGCAGGTGGCAGTGACTCCCTCACCCTTTCAGGCTTTCCTGGCATAAGGGCTGAGTGAGGTCCGCTGGCTTCAGAGAAGGCCTCAGGGAAGAAGAATGGAGGAATGCACAGCTCATGCTTCTGGCAGAACACTGTCAGTGTGCCTAGGGCTGTTCAGTACTGCTGTAGCTAGGGTCAGAGGTGAGATGACAGCATGTGACAAGGGCATCAGACACCTGTACCTCAGATGCTAGGTCACCTACAAAAGCTTTCACTACATGACTTTGAATCAGCTCACAGGATGGAGATTAGTAAGACTCTTCATAAATTCAAAGTTTTTGCTTTCTAAAATTCATTATTATTCCTAAATTTAAAAAAAGCTGCAAACAATCTAATTTATAAAAATAATTTGTGTTCATGTAACCAATCCAATTTCCTTTCCAATTAATATTTCTGTGTGTGTGTGTGTGTACTTTCTGAAGAAATTAATGTTTAAACTAGGCAAAAGAATGCACTTGAAATTTAAAGAAAAAGAGGAAAGAGGAGAGGGCAATGATGCTAAAAAAGAGAAAGAAAGAGTATCACCTAAATAGGTGTTTATGACAACTAATTTTCACATTGTGTCAGCAGTACAAAATTATTTAAATAGAAAATAATGTAATTATTTTTTCACCTCAATAAAGAACAATCTGGTTTGGATTAATTTAACATTTTTCAAATGGTTGCTTCAGCATCACGAACAAACACATTGTCTTAATTGTATTTTTTTAAAAAGACCATATATCATAGTGGTTAAAACTGCTCAGGCCTTGAGGTCAGATACTTATGTCTGAATTCTCACTCTACAACTTACCAGCTGTGCAAAATGGTAACAGTGACATATTTAGTAATACATTCAGTAATTGGTACTTTAGAATTAAATCACATGACATCATATGATATGTATGGAGCCCTCAGAAAAGTGTCCAACTCAGAATAACTGCTCGGTAACATTGTTTATTATTATTGTTGTTGTTAATATTCTGCAAAAATTAGGTGGTAAAAAGTCATAAGGGCAAGTTCGTAATTATGTGTGTACTCATATATTGTTACAGTACAAAGTAATAGAGGAGAAAGAGCATGTAACTGAGTAAAATATAGACTCACTGTTTTGTAGAAGGTGACTCCATGATTTCCAATGGGAGGTGGAGTTTCACCTTGGTTTTCTTCCCCTGTTACAGTGAGGACATTGTCCTCATTACGGTTCACCTCACATGAACGGCTACCCATAAACAGCTTGTCTGAGGATTCCAAAAGCTAAGAAAAAAGATTAGTGAGCAGAATAAGAAATGATGACTCAGGAAGCTTTTTAAAAAAGCTGAAATCGGATAGGTAAGTAGAATTTACATTTACTCAAGATAAAACTGAGAGGAAAAGCAAAAAGTTTACCCATTCATAGGAAAACGCGATTATCTGGGAATGGCAAGCAAGTTGATGTTGGTGACACCATGCGGTCTGTGAGCAGCGGAGAAGAAAAGAAGAGCTACAACAATCGCACAAATCCTTGGTGTATCACAATCATACAAAGGAACAAAGGCGTTATACTACAGCAGTGTAGAGTTGGGTGGTGAAGTGCTTAAGAGAAAAGGAAAAATACATGGCTGCTAAAAGCATAAGAGACACAAAGAGAGCGTCAATAAAAAAAAATCTTTAAAAATTTAAAAATTCCAGTAGGAGAAAAGGTTGATCATGCAGTATCAGGCCAGCATTAGAAACTCATGTGTCAGCACCATTAATAAATGAGTTCAATTAAATAAATTAGTACACAAATGTTGTGTAAAGTAGGACAAAGTAATATAAATGAACAAACTTAAAGTACTGGCCATACTCGTAAGAAATGAAATTTGTTTTCAATCTGGATTAAATTTGTTCTTGCACATGGGTGTTATGGGTCTAAATTGCTATAGTGATCTAATGGGCACCAAATGTGATAGATATCCATTCTTCATTCTTCAAAGTCCTCTAATTTTAAAAATGGAATAGAGAAGTGTACTAATTTGAGATTCTGTAATTTCAGCTCTAAAAGAAACATCAGCTTAAAAAGAAATTTTTAATGTTTATTTTTGAAGGAGAAAGAGACAGAGAGAGAGAGAGAGAGAGAGTGTGTGTGTGTGAGAAGGGGTGGAGCAGAGAGGAGACACAGAATCCAAAGCAGGTTCCAGGCTCTGAGCTGTCAGCACAGACCCCAACGCGTGGCTGGAAATAACAAACCATGAGATCGTGACCTCAGCTGAAGTAGGACACTTAACCGACTGAGCCACCCAGGTAACCCAAAACATCAGCTTTTAAAAGATGAAAACTAAATTTATTTTAAAGAACAGACGACTGGGTTTCTAATAAAGTTTGGTTTAAAGTAGACACACGTAAAATATGTATGAAAGGTAAACTTGTGTATCACAATAGAAAATAAAGTACTTTTTCCTCTAGGTTTTCAAATTGGTTTCCAAGTGGTTTTTTAAACTGGGTTTCACGTCAAAATCAACTTTTCTTATTATATGGGTTTTCATAATATGAACTTGAGAAAAAATGTTAAATGCTTTCCTAAAAAACTAACCAGTAAATTTTAGAGGAGTCAAAGATGATTAATTCATGCCCATCAGGTCTGCTTTTCTCAATAATATTAAATAGAGGTTCTGCAATTCATGGGTTGTCTGACTTCCTTCCTTTGGATACGGTCAAATGAAGAATGAGACTCAGCCTAGTATTCCTCCCACTCAGCTTTAACATTTGTCAATTCAAAGCTAATCTTTTCATCGTACTTTCACCCACCTCTTTATCCTCACCGTGATTATGTTGAAGGAATCCCAGATATACCATTTCATCAGTATATATTTCAGTAAGTTAAGGCAGAAAACTCATTTTTTCTTTTTAAATACAACCACGATACAATTATCACACCTAAAAAAATAATTCTTTAATATCATCAACTATCTTGTCAATGATGGTTTATTGAACTTTGACAAACTATAGTTCGATGAACTATAACAAAGTGTAAGCTATCTTAGCAGATGGTACAATAAATGGCTGAAGCAAAATCCACACACCTGATCTAAATATATGCCTTCGTAATTAATTGCCATATGAATTGTTAACAGGTAAAATTCCTAAGTATCCAACGTTATTTAATTTAAAATCTCCACTAAGCAATATAGAAGGATTTTGACTTGAAGATTCAGTAGTTGCCAATGAATTATCTCCCATGTGTTCACTTTTCTTTCTGTGAATAGTCAACGCTAACTTATATTAATATCTGCACACAGATAAAAAGAGATGATGCCCATAACACAACAGTGCATGAGGTCCTTTTAGTTATATTGCTGCCTTATTTTCTATTATATACTACCTCATATTCCAATAACTATTTTATCTATGGTGACAATGAATAGTAGGGCTCGACTGCTGTAAAAGATGGCTTTTAAATCAATCATCCTCTGACAAATTTAAGGAGATGAATAATTCACCTCAACTTAATTCAACAAATATGTATGTATGTATGTATGCATGTATGTATTTAGAAGCAGCAGGAGAGAGGAGCAGAAGGACAGAGAGAGAGAATCTTAAGCAGGCTCTACTCAGAGTGGACCCTGATGCGGGGCTTTATCCCACTACCCTGGGATCACCACCTGAGCCGAAACCAAGAGAATGATACTCAACCGACTGAACCATCCAGGTGCCTCTCAACAAATATTTATTGAATGCCTAGTAAATGCCTCTGCAATATTATATATACTGTGACGTCTGCAGTCACCAAGAGAAAAGTGATCTCTCCTCTCATCTAGCTAATGATATAATTTAATAGGAAAACTGTAAAAATATGCCAAAGCAATAAATGCCCATGTGATCTATTTCTAACGTTTAGAAAATATGATATTTAAAACAATACCTAGCAACATTTGTTTCTCATGTGGAAAATATAATTTTATTAATAAAAAATTGAGGAGAGGTAGGAAGCTTTGCATATAGAAGGCTACTCAAAATTAATGGGACTAAACTGATTAATCTAGATTTTTTTCCTGGATAAGGCACTAGTTACTTTCCATTTTTAATAACAGTTAGCTGTGTTTAGGCAGATGAAATAACTTATAATTAAACCTGAAGTAATCAAACAAGATAAGTTTAAAACATCAAGTCTATGTTTTATTATTAGGTACCTTTCCTTTTCAGAAGTTTATGATTAGTACTGATGATAAAGGGAAGCCAAGCTAGAAAGAAAAAGGAGTGGCGGGACATATACTAAGTTCAAAGAGAAAATATAATTGCCAATCCTAAATCCATTTAAAAAATGGTCTCTCTCTTAAAAACTGAGAACAAACTGAGGGTTGATGGGGGGTGGGAGGGAAGGGAGGGTGGGTGATGGGTATTGAGGAGGGCACCTTTTGGGATGAGCACTGGGTGTTGTATGGAAACCAATTTGACGATAAATTTCATATTTAAAAAAATTAAAAATAAATAAAAAATAAAAATAAATAAAAATAAAAATAAAAAATGGTCTCCATCTTTAGAAAAATACTCATTCCAAACTGAAAGCCCCATTATTTGCAATGGAATGGAAACTTAGCTTATAATTGACGTGGGTCAAAAGTATAAACCAGAAATTCAAAATATACATAAGTACTTGACCTAAATACAGAAAGTCTCTAGTTAAGTAAAGCTGTACATTGAAAGTTCTCAGAAGACTCAATTACTGTCCTTCATTCTTCTAGTAAATACAATTCAGGAGAGGCTTAAAAGGAAGTTTAGAAAAGATTCCCAAAGGATTTATATTCTCTCATTAAATATTCACTTATTTAAGGAAGTGAATGACCAAGTGATAGATATCAAACTGAATCAATAAAAAGAAGCAATTAAATAATATATGATATAATATTGTGTAAAATACTTTCCTACATGTGCACCATGGTCTACATTATAAACAAAATAAAAAATAGGTTACCAAAGCCCATCATTTTGTTCTGAACTTTAGTTATAAAAAATATAGAAAATTCACTATTTATGTATTATGTTACAGTTAAAGAATGTACAAAAATATAAGCAGATAGCAGTTTCTATCTTATTTCAAACTGAACTTGAACTACTTTTGAACCTAATCCAGGGAAATCACTTTTAAAGCAGTGGAGGATCTTATTTTTAAAGGGACGTGAATCCTTACCCCTTGGTTACACTATTAGAAAAAAGATAGTAGAGATGTAATGTACAATATGATTACAGTGAACACTGCTGTACGTTATATAGGAAAGTTGTTAAGAAGTAAATCCTGGAGCACCTGGGTGGCTCAGTTGGTTAAGTGTCCTACTTTGGCTCAGGTCATGATCTTGCAGTTTGTGAGTTCGAGCCCCGTGTTGGGCTCTGTGCTGACAGCTCAGAGCCTGGAGCCTACTTGGGATTCTGTGTCTCCTCCTGTCTCTGCCCCTCCCATGCTCATGCTCTGTCTCTCTCTCTCTGTCTCTCAATAATAAATAAACATTAAAAAAAAAAAAAGTAAGTCCTAAGAGTTCTCATCATAAGGAGAAAAAGTTTTCCCTTTCTTTTTTCTTTTCTTTTATTGTATCTATGAGAAGATGGATGTTATTGATCAATTTATTGTGGTGATTATTTTACTATATATGTGAATGAAACCATCATGCGGTACACCTTAAACTTATACTGTGATATATATCAAATATTTCTCAATAAAAGGTTTTATGTGTTTGAATTGGATCAACAATCCATGAACTTATACACATATATAAAAAGATCAACAGAGACTCAAATATGTAGCTGCAAAGTATCATAGTAGATAGTATTTGCTCAATAAAGTTGAATGCTCAATATTGATGTAATGTGGCACCCAATATACCGCTAACATTCATTGTGAAAGTACTACCACTCAAATAACATAACAATGTGAGCATTTTCTATGATTACAGTAGCCATTTTCTAATTAATAGATATTATTATTTTTTTTTAATTTTTTTTTTCAACGTTTTTATTTATTTTTTTTTGGGACAGAGAGAGACAGAGCATGAACGGGGGAGGGGTAGAGAGAGAGGGAGACACAGAATCGGAAACAGGCTCCAGGCTCTGAGCCATCAGCCCAGAGCCCGACGCGGGGCTCGAACTCACGGACCGCAAGATCGTGACCTGGCTGAAGTCGGATGCCTAACCGACTGTGCCACCCAGGCGCCCCATTAATAGATATTATTAAATACTAATATTATTTAATAATATTAGCACTATTAGATATTAGCTCATTTATAATATTTGAGACTGACCTATTTTGGGGAGGTGTTGCATTATCATTAATTCTTCTTGAGACTTTCTTTTTCTATTCTGTCCACAACTATTTTACTGCTTCCAAGAACTTCAATTCATAATTCCACCTTTAATATATTAAAAAGGTCAAATGTAACAATAAGAGCATTACACTGTTTTCTCAGAGAAATTTTGTATTTGCAGCAAATTGGGAAGTTCTTCCCAATCTTTACCATGTTAAGTATAGATTGTATCCTTAGATTATAAACCATTAAGAAATTATAAAATATTATTGCCTACTTTTATCACACAAAAAAAGATAAATTTAGAAGCAAAAAATCTAGGGGCACCTGGGTGGCTCAATTGGTTAAGCATCTGACTTAAGGTCAGGTCATGAACTCATGGCTCGTGAGTTCAAGCCTGGTGACGGGCTCTCTACTGACAGCTCAGAGCCTGGAGCCTGCTTCAAATTCTGTCTCTGTCTCTGTCCCTCTCTCTCTCTCTCTCAAAATATAAATAAACATTAAAAAACAATTTAAAAAATAAGCGAAAAATCTAGAATTCTTTCCTAACAAATCATTCTCCATGTTTCTTTCTGTCCTTTTTTCAGGCGCATAAATTTTAAACATCTATAATCATACCATAGGCATAATTGTGTCTTTAAAATTGTGCATTTACAGCAAAGGAAACAACCAACAAAACTAAAAGGCAACCAACGGAATGGGAAAAGATATTAGCAAATGACATATTGGACAAAGGGCTAGTATCCAAAATCTATAAAGAGCTCACCAAACTCCACACCCGAAAAACAAATAATCCAGTGAAGAAATGGGCAGAAAACATGAATAGACACTTCTCTAAAGAAGACAGCCAGATGGCCAACAGGCACATGAAAAGATGCTCAACATCGCTCCTCATCAGGGAAATACAAATCAAAACCACACACAGATATCACCTCACGCCAGTCAGAGTGGCCAAAATGAACAAATCAGGAGACTATAGATGCTGGTGAGGATGTGGAGAAACAGGAACCCTCTTGCACTGTTGGTGGGAATACAAACTGGTGCAGCCGCTCTGGAAAACAGTATGGAGGTTCCTCAAAAAATTAAAAATAGACCTACCCTATGACCCAGCAATAGCACTGCTAGGAATTTACCCAAGGAATACAGGAGTACTGATGCATAGGGGCACTTGTACCCCAATGTTTATAGCAGCACTCTCAACAATAGCCAAATTATGGAAAGAGCCTAAATGTCCATCAACTGATGAATGGATAAAGAAATTGTGGTTTATAGACACAATGGAGTACTACGTGGCAATGAGAAAGAATGCAATATGGCCCTTTGTAGCAACGTGGATGGAACTGGAGAGTGTGATGCTAAGTGAAATAAGCCATACAGAGAAAGACAGATACCATATGGTTTCACTCTTATGTGGATCCTGAGAAACTTAACAGAAACCCATGGGGGAGGGGAAGGAAAAAAAAAGAGGTTAGAGTGGAAGAGAGCCAAAGCATAAGAGACTCTTAAAAACTGAGAACAAACTGAGGGTTGATGGAGGGTGGGAGGGAGGAGAGGGTGGGTGATGGGTATTGAAGAGGGCACCTTTTGGGATGAGCACTGGGTGTTGTATGGAAACCAATTTGACAATAAACTTCATATATTGAAAATAAAGTAAAATTGTGCATTTAATGGTATGCAATATGTAATTATCAATGTTGTATACCCTGTATAATAAATATTTTCAATGGATGTCTTCCATTGAGCTGGTGTACTATAATTTAACTATTGCCCTTAAAAAGAAAAATGCAAGCATGTCCATATTTAAAATGCTTAGAAGAGTATCTGGTATATACAGTAAGTTCTGCATTATTGTTGGCTTTCATTATTGTCATTATTATTATTGCTATCACTGCTATTGTTATTGTAATTGTTCTTAAGGTACTTAAAAAGTAAAACTTAAGAAGAATAAGTGAGATGTAAAAATATCCTAATTAGTTGATACATATACAGTTGACCCTTGAACAATGAGGAGGATGCTGACCTCCCTGTGCAGTTGAAAATCTGCATATAACTTACTTTCCCTTTTTCCAAATTTTCATTTAAATTCCAGTTCATTAACATATAGTGTCATATTAGTTTCAGGTGTAGAATTTAGTGATTCATCACTTACATACAACACCCAGTGCTCATCACAAGTGCCCTCCTTAATCCCCTTCACCTATTTCACCCATCCCCTACCCACCTCCTCTCTGGTAACCATCAGTTTGTTCTCTATAGTTAAGAGTATGTTTTTTGGTTTGCCTCTCTTCGCCCCCCACCCCCCACCATGTTCATTTGTTTTGTTTTTTAAATTCCACATATAAGTGAGATCATATGGTATTCGTGTTTCTCTGACTGGCTTATTTTGTGTATAGCTTTTGACTCCTTAAAAACTTACCTACTAATAGCTCACTGTTTACTGGAAACTTTATGGATGACATAATCAGTCAGTTAACACACATTTTAAATGTTATATTTATTATATAATGAATTATTACAATAAAGCAAGCTAGAGCAAAGAAAATGTTAAGAAAATCATAAGGAAGACTAAATACATTTACAGTATTGTATTAAAAAATGAATCTGTATATAACAGGCCCATGCAGTTCAAACCTGTGTTGTTCAAGGGTCACTTGTATATTCTTGGGAAATCCAAGAGAATTAACAAAAAAGATACTAGAAATAATAAAATTTTTTTGAGTTAGTGCTATAAAGTCAATTTATAAAAAACCAGAAGCTTTATGCAAACAATAACTTGTTAGAAAACATAATATAAGAAAACTATAATTATAGCTAACGTTTATTGAACATTTGTTAAGTGCCAGGCATACCTTATATTTATTTATTCACTTAATCTTCAAAATTACCTTACATTCATCAAATCCAAGACAACATCCATTGTGAGACACATAATTTCAAAGATGTTAAAGTATGGAAAACATGGTTTATGATCTATAAAATTCAATATTATCATCCCTAATTTAAAGGGCAAACTGGGACAAGAGAGGTTAGAAAATTTGTTCAAGGTTGGTCAACATGAAGGTGAAAGTCAGCCTGGATCCCTTTCTGTTTCTGGGAATACATAAATAAAACTTTTTTCTAAATTAACCTTGTATCCAGAAACTTTACAAAACTTACTATTAATTCTAAGAAGTTTGTAGATTTGTTTTACGTTTTCTATTTATGCACTTATAATCTTCAAATAATAATATTTATTTCTTCCTTTCCCTAACTTACACATTTATTTATTTTTCTTGCCTTCTCTACTGGTTGAACAGAAGTAATGATTTCAAGCATTTTTATCGTGTCTTTAAACTCAGATGAAAAGATTTCATCAACTCACACTGAAAGTAGGATGTTTGCTGCATCATTGGCAATGGTCCTATGCTTTTGTCTTTGTTATTTTGTTAATATGGTGAAGTCATTGACTGATTTCCAGTTGTTAAGTCAGCCTTGCATTCCTGGAATAACCTAACTTGATTATTCATTTTATAAATTACAGGTGCTATTTGATACTATTTTTTGAAGGATTTAAAAATCTATGTTCATGACTGTGATTGCTTTACTATTTTTTAAATTTCTTAATAAATTCCTTAATTATCAGATTTTGTTATTTCCAAGTATATTTAAAAAATTAGAATCATGAATCTAAGACAAACATAGATTGAACATATATCAAATATCAGTAAAGATTGATTTTACCCACTGAGTAAAGCTAGTCCAAGGAAATCAGAGATGTTACACTAATGAAAGAACTCTAGAATAAGACAGGGATAAATATACAAAAATGGTTAATGTCCTGCAGGGCTCTGTTCTACTTCACAGAAAGCATTCACATCCCTGCTGAGCAAAAATCTACATATCAATTAGCAACTTCACAGAGTCTAGGCCTTAATCAGTAAATTTTAAGTGAAATACAAGTTCATCTCCTAGACAATGAAATATTCCTTGAGTGGGCTTAATAATACCCCAGAATAACACTGAAAGGATATGCAGTCATCCTTTCCAAAGCATTGTAAACAGAAATGTCAGTTATACTTAACAGAATCTACATTGTAATAACTAAATAACATTATAGTAACAAAATAATGAGTCTCCTCTGCTGTTTTTTTTGAAAAGTTTCTATAAAATTGGTAATTTTGCCCTTAAATTCTTGGTAAAACTTACAAGTGAAGCCATTTAGACCTGGAAGTGTGTGAAGATCTTTAGTAATAAATTTATCTAATACAAAGGACTATTCAGATTTGCTGAATTATTTCTGGTGTCATTTTTTTTTTAAAGGAACATTTCCAATTCATCTAGGTTTTCAAGTTTATTAGCATGAAGTGGTTGGCAGTATCTTCTTTTTTCCTTTTAACATCTGAAAGAACCATAAGGATGTCTTCCTTTTAAGATTTCTGGTAATGTTCATAGTTGACCCTTGAACAACATGGAGGGTTAGAGACACCAAACCCTTGTGCAGTTGACAATCCACATATAACTTTTGACTCCTTAAAAATGTAACTACCAATAGCCCACTGTTGACTAGCAGCCTTACAGATTACATCAACAGTCAGTCAAGTAACACATAATTTGGATGTTGTATGTATTATATACTATATTCTTACAATGAAGTAAAATAGTAAAGGAAATGTTAAGAAAATCACAAGGAAGAGAAAATATATTTACAGTAACGTCTTTATGGAAAAAAAATCCATGTTCAGGCAGACCTACGCAGTTCAAACCTATGTTGTTCAAGGATCAACTCTATTTGTGCCTTCACTTCAATCTCAGTGTTGCCAGGGATGAATTCAGTTTAGTCATTTCCAAGAATGAACTGTTGGCTTTGGTGATCTCTCTACTGTATGTTTATATTCTATTTAATTTCTTTTTAAACTTTATTATTTTTGTTTCTTTGGGTTAAATTGCTATTTTTTATCTAACTTCTTATGATGATGGCTTAGCTCATTGATTTTCAGCCACCCTTCTTATCTAATATATGTCTACATCTATATAGATACCTATGTAGATATATATTTGAGGCTATATATGTAGATATATATTTGAGATATATATTTGAGGCTATAGATTACATTAGAAATACTGCTTTAATGTTATTTTATAATTTTGATATGTCAAATTTTTCATTGGCAATTTGTTCAAGAAATTATTAATTTCTTGAATGAATCCTTGGGATTCATTCTGTGTATCATGGATTACTTAGAAATTTGTTTAATTTCCACATATATGAATATTTTCAATCTATCTTTTTAAAATTATACTTAAAAACTTGCAACATAAAATTTACCATCTTAACCATTTTCAAATGTACAGTACAGCCATGTTAACTAGATACATATTGTGTGACAGATCTCTAGAATTTTTCATCTTGTAAAACTGATAGTATATACTCACTGAACAAATATTCAGTTCTCCCTCCCCCTAGCTCCTGGCAACCAATATTATACTTTCTGTTTCTAAGAGTTTGAGTACTTTAGATATTTCAGATAAGTAGAATCATGAAGCAATTGTCTTTTTTTATGATGGGCTTATTTTACATAGCATAATAATCTAAAGGTTTGCCCATGATGTTGCATATGACAGGATTTCCTTCTTTTTTAAGACTGAATAATAGTCCACTGTATGTATATACCACTTTTCATTATCCATTCATTTCTTAGTGAATATTTAGGTTGTTGCCACATATCAACTATTGTGAACAATGCTACAATGAGTGTGATAGTACTCTTTAAGACCTTAATTTCAATTCTTTTGGATAAACACCCAGAAGGATTTCTGGGTCATGTTCTACTTTTAATTTTTTGAGTAATCTCTGTATTGTTTTCCTATAATGGCTGCACCATCACATTCTTACGAAAAGTGCACAAGCGTTTCCATTTCTCCACATCCTCACTACCATTTGGTATTTCTCCTCCTCCTTCTCCTCCTCCTCCTTATTCTTCTCCTCCTTATCTACCTTTTCCTTATTCTCCTCTTCTTTCTTTAAAAAATTTTTTTAAAAAGTTAATTTATTTTTAAGACAGAGAGAGAAAGTGCAAGCAGGGGGTGGTCAGAGAGAGAGGGAGACACTGAATCCAAAGCCCAAACTCTGAGCTGTCAGCACAGAGACTGATGTGGGGCTCGAACCACAAACTGCGAGATCATGACCTGAGCTGAAGTCTAACACTTAACCGACTGACTGAGCCACCCAGGCACCCCTCTTCCTTTTTTGATAGTGCAACCCTACTGAATGAGGAGATATATGACTGTGGTTTTTATTTGCATATCCCTAATAATTAGTGATGCTAAACATTTTTTTATACAGCTGTTGGCCATTTGTCTACCTTCATTGGAGAGAGTATATTCAAGTCCTTTGCTATTTTTAATTGGATTATTTTTGTCATTGAGTTAGAGTATTTATATCCTGTATAATAATGTGTGTGTGTGTGTTTAATGTTTATGTATCCATTTTGAGAGAGAGCATGAGCAGCAGAGAGGCAGAGAGAGAGTGGGGGAGAGAGAATCCTAAGCAGGCTCCACACTGAGGTGAGATCTGGGATGAAATCAAGAGTTGGACGCTCAACTGATTGTGCCACCCAGGCATCCCACTAATATGATTTGCAGATGTTTTCTTCCATTGTATAAGTTGCCTTTTCACTGTGTTGTTGATTGATTTATTTTCTGTGCATAAGTTTTTAAGTTGGATGTAGTCCATTTGTCTATTCTTGCTTTTGTGTTCTGTGTTTTTGGAGTCATATCCAAGACATCACTGTCAAATCCAGTATCATGAAGATTTTCTCCTATGTTTTTTTAGGAGTTTTATAGTTTCAGGTCTTATGTTTAGGTCATTAATCCATTTTGAATTAATTTTTGTAAATAGTGCAAGGGAAGAGCCCAAATTTGTTCTCTTGTTTATGAATTTCCAGTTTTCTCAACACCATTTGTTGAAAATGGCATTCTTTCCCTATTGTGTAGCCTTGGTACTCTTGTTGAAGGCATTTGACCATATACAAGAGGGTGTATTTCTGGGTTCTCTATTCTTTATGTTGGTACCATACTGTTTTAACTACTGTAACTTTGTAATATTTTTTAAAATTAGAAAGTATAAAGCATTGTTATTTTTTCAAGATTACTGGGCTATTTGGGGTCCTTTGAGACTGTATATGAATTTTAGGCTGGTCTTTTCTATTTCTGTAAAATAACAATTAAAAAAAGCAATTGGGATTTTGATAGGGATTGCATTAAATTTTTGGATTATTCTGGGTAGTATGGATAATTTGACAATACTAAGTCTTCCAACCTACAAACATGGAACGTCTTACCGTTTATTTGTCTTCTTTAATTTTTTCAGCATTTTTTTGTTGTGGTTTTTACTGTATAAGCTATTCATCTTCTTGGCTAAGTTTATTCCTAAGAATTTTATTATTTTTGAGACAATTGTGAACAGGACTATTTTCTTAATTTCCTTTACAGATTGTTTTTAGTGTATAGAAATGCAACTGGTTTCGTGCGTTGCAACTAGTTTCGTATCGTGCAACTTTGCTGAATTCACTTATTAAGTTCTAACAATTTTCTGAATGTTTGTTTATTTTTGAGAGAGAGATATACACAGAGAGAGAGAAAAAGAGAGAGAGAGGCAAAGAGAGAGGGAGACACAGAATCCAAAGCAGGCTCCAGGCTCTGAGCCATCAGCACAGGCCCCGATGTGGGCCTTGAACTCACAAACCGTAAGATCATGACCTGAGCTGAAGTCAGATGCTTAACCAACTAAGCCACCCAGCCACGCGTCTAACAATTTTTTTTGAACGAAATCCTTCCTTAAGGTTTTCTACATGTAAGAACATAGCATCTGCCAACAGAGAAAATTTTACTTCTTCCTTTTTGATTTGGATGCCTTTTATTTCTTTTTCTTATCTAATTGTTCTGTTTAGGGCTTTTAGTACTGTGTTGAATAGAAATGGTGAGAAAGGAATCCTTGCCTTGTTCCTAATCTTAGAGGGAAAGTTTGTTTTTTTTTACCTTTGAGAATAATGATAGCTATGGGCTTTCATTTATGGTTTTTATTCTGTTGAGGTAATTTCCTTATAATTTTAGTTTGCTGAGTGTTTCCATCATGAAAGTGTGTTGAATTGTGTCAAATGCTTTCGCTCTATCAATTGAGATAGGTAGTTACTGTCCTTTACTGTGATATATTATATTGTTTCATTTTTATATCCTGAGCCATCTTCATATTAAATGAATAAATCTCACTTGGTCTTGGTATATAACAGTTTTAATGTATTGTTGAGTTTAGTTTGCTTATATTTTGTTGAGGATTTTTGTGTCAACGTTCATCAGGGATATTGGACTGTACTTTTCTTGTATTATCTTTGCCTGATTTGGTATCAGGGTAATACCAGCTTCATAAAATGAGTTTGAAAGTATTCCCTCCTCTTCACTTTCTTGGAAGAGTTTAAGAATTCCTGTTAATTCTTCTTTAAAAGTTTCACAGAATTTTTCAGTGAAGTCATCTGGTTCTGGGTTTTTCTTTGTTGGGAAGTTTTGATTACTAATTTCATCTCCTTACTAGTAACAGTTATTCTCAGATTTAAAATTCTTCATGATTTAGTTTTGGTAGGTTGTATATTTCTAGAGCTTTATCCATTTCTTGTAGGTTATCCAATTTGTTGGCATATAATTGTTATAGTAGTAGTCTCTTATCCTGTTTATTTCTGATACACCAATTGCAATGTTTCCTCTCTTATATTTTATTTTTGTTGAGTCTTCTACTTTTCTTAGTCTAGCTAAAGTTTGTCAATTTTGTTGATATTTAAAAAAAAAACTGTTTCATTTTTTTTCTATTGTTTATTCTCTTTTATTCCTGTTTTAATCTTTTTTATTTCCTTTCCTCTGCTAGCTTTCTATTTAGTGTGTTCTTTTTCTAGTTCCCTGAAATGTAAAGTTACATTGTAGATCTGAGATCTTTGCTTTTTTTTTTAATTTTTAAGAATTTTATTTATTTTGAGAGAGAGAGAAAGCACAAGTGGGGAGGGACAGAGAGAGTGTGATAGAGAGAGAATCCCAAGCAGGCTCTGCACTGTCAGTGTGGAAACTGATGCAGGGCTTGAACCCACAAACTGTGAGATCCTGACCTGAGCCAAAGTTAGTTGCTTAACTGACTGAGCCACCCAGGAGTCACCCCCCTGCCCCCACACCTTGCTTTTGTTTTTAATGTATGTATTCACTGCTATAAATTTACCTTTTGGTGCTGCTTTTGCTGTATCTCATAAGTTTTGGTATTTTTTTTTTCTTTTTTTCTTTTAGAGAGATAGTGCTGAGTGGTGGGGAGGGGCAGAGGGAGAATCTTAAGCAGGCTCCACTCTCAGCATGGAGCTCAGTGTGGGGCTTGATCCCATGACCCTGGGATCATGACCTGACTTGAAATCAAGAGTCGGATGCTCAACAGACTAGCCACCCAGGTGCCCTTGTTATTATTTTTTTTCTTAAGATATTTTCTAATTTCTTATGACTTTTTTCTTTGACCTATTGATTGTTCAAGAACATATTTTTTTTTTAATGTTTATTTATTTTTGAGAGAGAGAGAGAGACAGAGTACGAGCAGGGAAAGAGAGAGGGACACACAGAATCCAAAGCAGGCTCCAGGCTCTGAGGTGGCAGCACAGAGTCTGATATGGGGCTTGAACCCACGGATGGAGAGATCATGACCTGAGCCAAAGTCGGCTGCTTAACCAACTGAGCCACCCAGGCACCCCAAGAATGTATTTTTAAATTTTAGTAGCTTTGTAAATTTTCCATTTTCCTTTTGCTATTGACTTCTAGCTTCATTTCACTGTAATTGGAAAAGATACTTGATAGGATTTAAATCTTAAATTTGTGAAGATTTGTTTTGTGGCCTCACAAGTGATCTATCCTGTAGAATGTTTCTTGTGTGCTTAAGAAGAAGGGTGGAGTGCTATTTTTACGTCTATTAGGTCCAATTAGTCTATACTATTGTTCAAGTCCTCTGTTTCTTTACTGATCTTTGAATTGGTTGATCTATATATTATTGAAGAAGAAATATCAAAATCTTTAGTATTATTGTGTCAATATTTGCTGTGTATATTTGGGTGCTCTGCTGTTAGGTACATATTTATTTATTGTTATACCTTCCTTGCGAATTGACTTTTTTTTTTTTATCATCATAATGTCCTTGTCTCTTGTGAAAATTTTTGACTTGAAGTCTATTTATCTGATATATGTATGGCAACTCTTGCTCTGTTTTGATTACCATTTTCATGGAATATCTTTTTCTATCCTTTCATGTCCAGTTTATGTACGTCCTTATGTCTAAAATGTGTCTCCTATAGATAGCATATAGTATAGCTTATTTTTTTTATCCATTCAGCCACTCTGTCTTTGATTGAAGGAGTTTAACTTATTTACATTTAAAGTAATTACTGATAGAGTAGAATTTACTACTGTCATTTTGTTCATTGTTTTCTTCATGTCCTGTAGTTATTTTGTCATTCCTCTCTTGCAGCTGTCCTTGGTGTGTTTTGCAGGTTTTTTGTCTGTTTGTTTATTTGTTTGTTTGTAGTGGCATGCTTTGATTGCTTTCTTACTTTCTTTTCTGCATTTTCCATAGGTATTTTCTTTGTGGTTACTATGGGAATTACAGGAAACATATATCTTACAGTTATAATAATCTATTCAAACTAATATCAGTCATATAAAAAACTACTCCTTTACATTCTTCCTCTTCCATTTTATATTACCAATGTCACAAATTACATCTTCATATATTTTGTATTCTTATTTTTAAATTTTTATTTGTAAAATTCTATATCAGAATTAAAAGTAGTTTACACGACACCATCATAGTAGTACAGGTTTCTGTATGTATATGCACCTTTGCCAGAAAGCTCTACATTTTCATATGCTTTAGTGTTACTGTTTAGTGTCCTTTTGTTTCTTTTTTCCTTTTCAACATAAAGAACTCACTTTAGCAATACTTATAAGACAGGCATGTTTAGCAGTTGATGGACTCCCTCAGCTTTTGTTTATCCGGGAAGGTCTTTATCATTCCTTCAACTTTTCTGAATGTTTAAAATTTTCTTTAATAAAATGTTGGGATAAAACAAAAGTGAAGTTAAGAAAATTTCAAAGAAAAACTAAGAAAATTTATTATTAGCAGGTTCACACCAAAGGATGCTAAAGGATGTTAACATGAATGTTATTATCTGGAATTATATTTGCCTATTCCTTGAGGAAACATATTGCAGTGAAGTGGACAAACCATAAATGTACCATCAATGAATTTTGACAAATGCCATTACTGTCATTCTGGAAGTGCCCTTGCTTTTATGTCTAAAGGATATTTTTGCTGGGTACACAATTCTAGGATGACAGTTATTTTCATCTAGTATTACAAAAGATATGATTCCATTGTTTGGGTTTCTCCTTTTTTTCTTTTTTTTCTGTTTAAAAGCTAGATTTTATTCTAATAGTCTGAGAGTAGCCGGTTTTGAAGACACTTTAACTGTTTTTAATTTCTTTGCATTTGTTTTTAGCAATTTCATCAGCATATGCCTATAGAATTCTATTTTATTCAGCTTGGGTTTCATTAAGACCTCTTGAATCTGTACCTTGGTGTGTTTCATCAACTTTGGAAAGTTCTGTCATTATCTTTTGAAATATTGAATCTTTCCCATTATCCCTCTCCTTTCTTTCTGACACCAGTTATATGTATTCTAGACCACTTCATTGTTTCTACTTCTCCTAACCTCTAATGTGTGCTTTCTATCTTTGTTTTTCTACATGCTTCATTCTTAATATTTTCTTTTCACCTATTTTCCAATTCACTGAATTACTCTTTGGCTATACCTACAGATGTTTCACAAGACCCTCTCCCCTTCCCGACCTTAACCCAAAGAGTCATAGCTCACCACCACTATCTGCCATATGACCAAAACTTCTGGTCTTATTACTCTGAATCTGGGTTTAAATCTGTCACCATGGAAGCCCAGGATTCTCAGACTATGCTTATTCCATAAAATTGAATCCCCATTTCTTTGGGCAGTGAGGCAACTTTCCCACCATTTTCTTTAGTTTATATATTTATTTGTCTCACTCCATAGGATCCATAGGCTATCCATAGGATAAAAGCTTCAGGAAAGAAATGATTTTTGGGTGTCAGTTCACTATTGCATCCCTACTATATGAACAGTGCTAGGTATATAGATGTAAACAGTCAATAAATATGTGTTAAACAAACGAACAGTATTCCACTTTTCTTTTATTTATTTTAATACTTTCCCCACTTCTCTTTTATAAGAAATCAACAAAGTGAAACTTTATAAAAAACATCAGAAACTTTATTTTAAAAATAACAACAACAAGCCACATAGGAGAGCATAACAACTAAACACTAGGAAACAATATATAGTCAACTATATATTGTCAATATATATAGTCAACTAGAGTTTAAAAGCAGAGAAGAAAATTGATTGGTTATTTTATATTACCTTCCCCCAAACTGATAGGTCCACCACGGATTTTGGAATGAAAAACACTCTTCCGCTGTCCAATTTGATTCTTGACTTGTCGACACAGTGGTATATTATTGCTAGTATTGAAATTCATGCATTTGGGACAGAAATGAGTCAAGCAGCTCTCTAAATTTGAGTGAATCTGATGCTTGATTACTCTGCTCCAATGACCTTTTGTAGCAATAGTGACTTACTGGTACTCAAAGCCAAAATCTCTCTGAATCTCAAGTTATGTCATTGAAGTTTATAGAATTAGGTTTTAAAGCTTCTGAAATGCCTTGTTTCCCCTTACCAAATCATTTTCCTCCTCTTTAGCTTGAGAACAAAGATGCAGAGGTAGGAAAGATGGGGTAGGAAAACTGTACTGAACCAAATGTTGGTGAATAAAAATCATCATTTATCTTCCTTCTTCTTTTGTCCCTTCTGTAAGGAAATATTTTTGAGGTGGCATAGAACAGTGGCAGCATACCTCTATGGATAGGGTCTTCCAGTTTATACACGTTGCTATGAGTGGTGAGAGCAAATTTTCATGCATAACAAACTCAAGAGGCCTTCCATCTGAATGCTTTCAGTCTCTTTTATACATATACTTTTCCCCGGCAATCTCTAAGTAGACTTTAGTATAGGATCAACTAGATTTCAACCCACATTGTGGGTACCATTTTCACTTGAGTTCTATGGAAAGTTTTAAAGGGCACTAATATGTCTCTTTCTACTTAGACTACTAAAATGTTGCAGAATCACATTTAAATATTTATTTAGCACTAAAACTCACTACACCATCTCCACCCTGCCCCTTGAAGTTAATTTGCTTAATCAAATATTTAAAATGTACAAGTATATGCTCATTATAAGATGTCACCAATTACAGATATGTAAGTATTAAGCTTTTCTATTTTCTCTCTTCATGCCCCTTTCCCCCAAAGAAACCAATATTATCACTCTGGTTATTATATGCCCATCTCTATTCTCCTCATTCAAATATAAATAAATATATAAGCTCCTTGCCTCCACCAATATTTTTCAGAAAAACAGGATCAAATCCTACACATCACTCTAGATGGACTAGAAATCTGTCACGGTAATCATGATTCCCAGGATAACTTCATTTTGAAGTTAGAATTAAAGTTACTCTGTAATTTGTCCTTATTTATAGTGAATTCCATAGGGGCCTAAGAGATTTTTTAAACAGACTAGGTGTCCATAGGTATTTGTTAGATTGAAGCAAAAAATAAAAGCAAGGAGATAGCTTAATGTTATAAAGTTTTTCAAGATATTTGATGATAGTTTGAAATAAAGCAAAATAAAGTGAAAGAGCCAAGAATGGACTATGAGACTATGGTATATTTAAAAGTTATAACTTCCACGAATGTGGGCTTTTACAATTATGTAAAATATATAATTGTCCCATGAGATTATTTCAAAAATCAAAATTAAGTACTAAGTAATAGTGGAGTCCATTAATAAAACTGGGGCTAAATTTCTGTGAACCTGTTTCTTTAAATATGCAGTGGCTTTGCCAACAATTAATTTGAAATATTATTTCCCATAAAGCTGTTTGGAAAATCTAAAACAACTATATAAGGAAGAAAAAGCTTGTAATGGTGAAAAGTAAAAGTCTTGATTCTTCTGTTAAAGGTTATGCATTTTAATATGATCTTTTGGCTGATTTATGTAAAGCTTTGTATTTTTCATTTTCTCAAGGCTGCCACTGTAGTGATGTATGGTACATTTTAGCATCAAGTTTGCCATAAGCAATAAAGCCTGGGCCCCAAAGAAATTTTAATATATTTCCCCATTTTTTAACCTGGAGCTTTCCATTATTCAGTTATTTTGTTTAAGATCCCCTGTTTAGTTGATATAAGTTTTATATTCACATAAATAACTTCACAATTTTAACTTACAGATAAAATTTAAATAGATTAATTATTTGATAGAGAAGTTTAAGGGTCATCATATGTAAAGTGAAAATCTTAGTGATAATTTAAATTTTACACTGACAATCTGTCTAAAGGTTGTATTTTTATATTCTAGTCTGTTTGGAGCATTTTTTTTTTCTCTAACAACAAGATAAAAGAAAAATAAACAAGAAATTGACTTTCATTAAATGGTATGCAACAGGAAAAGGAAGCACATGTCTATAAAATTCTGTAAGAAGAAAAAATGAAGAAAATAACAATTATAAATTCAAAGATCTTATTCCAGAACTAATAGTTGTTATAGAGAGTATAAAGATAAAAAGGGAATAGTCCTCAAGAAATTTATGACCTAGTGTTAATAACAAGTGCTTAAACAGTATAAGATATAGCTGATTATTTGTCACAAGAAAGGAAGAAACGAAGTGTTAGGACAGTTCATCAGGTGGGGCCATGAATGTTTGAGCTCAAGCTCAATCTGCCATGAATATCATGGGTAGGATATAAACAGTTAAAGAAAGTGAAGAAGAAAGGAAGACAAATAAGATAGAAAAAGCAAAGGCAAGAGAGGAGAGAAGCATAAGGCACAGTAAGAGAGTATCCATCTAATGACTCCATACTACTGGAGTAAAGGATACACGTAGGGGGTTCCTGAGAGCAAGACTGAGAAAGGACGTTATGGTTAACATGTTGGACAGTCTTCAATTCATGGCTAAATATCTTTTTTACTTAGAAAAAAATGTAGCTGTATTACACATTTTTGTGCACAGAAACAAAATCTAGGAAGAAAAATCAAGATGGCAGTGGGACAGAATTTGGGGATAATGAAAGCGAGGAGTCCACTTAAGGAAGCTTTATGTTCTCCAAGAGTTTAGGCAAGATACTACTTTCACTAGAGAGATGGGCATGGAGATGGAATGGTGTAAAAGATAAATTATACTAGCAGGTAAAGAACTATATAGCCAACTTAATGTCATGGTAAAAGAGAGAGAGCTGTAAGAAATGATGCCAGTGTTCTTTTCCTGAGTTATTAGGGGGGAAATAGTTGTGTTAAATAATAAAAATAAGGAGAAAGTACATTTGGAGAGGACAATGAATTCAAGGTTTGTACACAATGAACTTGACAAATACTGAATACAGTCACATCCAGGAGCCAGTCAGAAATAAGGATCTAGAGTTAAGGAAAAAGAGTAGTTATCAGCAGAAAGATCAGAAAAAGAGTGACTTGGGAATCATCTGCATAAAGCTGAAAAGTAGACTGTGGGAGAAGATGAAATCCCAGAGACAGAAAATATGAAAAAATTTAAAAAAAATGTAGCCATAAAAGGAACTTGGGAGTATATACTTGTTGAAGGTAAGAAGCAGAGAAACTACTGAAGGAAACAGAAGAAATCTTGAGTGAGTTCAAGTCAGAATGGTACAGGGACATGTAACCATTATAGGGGAATTTTTCAAGGAGGTGGTGGCCAATATTATCAAGGAACAGGATTAATTAAAGATTATGAAGATTGAGAAAAGACCAAGAGCACTTCATCAAAGTAACTGAGGTCAAGCTAGATTGCAAATGTTATAGAGTGAATGGAAATTAAAAGAATTTAGGGAACAGATATAGATTTTCAGAGTGGTATTCAAGGTACTACATTCTAGATCTATTATTTGGGGTGGAGGTTTAATTAATTTACTCTGAATTTGTAATAGCAATGTGATTTTGATAAAACATGTGAGAAAGTATCTATATTTTTGCCCTCTAGCATTTATTTACCTTCCTTTTGGAAATCATACTTCGTTTTCCCTCTAGAATCCCCTTCTCTACTACTTGGATGAGTTCAGGAGTAAAGCTGGTGACTAAAACAATGTGATAACACTACACATCTATTAGAATGGCAAAAATCCAAAATATTGACAACACTAAATGCTGATGAGGATGCTGAGCAACAAGAATTCTCATTCATTGCTGGTGGGAATATAAAATCATGTAGCCACACTGAATGACAGTTTGGTAGTTTCTTATAAAAACTAAACACAGCCTTAACCATATGATCCAGCAATCACACTCCTTGGTATTTACCCAAGGGAGTTGAGAACAAAAAGTGGCACATAGACATTTACAGCAGATTTACTCCTAATTGCCAAAATTCAGAAGCAACAAAGATGTCCTTTGGTAGGTGAATGATAAGTAAACTGTGGTACATCCAGACAACGGACTGTTACTCAGCACTTAAAAACTAACGAAAAGACATGGAGGAAGCTTAAATGCATATTCCTAGGTGAAAAAAGCCAAACTGAAAAGACTACATATTGTATGACTACAACTATATGACATTCTGGAAAAGATAAAACTATAGAGACAGTGACAAGATTAGTAGTTACCAGGGGTTAAAGGGAAAGCAAGGATGAACAGGCAGAGCACTGAGGATTTCTGGGGCAGTGACACTATTTTGTATGATACTATAATAGTGGATACATGTCATTATACATTTGTTCAAATCCATAGAATGTACATCATTAAGAGTAAACCATAATATAAAGTATATACTTTGGGTGATAATGATGTGTCAGTGTGAGTTACATTGTTACACTGACTGTAACGAATGTACCACTCTGATGCCTGATGTTGATAGTGGGAAAGGCTGCGCATGAGTGGGAACTCTGTTCCAGATACTCAATTTTGCTGTGAACCAAAAACTGTTGTAAAAAATTAAGTCTGTTCAAAGTAAACTCGTCTAATGTCAGCAAAGATAATACCAAAAAATTACGTTAACAATTTGGCTATTATAGATAATGCTGCTATAAACACTAGGGTGCATATATCCCTTTGAATTAGTATTTTTGTATTCTTTGGGTAAATGCCTAGTAGTGCAAGCTGGATCACAGGGTAGAGGCATAGGGTGGTGCTATCTTTAAGTTTTTAAGGAACCTCCATAGTGTCTTCCAGAGTGGCCATGCCAGTTTGCATTCCCATCAACAGTTTAAGCGGGTTCCCCTTTCTCTGCATCCTTCCCAACACCTGATGTTTCTTGTGCTAATTTTAGTCATTCTGATAAGTATGAGGTGGTATCTCATTGTGGTTTTGATTTGTATTTCCCTGACGATGAGTGATGTTGAGCATTTTTTCATGTGTCTGTTGGCTATCTGTATGTCTTCTTTGGAAAAAATGTTTATTCATGTCTTCAGCCCATTTTCTACTTAGATTATTCATTTCCGGGGTGTTGAGTTTTGTAAGTTCTTTATATATTTTGGATACTAACCTTTTATCACATATGTCGTCTGCAAATATCTTCTCCCATTCTGTAGTTTGTCTTTTAGTTTTGTTCGTTGTTTCCTTTGCTGTGTAGAAGCTTTTTATTTTGATGAAGTCCAGTAGTTTATTTTTGCTTTTGTTTCCCTTGCCTCAGGAGATATATCTAGAAAGAAGTTGCTAGAGCCGATGTCAAAGAGGTTACTGCCTGTGCTTTCTTGTCTAGGATTTTTATGGTTTCAGGTCTCACATTTAGGTCTTTAATCTGTTTTGAATTTATTTTCGTGTATGGTGTAAGAAAGTGGTCCAGTTTAATTCCTTTGAAAGTTGCTGTCCGGTTTTCCCAACACCATTTGTTGAAGAGACTTTTTCCTTTTGGATATAAAAATTGTGTTTTTAATGTTACAAAATAACCAGTAAGAGTTAATGATATTCTTCCTGATTGTCCAATAATGTTGATAAAATGAATACTGTATCAAAACAAAAATGACAAATCATGTTGGTGACACCCAGTAGAATAAACTTGATTGGCTAAATAAAGTGATTGCCTTTTCATCCTGATTTTCAAATGCTCTGCATCATTATATAATTGGAGGAGATGAGAGCAGGGAAGAGAGAAAGGGGAAAATAAACCAGCGTGATGAAAGCAAAGAAATGTTACAGAAATGAGAGTTGAAGATGAAATAAAGGGGAAAAAGGGCACACATCAGACAGAGGTCATGGACAGGACATGGTAACAAAAGTCATAGAAAGTGAATCCTGAAGAAATTGCCAATAAGAATGAACAAGGCTTTCACATTTCCCCAACTAATCAATGTTTCTATTAGAATAAAAAAATGTAAAGAAAGAGCTGGATATAGTAATTGAGAAAATACTATGTAATTTTTTCCATAAATGGCAGTTTAGTAAGCAATGTCCAAAAATGCTTTTTAAGAATTATGTATATAATTAGATGTTCTGTAGTTGTCAGGCAATGGGGACACCTAAAAAAAAGAAGAAGGAAAACTCACCATATTTATTCATATTTATCCCACCTTAAAGAAATCACATTCTTTTTTTCAAGAGGGCAAATGGACTGTGAAAACCAATGAAATGCTAAAACAACAAGTGAATAAGGAGCTATTTAGGTAAAGCCGAACACACAATGAGTGATGTCTAAACAAGAATTCGGTGGTTTTTATTTTCTGTGCATTGCACGTGGCAGCAATAGTAGCAGAGAACTAGAAGGTAACAGGTTCCTTTCATTGGATATGAAGGAGGTTTGGATAGTACGACTTAATTTTCTTGAGGATTAACAGCTTTTGGGGAAAAGATCACCAGTAATCATCTAGCTTAATTCAGTGACTTACTTTCAATCCTGTCAACCCCAATTTTTCTGGACACTAGTAATTATTTTCTCACTTTGGAAACTCATTCTAAGATTTCTGGAGTTACCATTCTTTTCCTTCCTTTGCCAATCCTCATTAAACCCTTTTGATTCTTCAGATTCCCTGTCATATATATAATTTGGGTGTGCCTCAAGACTTGGTGACAGAACATGAAAGATGCAGAAAACTTTTTCTGATCCTTTACATCTCAAGGAATGGACCTTAAAATTTTTTTTTTTTATGTTTACTCATTTTTGAAAGACAGAGAGAGACAGAGCACAAACAGGGGTGGGGCGGAGAGAGAGGGGGACACAGAATCTGAAGCAGGTTCCAGGCTCTGAGCTGTCAGCACAGAGCCCGACGTGGGGCTCGAACTCACAAACCACGAGATCATGACCTGAGCCGAAGTCGGACGCTCAGCTGACTGAGCCACCAAGCTCCTCTCAAGGAATGGACCTTTTAGTCAAAGGATGCAATCCAGATATTTACCTATTCCAAATACATCTTTAAATTGACATTCTGGTGTATCTTGACAATCAAGGTATTTAAAATAAAACCCTTTATCACACTTCTGCCTCACTTTCCATGTTTCACTTATACTTCTGTTCTCATGGATAGTTTTGGAAAATCTCGTTTCTTTTTTTCCTCCACTCTTTTTTAAAAAAATTTTTTTTAATGTTTTATTTATTTCGAGAGAGAGAACGAGAGAGCGAGGGAGCACAAGTGGGGGAGGGGCAGAGAGAGAGGGAGACAGAATCTGAAACAGGCTCCAGGCTCTGAGTTGTCAGCACACAGCCTGAGGCAGGGCTTGAACTCACTGACTGTTGAGATCATGACCTGAGCCGAAGTCAGACGCTTAACCGACTGAGCCACCCAGGCACCCCCTTTTCCTCCAATCTTTTTTTTTTTTAATTTTTTTTTTCAACGTTTATTCATTTTTGGGACAGAGAGAGACAGAGCATGAACGGGGGAGGGGCAGAGAGAGAGGGAGACACAGAATCGGAAACAGGCTCCAGGCTCCGAGCCATCAGCCCAGAGCCCGACGCGGGGCTCGAACTCACGGACCGCAAGATCGTGACCTGGCTGAAGTCGGACGCTTAACCGACTGCGCCACCCAGGCACCCCTCTTTTCCTCCAATCTTAAACTTCATGTAATGAAGCTCCAATTCTTCCTCAAACCTTTCCTCTCAGGCATATGTACAATAAACTAATTTTTATTTTACTAGATGATTTAATATTTGATTATATAATATCCCGTCCTCTCACTACTTCATGTATATAGGATTCCCTTTTGAAGTGAATTGCAAACTCTTCGGAAATGTAATTTATTTTGCATCATATAGAGTTCTCAAAACTATAAACATTTGCAAAGTTCTTCACTAAGGATATGAAAAAAAAAACACTAATGCTTTTTTTTTAACCCTTTTAGCTATTGTTATAGAATTATATATACAGAGCCAGTGCATGTATCTCAACTTTCTATTGATATCACTGTTGAGTCTGAATCTTAGATTTACTTGCCTTGTCCTCCAAGTGCAATTCCAAAAAGCGTAGATAAGCAACAGGTGCAAATGCATCAGCTGAATGCATGACCACTTCTGATGCATCCCTAAAACACAAAAATTTTATAATGCATTTACTTACTACATAAATTATGGCAAATTGTTCTCTGCTAGTGTCTAGAAGAGACCAAAAATCCCCCTTTTGTATTTATTTCCACTGGTGAACAATATGTAGTGATTAACTACATATTAATAGTCCAATTTTTAATTGGGAAAAGGATCGGGGAAACGAAATTTCCAGGAAAAAGTAACGAAGCTTTTTGTCTTCATAACGACACACAGTTCAACTTTCAGGTTCACTCAAAGCTCTCTGAGCACTTTTGAGACTTAAAATTCCTATTCAATTTCATTTTCACAAATTTGCTTGGTAGGGGCTAACCATTAAACAATAGCGCTTTATCTTCATTATTCCTTTCATTTTCAAGAGGTAATTCATTCAGTGTTTCACACAAAATCTCAATTATCCTTCACAAAAGCAGTGCTGGTGATGGTTTTAAGCTCTAGGTGAACTCTTCACACTGCAATATCGTTGCTATTAAAATTGATTGTCTGACATAGTAATTACCACATTCAGGTAAAATGATATGAACTGCTTGCTGGCACCATATGGATACATGTAAATTAACTCAACTTTTATCAAAGATACCCTGTAAAGCACATATGAATAACTAAGATGTGTGAAGTTCTAATAACTAATTATTTTTTATTGTTGTTTATTAAGAAAGCAATAGTGTTTTGCATTTCAACCGAAATTTTAAAAATAGAAATTCCCCCATATCTCTTTAATGCCTTGGGAGCTAGTTCCATTGTTTATATTACTACATTGTTAGCATTTTAACCTTTGTAGGATAGCAAGATAAATTGTTACTTTATTTGACTTTGCCACTAATGTAAGTTATTTTTGAGTCAACTTTCGTAATGTAAAGTTATTTAATGGCAATAAAAGGAACCTCAAAATACTTGGCTCCAAAATATTAAATTTTCATGGACAAAATCTGTTTACTTTCCCCTTTGAAAGATCAGAGATAGAAAAAAAATGTTTGATGATTAAAAAAGTCAACTACCATTCATGAACTTTTAATATCAAATATGCCTCTTGTTAGTGCTTAGGAAAAATAACATTAAAAAAGTCTTCTGTGACATTACAAGGAAAGCAACTTCTAGTATAAAAGAAACAGAATTATTAAAGAGTCAGGATCTTGACAGAAAGGTATAACTGCCTTCACAGGCTACATCAACCAAAAGATGTCTCAGGTATAATGAGGAGGAGGAGCAAGACAAAGTAAAGAGGGCCTCACGATTTCTCCCACGTGCCCCTCTGGCTTGTTAGCCCTAATCCTATTTCTCCTACTTACTCCAGAGTTGCTTGTTCTGATCCTATCTTGGCTCAGCAATCAGATTCCGATTCCAGTTCCTATGTACAGTCTCACTCTTACATTAAATTTCAACCTCCCTGTTCCTGATCTCAGCCGTGGATACGGACCCTGAGCCTTGATTATGCCTCATCTAGGCAGCTTGGTCTTGATATTCTTGACAATGGAGTACACCAAAACTCTAATTAACCCAGAACCAATGCTATGTCAGCAGAAAGGGTGTCAGCAACTCCCTTGTCATGCCAGTATTCTCCACTAGAAACAGAACATTGAGGGGCGCCTGGGTGGCTCAGTCGGTTGGGCGTCTGACTTTGGCTCAGGTCATGATCTCACGGTTCATGGGTTCGAGCCCCGCGTCGGCCTCTGTGCTGACAGCTCAGAGCCTGGAGCCTCCTTCGAATTCTGTGTCTCCCTCTCTCTCTGCCCCTCCCCCGCTCAAGCTCTGTCTCTGTGTCTCTCAAAAGTAAATAAACATTAAAAAAAATTTTTTTAAAAAGAGACAGAAGGTTGACAGCAAATAGCTCATTTAATACATGTAATTACTGCATTCTGAATAAAGATCGTTATTCAGAGAAAACACAGATATTCTAAGCGCTAAATAAAGAAGAATATGATTTTTATGGATTCTATTAAACCCATAATCTCTAATTGACTAACATCAATTCATTCACTTATACAATAAGCCAGCCAACTGGAAGAGACTAGATCTCAAATGAACAGTGTTTAATGCTACCATTGCTCTTCTTTACCCTTTTGGAATATCCTCAGAGTTACCCAGGAAATTAAGACCAACTGTGCCACAGCAAAAATGTTTTCCAGTTGGCTACTTTCCTGTCCTTTCCCTATTAATACAAAGAGTCTGGGCACTATCTCTTATACAAGTGGGGCTTCTCTGCAGCCAAGGGGCTAGCCCATGTTCCCTTTCACTGTGGCATTAGACTTACCCCTATTTACAACTTCAAAAGGATAGGTGAGTCAGGCCAGGCTCCCAAGGTGTGAGGTCAGGCCCTATCCCCTCACTTCAAAACAAAAAACCCTGACATTATCTCTTGAGACACAGCCATGGTCTTTGTTCCTACCCTTCTTCTAAAAAGACAACTGTAAACAGATACTCTCTGTGGATTCACACTTATCCTCATAGACATGTCCAGTATCATTTCTGCAAAGCCTTCCCTAGTTTTCTCCTTTATGTGCTTTAGTAATGTGTTCACAGACTTTTCATTGCACATCTACTACATTATAATTATGTGTTTGTATGCTTGTCTTCCTTTGTAGAGAGGGAACAGATTTTGATCACCTTTGTCTGACTTACCCCCACCCAACCTCTCTTGGTTCAGTACAGAGTACATTGCCTGGTATTTATCAGACATTTGCTGGATAAATGACTGTATAGTGAAACTTTGTTAAGTATCTTCACACACACTAGTGAGCTCTCACAAACCCACACTAATTTTTCAGTTACCTATCTTCACATGAATACATACTTTTTCATATGTGCATGCTGTATGTATACATGTGTGTGTATACACCAATAATAGCATATAGGATCTCTAGCATAATAAAGATAATACTTAATAGGTCTAAAAATTTAAATATAAGCAAAATAGTTCATAAATTTAAGTAAATTCCCAGAGTATACAGGATAGACGTCAGAAGGTAGATAAGTGCTTGATTCATCCTTATTGCTAAATGTCACATTATGATGCTCTGTGCTGAATTATGCCTTGAGTGGGTAGAAAATAGGAGTAGGTGGGGAAAATGAGTACAAAGTATTTTAGCCATGGAATTTAGTTCTCCCTCTCTCCCTCCTTCTTTCCTTCACATTCTTCCTTCCATCTGTTCACCCATCCATCCATCCATGCATGCATCCATCCCATGTGTAGCAACTTTACATTAGCAGTATAGTAATACCAATACTAATAATTCAAATGGAAAGATGGAGTTGTATCAAATACTGACATTTAAAAAATATGTTCATTGACGGAAGAAAATCACTTCCATTAAAACAACATTAAGAGGGGGCGCCTGGGTGGCGCAGTTGGTTAAGTGTCCGACTTCAGCCAGGTCACGATCTCGCGGTCCGTGAGTTCGAGCCCCGCGTCGGGCTCTGGGCTGATGGCTCAGAACCTGGAGCCTGTTTCCGATTCTGTGTCTCCCTCTCTCTCTCTGCCCCTCCCCCGTTCATGCTCTGTCTCTCTCTGTCCCAAAAATAAATAAACGTTGAAAAAAAAAAATTAAAAAACAAAAAAAACAAAAAAAACAACATTAAGAGTTCAGTTTTTATGTCTGATACACACAGATATATATTTCAAAGTAAGAAGTAATAAGTAGGCTCTTTATTTGAGATCTACAATTGTCTTGCAATTATCCTCCTTTGTTAAAGGTTAGGCTATAATTCTTTTCCTCAAGGCCTTTCCAGAAACAAATAAACAAACAAAACACCCACCTTTATTTTCTGAACTAAAAATCTGTATCTAGAAGCGAGTAATCACATTCTAATTGACATGAAAAGTGAATTGTGAAATGTTCTAGTTAGTAAGTTTTAAAATTACTTCCAGACAAAGACTGCTATATGACTTTCCTGTAAGATTTAAAAAATGTTAATTGAGGCAAAATGTATATTATAATAAACTTCCAGAACCACCTCAATTTCTCTAAATTACTTCATTATACAAAGAGGATTCAATGTGTTTTTGAAAAAAAAAATCCCTAATAATAATCAAATCATTTTGCAAGTAAAAGTTTATTTTTTCTCCCCTTAGAGGTGGTCTTCTCCTTCTCATAAAAAAAAATATATATATATATATATATATATATATATATATATATATATATAAATTGATTTAGACATTTGAAATGAGCTTCCTAATAATCAATTAGTTTTATGCCAACTGTGGCAGGCCACTATTAAATCAAATAGAACAGGATAAATTGTTAAATTTGTTCAAGGAATGAATTCAAAGTTACAAGATCCAGATTTATTTATTTATTTATTTATTTATTTATTTATTTATTTATTTTTGAGAGACAGGGAGAGACAGAGCACAAGTGGGGGAGGGGCAGAGAGAGAATAAGACACAGAATCCGAAGCAGACTCCGGGCTCTGAGCTGTCAGCAGAGCCCGACATGGGGCTAGAACTCACAAACTATGAGATCACTACCTGAGTCAAAGTTGGACGCTTAACTGACTGAGCCACCCAGGTGCCCCTACAAGATCCCGTATTATTAATGGTCAATTGTTAACAGACAGTTACAAGAACTACACTTTTAATTGTATCTCTAAGTCAAATAACTTTAATTTGTCTAACCTGTTATGTTAGGACTTTGGTATGGGTGATTTTCCCACCTCTCCTGTTGCAGGAAGAACTCCTACAGGGCAGGGCAGTAGCTTGCAGAGCTCTGCTCACACAATTCATCTCAATAAATGATTATTCAATTGAACTGAACAGCTCATTTCGGCACTAGAGGGTTCTTTTTTTTTTTTTTTCTTTTTTTAAACTAGGGGGTTCCATACCTCCCCTGACATCCCTCTCTACGATAGCATGACTAATTTCTCTCATGCTATTGTCTTGGTCAGGCTCAGGTTTCTGTGCCTACAAATGATGTCTACAAAAGATTCAGTGTTTAGGGCTAAAGCACTATAATAAACAGACCTTCTGGTTATGTAGTGTAAAGCAGTGTAATTCTAAGTTGTTCATAAAGACTTCTAAGACCTCAAGTTGTCAAGTAAACGGGAAAAGTTTGCTTCTTTGGCATTTTTCTCTTACTGTGCTTTGTTTTGTTTTGTTTTTACTAATTTAGTTAGACCCATATTAATAAGCAAATATATTGCAAGTTTCCCATTATACTGTAATTCAACCTAGCATGCAAATACTCTTCTTGAAAAACCAGATAGTATAGAGTAAGACCTAATGTACACTTCATTCAGGAATCATACCTGAATGAAGAAATATCTCCTACCTATGAACTTATGACTTTTATCCTTTATCATCTTGTATCTTAATTGTGTACAGATGTATCCTCCAGCTAATCTTCAAAGGCAGGACCTATCTTTTATTTTAGTGTTTATTTATTTATTTTGAGAGAGAGAGAGAGAGAGAGCGCGCGCGCAAAGCATGAGCAAGGGAGGGGCAGAGAGAGGAGAGAGAATCCTAAGCAGGCTCCACACCTGGTGTGGAGCCCGACATCAGACTCCATCTTATGACAGTGAGATCATGACCTGAGCCAAATCAAGAGTTGGACACTTAACCTGCTGAGCAACCCAGGTGCCCCGCCATCTCTGAACAACAATGATGTGCGGTAGAATGCTTTAGACATAATAGGTACTTGATAAATATTTGCCAAATAAATTATTCTGTTGATGGTTATTAAAGGAAAAAAGTTAGAAGAACATGAAAGAAGAGTGGATGATTATTACATATATGATAATGAAAGTGTCCTGGCCATGTTTCACTAGATAAACGTATCTGTTTAGAAAATTCACCTAGAGTTGTCTTAATTTTCTTAGCTCACTCCTCCGCTCATTATTAATATGTACCAAAAAAACCCATCCCTTAGTGGTGAACATGTTGAAGCTGTTCCTCAATACAGGATTCTAATCTTTCATCAGATGAGGCTTCTGAAATCAGGCATAATTCTGCCAATCTTTTCCAAGAATGAGAGCTTAGGAAAAGCAGATAAAGTGTTCTTTTAGCATAGGAGAAGAGTGACATAATTTAGAGTATGGATAACAATGTAACAAACTGAACAACAACAACAAAAAAAACAAAGTTCTTGTTTTTCACTAAACTAATTTTAACAATCTTATGCTCACCATAAATAGAATTCATTTAAAAAAAGTTTCTATGTAAAAATAACCCCCCAAAATGAAAGAGAAATGTTTAGCATTACTATTCCAAGTTGCTAAAAGCCAAGAAAAAGGAAAAAGAGGATGGAGTTAATGGAACCCACAGGCTACTGATGTGGCAGTTTATCAAATGTAGCTGTAATGAAAGATAAATAATACAGGCAATTCACACTTCATGAAAGGATAAAAGTGTCAGTGTGTAGGTACCAGTTTTACTGCAGGGCATAATCAGCAAGTAAACGAAAGTGCAATGTCTAAAAAGTTTATAGCCTTCTATGAAGGCCTCGTCTTGTCAGGTATTGATTTAGGTATTCAGACGATTTCACTGGTATTAAACAAATTGAGTGTTTGTGAACTTGGAGGACATGTTCTATTTCTCCCAACAAAAGTTGCCTCGAGCTTAATGTTAAGTTGCTTCCATCACTTGAATTTAAGGAAAGTGAAGAAAATGCTGAAATGGTATCTTACACAATTATTTTCTTCTTAAATAGAGGGCAATCCAAAGTGAACGTTTCATACTCTCCACCTTCTCCACAAACATGGACTCCATACTTCTTAGAAAGCTAAAAAGAGGAAAACAACAACAACAAAACTTAAAATTAGATAGCAAAAATGGTCACTTAACCAATAGCATTTTTCCCTAAAAAAATACATGCAAGAAACTTTAATTCCAAAATACATCACAAGCTACAGGAAAATAACTTTATATTTCTACTTAAAACATATGTTTAAAGCCATCTGAAAAATGTTATCATAAAGCATAGGAATGTTAGTAATCCCCGAATCCTTGTAAAAAGATGTAAAGGACCAACATTTTATGTATAATGAGAAAACTTAGAGATCATTATAAATGTCAGGAATGACACCAGCTTTAGATTCAAAGAAGGCTAAAGAGGAAAGGTACTGAGTCATTAGATAGTAAATGAGAATATACGCAGCCAAACTGTGCTTGCTTCTTGTCCTTTGACCTATATGTGAATGGGGAAAAATAGGTCGTGTTTAGGCCATTTTTCCGAGACACAGAGAAAGCGATCTAAGGCCTTTCCTGTGGCCTGTGAACAGAAAGGAGTCACAGACATGGTTATTATGCTTGAGGCTATTTTTCATGAAGTTCCAAGGGTACCAAGAACTAGTGACATTCCAAAGCTGTAGACAAGCCTTAGGAAGGTCTAACTCCAAGAAATGTTGGGATAGATAGCTTATCATGTTGTCTAATTAATTCTGAAATTAAAAATCAAACAAGCAAGCAAAGAAATAAACAACCTGTGATTTGCATTAAATATAAGCTGTATTATTTAAATAATCCTGATACCAACAGTAAATTAATCTCCTATTGGGCTGGTATATGACTGGAATTGATGCTGGGGAACACGCTCACTGGCTGTGTCAGAGAACCTTCCTGCTCTTGTGTAGACGCTTTATGACTGTGATTCCATCCCCTTTGTTCTGAATTTCATAGCTTTCCCTGCTTATAGCCTCCCCTAGTCCAGAGTCTTTACTGCCCAAAGGAAGAGTGACTCCATTGATGTCACTGTTACTGCCAGTGCTGGGACTATGACCTAAGTCTTCAGTTTTATCTGAATAGTTATGTATTTATTTCTTTGGTTATTTTTGTGGTTGTGCTATAATTCTGAATCCATTACATTTCAAGTCTTGACTATGTGCCCTTAGGGATTCAAGGCATGGGTTTGTGAGAATTCTGTTCTCTCCAAGGATCAGCAGTAATGTGAATGACACCGTAAAGCCAAACAGTAAGAAAAGGAGGGAAAGAAAACTGGGTGGCATTTGCTATATGAGCTCACAAGAGCAAAGCAGAAATTTTCACCATGTTGAATCATGAACTAGAGTATCAGCAAGGCAGAATTATGGCAGTAGCCCTTTTGGGAGCAGAAAACAAAAACAGCTTACTTTACCATATTAAGTCAAATTAAATTAATATCTGCTTTGCAATAAAAATGTAGAAACAAAAATGGGATATGGGTTTCAGCAATGTCTCCTCGTTCTACCAGCTAGGGCCTGTCCTCTTTTTGGCTTATCTCCCTTTCAATGGTCTTCTCATTCCAGCACCTTTCCACCAAGTGAACCTTCAAATCTCACTTTTATGGTCAGTCTTTTTATGTGAGAGTATACATTACCAATTATTAGCTTCCTTTAATTGGAAAATGCTTTATCCAAGCTTTGCATACTTTCTATAATCTACCAGCAAAGAATAGCTGAATTTTTAAATTAAAGTTGGCATTGCTGTTATCCTACTGAAGTAGTTCTATTAGTCTCTAGTAAAAATAATGTAAGTTGCTATGTGAAACCAATATATTATCATTATAAAAAGACTACCAATACTAGGAAATCTAAAATTTGGATGTATCCAGTGATATTTTCATTTTACACACAATATCTCCATAATATTCATGTAATCACTTCTTCAACTAGTATCTATTGAAAAATGATTATTAGGCAGGTCATGCTAGATGAGGAAGATCCAAAAGTAAATTAAGATAATATCCCTGGTGTTTTGAAGCTTATCAAATATCCTACACCCTATATTTCAACACCACAAGATAATGAAACAGTGATGTTTCTTCTATTACTAAACATACACAATCTCTTCTCCCTTTCTATTATTGATTCATCAGCATGAACACAGATTCTAAGTCAAGAAGTCTGAATAAAGAGCTCACTGGTTTTTATAGCTGATGAACCAAGAAGTAGTCTTGAATATGAATGCTTAGGATGTCTTTTGCAGCCATTCTAAACTCTACTAGCTTCAAGCTCTAATAGACATGAGTCCTCAGAGAAAACTCCAACTGTATCGGCTTACTTTTAGCCAGCTCCAAGGCCCTTTGACGTTGTCAGAGAACTTTCTTAAGAAGCAAAGCCTATGCTAGTCAACCACTCTCTGTAATGAATCTCCTGCGAAGACACAGCATTCTATTAGAAATCAATATCCTTGCAGCACCAAAGCATGATGTATGCCTGTTATAGAAAGGGTCAGTTTAGGGAAGTGGAGAATCCAGATGTGCCCATTCCAGAGACATCTTTGTGATACACAATATTCACTTTACTCTTCTAAAACCTGTTAAGTCTGTGTTACTAATATACTGTTGACAGAAAACTGCAGCTTAATAAAGTTGCAATATGTGTCTAACATGTCTCAAGTCCATGTCTGGTTTCAACTCAAAATTGCCATTATTGCATGCTAGCACTTAATCATTCCAAATACAGTTTGCAATTCTCTTTGATAAGTTTTTCTATCAATCTTACTGTCACTGAAAATGCTAAACAGGTAGCAGTTTTTTTAAAGTTTAGTTTCTCACTAAATTATCATGATTTTTTCTGTAATTTAAGTACATAAAATAGCAATCTATATTGAAAAATAAAAAAATAATTTTTTTTTCATATTTCTTCACTAAGGGCTAATATTTATTAATGATTAAACTACATTTAACAATTTCAGTTAGTATGTAAAAAGTGGAAAAGACAGTTGTTTTCACCATAACAGCAAAAATATGTCAGACAGGTTACAAAATCATGTTTTTTTTTGTTTTATATAGAGAGAGCTAAGGATGCAAAGAAGTCTGGATGAACTAAATTCCAGGTTGGGGTGGACCGTTCCTAGGCGAGTGAAGATGCATGGCCGCTTTCCTAATGGGAGAACGGCATACTTCCATAGAGAGACTTCAATCAGCGTGTGTAGAAAACAGTCAAACACATAACCATCTGTGGACTTCTGCAATGGCTTATTAGAGTCCTGGGGAGACCCAGGAGTCAGTATAGCCTGCCAATTCTTTCCCAAAGGCTTTAACCAACTGCACATAGTGGCTACACGCAGAAGGCTGGGGCCAGGACAGAAGAGAAGAGAGAGAGAGATTCCTTTGGGAACATCTACTCATCAAGTCTTTTCTATTGAGCTTTCACTGTACCAAAGGCTGGGGAGAGAGCAGGAAAACTAAGAGATTTTTTCCCAAGGCTTGGAAGTCCAGGAAGAAGTCAAGGAGAGGCTCAGAGCACTAAGCCTGTGAAAAGGCAGGAAACACTGGTGGCAGGACAGTAAAGCAGGGGGAGAGGACAGAAGGGAGGAAGGAAGAGAAGGAGGGAGGAGAGGGGAGTGGAGGGAGGGAAGGGTAGAGAGAGAGAGAGAGAGAGAGAGAGAGAGAAATCTAGACTCACTGGGAGCATAGACCACAAGCCCTGATAAATGAAGAGCCCTGATCCTACTCTTGAAGCATTTGAAAAAAGTAGTAAACTGAAATAAAATGCAACTCAGATCAGACTCAGCTCAATTGGAGATTAAACAGAATAAACACCCCAGACTAGCTGTCAGACAGAGGAAGGGGTGTGGTTTGGGGAGGGACGGTATTACTTTAGTCTCTACTCTTCTTTTTTATTCAGTATCTACCACAAAATATGTAAAAAAAAAATTGAGATGTCAAAAAGTGAAAACTGTGACTTATAATCAATAGAAAAACAAACAAACAAAAACGGAAACAGACCCAATATTAACCACATACTGGACTCAGTAGGCAAAGACTATAACATAACTATTGTAAATATGTTAAAGAATTTAGTGGAGAAGATAGGCAAAATTCATGACCAGAGAATAGTTTCACCAAAGATGGAAATCAAGGATAGACAGATCTAGGTTCATATACTGGCTCCAACACTTATTAGGCATAGAACCTAGGACGAATTGCGTAACTTCTCTGAATTTCCATTTTCCTAGTAATACCTACTCTTATAAGTGTGTTGTCACTGCTAAAACAGATGATACATACAAGAGCTCTTAAGTGCATAGTAAGCACTCTCAATATATGCTATTTTTTCTCTACTAGATTAATTTGCCCTTCCCTTGGGCCTTCTGCTCTTTTATCTATACACTCCCTTTTTGAGGATCATGACCACTATCCTATTACTTCTATGCAAATGGCTCACAAAGCAAAAACCCTAGTCACTGATCTCTTTCCCATATATTAGGCCCCTGTCAAAATTCTTTTTTTTAATGTTTATTTATTTTTGAAAGGGAGGGAGGGAAGGAGGGAGGGAAGTAGAAAGAGAGAGAGAGCGAGAGAACACGAACAAGCGGGGGAGGGGCAGAGTGAGAGGGAGACAGAGGATCAGAGGTGGGCTAAAGTGGCGGCAGTAGAGAGCCTGATATGGCGCTTGGACTCACGAACCTTGAGATCATGACCTGAGCCAAAGTCAGACGCTTACCTGACTGAGCCACCCAAACCTCAAAATTCTTACTGTTTTACTTGGGAGCCTTGTTGTTCTAAATTTAACATGAATAAAGCAATGTTCTTGATTTTTTCTCAAAACCTTCTCTCCCTGCTCAATTCCCTATTTCTGTAATGGCTCAATCACAATGAAAACTTGAAATATTGAAGAACTTGACTCCTTTCTTTCCTTCTGTCATTCTTTCTGCCAGAGAGCCTACATTTTAAATTTTCACATTAATTCATTTATTGAATCAACAAAGATTCACTCAGTACTTACTAAGTGCCAGATCCTAGTCTATATACTAGGGGAATGGTAGTGAACACTATCTTCCAGTCTAATATCCTTCATGATCACTTCACACTTCAACAATCACAACCATCTCTTGTCTTCCTGCTTAGTTTTCATAACTCCCAATCTACCCTACATATTATTACCATACTAAATCTCCTTAACAATATATGACTATTTGCTTAAAAGTTTTTGGGGGCTGACTGTTACCTGTTCAGTAAAAAGCAAACTCTGTAGACTGACAATCAATGCTTCATCCATTTCATCCGATCCTTTGAATGGATATAAAGATTGAAACGTAATACAGTAGGTAAAATAAAATAAAAATTCAAAAGGATCTTGACTGGCTGAAGGAAAAAAACACACTAAATCTTATAAAATGAAATATAAAGTGATAAACCCCAACATCTAGTTTTCTTCTCTTCAACTTAAAAGGAATTGCCCTTTTTATTGCCTGTGGGACTACACTATGATATATTTCTGGCTTGTGATATATTTCTGCACTGCATCACTATGTACCTCTTGAATTTAAAATTTTTCATGTGTGACTTTTTCTCATGAGACTATGTTTCTAAATTCCTTAGACTCTCTCCTAGCTCCTTCCCACTGTATAGCACGTAGTACTTAGTGACCCAATTGGGTGCCCTCCTTATGGCCCAGATACCCATGCATGCTCCCAGACAAGAGCCCAAAAGACATGGACTGATAGGTCTAATTTGAACTAAAACAAAGCCACCCCTAATCAGAATTACCAAGTAAAAGGGCAGAGAAAGTTACTAACTTCTTTTTTCTTTACCCTTAGAAACAGGATATTTATCCTCTAGTTTTAGAAATCTGAAACAGTAAATAAAATTCAAACATGATAGTCAATGTTTTCCTTATCTCATTAGCCACTGAATCAGTGATGTGACATTTCCCCCACTCTTTTCAACCATTTGGGGAATGTTATGTAGAAAAAGATTCAGACCAGCTGGTTATTGGGTAAGATGAACACATGTGCTATTTTGCCGGACATCTACCATTTGGTCCCAACCTTTGTATGAATACAAAGATATAAAGCTAATACAATAGATAAATTAAAAGTTCTAAAGGATCTTAACCAGTTGAAAAGAAATGTTGCTGTTTTCTAATGAGTTGAATTATTTTTAATAAAACAAGATCATTTCTTTACTTATTACACAATATAATTTTCATCGCACAAAAGCATACTCATTGATTCATGTATATCTAAATTGTGCTATGTTCTATTTTTTTTTAAAGTTTATGTACTTATTTATTTATTTATTTATTTATTTGAGCAAGAGAGACAGTGGGGGAGGGGCAGAGAGGAGGAGACAGAGAATCCTATGCAGGCTCTGCCCTGACAGAGCGGAGACCAATACGGGGCTTGAACTCACGAACTGTGAGATCATGACTTGAGCCAAAATCAAGTCGGATGCTTAACCAACTGGGCCACCCAGGCAGCCCTATGTTCTCTTTTAGATAAAACTCTTAGGGAAAGTGAACATTGGGTTTCCATCTAACTGTTGTTAAGATAAGTTTTTTAGGGGCGCCTGGGTGGCGCAGTTGGTTAAGCGTCCGACTTCAGCCAGGTCACGATCTCGCGATCCGTGAGTTCGAGCCCCGCGTCAGGCTCTGGGCTGATGGCTCAGAGCCTGGAGCCTGTTTCCGATTCTGTGTCTCCCTCTCTCTCTGCCCCTCCCCCGTTCATGCTCTGTCTCTCTCTGTCCCAAAAATAAATAAACGTTGAAAAAAAAAAAAATTAAAAAAAAAAAAAAAAGATAAGTTTTTTAAACAGCAATCTGACTGATGTGGCTGACTTGGGTCATTTCATGGATTATAAAAATGCCTCACAGTCTGAACATTTAAGAAGTGAATTCTTAGTAAATAAAAAGGAAATTAGTTACATGATTCTATTTTTTTCTAGTGTACTTATATATAGATGAATATTCATAGTCATAACAATTCCATTTGAATGCTACTGATTATTGAACTGAAAAAGTTAAGGGCATCTAGCTTCCCTGTTTAATTTTTATTCCTTTAAAAGATTATAATAAATATAATTGTGAGAATTTCTTTTTAAATCAAGATTTTTCTTCTTTTAAACCAGCTTCATTTATCTGTTGGTCATCTTAAAATTGGAAAGAAAAAAAAAGTAAAATCAAATCACATTTCATCCTCTCACCACCTACAGAAAACCATGAGGTTTATAAAAACCGCTAAAACATAGAACTTACTCAAGAATTATTTATTGAGTATCTACTATAGGTTTGGCATCATTTTAGGTGCTGCAGATAATGATGGGAGCAGACATATAAATCCTGCATAGAACAGCTTTGTATCTGGAAATACAGACAGAAAGTTAAACAAGCAATTACAATAAAAGGTAGTGGTTGCTTTTGTGGATGCATGAGATGCTGTGGGAGTATGAAGCATAATACCTCACCAGAAGGAACCCAAAATCTTCTCAAAATAAAACTTAAGGTAAAATCTGAAGGATGAGTTAACCAGGAAAGGCTAAGCGGAGAGAGGCAGAGGTGGAGGGAGAGAGGCAGAGGTGGAGGGAGAGAGAGAAGGAAAGGTTGTTCCAAAGGGAACAGCATATATTAAGTACCAGAGCACATGATGGGTCCTAGAAACTGAAGTAAGTATGGCATAGCTGGATCATAACTAGATGAATAATGCTGAGATGAGGCTGACTAGAAAGAAGACACATCTTATGGGGTTTTGAAAGTCATGCTAAGACATTATCCAAAGTTCAGTGAGAACCCATGGTAGGTTTTAAGCAGATAACTGAACTGATCACATTTATCTTTTAGAAACATACTGGTCACACAATGGAGAATGGTTGAGGCAAGTAAGTCAGGAAGCACAAAGAACTGAGAAGTTGCTGGAGGAATCTAGCCAGGGGGTGAAGATTTCCTGAACTGAGGAAATAGCAGTGAGGACAGAAGGGAGAGGCAAGGTATTTTGACAGATGTTGTTAGGAGGCTGCATACGTGAAGGCTCCATACATTAGGAGGCTCCATAATTGAATGGAGGAGTGAGGAAAGTTAAAAAGAATTAAGGAAAATTGCCAGTTTTCTTCACTGGGAAACTGGTGGATGGTGGTTGTGTTTATTGGTATCTCAGTAGGAGAAGCATTTGCTGGGAGACTCCAGTGACCTTATCCTTTCCAAATTTTATGTGGCATGATACTATGATGTCACATATCTTTGTAAACATCTTCCTCAGGTCTCATGTTACCATGTTTCTTAAGCGATTGTTAAGCTTCTCTGACTCCTTCCTGCTCCTCCTAAATTATAAACATCCCTCATGATTCTCTGTAATATATTCTTCTCAATTTATTCCCTTGGATAGCCCATATACTCCAAGGCTTCGACCATCACCTTTATGTTATTCTGCTGCTGCTGCTAAAACCAACACTATCACCATTCATTAAAGACCATTTGTTTTATGCCTTAAAGTTAAGAAAATGATATAATTATTTAATCCTCAGAATGACTTTTAAGAATAAAAAGGAGCATGGATTCTGGAATCAGACAGACAGATTTAAGCACATATTCAACATCTGCTACTTTCTCCAGCTGTGTGACTAAGGGAAAAATTACTCACCCTCTGAATGATACCTCATCTGTAAATGTCAATATCAATGGTCACAATCTCATAGATTAGTTGATCAAATAAAATAATGCATAAAAAGCGCTTAGCACAGAGTATGGCACTTAGTAAGCATTTAATAAATACACAGCTTTGCTACAAAAGTAAGTAAGGCTTATATTTGTAGTCACGCGCAGTGAGAGCAGTGTTGCACAACTGGTTAAAAGCAGTAGTGCTGGAGACACAATCCTTGGTTTCAACCCTGGCTCAGTCACTTTCTGGCTGTGCAATCTTAGGTCAGGCCAGCTCTCTGAACCTCAGACTGCTGATCTGTAAAGTGGAGATGACGACGGTACCTATCTCATAGAAGAGCTGTTTTCAGAAATAAAACCAAATGAAAGGAAAGCCTAATGTTCTGTCCAGCATATAATATATACTCCATAAAATGGCTAAAAAATTTTATTTTTTCCCTTTTCTAGTGGGGAGAACTAACTTGATTTGCAAAGGTTATGGAACTTAGAACTAAATAAAACCAGAACTTGAAGCTGTATATTGACTCTAAAATATGCTGATAAATGAACTTTAGTGTTTTGCCTGAACATCTCAATTGGGCTCCAATCTCATAGTTTAAAAAATATGCCTTTGGCTTATATGTTATAATTAGAAGCTCAGTGTGTTTAAGACCAAGCTTATCATGTTCTTTCTTAACCCTGTTCTCCTCTGCAGAAATACTGCTTCCAGTCTCCGCAGTCATTATGTGTGGACTACTCTTTAATTCTGTCCTTTTGGCTTCTGTCAGTTTGATGCCAATTTCTTTTCCATGTCTTCCATCAGAACCTTTCTTTCAATTTTGTCCTATCTCTTCATCCTTACTGTCAGCAGGCATCATACTCCAACCCTTCACACTGTTACCTATAACAGCATCTTAGACTCTTTTTTTATTCCTAATTTCCTCTAATCCCAAATCCATAAATACTGTTGCCAGACCAAATTTCCTACGATATCTTTTAATAATATAAATCCCTGCTGATAAACCTTCTACATCTTGTTGGTTCTTACCCCAAATTGCCTGGCCCATCTCTCCAGGCTGTTTTTGATGAGGTCATAAATTCCCACCTCATCTGTTTCTTATGAATCTACCAACACCAGCTCTTAGTTCCATTGAAACCAAGTTCCTCATTGTTCCTGCATGGCTTTTTGCCAAGAAATCTTCATTCATATTGACTCAATTCACTGCCACCATCCATGTAAATATATCCATCCTTCAAACCAGTTTAAGTGCTAATACTTGAGTGATATCACTTTCAGCTACTCCAGGTCATGCAACCATCTTCCATTTTTTAGCTTCCAATTACATTTATAGTAAATACCAATTTATCTTGCTTCATCTTATCCAGGTATCTAGACTTGTTAGACTCTCTATGTCATGAAAAATACCAAATCATTTACTTATTTTGTACCCTTTAAAGCGATTAGCATAGACTGGTTGTATAATAAGTCCTTACAAATACTTATTATTCAATTCTATTAGTACAACATGGCACTGGCAATTAAGAGTTCACCTACGAAACACATTCAGAGAAATGTGAGGAGTAAGTTCAAAGTCATATATTGAAACAGCCACTAACTGTGGAAGATGGCCTGCACCTCTTCTCTTTAAATACAACAATCAATGGACCCTACTGCCTGGTCAAAATCCTTAAAGTACACTTTTAAGGATTTTACTGCCTTCCCCTAAAACTTTCAGTTATTTCTCATTGTTTAGATAATTAAATACTCATTTCAGGATTCAAAATCTCTTTCTGTCTGGTTTCAACCTCCTTTTTCAACTTCCTCTCCTACTGCTCAAAATATACTCTAAATAATCCAGCCAGTCAAAAATACTGTCCCTCTTGTAAGGCCAGTATGACTGTCAGTTTATCTCTGAAGTTACTCACAATACTCTCAACATTTAATTTTTTTTTTCTTTGAAATTCTCTGGCAAATATTTTTTACTTTCTTAGAGTAAATTTTAACACATCTTGTAGTTTTTATTGATCATAGTGGACATCTTGACCATAAAGTTTCACATATCCTTCCAACTCAATTATGTTCAAAATTCAAAATCTCTTGTCAAAGATATTCTGCCTACTTTTTACTTTCAAGGTCAGTCAAAGGTGTTCTTTTCCATAAAGTTGGCATTGCAGGGAACAAGGCTTAAAATTCTGTCTCTCTTAAATCAACTTTGGTGAAATTCTTTTTCTTTTTCTTTTCTTTTTAATGTTTTATTATTTATTTTTGAGAGAGAGAAACAGAGCATGAGCAGGGGAGGGGCAGAGAGAGAGGGAGACACAGAATCTGAAGCAGGCTCCAGGCTCTGAGCTGTCAGCACAGATCCCGACATAGGGCTTAAACTCACAAACTGTGAGATCATGACCTGAGCCGAAGTCAGATGCTTAACTGCCTGAGCCACCCAGGTGCCCCTCTTTTTCTTTTTGAAAAAGTGATAGGTAGCTTGGATTGCAGACTGTACTTTTGTCAAACCCAGAAGGAAGATAAGTTAACTCCTACAGAACAGAGCTTGGAACACAGTTTTAAGCTTGAAACTTGCATTACACTTATTCTGGTTTAGTTCAACACCTAGCAGAGTGGTATAATCCTTAAATAGTCAATACATATCTGCTTACCTTTGACTCAAGGCAAGAATTCAGATTTCCCACTTCTATGTGAACAGTCCTGGAAGAAGCAACCAAACCTATGAACTCACACTTTTTTCACCTGGTATGGTTCCACGCTCCCATCTAGCAGACAACTTTTATTTAGATGATCTTAAGAAATTTCTTGATTAAAGACTAATTGTTGCTGGCAAAGATGGTAGATTGAATCCCTATATCTACTCTCACTCCTTTCTAAAATCTTGCTAGAATGTATTTCATAACAAGGAATAAACTGACAAAGATGGGGAACAGAAGAGAGGAAGTGACAAAATCAAACAATTTAGCAGAATGAAGAACACTGAGTCCTAGGTCAACAGTGGAGAGTGTAGAGGACCAACCCAATTTACACAGTAGAACAGCTCTTTCCTCTTAAACAGAGTAAGGAGTTGGCAGCACCAGGTACCTCGAAAAGTGAAGGAGAAGTGAAAAGTGCCCCAAAATAAAGATTGATTGGCAGTCTGTTTAACAAGCAGTCAGATCCCTAAATTCCTTCCCTGTAGCCTGGCAACTGTCTTTCCTCCACCCTGGCAGAACCCTGGAAGTTTATTCTCTGCATACGGTGATGAAAACAGAGGAACTGGCGTAGGAGAAATGAGACACAGCTGAGGGAAGAGGAACTATAATAAAATGGAATCAGTTAATGTATGCACATAAGATTCTGAGACTGCTAGTCATTTATTCCTGCCTAACTCCCAGGAAAACAAAACAAAACAAATCAAACCAAAACAAAATAAAACAAAACAAAACAAATTGCAGCATGTCTTTACTTCAAGAGAGGAGACTGGAGAATCCTTTTCTTTGGAATCTAGATGGCTTAGATTAAATGACTTAGCCATACCTTCCTATAGTAAAGTTCGAGATCATAAAGCCCTATCCACACATTTAGTGCTTACAATAAAAAATTTAGGCCCTTACTCTTAAATATGAGGAGAACACCAAGGTTAGCAGAAACATCTCTAAAATTAAAGTTAGAGACCAACGGAAACAATGGAGAAAACAGACTATGTGCGGGAAAAGAAAACTAAAGGAAGAAAAATGAGGAAAAAAAGAGAGAACAACAATAAAAATAGAATACACTCTAATAAGGATAGAGTGCTATAATTTTAAAAAAGAGAATTCAGAGAGCAAAAAATGAGCTTTCAGAAATTAAAAATAGGCCATGAAAAACTCAGTTGAAATTGTAACCAAATCCAAGTCCATCTGCCTGATGTGCAGCAAAGCCAATCACTGAGACAGAAGTCAGGTATGCTGCAAGGAAAGGGTTTGAGAAGCAGCCAAACGTGGAGACGAGACTGGAGGGCAAGCCTCAAATCTGCCACCCTCCAAGGGGAGAGGATATGTTTTTTATAATCATAGAGGTTGAGATTACATACATATTGAGGAAAAGGGAAGGGAAAAGTTATGAGTATTCATGAGGGAAGATGGAGTCTGTACACTGAGCAAACATGTATGTAACATGTATGTAACATACATCCCATGTTCACTGGGAGTGGAGACTGACACCAGAATGAGGCACAATTCAGACCCTGAGTCAGGAGATTACCTGAGGGCAAGGAGAAGGAGCTACAGGCATGCTCTGAGGGCAGGTAGAAACTAGATGAGGTCCGGGACTCCTTTTCTCTAGGAGATATCTTATACCTAGGCTGGAACCATAGCAATTGACCTTGAGTCCAGGCTTCTGCAGACATAGCTAGTGGATTTGTTGGGGGGGGGTGTCTAAAAAGACACAGTATCTGATGGGGGCGGGGAATAGTTCTCTGAAAAACAAGCTTTAAACTTTCTGCTAGTTTCAACCTCATTGACCCTATGGGGCACAGTTTCAAAGGTTTGAAGATAAAATTGAAAATTCTAGAAATGGCAAAAATGAATCAGATAAAATAAGGAAAGAAAAGTTAGAAATTTAAGTAATATCTAAATAATAGGAATTCCAAGAGGCAAAAATAGAAGGAAGATAAACACCAGTGAAATACTTCAAGGGAATTTCCCCAAACTGAAATTTTCAAACTAAAAATTCTACCTATCCTAGCACAACGGATAAAAACACACTCACTCAAGACATAGCAAATAAATTTTATAATTCTAGGAACAAAAGAAATATATACTCTTGGAGAGGAGATGGAGAGAGAAATGAATAAGATCACATATAGTTAGGGATCAGAATGATTTTGGGCTCTCAACAGTACTGAGATGCAAGGAAATAAGATCCAGAAGGAAAAATATTCTGAAAATAGTATTCTGTGACCAGCTAAAGAACCAATCCAAAGTGAGGAAAGAATGAAGACATTTATAGAAATACACAGTGTCTCAAATGTTTTACCTCCTGTGGACCCTTTCCTAAAAATCTTCTAGAGAATATGCTTCACAAAAGTGAGAATAAACAAAGAAAAAGGAAAATGTTGTGTCCAGGAAACAAGGGCTCCAAGACAGAGGGAGGATCAAGGGATCTCCAGGACTATGGGGAGATGCTAGGATGACAGCCTTACAACAGGCATAGGAGGAAACCGGTCCAGGCTACATGTCAGCAGGCGTTGGAGAAAACTTCTTCTGGGGAGAAAACTGACAAAATACTCAATACCCCTGAACATCTAGATAAGAGATTAATAAACCAGTAATGAGTACAGCATTGAATTAGTGGTGAGCACAATACTAAATAAATCAAAGAACAAGACAATTATTATTTCAAGGGAAAAAACAAAAAGTTGTACGGGAAAGGTTTATGACCAGAGTTTATTACCTAATTCAGCTGTGTATTGGGTTTTCACAATTATCATAATGTCAACTAGACTTGCAAAATAACCATATGGGAAGATGGTAGAGGGAAAAAGTTCACATATGCGGTGGAGGTAAAGGGAGACCGCTAACTGCATATTCTGGAGTGATAAGTGAATAAATAATGCTAAAATTGAAGAGAGTCATGAAGTAGTAATACAAACATGTAATTTAGAGATGTGGAGGTAAATATCAAAATAATCAACTATAGAGGATGAAAGTAAGATGTTGAAATGGGAGAAGGGAAAGACTCAGAAGGTTGTTTCTGAACCAAAAGTTGAACACTCATTTGACAAACACTGTAAAACATCACAAAAATAAGACTCCTCTTTAACATTTAAGGAATAGTTCTAAACCTTTAAAATTTGATGCAACTTTTATATTAAAATGCATCTACTTTTTTGAACAATGAGAAAATAGTCCTGGGGGAAAAAACCCACGAAGGAGAAAATAATTTTAGAATCCATTTGTTCACTTATCAGATGATAATTTTAGGAACCTGCAGAAGTTTAAGAAGCAAGCTAAAATTGTTCTATAGTTAATTTAGAGTTACGAATGTACAATCCTTAAAGTTGTATTTTTTGATCTAAAAATTACGTTCCTAGGAATTTATCTAAAGAAAATAATAATCAGAAATGTACATGAAGATTCAGTAGGAAAGATAATAATCATAATATTATTTATAATAATTTTAAAATAAGTAAAATTATTTATAATAATTTAGAAATAACAAATATTTCCAACAAGAGATAACTCATTAAATTTGTCATAATACATTTGTATGTAGGATACAAATATGATGGAATCCACACAGCCATTAATTAATGTATTTTCAAATTAGATATATTCATGTGGGAAAATAAATATGACATAATGCTAGGAAAAAAAACCAAGACAAACTATATGTACAGTTGAACCTAATTATGTAAATAAAACATGCACAACTATTTAATTATGTGAACTTGTATAAAAAGTGAACTCTCAGGAAAAAAAAAAACAGTTTCAGAATGCACCAACAATGTTAGCAGTGTGCATCACAGGGTGGAGAAACTATGCTTTTTATTTACTTCTCTATACGTTATTATACTCAAATTTTCAGCAATATGCAAGTAACTTACATTGTTTTTTTTAAATTGCCATTTATTTGTATAATTTATTCAAGATTTTTCCTTATCAGAGGCAAACATTTAGAAATATTTAATGGGTATCTTTTGTCTATGTCCTTGCAAATGTATTATTATTTTGTGTGCCTGTATTTTTAATTGATTTCCATGTCACTTTTATGCATTCAACACTTTGTTGCTATATGCACATTGAAGATATTTTTCTAACTGCAGACCTGTATTTCATAATGTGCACTCAACACATTTTAAGTAACTGGTTAATTTTAACTAACTGGCAATGGACATTCATACTGCTTCCAAGAACCCCAACACCATCAAAAATAAACCTGCAAAAACTATTTTCACTAACGTCCCCTTGTGGACTGATAGGATGGGGATATTTAATGTAGGAATTGCAATACTGCCTTCCAGAATGGTAGTACCAACCTATATTCCTAAGGTTCTGTAAAAACCTCACCTGTCAACAAATGGCATTATCCAGTTTTCTTATTTTTGTCAAATTGGTACAAGGTAACATCTTATTATTGCTTCAATTGGTACTTCTCTGATTGCTAAATCTGTTTGATCATCTCTTCATATCTGTATTTGGTTTTGAGATATTCTTTTCTGTACAGCGTTTCTCCACAGCCTTTGCCAGTTTTCTGTTAGGATTGTTATCTACATGTTGATATATGTCAGTTAACAATCTCTTGAGAGTTTTAAATGTTATTCCAACTATTGTGTCTACTCAGTTTTCTGGGGTTTTTTATTGTAAAGCAGAAAAATTTCAGAATTATTCTTCAGTAATAGCAAATTTTACTCATAATAGTAAACATTGCTAACATTTATTGAGCATTTAGAATGTGCCAGATACTGAGCTAAGCACCTTATATATCATTCTATTGCTATTACTTCCATTTTATACGTGGGAAACTAACTAGATCAATGTTTGAGGTAAGCAGTAGAGTCAGGATTCACAGCTGAGCTCCTGGGTACAGAGTTAGCTTGCTGACTGCTGTCTGACACTGCCTCTTCCCCAGGCAATCTGAATGAACTAGGAAAAGGACCCTTGCCCAAAGGTATCATCTTTTCTCCACCACCTCTGCCACCAACCTGTCTGTAACTCTCACGATTAGATAGTGATTTCTTCAAGGGAAATCATTATAATACACAAAAACTCCCTTAACTAAAAAATATTAACTCTTGGATACAATAATATATTAAAGGATTAACATATTAGCTCAATTAACTTATTACATTTTATAAGTCATGTCCACCCACGTTACACAAAAGGTACATAAAAGATGTTTCAGGAGATCTGAGGCAGGTGAACAAAATGGGTTCCTCTATTTAATCCCTTTTTCTCCCATTCCTACAAGGTCAAACATTTTTTTTTCTCTTTTTGAATTTCTTGAGTATTTGGGAGAGTTGTGCCAACAAGTTGAAAAATGAATATGTAGTTGATTTTTATCTCACTTAATGAGGTTAATCACATTATTCATAAAGATAGAGACATACGGACATTCCTTAAAATCTGATTTGTCTTAGGCAATGACAGAGAAGACAGAGTCCTAGAAAACATGTCTTTAAAAAATTAAAAAAAAAAGTCATACCTTACAAATGCAGAAAGAAGATGGAGTTTGACAAATGACTCATTCTACTTTAATATTAGAATCATTGTGCTCTGGGTACATCAGATTGAGGTCTCTTTTATGAGCATAAGTAAAAATGAAAGGAAAAATAAGAAAACCAAAAATCTGGGTTAAGATCTGGGTTGTGTCAGATAACTGTTGTGCATGAGGTGAGAAATAAATTGATAACAAATTGGTGTAAAAATTTAGGTAGCACTTACTTCATGGAAAGCTCATGTACACACAGATTAGACTATGCAGAAGCCAGAGAAAAAGACACACTAGATTGTTTTGCATAATTTTCTGTAACCATCAGGAAAAAATAATTCCTGCCGAAAATGTGCAATTAACCATTAATATTCAATCCTTCTCTTTTGAGCAATTTTTACCATTTTGAAAAGCTCCTTGTCAACATCAGCAAAAATAATGACAGGTAAATCCTATAGTAAAATCCCTTCAAACACTGCTTCTGTTGCTTTTTCTCTCTCCTTCACTCCAGCAACTCCAGTTACGGGTATGACAAACTTCTCTCCTTTATATCTTTTATATTTTTCTCTTTACTTTCCATCCTGCTTTTCTTTGTGCTTCAGCCTGGATGTTTTATATCACCCTATCTTCCAGGTCTTTAATTATCTATACAACTGTATCAAACCTACTGATAAACCCATGTTGTATCCTTAATTTCAGATATTGTATTTTTAAGTTCCAGAATTCTATTTGATTCTTCTGTATAGATTCCAAATTTCCCCTAAAATAGTTCATCTTCTCACCCAATGCTACAGTCATTTTAAAGTCTAGATCTGGGAATGTGATCATATGACTCCTCTGAGACTGTTTCTAGGGTGTGTTTTTTTCTCAGTTTCTCTGGTTTCAATTCTCTCATCAGATCTCCTGATATGCTTGGTAATTTCTGATTGCCTGCTGAAAACTGTATGTGAAATATTTTAGAGACAGTCTGAGGCTGTGAATCATGTTATCTTTCTTAAGAGGAAACAAGCAATATGAGTAGTAGCACAGGTTAATTTAATTCAGTCTAGGATCGGTATGATCAAAAGTGGGATATATGTATTTGCAAGGGCTGCTCTATTTCTGGTTTGCCTTTACCCCTAAGCTATAACCCATTCAGGAGACCGACTGAATACCTGGAGGGTTAACCAGGTCCACTCCACTTTGGTTTGCAGTGAATTCCAATTTGGGTCTCTCCAGCGCCATGAAAGCCCTACTCAGCTAGAGTTTTTTCCATAACTTCTTCCTATCCCTGTACCATTTTTTGAATTAGAAAATATCTTGAAGGGAATAGAGGCTCTGTTCTCACTGGAATCCCGTCAAATTTTCTCATTTTTTTTTGTAATTCTCTAATGCCTTCCAACATTATTTCTGTTTTAATTTCATATAACTATTCTAACTTTTTTAACTGGGAGAGTCGGTCTGATGTAAGTTATTCCACCACAGCTGAAAATGGATGTCTTCAATGTCTATTACCCTTAAAATCATATATACATTCTGGCGCAGTATTTCCATTCCAGGACTTTATCCTACAGATAAACTTATTCATGCCACAAAATATATGTACAGTAATGTTCATTCTGGCATTATTTGAAGTAGCAAAAGACATGAAAGCATGAAAGAAATCAGTAAGGAATAAAGTTCATCAATAAACAATGGGCTCAATAGTTATCCACATAATGATGTTGTGGAAACAAATGACATGTATCTTTATGTGTTAAAATGGAATATGGAGAAAAATGTGCATAGCATGCTCCAATTTAGGTAAAACTGAATAAACGCTTGCATATGTATTTACATATGCAAAAAAAGTTTTTGAAGAGATACATTAGAACAGAGAAGACTGGTTGCTGTGGGAAGGGGTAGAAAACCTGGGGACTTGGAATCAGAAGATTTTTCATTTTTAATAGTGTTTGAATTTAGTTTTTATACATTACATGGTTTAATGTTATAATAAACAATAGAAAAAATATATAGCATGAGAAGTCTACATACTGGGAGTCAAAGAAGAAAATGGCAGCTCACAGGAGGGTTATTTAAGCACGACTGTGAAGTTTAGACTTTAAGGACAGTTTGGATTTACTTGAGTGAAGGAATATGGGGCACCTGGGTGGCTGAGTCAGTTGACCATCTGTCCTACTCTTGGTTTCAGCTCAGGTCACGATCTTATGGTTCATGGGTTCAAGCTCCATGTGGAGCACTGTGTAGGGCTCCATGCTAGCAGAGTGGGACCTGCTTGGAATTCTCTCTCTTATTTGTCTCTCTCCCTTTCTCTCTGCCCCTCCCCTGCTCGTGTGCACATGTACACTCTCTTTCTCTCAAAATAAAGTTTGAAAAAAAAAAGGAGAGAGAAAGCATGCAGAGAGGGGGAGTAGAAGATGGAGGAACAAGGGAGTACTCACTCTAGGGAAACCATCAATAGTAGCAAACTCATAAAGGATAGATAGGGTGGATGTAGAAGACTGCCTATTTTTACAAGCCTCAGTTTCCTCAAGGACACATTGGGCTGTGTCTAGGAGTTAAATTTTACTTTGAGGCAATGGGGGACAATGCAAAAGTTTACAAGCAAAGTGTAATATGATCAGATTTACACTTCACATGTGTGATGATGACAGTCCTGTGGACGATGGATTGACAAGGGGTAAGGTGAGGAGGAGAGACTTGAGCTAGAAGATTGCAATAACCCCAATGCACTGACAACAAGGATTAAAAGGGGCAGATAATAAGATAGAAGGTAAAATTAAAAGAAGTCAGGGCCTTATTTATGAATAATGGAGCCTATGAAATCATTTATTATGATTCACTTTTTCTTGGTCTTGGACAACTAAGTAGAAGACAGAACCTTTCATGGTCAGGACACATAAAAATGGCACGGATACGTCACCAAAGAAATGTTTAGTTCTGCACAATTGAGATTGAAGTGCTTGAGTCATGTAAGAGAGAAAGGTGTCCAGCTGAATACAGATGTCTGGAGCATAAAAAGATGGTGGAGGAACAGTCTTAATTGTCATAAGAATAAAATTGGTAGCTGAAGTCATGGGGGGGGGGTATTTAGTATCACCACAGGAGGAAGGCTATGGATGGGACCACCACTTATAAGGGGTGGGACTTATACGGTAAGCCTCAAAAGGAAGCTAAGAAAATATTCAGAAAGGCTTCAAGACTTAAGTAGTAGAAGCCAATGGATGACAACAGTTTCAAGAAGGCTTACACTCTTTCAGAGAAATCTAGAAATATAGGGCTTGAAGTGTGTTGTTGGTATTGAAGAACTACAAGATGATATATGTGATCACTGTGTTAGAAGTACTTAGTGCTTGTTTAAAGATCAGATTCCCGGTCTTTCTGAACTCAGATTTCTTATGGTGGGAAACGAGTACATACATTTTAACAAGGTCCCCAGTAAACTTCACTCTCAGGTCTGAAAGTAACGGTGGCAGACTGTCCACTCCGTAAGAACAAGAATTTTTTTGTTTAATTCATCGTGTATACTTAGTGCTCACCACAGCATCAGCCACATAGCAGGTCCTCAATAAATGCTAAGTAACTTAAGGATGAGAGCAATGAATGGACGCACAGACAGATGAACACACAACTGCATGAAAGAACTAAAGAACTAATGTCTTTGCCAAAAACCTTGGTGAGACTACTGGAACTTACATTCTAGTGGGATGGGTGAGGGCACAACAGATAATACACAGGTAAACAGATAAACATGGTAATTTGTAGAGATCTACGTAAACTAAGGTAGTCTGGGAAAGCTTTTCTGAGGAGGCAGCATTTGAGCTGTCGCTTAAATTATGAGAAAGCAGTCGCCATGTGAAGGTCTGAGGTAAAAAACATCTCGGGCAGAGCAGAGTTCTAAGAAAAAGGGCAAACAAGTGTGTTTAAGTAATGAGGAGGCATCTGTGGCTCTGGCTCAGTGAGTGAGATGGAGACTGGCAGAAAACGAGCCCGAGAAGATTGAGTGGACGCAGATCATATATGGTTTTGTCGGCTGTGGTCTCATAGGAATTTGATGTTATTCTAATTGTAATGAGAAACTGTTTAAATTAAACAAAGCACTGAAATGATTTGATTTACACTTTTAAAAAACTACTTTGGCATCTGTATGAATCTGTAGCAGGGCAGTGGTGGAAGTAAGTAGACCAGTTAAGGGCTGATGAAGTACTCCGGACAAGAGAGGATTATGGTGGTAGCAACAGAGATGGTGAGGAGTGCTTGGGTGTAGAAGATATTCCGGAGATGGAACAGACAAGATCATGCTAACGGGTTGGCAAGAGTAAGTAAGGGAAAGGGGAGTCTAAAGAACTTGGATTTTAGCCAGTGAGCAATGGGGACTTAAAGTTTTGAAGTGAGTGACACAATTACAGCAGAATATATTAGAACAGTTATCTTCAGGCAGTGAGCAAAATGCATTCTTTGGGAAATGAAACGGAAGGTAGAGGCAAATTTGGGGTTGTCAATAATACTGTAGGCCTGACGTGTGACAGGCACTGAACTAAGGTGAAGACAAAATGAATGGCAAAAAGTGAGGTATAGCTATAAAGGCCGCCATCAAGTTTGTGGAGATTTAATTTGCAGTGCCTCCGGGCACCAGAGCTTTGCAGAGAAATTTGGCCAAGCAAGATTTGGGAATCATCAGAATATAGCTAGTTATTAAAGCCATGTGAGTGACTGATTAAACCCAGAAAAAGGTGATAGAGTAAAAATGGAGTCTAGACCAGGAACTGACAAAAGAGACTAAGAGTAACCAGAACAAAAGGAGAAAAACTAGGAGAATGTGGCATCACGGATGCTGATGGGGGCGTTTTAAGGAGTGTTTATAGCTGTCAGATAAGGGCTAAGAAGCATTGGTTGGGTTTGGTAAAACAGAGATTGTGGGCGATCTTGGTCAGAGCCGTATCCATTTGGAGCTGTTGAGAGAAGCCAGACTCCAGGTACGTGAGGCGTCTGGGACAGGAAGAAGCACTGACCATGAATATAAAGAACACTTCTGAAATTTCTGGTTTAGAAGCAAAAAAAGAGAAGCAGCTAAAGCAATAAACAGAGTGGAGGAGGGGTGGAATCTGGAATGGGAGAGATGGTGGTATGTGTTACTATGATGTGAAGGACACCATAAAGAGAAAGAGGAGGAAGATACAGGAGGGGATGAGTGTTTGCAAGGTCTGCAATCCCAAAGCTTTAGTTGCCTGTGCTACAAAGACTCTACATGCTTGAAACCTGAACTTGTAACTTTAGATTTATGGAGCAGCTTGCAAAAAGCTTTTTTGCCAAAGCCCCAGTCTCTCATTTCTGAAGTTCTCTTTCTTTCGCCCCCTTAAATTTAATTTCGTTATTTATCTACATTGCTTTTTTCAGAGGCAACATTTAGTCTGACGGTAGGGAATAGATGTGAACATAGGTATCAGGTTGTGAGAAGCTGTAGCCGCTGTGAGAAGAGTCCCATCAGAGCAGTATAAAAAGCAACCATGTCCATTTAGCTCAACTTAAATAAGTGACAACAAATAATCTAGAAATCAAATGTAATTTGTGGCAAATATATGCTCACTTCATTTTTATTTTGATCTTTATTTACTATTTGCCTCGCACATATTAGATGCTTACTAACGCTTGATGAAAAAAGGAATTAATGTTTCAGGGATTTCTAAGCATTTGGTACATATTGGTAAACCATAAAATAAACGCAAATAACTGAAAGAAAATATGAAATCCACAAAGTTAGTAAAGAAGGTATCTGCTAACATATCATGGCAATGGTACTAACAATGTCTAGAAATAATGTTGATAAATTAAGAGCAGTGGAGGAGAAAATGCTAACTTATTAGAGGAGTTCCATTCTTTCATAGAAGTAGGGTAATTTCCTTTTTTTCCATCATAATTGTGACATAAAATATTCTTACAATTATATCTTTTAGTTATCATTGCCATACTAATAACATTTGCCCCCAAACTCTCATAAAATATAATACACAGTTAATAGAAAAGAATCAAAATAACTAAATCTTTCTTTAATGTTTAGAACACATTTAGGATTTGACAACGATATGGGTTTAACAGTTGTTACTTGAAACCTTAAAATAATTTTTTTGCTACTCTGCAGGTTAATTTCCTAATTGGTAAAAGAGAAGAGGTTAGATTAGATAATATCTGAAGGAAGTTCCTACTCACATTTCTGATTGAAAAGCATATGATCACAGAGACCATCAGCTACTTTAGGAATATAGTACTTTTTATATAGCATACAATGTCCATTTTAATAAAAGAAACCTTCTGACAGGACAGTTTCCTTTTGGTATAACTTACTGTTTTATTCAGACCCAAAAGCTGGTAATGATTTTCATAATTAATTTTAGACATTTTTATATCCATTAGAAGTTTAATTTTTTCACAAAACTATATCGTGAATGTTATCTGAGTTTTTCCAAAATAAAATTAATTTTGTAATCATCATATGACGGCCTTACTTTTTCTTCCTTTAGAGGCCTATATTTTGAGAAATAGTATAAATTCTTACCTCTAAGAGATAAGGTTCCATTTGATCCAGGGTTTTTCCAAGATGCTTATCTGGATCTAAACCTGCCAAGAAAGGTTACATTTTTTTTTTTTAAGATAACTATTGGACTATGGAAACCAATTTGACAATAAGTTATATTTAATATAAAAAAATAAAGATAATTATTGGATTGGATGTTTAAAGACGCATTCCCCTACCCTCTGCCCCTCCTTGCCTAGGAAACCAGTACGTGTATATTTCCAATTGCTTTGATCCTAAAGTAAAATATATTTTCCTATTCCCCTTGGATAACTGGTTTTCTTGCTCTTGAAAGATAAGTTTTATACCAAATCATTTGATTGCACTGTATCAGCTTCCAGATGCATTGTTTCAATCATTTTGAGCAACTGTAATTAGGATGGAAAACAGGTTTCATTTCAAAGGTCATTTATGTCCTCGGTATTTTAATTATTGTCATTATTTTACTGATGGACAACAGTGAGAATTTTCTTATGTGTCCCTATTCTATCTAAACTTTAAAATTCTTACTTTGAGAGTAAGAGTAGAAAATAGGAGAGTGGTAAACAATTATGCTTTTATAATTAATTCACCTCAAAGGAGGGTAGGAACAAGGACAAAAATAGTTACATTATCAAATTAAATGACATTTCATTTCAATGACCACTTGTGCAATAATGTATTTTCTAAGCAAAGACAGAGACAGCTCTGAAAAAATTGTTATTGTACCAACAGCATGTGCATAATCTTAGATAGAGATGTTCAACTGATATAGTAGAGTTTATGTAGGTGACAAGGTATAGGCAGATACGTATGGGCCATAAACTCTTCCCACATAACAAAACTCACTTGCCAGTGAAGAAAAAGTCACATGCCAAATGGCTGCTATAGAATGAAATCATTCATTTTAGATATTACATTCATAATACAATTAGATATTTACATCCATAACATATGTATTGGCCTAGCCTCATTTAAATAAGTTATTTTTATTTCTTAGGGGATTAAACTATTTAGCTTATTAATTACACAAACAGATTAATAATTTTCTGCTCCTAGTTGGATGCCTTTTTTGCTAACATGGTATTTCTTATTATCACACATCAGAAGAAGGGAAGTCAGGCAAAGACTGAGGATTCTCCTGCCACTGAGTATTTTTAGGTGAAACTCAAAGCAAAAAAAACTCAGACCAGTAGCACTATGCAGACTTTCTGAGTCAACTCCCTTCACAAAAATCTTATTCTGATGGTCTATTCACTAAAATTAAAACTGCAAGGAGATGGGTGAACGCATAGATGAACCAATCACTGACTTTGTCTGTTTCCTCCACGTCTACCACCACTTAGCAATTCAGTATTTAGAATGAACAAGTAAATGAAATGCTTTGACAGAAACACCTGTATAATCACCACCCACATTTAACAAGCATTAACATCGTGTCATATTTCCTCCACAACATTTTTTTTAAGAAATAAACACTACCAACACAATAGAATGTCCCAATATATTTACTTTTAATCTATATCCCTATTCCTTCTATAATGTAACCACTCTTCTAAAATTACATTTTTATAATTTTACTGTAAATGTATGTATCCAAATAATATTTATTATTGTTCATGTATATTAAATTTTTACATAAGTGATGTCATCTTTAACTTGATTTTTTTGTTTCACACTGTTAAAGAGATTTACTTATATTGATTACTATGGCTCTTGTCCATTCATTTTTACTATTGTATTCTATTCCATTATATGGATATACCAGAATTTAATTATACACCTCTGATAGATGGGCACTTGGGCAAAGGGCTTTTTCTAATTTCTGTTTTGCCACAAGTACTTTTTATGCTGCAGTGAATATGCTTTTATGTGAAATTACTATGACAGAGGAGAATATATACATATAATTATATACATTATTGTATATATGCTTGTGTGTGTGTGTGTGTGTGTGTGTGTGTGTGTGTGTATGTGTGTAATCTTCAAGTCTATTAGATATTGCCAAATTACTCTCTAAAGAGGTATTACCATTTTACTTCCACTTTCAGGGACATAGAATTCATATTTCACATAATGTGAAAATAATTTAGTGGTGTCAGAATTTTAAATCTTTGTTAATCTGATATACATACATATACATACATATACACATATATGTAATATACATTGAAATATATAAAATATACACATAATTGTTTTAGATATTTTAGTTTTCATTTTCTGATTACTGTTAAAAGTAAGCACCATATCAGGACCAGATGGTTTCCCAGGTGAATTCTACCAAATATGTAAGGAAGAGTTAAAACCTACTCTTCTCAAACTATTCCAAAAAAAAAAAAAAAAAAAAAAAGAAAACTACAGGCCAATATCTCCGATGAACACAGACAAAAATCCACAGCAAAATATTAGCAAACTGAATCCAACAATACATTAGAAAACCATTCATCATGATCAAGTGGGATTTATTCCAAGGATACAAGGGTGGTTCAATATTTTCAAATCAATCAACACGATACATCAAATTAACAAGAGAAACAGTAACAGCTATATGATCATCTGAAAAGATGCAGAAAAAGCATTTGACAAAGCATAAGATTCATTTATGATAAAAACTCTCAACAAAGTAGGTTTAGAGGGAACATAACAAATAAAAGTCACATATGAAAACCCCACAGCTAACATTATTCTCAATGGTAAGAAACAGAGCTTTTCCTCTAATGTTAGGACAAGACAAGAAAGTTTACTCTCCTCCCTTTTATTCAACATAGTACTAGAAGTCCTAGACACAGCAATCAGGTAAGAAAGAGAAATAAAAGACATCCAGACTGGTAAAGAAGAAGTAAAACTTACACTATTTGCAGATGACATGATGCTATATATATAGAAAACTCTGCAGACTCCACCAAGAACCTGCTAAAACTGATAAATGGATTTAGTAAAGGATACAAAATTCACACACAAATAATCTGCTGCATTCCTATATACTAATAATTCTGTAGCAGAAAGAGAAATTTAAAAAAATAATCCCATTTACAATAGCACCAAAAGGAATAAACTATCTGGGAATAAGCCTAACAAAAGGAAGTGAAAGACCTATTCCAAAAAAATATAAATCAATGATGAAAGAAATTGAACATGACAAAAAAAATGGAAAGATATTTCACGATCATGGATTGGAAGAAACAATACTATTAAAAGGTACACACTACCTGAAGCAATTTATAGATTTAACACAATCCCTATCAAAATACCAATAACATTCTTCACAGAACTAGAATAGATAATTCTAAAATTTGTATGGAACCACAAAAGACCCCTTAATAGCCAAAGCAGTCTCAAGAAAGAAGAACAAAGCTGGAGGTGTAACAATCCCAGATTTTAAGATATACTACAAAGCTGTAATGATCAAAAGAGTTTAGTACTGGTACAAAAACAGATACATAGATCAATGAACAGAATGGAGAGCCCAGAAATAAACTGACACATTCATGGTCAATTAATCTATGACAAAGGGGGCAAGCATATACAATGGGAGAAAAGACAGTCCAACAAATGGTGCCCGGAAAACTGGACAGCTACATGCAAAAGAATGAAACCGGACCATTTTCTTAAAAATAAAATGGATTAAAGACCTATATGTGAGACCCAAAATCATAAAATTCCTAGAAGAAAACAGGTAGTAATTTCTTTGACATCAGCCATAGAAACACATTTCTAGATATGTCTCCTCTGGCAAGGAAAACAAAAGCAAAATCAAACTACTGGGACTATGCCAAAATAAAAAGCTTTTGCACACTGAAGGAAACCATCAACAAAACAAAAAGGCAACCTACTGAATGGGAAAAGATGCTTGCAAATAATATAACTAGTAAGGGGTTAATATACAAAATATATAAAGAACTTACACAACATTAAAACTCTCCCCAAATCATCTGATTTAAAAATAGGTGACAACCTGGGATGCCTGGGTGGCTTAGTTGGTTTAACATCTGACTCTTGATTTCAGTTCAGGTCCTGATCTTACGATTCATGAGATCAAGCCCCACATCAGGCTCTGCAATTTGCAGAGCCTGCTTGGGATTCTCTCTCTATCCCTTTCTCTCTGCCCCTTCCCTGCTCATATGCCTGCACATGTTCACTCTCTCTCAAAATAAACAAATATTTTTTTAAAATGAGCGGCTAGCTGAATAGACATTTTTTTCAAAGAAGACATACAGATGGCCAACAGACACATGAAAAGATGCTCAACATCACTCGTCATCATGGAAATGAAAATCAAAACCACAATAAGGTATTAATTTACACCTGTTGGAATGGCTAAAATCAAAAACATAAGAGATAAGTGTTTGTGAGCATGTGGAGGAAAAGAAACCCTTGTGCACTGTTGGTGGGAATGCAAATTGGTGCAGCTACTATGGAACACTATGGAGGTTTCTCAAAAAATTATGCTTTATGTATTTGAGAGTTATGTTGTTATGTGCATACACATTCATAATCTCTAAAACTTCTTGATAAGATTATTTCTTTATCCATTAGTAACAACCTATTCATCTCCATATGTCTCCATATGTGGTTTTTATCTTATATCTTATTTACCAATGTTACGACACCAGCTTTATTTTGTTAATATTTTACTGGCATATATTTTTCCATAATTTATTCTCAAATCTTCTACATGCTTTTGTTTTAGATGTCATTTATAAGCTACATATAATTGGATTTTTAAAAATTTTATCCTATCTTATAAATACAACTCTAAAGAATGGAGTTTAAATATCGTAAATTCTTAACATTTTATGTTATATGTCTGGACCGATTTCTACCATCTTACTGTAGATTTCCTGTTAAGCTTTATACAAATTTGTTCCTTTGCTCTTTTCTGCTTCATGCTATAATGAAAGGATTTTTGTCTGTTTGTTTTCTCTACTGATTAGGAAGCTATAGACTGAATTTCTACTCTTTCAGTAAATACTTGTAATTTTTAACATTCAAAACCATATTTTGAAAGTCTAAATGTATTATCTAAACTGGGACGCACCTGGGTGGCTCAGTTGGTTAAGTGTCCGACTTTGGCTCAGGTCATGATCTCATGGTTCATGAATTCAAGCCCTGCATTGGGCTCTGTGCTGGCAGTTCAGAGCCTGGAGCCTTCTTCGGATTCTGTCTCTCCCTCTCTCTGCCCCTCCCCACCCCAATCTCTCTCTCTCAAAAATAAATAAACATTAAAAAAAATAAATGTATTATCTAAGAAGTATGAATCTTAGAATATGAATCTAACAATTTGTTTAGCATCCTTTTGACTAAGAGAAATGAGCATGTTTTCACTGGTACTAAATAAGCCCTACCATTTCAGTTGTTATTATTGTGTTAATTCTTATTTCCACCAGTTCTGACAAGAAAAATTAAGCCCGCCAACATATTCTACCATGTCTATGTTCACAATTGTTTCTCATTAACTTCTCCTGGAATTCAATCTATTTCTAACTGAAATCCATTCTTTATTACTAATTTTTTTTTTTTTTTTTTACTGAAGATCTGTGAGTGGTGAAACCTCTTAGGTTTTAGATGTCTGATAATATCCTATTTAACTTTCATCATTACATAATAGATTAGTTATAATATATTCCTTCTTCAGAAATTAGTTGTTCCTAATAAGATTTATGCTGTCAGCTTAATAGTGGTTCCCATATAATATTTATTTTTTCTGTGCTAAACTGTACAGTTTTCAATGTACTTGTGATATACTATAATGTTAACATAATGTGTGTAAATGTATGTTTGTTTATTTTTATTTATTTTGAGAGAGAGAAGGTGCAAGTGGGGGAGGGGAGAGGGTTAGAATCCCAACCAGGCTCTGGGCTGTCAGCGTGGAGCCTGATGTGGTGCTCAAACTCAGGAGCCCTGAGATTATGACCTCAGCCGAAGTTAGAATCATAACTGACTGAGCCACCTAGGTGCCCCAGTTTATTTTTATCTATACCCTATAGCACCTAATGTACACTTTCAATTCTAAAATTTACATTTTTATTCCAGTCTAGGAAATTTTCAGTCATTATGTCTGTAAATACTGTTTTTCTGCCGTCTATTTTTTTTCTGAAATATCTATTACACAAACATTGCCCTTTCCCAATCTATCTTACTATTTTTAAATTGTTCTTTCAATTTGTTTTTCTCCCTCTATGTTGTCTTTTGGGTTAATTATTTTTCCTGCTTCATTCATTCTCTTTGACTTGACTCACCTAGAGTTTATTCTATCCACACAGTTTTTTTGATTTTTTTAAGTGACTGTATGCTTCATTTCCAATATTTCTTTTCTTTTTTAATGTTTATTTATTTATTTTGAGAGAGAGAGAGAGAGAGAGAGAGAGAGAGAGAGAGAGAGAGAGAATGAATGGGGGAGGGGCAGAGAGAGAGGGAGAGAGAGAATCCCAAGAAGGTTCTGAGCCACCCAGATGCCCCTCCAATATTTGTAATTGGTTACTTTTCATATCAGTCTCTTGCTATTCCAATGTGATTTGTTTTTCTAATTGATTGCTTTTTCTTTAATGGATGTTTTATTTTTCTTCATCTCTCTGAGGTTCTCCTTCATACAGGGCACTTTCAGTCTCTGTTTCCCCCCAAGATTATGATCTCCTAAGTGCTTTTGCCTGCTTCCTAACTTTTTGTATTACAGCCCCACAGTTCAGTCTTGTTTACCATTTTGTATGTGTACTCATTTCTACTTCACAGAGATGTTTATGTTTTCCAGCCCAGCTATGCCTTTCATACTTTTCCTTCATATCTTTATCTATTACTGTGGGCTTGAAATGGGAATGTGGAAATTTTAAAGCATGAATGTACAAGGCCAGGATGACTGGAAGTCACTTTTTAGCTTTCCTTCCAAACCCTTGATTCTTACATATTGGTCTTACAACATAACCTATCTCACTCAGCACTTGGGCACTAGGCTACACATCATTAAAATCATTTTAAAAGTCTCTCATGATTGAATCTAATAATTGACATTTTGCTTCTCTGTAAGGATCTGGGAATAAATAAATGCCTGTCTAAAAGTCATGAAGGGAATTTAAGAGGACATGGTTTTACATAGGTAGGCACTGGAAGATCAAACTGATAATCTTCCCATTTTTCTTCCAGTCGTTTAATTCATTATAGAATCACCAGGCCTCAGCTCTAAACTGTTAACCTATAAAAATAGCTGTTACATCTCATTTCAGAGATTGTTGCATTCCATGATGGATAAAGTAATTTGGCTTGTCTTTAGATAATAGTCAGTAAAATCTGTAAACATAAGCCACACTAGGCATAATTTTTCCACATGAATCTGTGATCATCACACAGTATATTTTGTCAAAAATTAGTTATTTAAAGTTTTTCCTTATTCATTGAAATATTTTCAATTTATTTAGTCCTGGAGTATGGCACTAAAAATATTAAAATAAATCAAAATTTAAAACCTTAAATAAGATTTTCAAATATTTTCCTGAAGCACATTATAGACCTTTTCACTACAGTAGAAAATTACTATAAAGCTATAAAATAGCTAAAATAAAAGAGCTACATTTCTTTTCTCTTAGAGTTAATAATGAAATAAGCTGCATGTATAAGTCTTTATAGTATGGTAATGGGGTTTATGTTATGTTTAGTGAGCATGATAGGTTCTATGATTCATGGTCTGATGCTTTAGACATTTCACACAGGGAAAACAACCAATCAGTAACATTTCACATACACAAAGCAACAGATGATTTCACTGGACATATAAAAGCAAGAGAATGGCAGGACCTGAGAAATAAATAGCTTAGACACATTGTAAATTTATCAGAGATTTTGTCTGGGGATTTTGGTAGGCTTCTTTGGCATGAACAATGATTTAAAGGTTCTTATCTCATGATCCGATGTTATTTAAATAGACTAGCATTCTTTTCCAAAAAATGTCTAAATTCTGTAATGAAACTCTTTGTCTAGGTTCAATACAATAGTCTACATATTCTCTTGAATGGATCTTACTACTTTAAATCAACACTGTATATCATGCACATTTGGGTCAGGCTAACCCATTCCACTGTACTTGATTATGACTACTTCAGTCCTTTTCTCCTAATGCTTTGCTAGGTACTCTGTCCAAGTGCAATCTGTCTTTGCTTCCATTTTTCTGTTCATTAGAAAGTGACAAATCATTGGGGACCTCATGATCACTACTCATATGACATGCCCATATGAAATTTCAGATTGTTTTTATAAAATGTTTTCTTGGATAAGATCCAGAGATTACTAGCAATTCAAGCTACTCTCTTTAAGAAATTAATGGCCTGGAACCACCATGGTCTCAGAGATCTCTTCTAAATCAGCTGAGCCTATTGCACGTGGGATGATATTAGTCAGGGATGTGGTAGGACGATTATTCATCCTATGCCAGAATATATTCAGATATAGAACTCTTCTCAAGAAATCTTTACTTCCTAGAACACTGATGATTCCATAAATATTAAACTACATGCAAATGAAAACTCGTTGTAACTTATTTTTATAAATATAATGAAAGTTTGAATATTTAATTTTCTTACACTTCCACATATTTTTTCACAAGTTTCCTCATTTAGAAACATTGTAGCATTGTATGTACAGTCGTTATGATATTTAATTCTTCTTAAATGGAACAAGATTATTACTAAAATAATTTTAAAACAAGGATTTGGAGAAACAAATCACTTTAACATGAAAAAACTGTTAGCGTATCTATAATTATGAAGCTCATGGATGTCAGTCTTTTATCTCGTGTATTGTTGGTTTGGGTATTTTCTAACTCGGTGATATGCATGGAAAATTCTGACATTCTTGAATATCTTTCATAATTGAGTCCTTCATAATTGAGAATGGAAGGTCAGGGTCAGATTAGCATCAAAAAATATATTTATCATTGGACATATTTTTTAACTTTTAAGCTTTAAATGGTTTAGAGAGAAACAGTTTAAATAATGAAGTCAATATTTGAGTAAAAATTTAACACAAAGGTTAGACAACATTAATACCTTCTCTGTTTAATTTACTTGTTTTACCAATAAGAATCCACCCATATTTCTAAGTACAACTAAAGATGCTAATGTACCAATATATTTGTATTATATAATATTACATCTATTACACAGAATCATTTTATCTATTCCTTCCTTCCTCTCTCTCCCTCTCTCTCTCTCTCTCTCTCTCTCTCCCCCCCACCTTTCTTTCTTTCTTTCTTGTAATCTCCACATCCAACATGGGGCTTGAATTCATGACTCTGAGATCTAGAGTCACATGCTCTACCAATTGAGCTAGCAAGGTGCCCCATACATAAAGTCATTTTAAGGCATAAGAATAGATAACAATACATCAGTAATTTTTAAAGCCATCTTATACACGCATTCATTCCATTTTCAATTTTTCAGCAGTAGCCATTTAACTGGTATATGCAGCCAGTCCAAAAGGCATAATCTTCTCTTTCTTTAAATAAACCCAAGAATCTAGACCCAGTACAGTTTCAGTATAATTTGAAAATCTCTCTCCTAATCTTTGTAATGTCATTGTTCCCATTTTATTTTATATAAAACTGTATCATGTTAAAACTCTTTGAGGGACTATGAAAAGCCTATGAAAAAGCCACAATGGCTCACGGGCTTTTTCAAAGAAATTCAACTTTATCTAAAAGTTTCAACTTATCCCAGTCCTTGAAAAAGATGTTTCTTTTTTAGATTCACTCAATTTAGGTGTTTTTTCTAGTGAAACCTGGGTCATGAATGGACATAAACTGCACTTCCCCCAAACCTTAATAGTCTGTTCAATTTACCTCCTGAATCAGTGAGTGGTAGAATGAAAGTCTCAGTATATCTATCTACCATATGAAAACATTTTTATTGATTGAGATGTTTACATTTATTAATGTTAATATATATATCAATATCAAGAAACATCAATAGTAATAAAGAAGATAATTACATTCCATAGAACCCAGGATGCTGTTATATTTAGAGTAAATTTCAACTCAAATACGTAAGTTACTTACAGTTACTAACACATTTTTCTCCAAAGTGCAGAAAAAATTTACTAAAAATCCTGACCCCTAACCATTTAATCATGTCTTATAGACATTCCTTGATGGAAGCTGGGTGGATGAATAAACCCACAACAAGACCTAGGCACTGGATAACTCCATGCAGAATTAAGAAATTAATTAGGAGGAAGAACCGTAATTTGCAGAGCTGACATCTATTTTACTTTACTTTCATGTATCAATGGGAAGCAATTACAATTCAATTAAAATATTCAATTTTATTACTTTACTGACTGACCTTGAAGTTAATGCCTGTTTTATTTAATTGCATCATCTATGAATAAATGTTAACCCTACACTGTTATGCCCCATTATTTTCAATGCATTTTTCAAATTCTCAACTGAATTATATCAGTCAATTTATTATCTGCTGTCATGAAAGCAAGTGGAGGTTTATTTCTTCACGACAGCCCAATATACGATATGAAAGAAACATCACAAAATGTTTGATAATGCTATTTTTAAAAGAGTCAAGTAAAATGAATTGTGTTCTCATATCAACTTTTGTAGCCTAGACTTTTACTGTAAAATCAGTAGGTGATATTAGAAGAGGTATAATCCTTCTGAGAAGCAATTTCTAGTCTGCCTATAATTTTTGATAAATTCAGTGCAGACAGGAATGGAGCATCCCATGTATCTTCAAAAGCTAAACACACACACACACTTAATAATCTCTTCTTATTTCTACCAGATTCACCAGCCACCAGAACAAGTAGATCTCATTTAAAAAGCTCTACAGTTTTGTTGGTAAATGCAACTTTTTCCTTTTCTTTTTTTTTTTTTATTCCTAGACTCCACTTGAGCACACCATAATAATTGAGCATTTTAGAAATAAAATGATTAAACCTGTGTAAAAATGAACAGGTAAGAAAGACTAATTATGTGATCTTCAAAGTAAAGATAAACTCACATATTGTGAAAGTTGAGTATTTGGGGAAGGATGTTATTTCACTTTCTAGATTTTCCATTTCTACTATGAGACCACTAAATCCTTACCTTAGAGGTTGTATTAGAACTCATCTCAACATAACTTCTTTCTGAAATCTATTAATTGGTATTTTACTTCCGTGTAAGTAACATAAAGGAAACTCAGATACTTTATGGATTCACTTTTAAGATCCATGACATCCATAAAATTAATGACCAATAAATCATATTAAGTATAATTCTGCAGTTAATGATAATCAATACTTGCTGGTGATAGCTGAAATGGTCCTTTTTTTTTTTACCTTTAAAAAGATTATATAGTTTTAGCATGTAAAAAATGAATCAAAAGTAAAAGATACGGGTTTCAAACAGAGGGATTTTTTTTAAAGGAGCAATTTGAAATATTTCATTTAGAAATATCTTCCTAAACTTTCATAGTATTACTTAACATAGTAAGTGCTGGAAACTGAAAGCTTGATATAAGTAGGGAGTATTTGAAGGAGTAAAAGTTGAGGTTAAAAAAGTAGACAAAAGCCAGATCCTATAGGGCCTCGAGTTTCATCTTAAAGAACTTACACCTGAATGTAAGGTCACAGAGAAGACAGAGAAATGATAAGCAGAGGAATGACAGGATCTAATTTGACTTTCAGAAAGATCACTCTAGCTTCAGTATAATTCCTTGGAAGGAAATAAGACTGAAGGTAAGAAGGCACATAAAGGGGCTGCTGCAGTAGTAAGAGAGTATGTAACTGACAAGGCAGTAGGTACAAAAGGAAAAGAACAGATTTGAGAGCAACATAAAATAGGTAAGATATATAGTACTTGCTAATGAACTATATAGGATGATTCTCAGGTTTCTGACTCTGGACAATGTTAAAAATGGTGGCACCATTTACTTCAGATATAGGACAGTAACAGAAGAATGTTTGGGAAGGTAAATAAAGGTAGAATCAATTTGGAAATGTATTTGAGGTGCCAGTGAATCATCCAAGAAGGGATATCTAATTGGCAATTAATTATAAAGGGTTAAAGTTTAGCAGAGAGGTCTGGGCTAGAAATACTAATATAGAAATAGATGCTATGAGATGAAATGACTCAAGGAGAATATGCAAAGTGACAAGAGAAAACACAGGAAAGAGCTTTGAGGAATATCAAACTTTAATTGACACTGTAGTCAGTGGTCCAAAGTCCAAATCTGATCTGGTCATCTTCACTTCAAAATCTTTCAAACATATTCTGGGCAAGATGAGCACTAGCTTCTAATTCTTCCATGTTTTTCCTGCAATGATTAATTTTATGTGTCAGCTTGACTGGGTCATGAGGTCCCCAGATTAAGCATTGTTTCTGGGTGTATCTGTGAGGGTGTTTTCTGGATGAGGTCAGTGTTTGAACGGTGGTCTCAGTAAAGTAGATTGCCCTCCCCCATGTGGGTGAGCATCAACCAACCACTAAGGGCCTGGGCAGAACAAGGCACAGAGGAAGGAAGACACTACTCCTCCCCTTTTCCTGCCTCAATATTTGAACTGGGACATCTCACATCTTCTGCCTTTGGATTTGGATTTACATCACTGGCTCCCTTGGTTCTCAGGCCTTCCAACTTGGATTAAATCATACCTGTAGTTTTCTTGGGTCTTCAACTTGCAGGCAGCAGATTGTGGGACTTCTCAGCTTCTATAATCATGTAAGTCAGTTCTTCATAATACATCACCTTCTACATCCTATTGGCTCTGTTTCTCTGAAGAACCCTGACCAATACATTTCCTAATACATTTCTCCATTCCAAACTCCACTAACAAAAAAAATCTCTGAATAATCAGGAAGAAAACATCAGGACTGAAACTACCCAGAACTTGAACTAAATTTTGCTTGACAGAAGATGGAATCAAATTCAGAAGAAAATATGTCCTAAGACTTCTCTGGTGAAAGAATAACTTGTTAAGAAAAATAGGTAAAGGGGACTCCGGAGAATCATAATAGCCGTTACCTCAGCTCCCATATCTTGAGATGTGATACCTCATGTGGTTCTTATATAAGTTTATACTGACTGTGACCTATATACATTTGTTCAAATTTGAGACATCAACCAATACAATAGTATCTACCTGAAAGAGAAGTCATCAGAGGACAAGCCCTACAACCTTTATAACATATTCTTGCTCCACGCAATTTTAATTGATAAATGTTGGGCGCTCAGCTACAGTACGATAATCTCACTTTCCAACCATGGCAAATACAGAATCATACTGGTATTAAGGCACGAAACACAAATATCCGCTTGGACAATATAATTATTAAATAGTCATATGACTAAATAGACAAAGAAAAAGATTTGTGGACTTACTTTCCAGGAGTTTTCGGTTAACTGTTACGTATTATCATGAAAGTTGTTTTAGCGTAAGCTGTCTGACACAGATATAAATGTTAGAGGGCTCACTTTTATAACAACTGCATTAAGTAAGATCTTATTTATTTGTAAATATTGCATTCTGTGTATTTTTGATTTTTGTAGAATAGAGGGAATTGGAGCTACTCGTTGAGATGAAGGTAGAAAGATCGGTTTTGGAATTATACATATTTCTTGTACATATTTCTTGTAAGGCAATATATTACATATATTAACACACACACCGTAGCTTTGGGATGGAAAGGACCTCAATCTATTAAAAAATTCAAAGAACGTATGCATACCAGCACCAAAGAGTTATGGATGTAACTTAGTGTTAAAACAGCCTGCCCCACCTACAGAAAAAAAAAAAGTGTTAGCAATAAAATGAACAAAACCAGCATTTATGTCCTCTGCTGTTATAATCCGTTACTCCCCTTTAGAGACTGACCAAAAGGCATTTTATTCAGAGATTATGAACCTTGGGATTGGCAGTATTTGTATTTGAGTCTTAAGGAAGGATTCTACCACACATACTCAGAATTTGATATTTAAATCTTCGTTTATTTCCCTCTCAATTTAAAATAGTAGGTGATTTACAATACATTTGGGAAATGTCAGAAGTCTCAACTTTTGATGTTTCAATACTTAAGTTATAAGTTTAAAAATTCTGCGCTAAATTATTTTGTATAAAGATAGAAATATATTTCTAATAGCAATTAAACTACACTCGAATGCACATTAAGTAACTCTTTTTAAACAAAATAATTATTTGAACAAAGTTCAGGTAAAAAATGATATGTTAACCACAGAATATGAAAGAATAATGCAAATTGCTTCTAACCTTTACTGTTCACCATTATTTCCTAGGAAGACTATTGCAATGAATGGTTTTAATTATGTCCATTATTATCCAAATGAATGACAGAAAAGCACAATGCGTAGAAGCAATAATTAATATGCCGTATCTTGGCTTATTTGGGCAGTTACAAAAGAGGAAATAGATTAATATGACATACAGGAATTACCACAGGTGAGTATGCGTAGGAGTGGAACTCAGCAATTGGGAGGGTTGCACAATTAAAGCTCGTGTTCTAATTAGTATGGGCATCTCTGAATGTTAACCCAAAGGGGTAAACTATAAGAAGTATATGTTAAAAATCTAAGAGAAAAAAAAAAAGGTGAGCAGCCCTCTAAGAGAGAGGCAAGTAAAGAGTTTAAAAACTATCCAGGCTGCTTGGAAGACAGATAAGGATGCTGGCAATGAGAGGTGTATGTACCGTGTCATTATCTGAAAGGTCAAAAGAGAAATTTGTGGATGGGTAAAACAAACAAGCAAAAAACTAGAACTAAGTCCATACAGACATTTACGAACACACTGGAAGTATTTAGAACATTGTTTAATGCAACTTTTTTTTCTGAATTAAATGCCAAAAATATATTGTCAAAGAAAGGGAGAATCTAGAAAATAAAAATACAAAAGGCAACATGCGGGCTAGACAGCCAACATGAATGGTTGGACTAAGTGCTGACTTTCTCTCCACTGACGAGGACTTGCTACAAAGACAGCAAGTAAGAGGACAAGAAGCAGCAGAGAAGTTTAATTCAGTTTTATTTGGCATTGACCTTGTCTGTACAGTATACGAGGGAAACGACTATTCCAAGGGCACTTTCTGAGAAAATCAGTGGGGCAGTAACAGAGAGCAATCTCCTAGGAGAAAATAATAGAGCAACTTGAGAAATTCCACAGCAATAAATCACCATGACCAGATGGTATTCAACTGAGAGTTTCTGAAGTAAATAAAGTGTGAAATGGCTGAGCTACAGATGAGGATATGTAATGTATCTGGAAAACCAGCAACTGTTTTCAAATATTGCGACTTTGCTAATATGGTCGCTTTTCTGTAGGAAAGAAAAAAACAATCAAATTAAGATTTATAGAATTACAGACCAGTGGCTCTCTTGGTGATAATGGAGAAACTGATAGAGTCTAATTAAGAATAGCTTCCTTCAACATCAGGATAAGGTTAACCTGCTAAGGTCAAATCACCTACTGAGTCTATAAAGAGAACACTGTTTCTCTCCATCCTATTAAACTTATCTGGAAATGTCAATAAAATACTAGATAGAAGCAAACCAGTAAATGTAATTTATTTGGGAATTACATGAAGCTTTAACAAGGTCACATGAGACTATTGGGGAAAATAAATAAGCACAGTCTTTGGGAGGAGAGGCCACAAGAGAAACTTCTGTCATTAATTGTAAAACTTGCTAAGTATTGAAAACAAAGTTTCAGGGACAATTTCTCTTTTCTTCCCCAACACTAAGTTACCTCTTCCAAAAGTATAGATCACATTCAAATTAAAAAAAGAGGGGCGCCTGGGTGGCGCAGTCGGTTAAGCGTCCGACTTCAGCCAGGTCATGATCTCACGGTCCGGGAGTTCGAGCCCCGCGTCAGGCTCTGGGCTGATGGCTCAGAGCCTGGAGCCTGTTTCCGATTCTGTGTCTCCCTCTCTCTCTGCCCCTCCCCCGTTCATGCTTTGTCTCTCTCTGTCCCAAAAATAAATAAACGTTGAAAAAAAAATTAAAAAAAAAAAAAAGAAAAAAAAAGAAAAAAAAATAATTTCACTATGGACAAGATACACAGTAACAGAGTAGGGAAGAAAGATGTGCTCCCAAATCAAGAAGGAAACAAGAGACCAAAAGACAACGGCAAGATAAGCAAGTAACAAAATTTTTACCTATCCAATGGAATCTGAAAGCCATAACTGAGTTTAAGTTTCCCATTACTGTGCTCTGTGCCAAAATGAGATTTTAATAAAAACTAACAAGTAGTAGAGTAATGAGACTGACTTTTACGTATGAAAATGAAGGCTGTCACCTTCAAGGTGGTCATCTTGGCACACTATATGCTTATTCCAACAGTACTATATATTTATCCTCAAATGATTTCTGAAATTTTCTCTATAGATAAACTGCCTTCAGAGCCAGTGGCATACTGTTCTGAAATCATCCAGTGGTTGCAAAGCTTCATCCTTCAATAGTGCAGCCAGAAGCCATTGGGGAGGGGTAGCATTCCCTCCCGAAAGCAACCTTTGCTAGTCCAATTCTATAACCTCTGATTACCATTTTGTTACACACAGTACAAAGAAGCCATATTATCTGGGAAAAGGCAAGGGCCATGCAATAGAGTCTGGAAGAAATCACACAAGGGCCTGGGGCAACCTCCTATGCCATTATTTGAGAGCTCTCCAAATGTTAGAATGTTCTCATAACTAAACCAAGACATGTTTCACCATATAGCTTCTACTTGCTCTTAGAATTATCCTCTGAATCCACAGAAAGTACCCACAACCTTTCAAATATTGTGAGTTGCTACAAAAATCCCTGTTCTCCTTGGCCCAGTAACCTGCTGCCTTCACTTCAGGCTAAATATATAGCTCCTTTATATAGTCCTCCTGTGGCACCATTGTGTGTCCTTTCATTGTTCTGGTCACTTTCCACTCAGTATAGCTGTTTCTGTGTCCCGTTTTAATGCAATCTTTCCCCCTGCTTAAAAAACCAATTTCTGCTCATTGTAGGAAATAAAAAAATTAGCAAAAATTAAAAATTTTTCATGTTAGGGGCGCCTGGGTGGCTCAGTCGGTTAAGCGGCCGACTTCGGCTCAGGTCATGATCTCGCGGTCCGTGAGTTCAAGCCCCACGTCAGGCTCTGGGCTGACAGCTCAGAGCCTGGAGCCTGTTTCAGATTCTGCGTCTCCCTCTCTCTGACCCTCCCCGGTTCATGCTCTGTCTCTCTCTGTCTCAAAAATAAATAAACGTTAAAAAAAAATTTTTTTTTCATGTTAACACTTTCCAGTAATATCTTCTGCTAATCCACTGTCATTTTATTTTTTTTTTTTTCCCACAAATACCTTTTGCATAGATTTGAGATCCAATTACTTATCCTGCCTTTTTCTTAAATTACTATAGCGGCAATCTTGGTAAATTAAGGTGCATAATGAGACAAAATATTCTACCTTAACTGTTAATGCAACCCCTCAGATCTGTTTAGCTGTTTTGGTAGCTACAAGGTACCACTGACACATATGTAATGTCATAAAAGCTCAAAGATTTTTCTCTCAACTGCTAGTGTTAAGGAGTATCTTACCTATCCTGTATCGTGGAGTTGGCTTTAGGAATTAACATTCAGAACTCTTTATGTTTACTTTTTCTACATTTTACCTGGTCAGATTTAGTCCCTACTCCCAGCCAATTAATATGAATCAGTATTCTGAATGTATCATTCAAAGTATTAATGATCCTAAGAACCTCTGTGTCATCTATATATTTAATCAGCATGCCATTCAAGGGTTCATTCAAATAACTGTTTAAAGGAATAAAAGGGTAGGATAAAAAAGAGTGATACAGGTCTTCCAACATGTGATACTGACTTACTATAAATTTAGTATTAGTTTTATTTAACTAAATATGAATTAACTATTTTTTTTAAATTTTTTTTTCGACGTTTATTTATTTTTGGGACAGAGAGAGACAGAGCATGAACGGGGGAGGGGCAGAGAGAGAGGGAGACACAGAATCGGAAACAGGCTCCAGGCTCTGAGCCATCAGCCCAGAGCCTGACACGGGGCTCGAACTCACGGACCGCGAGATCGTGACCTGGCTGAAGTCGGACGCTTAACCGACTGCGCCACCCAGGCGCCCCATGAATTAACTATTAAGTCATTTGTTTTATCTTACATGACTTACATACACACATTCTATATACAAAATCTGGTGTCTTTGAAAAACTCTAAGTAAATTAAATCAAATTTTAAATATCAACAGAATTCAATATTGAAAGGATTTGTGTAATGAAAAAAATCTATCCCTAATATGAGTAATATTTTAGTAATGCTGTTTTATTTTAACTGTATATTGGTGTGTAGTTTTTATGAGTTAGGAGTGGTAAAAATCAAAACAGCGATTAAATAGGAGCTAGATCCTAGGAGGCTATGGACATAAGAGCTAAAACTAGTCTGTGAGCAAAAAGAGGGGGGATTAATTTGTTAATGTGGATCTGTGTCTTAGAACAAAGTTAACCACGTTAATATGTAAAGATTGAATTAAAAAATAAATCATCAAAATATGATATCTACTTGTTCAAATATATGTCTAAGTAAACCTTGAACTTTTTAAGTGAAAGTACATAGAAAAAAGGGAACAAAGATGAAAGTAGTTTGAAGTCATGCTACTGCTAATGAATTAGGGACTTACATATATAATAATTGCATACTATCGGCTGCATTTGCTTCTCCTCACTGGAGTCTATTATTTGGTAATGCATTCATTACTGCTTGGTTTATAAAGTACTACAGTTATTTACCTAAAAGATAAATAGATAACCTGTACTTTAACTTTTTTGCTACTTGATATGTTAAACAACCTTCATACTTAAAAAAAAAAATGCAATTATCGAAGCACAGCTGAATGGCCCCAGAGCACACAGGCTCCATTAAATTTGCTTACATCTAATTACTCCTGCCTGAGGCAGGTGAGAAATTTACTCTTATAAGATCCTTCTTTATCTGGTAGCCAAAAAATAAAAAATAAAATGAAATAAAATCAGTGATTTTCAATCTAATTACTATCTAAAACTATTTGTAGCACTTGCTCTTTCAGACCCTATAAAGCTGGGCTTTGTGCATTAACCATTATAATTATGTTTTTAACTGCTTAATACAAACATTTCCTCCTAGAAAAATTAGTGTAAATCATCATCAATGTCAACTATGAATTCATTTCCTGTATCTTTCAAATTAAACATTTTAGGGTCATTTAAAAACATTGTTATTTATAAATTGTGATGCTGTTCCATTTTCCCAAAACATATAACTTTTAAGTGATCTTAAAAATCTTTTGAAAAGCAAATAAAAATGTGAGATTAACCAGTACAGCATAAGAAGCCAAAAAGCTCCAAAATTTAATCTTAGTTCAGACACTGACTTTTCTGAACCTGTTAAAAAAAAAAAAAATACATCTCCTAGCTCCATTTCCATTGAAAACCACCAGCTTTAATTTTCTTGTCTAAATTCCACCTTTTGCATGGGAAACTTCCAATGAGTTTTATAGGGGCAAAGAGAGAGAGTGGTGTATTGGATTTATGTTGCATTACAGTTATACAACACCCAAGCTTCTTTTTTTTTTCCAAGTGGAAAAATGAAAGAGCAAATGAAATATATGAGAAAAGCTTACCCACTATGTGTACTTGTTAAAATACATCATTGCATATCAAAAGTCACTCATAATTATCCCTATACCAGTCTGGAAGTAATACTAATGTGTGTAACATGTTAAGCTGTTCAAAACTTTCATAGAGTCCTACTTTAGAAATGTTTAGTAGGACAGATGATAAAATATTTGTTTTACTGATAAGAAAATAGGAGCTGTGAAAATGAAGATTCTGGGGCTAAGTGAATTCTCTAGATTGCAAGGCTAACACATGATAAAATCAGGCATTGAAATGACATATTTTGATTCTGAGTCCAGTACTCTTTCCTAAAGATCAAGTTAAACCATAATAAAATAAAAAAGGTGCTCCTTAAACTCCAGTACACAGGCAGCAGTGTGCCACAGGCTATATCGGCCCATATTAACATGACATACCTTCTTGGAACAATTTTGTTAAGAGAATTAAGGACATAAATATCCCAAACAATGAAATATAATGAGGATGAGCATTTTGATATTAGGCATACACTGAAAAGCCTAAGAGGTGGCACAATAGATTATTATAAAATTTTTTTAACGTTTATTTATTTTTGAGACAGAGAGAGACAGAGCATGAATGGGGGAGGGTCAGAGAGAGGGAGACACAGAATCTGAAACAGGCTCCAGGCTGGGAGCTGTCAGCACAGAGCCCGACGTGGGGCTTGAACTCACGGATTGCGAGACCATGACCTGAGCCAAAGTCGGACGCTCAACCGACTGAGCCACCCAGGCGCCCCACGATAGATTATCATAATAGGCAGAGAGTAATCTTCAATCTTGGCTGCCCCTTCGTATCAATCACTTGGCAAACTTTTAACAAATACCAATACCTATGCCTCACCCCAGAACTACCAAATTAGAGTGGGGCCTATGTAGAAGTACTTTTTTCAATATCTCCCCAGAGGATTCTAATGTGTAGCCATGGTTGAGGACCACTGATAATAATATTATACATGTGGGTGAACAAAATACAAGGAAAGCAGTACATGAAACTTGGAAGAATATAAGAGAAAGGAAAAAAACCTACATGTTTGAAATGGGTAAGAATGGGAAATATCTTATAGAAGGGTATATTGCTAATTTATATTCCTGAAAGAGGTACAATCTTCCAGGTATGTTTGCTGCAGTTGAGTTTCCTATCATCATTTACTATTCTCTTGGGTGGTTTTTCAGACTCACATTTATAACAGAGCTCTCAGACTATGCACAAGTCCTACCAGAAATTAGCCCAACTAGAAAGAGAGAAAAAGGGCCTGATCATAGGGGAAAGCATTCATTCCTGTATCTCAGGGAAGGAGGGAACAGGCACATCAATAAAAGTGTTGAATTATTGCCAAGCAATCTTGAAAAAGAAGTACAAAGCTGGAGGTATCACAATTCTAGATTTCCAGATATACTACAAAGCTGTAGGAATCAAAACAGTATATTATACTGGCACAAAAATAGATACATAGACCAGCGGCACAGAATAGAAAGTCCAGAAATAAACCCACACTTTTATGGTCAATTAACCTATGACAAAGGAGGCAAGAATATATAATGGGGAAAAGATAATTGCTTCAACAAATGGTACTGGGAAACCTGGACGGTCATATGCAAAAGAATGAAACTAGACCACTTTCTTACACCATATATAAAAATAAACTCAAAGTGGATTAAAAGACCTAAATGTGAGATCTGCAATCATAAAACTTCTAGAAGAAAACATAGACAGTAATTTTGTTGACATGAGCTATAGAAAACCATTTTTCTAGATGTCTCCTCTGTCAAGGGAAACAAAAACAAAATCAGACTACTGGGACTACACCACAGTAAAAAATTTTTGCACAGTGAAGGAAACCATCAACAAAACAAAAAGCCAACCTACTGAATGGGAGAAGATATTTGCAAATGATAGGGGTTGATAGGATAGATATTTGCAACCCCAATAGGGGTTTATATACAAAATATATTAAAAAACTAACAGCTCAACACGAAAAAAAACCAAATAGTCTAATTAACAAATGGGCAGAGGACCTGAATAGACATACAGATGGCCAACAGACACATGAAAAGATGTTCAACATCACTCATCACCAGGGAAATGCAAATCGAAACCACAATGACATATCACCTTAGACCTGTAAGAATGGCTAAAATTAAAAACACAAGCATTAAATTTCAATTAAATTAAAAATAAGGCATTTTAAAAATACAAGAAATAACAAGTATTGGTGAGGATGTAAAAAAAAAAAACAAAACAAAAAAAACAAAACAAAAAAAAAACAAACCAAACCCTTGTGCCCTGTTGGTGGGAATGCAAATTGGTAGGGCCCCTGTGGAAAACAGTATAGAGGTTCTCCAAAAAATTAAAAATAGAATTACTGTATGATCCCATAATCTCACTGCTAGGTGTTTATCCAAAGAAAATGAAAACACTAATTCAAAAAGATATATGCACCTCTCTGTTTATTGCCACATTATTCATTATAGCCAAATATGAAAGCAATCCAAGTCCATCAATAGACAAATGTAAAAGATGACATCACTACTGATCCTACAGATGACAGGACAATGAGAAGTCATTAGGGATTACTTTATACCTATAATTTTCACAACATAGAAGAAATAGAAAAAATTCTGGGAAAAACACAATTTATCAAACTGAAATAAGAAGTAGAAAATCTAAACAGTCACTCTAACACAGAAATTGAATTTTGAATTGAAAACTTTCCCTGAAGATATCTCCATGGCCAGAGGGCTTAAACAATAAGTACTTCAAGACACCGAAGAAAAGATTAATACCACTCTTACAGAAAAACCTTTAGGTAATATTAAAAGAAGAAACACTACAAAGCTTTATGAGGCCACAGTAACTTTATTACCCACATCTGTAATTACTAGGAAAAAAAATTATAGATCAGTCCCTCTTATGAACATGCAAAATTCCTAAACAGAGTAATAGCAAACTGAAGCAATAACTATAAAAGAAAATTTATCACAAAATATTATATGGCAATAAATATTAATCTATGATATAAAATAGATGAATCTTGAAAACATTGTTTCAATGAAAGAAGCCAGTCCAAAAGATCACATATTGTAAAATTCCATTCATATGAAATATGCAAATGTATAAATACATAGAATAGGCAAATCTATAAAGACATAAAGATGCAAAGTGGCTTCAAGAGGCTTAGTAGTGGAGATGCAGGGGGAAAGTTGGGGGAAAATGGGGAATGATTGCTAATGCACACAAGTTTCTTTTAGGGGGTACAAAAATGTTCTAAAATCTGATTATGGTGATGACTGCACAACCATGTGAATATACTAGAAAACATTGAGCTGTACACTTTACATTTGTGAATTACAGATGTTAATTGTATCTCCAATAACTGTTAAAAAGAGTGTACAGTATATAATAGCTTTATGCTTGGACCAAATAGAGAACTCAAAAAACTGGTAGGAAAAATTCAGAAAAACATGTAAAAAATTCTTTTTTGCGATTCTCAACGATAATATTGGTGGTAGTAGCAGCAGCACTGTTATTCTCAGACTGTTTCATATATTGCTAAAATTTAATATCTATATTTATTAATATGCTGAATGCTAATATGAGTTTCCTGGAGCAGAACAGATGATTATTACTACTTACATATAATAAGTAGATAATACCATTCTGGCTCTTCTCTGCCCCAGCTCTTCTCACAGGAGCCAGGTGATGAGAATGAGATGTAATCTTTCAAGTAATTGAAACTTGAAGGTAAGGAATCTCCCCAAAAACAAATCTGCATGTTTACTTAGGAAAAAGAAGACAGTTGTTCCCCTCTCCCCTTCTGAGAGTTTTTCCTTGAAAAAGTGAAGGGAATGACTTGTGTCTTCATACTTTAGAATGTGTAAAAAAAAAAAATCTCTGGGGGGAATAAACTAGTGTCTTCAGTTTTACAACCTAGATGTCTCCAAGATCCTGGTCTCATCCCCCGACCCTTGAAATATAAACATATACTTCCAGAGAAGTAAATCTCACTGTTCAGTCATAAATTAAATTTTAATGCTTGTCTTTTAGCCTAGGTCCCAAGTTTCTATAAAATTTGCTCAGAAAGCCCTAACCATGCAGATACATTTAAAGAATAGAAGTAATGAAAAAGTAAAGCAAATCAGGAGGCAGTCCAGGACCATGAGAAGAGCTTTCCAGGTCCTTGCTTGTTACAGTAGATATACTGTGGCCCAGGTTAACATATGAAGTCAATTAGAATTATAGTAACATTCTCCATTTCTTCCCCAACAAAAACAACTCTTTTCATACACATTCACAGTGACTGGGGTAATGACCAGGAATTATCATTCAATAAATTCTTGATTCCATCTGGTTTGAGAACATAACTATATCCCAGATATCACAGTATGGGCTTTAACAGTCATTAGATTCCAGATGTCATTATGCAAGATGCTCTTTTCAGGACAACACAGTGTTGTTCCTTTATCTGTCCAATCCCAACCAATGTATCATGAGAAAGATAAAACCCCTTTAAATCTGTGGTACCTGGGCCATTAGAAAACATACATAAAGGTCACACTGTACAGTAATGTCCTATCATAATTTAGGTTGACCATAGTATTCCCATAGTTGGCATCCTTTGCTTGCCTTCCGTTACTCCTGGTCACTGATCTTTAAAAACATCAACTTCCATAATGATTAGAATATTAAATAGTCTTTCCTGGGTAAGGATACAAGTCCTCTTCCTTCACTGTTAGCTGATAATGATGCTCCATTAAAGTAAATACTCTATTAGTCCAGTCATTTAAAGCTTTGTCCCTCCAGGGCCATTTCTAGATAGAGCCAGTCTCCTGGAGGAGAGCTCCCTCTAGTGTCTCTATTCGGACTAGCAAGTCCTTTTCATCATGATGAGCTTTCAGGAACATTATTTTGGTCTGATGTAGTTCCCCAAGCCCAGTACCCAAAATCCTTACAGAACATCTGGCACAGAGGAGACAACAAACGACGAAATAAGTTATTACCAGAGTATATTAGTATATCTGTACAATTTAGGAAAATGGTTTGCACACAAAAATAAGTCCAATGACGTTGTCAATTGGTATATTATACCCAAATATGGCTCTGTGTGGGTATCATGGGTATTCCATAAAAGTATTTTGCATAACTTCACAAAGGAGTTATCAGTAATATTGATTCATTATATTTCCTCCAAATCTATCTCCCCCGAGGGTGGTGTTTCCTTAAATAAATTCCATTTTCACTGACATATTCTGTATTCAAAGGACTAGACCAAGCTATAGCAGGCAGCAGAAATCTGTTTTCCATTATACATATGTCTTAGCAACATATTGTTTTGATTTATGCCCATAAAGAGAGCAAAAGCTCTACTGTTCAGAGTCTTACACCTATATAATTCTTTAGTAATTATCAAGTCATCAGAAATATGATCAGAATGGTAAAGGCTATTGCCTTTACACTAATAACTGAGTGCTAACTGTAAGAAACTAGCCCTTTACTGAGTCATCAAATAGCACTGTGTCATTTAGTTGCTCCAAATTATACAGATGGAATCTTTAGGTAGAGCTCATACATCAGCAATTTCCCTTCCCTGCAAAAACAGGTTCAGACTTTTCTCTTGACAACAGTTAAGTAGTCAGCATCAGATCTGAGAGAGATGCCTAAGAATCTCCACCTGAGAGGCCCTGGCACAGAGGTCACATGATTGCACCCCTCCATAGAATTGTAATCTGCTTATAGGTACATTTCTATTTCCTATGATTCCTTTCATTTCCATTTATTACCTGTTTGACCCATAACCTATCCCCTGTGATTGGTCTTTCTGGCTCAGCAGATGTATTATAAATCCACAAGGCCACTGAAAACAATAGCTTTGTTAACACATCTCCTTGGACTCACTCCCAGGCTGATATAGAATTTGAAAGATAAAGAATCATAGGACACATGGCCCTATGTTTACAGACAGGCCTTAACTTGCCTACATGGATGAAGCTATGACATACCCCTAAGAGTCTTTAAGAATGGTCTAAATGGGTGATGGGCATTAAAGAGGGCACTTCTTGGGATGAGTACTGGGTGTAAGTGATGAATCACTGGGTTCTACTCCTGAAACCAATACTACACTGTATGTTAACTAGCTTGAATTTAAATAAATAATAATAAAAATAATATGCATGTCAAACTTAGTGGTATCAATATTTGTTTAGTGCATTGATAATACTTCCCTATGGTAACTTTAAATTTTTTTTTTTCAACGTTTATTTATTTTTGGGACAGAGAGAGACAGAGCATGAACGGGGGAGGGGCAGAGAGAGGGAGACACAGAATCAGAAACAGGCTCCAGGCTCTGAGCCATCAGCCCAGAGCCTGACGCGGGGCTCGAACTCACGGACCGCGAGATCGTGACCTGGCTGAAGTCGGACGCTTAACCGACTGCACCACCCAGGCGCCCCTTCCCTATGGTAACTTTAAACTTAGGCCTGGAACCACCAGATCAAGTAAGACAAAAGAAAAATTTTGTGAAGTAGGAAAAATATATAGTTGTGTACTTATAGTGTCCTATCACCTCATTCCTATCTCCCAATTCTAGAAATCTTCCCTGTAGAGTCTTGGCATTATTTTCTTTTATCTAGTTAAGCTACAAAATCATTTAACTGGTTAAGCTAACCCTTAAATCAATCTTTCTTTCTTTCTTTCTTTCTTTCTTTTCTTTCTTTCTTTCTTTCTTTCTTTCTTTCTTTCTTTCTTTCTTTCTTTCTTTCTTTCTTTCCTTCCTTCCTTCCTTCCTTCCTTCCTTCCCTTTTTCTTTCTTTCTTTCTTTCTTCCTTTCTTTCTTTCTTTCTTTCTTTCTTTCTTTCTTTCTTTCTTTCTTTCTTTCTTTCTTTCTTTCTTTCTTTCTTTCTTTCTTTCTTTCTTTCTTCCTTCCTTCCTTCCTTCCTTCCTTCCTTCCTTCCTTCCTTCCTTCCTTCCTTTCTTTCTTTCTTTCTCTCTTTCAAGGGAGAGGGAGGGGCAGAGGGAGAGGGAGAATCTTAAGCAGGCTCCACACTCAGCATGGAGCCTGACGCAGGGCTCAGTCCCATGAATGTGACATCATGACCTGAGCAGACATCAAAAGTCGGATGCTCAACTCACTGAGCCACCCAGGTGCCCCCTTTTTTCTTTCTTTTAAGTAGCCATTTTAATTAGCTAGTGTATCAATTGCCCATTCCATTTTCAGTGACACTACTGCTCTGAGACTGTTAATAAATATAGTATGTCCATGAAATATTTTTTGTCCATTTCTGTGCATTTGTAGCAGTAAATATGTTTCTCTAATTTAATTCTTCTGTGGTCGGAGAACATACTTTGCCTGATTTCAGTATATTACACATACTGAAATTTCTTTTATGATCCACAATATGGTCTATCTTAGTGAATGGCCATGTGCATTTGGAAAAAATATGTAATTTGCTGTTAATGGATGGAGTATTTTATAAGTGACAACTAGGTCAAACTGGTTGGTAGTGTTGTCAAATTTCCTACATCCCTAATGATTTTCTGTCTACTTGTTTTAGCTATTACTGAAGACAGACATTGAAAGCTCCATGTACAATTGTGGATTTGTCCAATACATCTTGCAGCAGTTTCGTGTTGTAATATCTTAAAGCCCTGTTATTGTTATATAAACCTTTAAACTGTTATGCTTTCTTATAAATTGACCCCATTATCATGATGAAATGTCCCTCTTTATCCCTAATAATACTCATTGTTCTAAGGACTACTTTGATGCAAATATAACCACTTCAGCTTTCTTTTATTAGTGTTACAACATCTCTTTCCATCCTTTCAGTTTTAGCCTATGTTTCTATAATTAAAGCACATTTTTTATAGAGAGCATATAGTTGGGCCTTGGTTTTTTGTTTTTGTTTTTTTCAAATCTGAAAATCCCTCCCTTTTGTTTTGAGGTATTAAGATCATTTATAGTTAGGGGCGCCTGGGTGGCGCAGTCGGTTAAGCGTCCGACTTCAGCCAGGTCACGATCTCGCGGTCCGTGAGTTCGAGCCCCGCGTCGGGCTCTGGGCTGATGGCTCAGAGCCTGGAGCGTGTTTCCGATTCTGTGTCTCCCTCTCTCTCTGCCCCTCCCCTGTTCATGCTCTGTCTCTCTCTGTCCCAAAAATAAATAAAAACGTTGAAAAAAAAATTTTTAAAAAAAGATCATTTATAGTTAATGTAATTATTAAAATTATAAAGTCTGCATCTACCATCTTATTTTTGTTTTCTATTTGTCTCATCTGTTCTTTTTCTTTTTTTTTTTTTTACCCTTTCTTGCTTTCTTTTGGATTATCTTATAATTTTTTATTTACTTTCCATTATTGGACTATTACCTATACTGTTTTATTTTTTTAATAGTTGTATTATTGTAGGGATACTTGGGTGGCTCAGTCAATTAAGTGTTCGACTTTGGCTCAGGTCATGATCTCACGGCTCCTGAGTTCGAGTTTCGCATGGGGCTCTGTGATGACAGCTCAGAGCTTGGAGTCTGCTTTGGATTCTGTGTCTCCCTCTCTCTCTGCCCCTCCCCCACTCACGCTCTGTCTTTCTCAAAAATAAATAAACATTAAAAACAATTTAAAAAATAGTTGCATTATTGTTTATATCTTTAAGCTATCACAGTCTACGTTCAAATAATATTATACATCATGTATTATTTAGAAATTTTACACACTGTACTTTCATTTCACTATATTTCCCCCTTCTGTTATTTGTGGCACTGTATATATATTTACTTCTCATTTGCTGTCAACCCCACAACATACTATTATTTTTGCTTTAAATAATCTAATACATCTTTTAAAGAGATTCAAAAAGTAAAATAGATTTAGAATTTATTTACTCTAAAATAATTATTTACTCTGCTCTTTATCTTTTTGTAACACTGAATGTCATAAATTTTTTCCTTTTGTCCAATTTAAAGTATTACTTGTAATGCAGATCTGCAGGTGATGAATTCTCTCAACTTTTGTACTATCTGAAAATGTCCTTATCTGAATTTCATTTTGAAATCTATTTTACTAGGTATAAAATTCTTGGTGACTGTTAGTGATTTTCAATACTTTAAAGATGTCTTTTTATCATCTTCCAGTTTGCATAGTTTCTGAAGCAAAGTCTGTTAACACTTTTATCTTTGTTTTCTGAATAAAATTAATCTTTTCACACTGGCTGCATTTAAGATTCTCTCTTTACCACTGGTTTTCAGCAATTTGATTATAATGTGTTGTGTTTTTCCTCTTTGGATCTGTAATCTTATAGTTTTTATCAAATTAGGAATATCTTTTGGCCATTATTTCTTCAAATAGTCTCCCATTCCCTTTTCTGGGACTCTACACTCAAGTTAGGCTGCTTGATATAGTCTCATAGCTCGCCAATGTTGTGTTAATTATATTCAGTCCCTTTTTTGCCCTCTGTTTCATTTTTGACACTTTCTATTTGTCTTCAAGTTTATTCAGCTCTTTTGCAATGTCTAATTGCTGTGCATTGTTCATTTCAGATAATGCATTTCTGAAGTTGTATTTGGGCCTTTTTATATCTTTTATATTCCTTGTCACAATCCTGTATTTTTCTACTTTTTTTGAACATACTGAGCATATTTATAAGGGCTGTTTTAACTTCCTTGCCTGCTAATTCCAAATCTGGGTCTATTCTGATTGATTGCTCAGTATCAATCAAATGTTCCTGCTTCTTTGCATGCTGGGTAATTTAGATGCAAGGCACAGTGAATTTTAATTAGTGTGTACTGGATTTTATAGTATTCCTTTAAATAGTTAAGGATTTTGTAGAATTACCATCTGATCTAGTAACTGTACTGCTGGGTCTTTATGCAAAGAATATGAAAACATTCATCTGAAAAGATATATGCACCCCTATGCTTACTGCAGCATTATTTACAATAGCCAAATCATGGAAGCAAACCAAGTGTCCCTCCATAGATGAATGGATAAAGACGTTATGGCATACACACACACACACACACACACACACACACACAACTACACACACACACACACAGGAACATAACTCAGCCAGAAAAAAGGAATGGAATCTTTCATTTGCAACAACATGGATGGACCTAAAGGGTATAATTCTAGGCAAACTAAGTCAGAGAAAGACAAATACCATATGATCTCACTCATATGTAGAAATCAAGAGATAAAACAAATAAACAACAAAAAAAGAGACAAACAAACAAAAGACTCAATTATAGAGAACAAATCAATGGTTACCAGAGGGAAGATGGGGTGTGTGTGAAATAGGTGAAGGGAATTAAGAATACACTTATCTTGATCAGCACTAAGTAATGTATAGAATAGTTGACTATATCGTCCACCTGAAACTACTATAACACTGTATGTTAACTGTACTGGAATTGAAAAAAAGAAAAGAAAAAAAAAGAAAAAAAAAGTTAAGGATTTTGTTTTGGCATGAGTTAAGTCATTTGTTAGATCAGGTTCATAGCAGCCCTTAGTCTAAGGCTCATGACTACTAAGGTGATACCTGTTTACCTCAAGTAGTTGACATAGATATATATTTACTGACATGGAAAAAAATCCCTAAGACACATTGTTGAGTAAAAAAGTCAAGTTGTCAACCAATACCCAGATGATAATACCGTTCATGTAATATATTAAGAACCCCATAAAACAATCATAGGATTTCGACTCATACATAATACATATACAAAAGAAGTGACATAGACAGATGATCAGTTATCACTCTGGTATATACCTCAGGAAAGGGAGTGCCTGGAGGGAAAGAAGATAACAGAAAACACATGGAAACTTTATATACAAAAATTTAATATTATGTGGCTAGAATGTTTTCATGTACTACTCACATAATTAAAAATAAGTATTTCTAAAAGGCAAGATTCTTCTTAAATACAATGTACACATCGTTCTTCAAGTAAGTCTAAAACTCAGAAACTTCTTAAAACACTAAGTTGTTAATGTGTAGATTTCACGAATTCACTGATGGTTACAAGACACCAAGGTTATGTGACACAGTTATCAGAAATACATTTTTATTCACCTATGTAGAACCCTTTTCTAAGACCACTCTATAATCTAATAGGCCACAAAACTTTGCTGAACCCCTCTCCCTATAAAGATCCTTTTGTCCCACTTTTTGATTAAAACCCTTTCTGAAAACTAAATGGGCAGGGTGGTGGGGAAAAACTTTGGAAACCTATATCGCATCATTTACACATTTTTGTGTCCTTAGAAAAAATGTTCCACTCAATAAACCTTTCTTAATACTGTTCTTAAGAATAACTTTTATCTTTGTACACCTTTAGGTAATCAATAGAAACTATGTGCTGTAAATGTTAAAATCAGATCTATACTTTTGTCATTGGAATGATAAAGACAAATTAGCTCAGCGTTACACTTTATCCAAAAGTTTAATACAGTGAAACACCATCTCTAACCCTTACTTAGAGGCGCACGCACATCCACACAGACCAGTGAAAAGACACACAATATCAGTTACACTATAATAGAGGTGTCAGTAAGGTTATATCCTATGGCTCTGTCTTGCTAATGAGGTAGGTTCTCTCTGGGTTGTAATCCATCCTATTCTCCAACAGTCAAAGTGACAGAATATGTACTGTCCAGTGGTCACATGAACTTCATTACAGAACTAGGCAATATTAGAAAATCCAAAAGAGAGAGCAAGAGACAAAGAGAAAGCAAGAGAGCATAATCTGTATAGATTTACATAGAAACTCAAAGGACAAATATATCTATACTGAGAATTTCAGTCATGGGTTGCTGAGCCATCTTTTCTCAAAAATGAGAACACCTACCTTGATCTTTCTCTTTTTAAAAGCTGAGAAGATCAACTCCAGGTTCTCTTTATAGGACCTTCCATAAAAGACAACATTTTAACTTCAACAAGGAGAGAGTAGATTGGTGTTTACCAAGGAGAAATATTATGAGATCTTTCTTTTAATGTTGTTTAAAATGTGAATTTGTCTTTAAAATCCTCCACAGCTTGAGACCTCGTTATTTCAGAGATCAGTAATGTAAAGTCACAAATGAGGTACATGATTTAGTCTTTGAGAAACCTGAGGCTCCAGGGCATTTACTGTAATAGGTTTGTGAAATAAATGCATTGAGCTAAACCCATTGAAAATGAATATTATTATAAAAATTCAAAACAACAAATGAAGTGTGTTCGTATGTAATATCCATATTTGAATCACATTACCACCTGCCCGTTGTGTCTATGCTAACTGATCAAATGACAGTCTCTCAATTATAATCTTCTTACCATCCCCAACAAAAACCTACTACTCTGCTTATTTTGGACACTACAAAGCCAATCATTCTATTTTAGCATATTCAAAATATGTTTAAAAAAATAAGAAAAATATCACATGTTGTGACAAATATAGATGTTAAGAAGCTTAAAAAGAAAAAGAAAGAAAGAAAGAAAGAAAGAAAGAAAGAAAGAAACCTACTTTTCCTGTTTCCTGTGACCTGGGTTCCCAATAGTATAAAAAGACCTTAAATCAAAGGTCCATAATACTATAACAATTTTAGAGGCAGTTATACATTTAAAAAAGAATATGATGAGGCTCATTTGTAATCACTTTGGTAAATGGTCAAAAACCCATCTTAAACTTCCCTCTACTTCAGTTGTGATTCCACACTTTTACATTTTAAATTATTCCTCCTTTTCTGTTGTAACTGCTTATTAGTGAATACAGATTATCTGTGTGGTAACAGACAGCTCCCTTGAAAGTCTGGCTACATACCCAAAGCTGCTACTTTGATGATGATTGCTTGAATGTTAGATGATATCATCTCTCGGAGCAAATCTTCCTGGTTTCTCTGCCAAAGGTAAGCTAAAGGCTGGAGATTAAGCCTTTTACACCTATAAAATAAAAAGAAAAAAATCAGATGATATCTTAATGTTCTATACTTGGATCCACAGCAATTACTTTGATTTTAAACATAATGCTTCTCTCAAGGATTTTAGCATTTAAAATGCTTTAAAAAAACATGTTTTGCATAATGAAGTTTATATATACAACATAAACATATTTAATTTCCACAGGCTATGCATAAACAGATAAAAATGAAATCTCCAGGCAGATTAGAAATATTAATTTTAGTAAGGCTCTAAGTTTAGAAATCTATGCTAAAAAGCTTCCAAATGCCAACGGATGCTTATTCTTGTTTTTAGAACTTCCTTGGGTATCAAAACTGTGAAGCATATGCAAAATAGGCAAATCAACTTATCCTAATAAAATAATCATATATTGATTAAATTTACAATACCTATGGTTACATGAACTATTCTTATCTACTAACTTTGACATTTTTAAAAAGAATTTGACTCTGAGTGGAAAAAAAAGAACAAAAAGTACAATATATTGAGCACCAAATATGCTGTAGGCATTGTGTTACATATTTTACATTATGGTGCAGCAGAAAGAATGTAAGTTCGAGTCAAGACAAATGTGGATTTGAAACTTATCCCTACACTAACTAGCAACATGACTTTGACAAGTCAATGAAACTCTAGGTCTTTAGTTTCCTGTTTCATAAATAGGAACAAAAATATTTCCTTTCAAAGTTCTTGAGAAGATTAAGAAATTAAAAATTGAAGTCATCCTTTATTCCTTTTGTTTTGTTTTGTTTTTCCTTCATATTTGTCATCCAATCTACCCCAATACAGGACAGAATCATTCCTCACCAATACCACTGCGAACACCCTGGGCTGAGCCACCATTATCTTTTGGGTCAGTATCTCCCTAAATTCTTTCCCTGCTTCTACCCTTACCCTTTTAAAATCAGTTTTCAATGCAGCAGCCAGTGTCATACTTTTAAAACATAAAACAGATTAAGAGACTCCTCGGCTCAAATCTCAACATCACTCCTTGTAAAAGTCATTGCAATAGACCTGCATGGATCTCACTCTGGTTGGTTCTCATACCTCACCTCCTACTACTTTCCCTTCGCTCCAACTACCACCATTGGACTGCCCACTCTTGTCTAATATACTAGACATGCTTCCTACCTTTTTCACTTATTTCATGCCTTTGTTTAAATGTGACTTCCTCAAGAAGGATTATAATTGATTAAAAGTAATATAAATAAAGAAAATAGTACAAACGCCTAGATAAAATAAATATTCAAACAACGGTAGTCAAAGCCAAGTGACTTGCCCAAGTCACAGCATAAGTGGCTGAAATCAGATTTCAAATAAAAAACATAGCCCTAAAACCCAGTGTCTGTAAGTTTGCCTGGCTGACTAGGCCACAATGATCTCTTTTTCTCTCAGAAAATCCCAATACTTAGTAAATATACCACGTTTGGTCATTTACTCATACATGGCCTTAAAAATATCACTGCTTTTAGGAGGGCCAGGGTAGCTCAGTCGGTTGAGCGCCTGACTCTTGATTTTGGCTCAGGTCATGGTGTTGTGGTTCGTGGGTTCAAGCCCCACGTCGGTCTCCACACTGACAGTGCGGAGCTTGCTTGGGATTCTCTCTCTCTCTGCCCTTCCTCCTCTCTCTCTCTATCAAAATAAATAAACTTAAAAAAACATATATATCACTAGTTTTTCCATGTATACATACCCTTTCAAAGAAACCAAAACCGTCCTACTGCAGACTGTTATACATACTTTGTAAAATATCCCAGAGCATCTATAGAAAGGTTGAGGAAGTTAATAGACACAAAAATAATATAACTGAAACTACCCATGTAACAAAAGTATAATTCTAGCTTCCTCTTACCAGTGTTTAATGCCTACCTATGAAACTGGACTCTCTACCTCTTTTAAAAGGCTAAGATTTTTTTTAATTGAAAAAACCTTATTCCACCCTTATCTTTATTGTAAAATTCTTGATTGTTGCTTTGATAACCATAATCTTTTGATTATTTCTAGACTTAAGTCAAACTTTGTTTTTACCTATTTAAATTCTTTAACAGTTCAAAATATCATGACTCAAATACACTTCCTCTGTAAGTCACTATTGCAGTTGAGCTGTGACACTTATTAAATACTTTATATATTAAAAATACACTGATGCAATACAAACTACAAATGTAAGACACGCTAATTGAAAACTGAGTTTATTATAAACCAACGGATTCCCAGTAACATTGCTTTAACATTTTTAAGGATAAAATTATTGGAGATATGCCTAATGGTATAAAATCTGGGTTTTTAACCATGTGTTGAAGCATATCTGAGACTGTTTTAAGAAAAATCTTGCTCTACCTATGGGTATGCTATGGACCTTTCTGCCATATAGATGTAAAGCAGCCTCTTAATCAGGAGCACATTTTCATTTGGCTTTTAACTTTCATAAATAAATGTCAGCCCCATCTACAGTTTGGCTATCCATTAAACTATGTGGGCTTGAACTTATTAAAAAACACAGATTTGTAAACTAAATAATTCTCAGAGAATGTGACCTAAAACTTGATGAAAATAGTATTTCCAACATATGGTTTAAGGGCTATGCAATCCATCTCCATTTGTAGATCAGTTGTTCTCAAATGTAGGCAAGTAGAATGTAAGGAAATCTTTTTCAAATTACACATATGACCTCCTCCACTTCCACCTCCACTCTCCCTTCTCCAGAGATACACACCCCAAAACAGGAGATCATCATAGTCCCCTTCATTTAATTATGCTTTGTCCTATATTTCCTCTGTTTACTTTAAAACTTCTGAATTTTTAAAAAATGCTTTACTTTTTTTTTTTTTTAGTAACCCCTACACCCAACACGGGCCTCAAACTCACAACCCTGAGATTAAGAGTCACATGCTCTTCGGTCTGTGCCAGCTGGGCAACCCTAAAAACTTTGGACTTTTGACTGCCTTGAATTCACTGTAGAACTAGAAACAAAATAAATGCAATAATAAAAATAAAACAAGTTTTCAAGTCAATTAATATGCAAGTTTTTGATGTGATAGTTGATACGAATGTTTCTTTGTCAAGAATTTGAAACAATTACACAAATAAGGTCCTTATCTGATTTGCATTTATCCTTTTGGATGGCAAAATTACTTATTTCTAGGTCAAGTTGTGTGCAAGATTAATACTGGAGTCCACATTTTCTTTTTGCTAATCTAATTATATGTAAAGTCTCTTCTATACAGTATTTTATGTATCCAGAAACTAAAAATGAAAAATAAATTCATGTGATCTTCTGCCAAGTGAACATTAAATAATCAATATTATCACTTGACTTCATGGTTTTTGAAGAGATCAATGGAATGGATTGTTTTGGTATTTGGAGATACAATATTTTACCAACCTTAGAGGGTGAGAAAGATGGAGAGAGCAATAATCTAAAAAGTCCTTGAAAGTTGAATGACTTTGTATATAAGTATTTTAATCACATGAATATTTTTGGCCAAGAACTGAATTCTAAAGACCAAAAAAGGAATGATTCCTTAATAAGCCTTTTTTTTTCTTTAAAATATCACTGTATTCCTTTTATTAGCTCCTGATTTTTATTACAAATGATGATGAGTTAAAAGGGATTAAACAGGTATACTGATTCAAATAAGGAAACACTGAAAATAATACTTTTGATTTTAAAAATCTTTGTCTTGATTTTTTTATTGTAGTTTATTTTGTTACTTAGGTAATATAGATAGTTCCATGAGATATGTACAATATCACATTCTATTTATTATTTGGATACAATTACATTTTCATTTATTCACATTCTTAAAATACATGTAATTTTTAAAATACAGGAGAAATTAATGCTCTCTTACACATTTTCTACTCGAACACGCTGATAGTCAGAAAGTATAGCACCTACTGATATCCCCTCTACTTCTTCTTTTTCCTGAAAATAAAAGAAAAAATATAACTTTAAAAATAAACATGTGGCTATGCATTATGCTCTGAAAGTTATAAAAGAACTGGGTCTCATCTAGAAAGCCATTTTGAAGCAGAATAATTTACGAAAATGCAATCCACATTCAGAAAAAATAAATACATGTATTTAAGTCATACTTTCAGCTGTGTGGAAAGTATTTATTCTTTTTCCTTAAAATCCAAATAACTAGAGACCATTTTCTGTGAAGAAGGCAAAGATTTAGACGGTACTTTCAAGATGTTTCCTCACTAAAAACATTTTTAAAGACTCAATGATGTTCAGTGAAATTTTTTGAGAAATTTCTATTTTTTCAGACTGAGTAACTTTATTTACTTATTTATAATGTTTATTTATTTTTGAAAGACAGAGACAGAGCACAAACAGAGGAGGAGCAGAGAGAGAGGGAGACACAGAATCTGAATCAGGTTCCAGGTTCTGTGCCAGCAGCATAGAGCCCGATGTGGGGCTCGAACTCATGAACCGTGAGATCATGACGTGAGCTGAAGTCGGTCACTTAACCGACTGAGACAACCAGGCACCCCAGAATGAGTAACTTGAAAAAAAGTAAGCAATGGCATAAGTAGAAAAGGGGACACAATGATTTTATCTGTATCTCCAGGAAGCAGAGATAATAGAGCCATTACTTGGATAATGGTATAGCACAGTGGATAAAGAATTCTATGATGAGAAGAAAGCAATGGATTGCTATCAGCAGAGTTACAACTGAGAATACCCAGCACTACACCTAACAGAATCTCACAGGAAAGAGGAATAATCTATCCAGTGTGCTCATTAATGAGTTGGAGGAAATGTAAAGTCAAATATGATCAAGTTTGCAAATGATACAAAGCAAGGATGGGTAATAAAAAAAAAAAAGGAAGAAACGAAGATCAAACATGTACATGGATGGATATGGAGAATTTGGGAATTTGGAAGGACAGGTTTAAGATGAGATTTAATGTAGAGAAGTATAAGATGGTACACTAACGGAAGAATAATACATAATACAGGTATACACTAGGAATCTGTTATCTAGAAAACAGATATGAAGAAAGTGACTGGAGGGTAATTACTAACAACAAACTAAAAAGAAATTCTCTGAATAGGCATAAAAGAAAATCCATCCTGGTATATGGAGTACAGAGGAAATTACTTGAGAGAGATGACTTCATTACTAATACTCTTTCCATACTTGGAAATCTACAAAGAAAAGCAATAGTGTTTCACATAAAAACATATGTAATACTTCAAGGCATATTGAAATAACCAGTGTGTCCTAATAGGATGCCATAATAAATAAACAAAATGCGCAACAAGAATCTCTCAAGTCTTTGGAAATAAAGACAATTTAGAGTTTCTCCTCCAAAATGAGAAAGAAATATCTGCCCAAACATCCCCCAAATATGATTCTATTACATAAGGTTTATAGGAACAAAAGCTATTTCCTGTACTTTCCTAGTTTAGCAACATTGTTAGAGCATTTGCTTATAACCTTTCTCTTCACTTCCTAGCCATTTTCTTTTCATAAAAGTCATTGTATTCTTTAGAAAAAGTCAAGACATAGTGTTCCTAAATAAATATAAACATGGCAGGTGCCCGTGTGGCTCAGTCAGTTAAACGTCTGTCATCCAGCTCTCCACTCAGGTCATGATCTCCAGTTTTGTGAGATCGAGCCCTGCACTGGGCTCTGCACTGGCAGTGCAGAGCCTGCTTGGGATTCTCTCTCTCTCCGCCCCTCCCTCTCTCTTTCTGTCTCTCTTCTAAACTAAATAAATAAATAAATGCAAATATGTCATAGATCACAGAGTAGTAAACAGTGTCATCAAAAGATCAAAATCAGTTATATTATTCCTATATCATATAGTGGTTTACATGAAGTTTTGCCATAAGAAAATATAAAGGACTAAAATTATATATGTACATGTGTGTATTTCTCTATACACCAAGGAAACAAAGATAAGAGGTACTGGTACTTTTCTGTTTTAACTAAGTCACGCCATTGTCAAAATAAAAACTGGCATTGACTATCCATTTAAAATGTGCTATCATTCTATAATTCTCATCTAATGTTCACCATAACCCTAAAATAATTATTATTTAATCATTCTTAGTCTACATACTTTTTCTGGAATTCTCTTCTCTTTCCATCTCTTTTATTTTCTATTTGATAATACCTAATTAATCAGCTCTAGAATCATATACCAAACTGAATTTGGACTATTCTTCCAAACTAGGCCTAAATATAGATCACTCATTTAAAACAATTTTTTTAATGTTTATTTATCTTGAGAGAGAGGGAGAGAGAGAGAGAGAGAGAGAAAGCAAGGTGTGAGGTGATATCTCATTATAGTTTTGATGTACATTTCCCTGATGATGAGTGATGTTGAGCATCTTTTTGTGTGTCTGGCCATTGCCCATATGGATATCTTCTCTGGAGAAACATCTGTTCATGTCTTCTGCCCATTTTTTAAATGTTTATTTTTATTTTTAAATTTTTTTATTTTTTAAATTGACAACCAATTAGTGAGCATATAGTGCAACAATTTCAGGAGTAGATAGCTTAATGCCCCTTACCCATTTAGCCCCTCCCCCCTCCCACAACCCATCCAGTCACCTTCTGTTTGTTCTCCATATTTATGAGTCTCTTATGTTTTGTCCCCCTCCCTGTTTTTATAGTATTTTTGCTTCCCTTCCCTTATGTTCATCTGTTCTGTGTCTTAAAGTCCTCATGACTGAAGTCATATGGTATTTGTCTTTCTCTGACTGACTAATTTTGCTTAGCATAAGACCCTCTAGTTCCATCCACATAGTTGCAAATGGCAAGATTCCATTCTTTTTGATTGCTGAATAATACTCCATTGTATATATATATATACCACATCTTCTTTATCCATTCATCCCTCAACCGACATTTGGGCTCTTTCCATACTTTGGCTATTGTTGATAGTGCTCCTATAAACATGGGGGTGCTTGTGCCCCTTCGAAACAGCATACCTGTATCCCTTGCATAAATACCTAGTAGTACAGTTGCTGGGTTGTGGGGTAGTTCTATTTTTACTTTTTTGAGGAACCTCCATAGTGTTTTCCAGAGTGGCTGCACCAGCTTGCATTCCCACCAGCAATGCAAAAGAGATCCTCTTTCTCTGAATCCTCGCCAACATCTGTTGTTGCCTGAGTTGTTAATGTTAGCCATTCGGATAGGTGTAAGGTGGTATCTCATTGTGGTTGTGATTTATATTTCCCTGATGATGAGTGATGTTGAGTATTTTTTCATGTGTCGGTTGGCCATCTGGATGTCTTCTCTGGGGAGACGTGTCTATTCATGTCTTTTGCCCATTTCTTCACTGGATTATTTATTTTTTGGTTGTTGAGTTTGATAAGTTCTTGATAGATTTTGGATACTAACCCTTGTGTTGATATGTCATTTGCAAATGTCATCTCCCATTCTGTTGGTTGCCTTTTAGTTCTGTGGATTGTTTCCTTTGCTGTGCAGAAGCTTTTTATTTTGATGAGGTTCTAGTAGTTCATTTTTGCTTTTGTTTCCCTTGCCTCCAGAGACGTGTTGAGTAAGAAGTTGCTGAGGCCAAGATCAAAGAGGTTTTTGCCTGCTTTCTCCTTGAGGATTTTGATGGCTTCCTGTTTTACATTTAGGTCTTTCATCCATTTTGAGTTTATTTTTGAGTATGGTGTAAGAAAGTGGTCCAGGTTCATTCTTCTGCATGTTGCTGTCCAGTTTTCCCAGCACCACTTGCTGAAGAAACTGTCTTTATTCCATTGGATATGCTTTCCTGCTTTGTCAACGACTAGTTGGCCATACGTTTGTGGGTCCATTTCTGGGTTCTCTATTCTGTTCCATTGATCTGAGTGTCTGTTTTTGTGCCAGTACCATACTGTCTTGATGATTATAGCTTTGCAGTATAGCTTGAAGTCCAGGATTATGATGCCTTCTGCTTTGGTTTTCTTTTTCAAGATTGCTTTGGCTATTCGGGGTCTTTTCTGGTTCCACACAAATTTTAGGATTATTTGTTCTAGCTCTGTGAAGAATGCTGGTGTTATTTTGATAGGGATTGCATTGAATATGTAGATTGCTTTGGGTAGTATCGACATTTTAACAATATTTGTTCTTCCTATCCAGGAGCATAGAATCTTTAAATGTTTATTTTAGAGAGAGAGAGAGAGAGAGAGGGAGGGAGAGAGAATGAGCAGGGGAGGGGCAGAGAGAGAGGGAGACAAAGAATCCAAGCAGGCTCTGCACTGCTAGCACAAAGTACAATGTAGATCTTGAACCCACGGACCATGAGAACATGACCTGAGCCAAAGTCAGAGGCTTAACCGACTGAGCCACCCAGGAGCCCCTTCTGCCCATTTTTTAATTTGACTGTTTTTGTTTTTGTTTTTTGGTGTTGAGTTTTATAAGTTCTTTGTGCATTTTGGATACTAACGCTTTATCAGATAATGTCATTTGCAAATATCTTCTCCCATTCAGTAGGTTGTCTTTTAGTTTTATTGGTGATCTGCTTTGCTATGCAGAAGCTTTTGATTTATTATTATTTTTTAAGATTTGATTTTTAAGTCATCTCTATACCCAACATGGGGCTCAAACACACAACCCTGAGACCAAGAGTCACATGCTCTACTGATTGAGCTAGTCAGGCACCCCAGAAGCGTTTTATTTTGATGTAGTTGCAATAGTTTATTTCTGCTTTTGTTTCCCTTGCCTCAGGGGACATATCTAGAAAGATGCTGCTGTGACCAATGTCAGAGAAATCACTGCCTGTGCTTTCTTGTAGGATTTTTATGGTTTCAGGTCTGGCATTAGGTCCTTCATTCATTTTGAGTTTGTTTTTGTACACAGTGTAAAAAAGTGGTCCATTTTCATTTTTTTGCATGTGAATATCCAGTTTCCAACACCATTTGTTGAAGAGACTGTCTTTCTATGTGAGAATCTTTATTTTGACAAATAAATACCGTATACAAAATTTTAACTTAAAAAAAGCAAGTAAAAATTAACATTTACAAATTATTGTAGAAATAATAACAACAATACAAGGGTTAAAATTCTTACAGAGGAAAAATAAAAACATGTCCAATTGTATAAAGGCTCTTCCCTTGCAGGAAACAGGGATAAAGTTGAAGACTCAGTTTGGCCGTGCTGCTGAAAAACGTACAAAATAACTCAGAATAAAGAGTTGAGATCAAGTGCTATGAACCCACTATTTGTACCTGCCTACTTTTGATCTGAAGAAAGTTAACAACTGGAGTGCAAGGCAGAGCTGATGGTAGGATAGTCAAGTTCTCCATCTGGGAGTTCATAATCTAAATATAGGCCTAACTAATGACTTGTTTAACAATCATGATTATTGCTACCCATTAAAAATACAACCTTACCACCTACTAGCTTGGTGATTTTGAACAAGTTACATAATTTCTGTGTTTCAGTTTCCTTATTCATAGTGAGGATAATAATAGTTCCTGTTTCCTAGGGTTACTGTGAAGACTGAGTAAAATAATCCAGATCAATAACAGTAAGCACTCAGTAAATCTTTTGTGCCATTATCATAATCTTCTTTCTTATTACTACTACTTCTATAACTACTTCTGTTACTACTTCCATTACTACTACTGGCCACCACCAGCACCACCTACTACTGTTACTACTATGTAATGAAGGCCTAACTTGACAGACAAAACCCTTCATTCCTGGGCATTAACTTCTTGCTCATTATCATTCCTCAACACAAGCCTACAAACCTGTGATGGTCAAGTTTATTTGTTAACTTGACTGGGCTGATAAAAGGTTATTTCTGTGAGGACACTTCAGAAAGGGATTATAATTTGAATTGTTAAAACTGAGTAAAGAAGACAGCCCTAACCAAAGAGGTGGGCATCCTCCAATCCAATGAGGGCCTGAATAGAACTAAAAGGCAGAGGAAGAGTAAATGTATTCTGCTTGAGCAGGGACATCCATCTTCTCCTGTCCTTAGACATGGCCACCCCTGGTTTTCGAGACTTAGAACTTGCACTGAAATTTACATCATTGGCTGCCTTGGTTCTGAGGCCTTTGGGTTTGGACTGGAAACATATCACCAGTGCTCTGGGGTCTCCAGTTTGCAAATGGCAGACCCTCCATAATCCTCCATAATCAGATGATAATCTCTCATAATAAATCTCTTTCTATACATCTTTATATATCCCTAGTTCCCTGTTTCTCTAGAGAGCCATGACTAATACATAACCCTAACACTCAACTCTACAGTCCAGGTATAACAAACTTTCAACATAGTGAGTCCTGAATAATCCAAGGGTAAGTAAGACTTCTGTTGAATCCTTAACCATTCAGAACATACTACTAACTTCGGAGAAGGCAAAACAGACCTTTAAAAGATAAAGATCTAACAGAGTCAATTTACTCTGTAAAAAAATTTAAAGCTAATAAGCTCATGCCTTGACCCATGACCTGTATCATTTGGGGAAAAAGTCAATAAATTAACAATAGCAGCAAAATAATAGCAGTGGAAGTGTCAACAGAGAAACAAAAAGAAAATGACTACTAGAATCAAAAATGAACTCAGGCTCCATGAAGATACAGCCAGATAAATCACCTTGTGCCATAATAGAAATAAAAAATGGATGTGCTACAGAAAATAATTAACACAGAATGTGGGGCCCTGAAGTCTGGCCACATTCAAACCAACTTCCTATGATCTGATTCTGTGCCCACTAAGCAAACTTTAGACTCTAATTTAGGTTGCCTTGTTACTTTCAAACCCAGAAAGATTATGCTAATCCATCAAAACAAGCATTCTCATCCTTTTAACACAAATGGTCTACATTATAAATGAACTGACATTCTGGCTTAGACATTAGTCTTAAAGGAATTTGGTTTATATTAATCTATACTAGAGAGACTGATAACTTCTTGGTACATTGTCAAAACTGATCCTGGAGAGCTATATCCATATTGCTCACCAAGTACTATTATCAAACTTAACCAGTCATTTAACCCTCTCCAACAATAATGCTAACTGTCATTGTTCTTTAACTGTTCGTATAAGCAACAAAATAAGGGCATGACATATAAGAAGGGATGGTCAGCTGTATTGAGTAGCTGCTGTTGAAAGCACATATCAAGGAGTGGAAGGAAAAAAGGCTGCAAAATGTAGCCTGGGATCAAACTGTTGAGCAATGTGGCTTGCATCCTGAAGGCAATGGAGAGCCCTTCCCCGTAGGAATTTTTTTTTTAATTATGTCTATTGAGGTGCAATTTACATATAACAAACTGTATCCATTTAAAGTGCACAATTCAATGAGTTTTAACAAATGTGTACATACCAGTGAAACTGCCACCACAATCAAGATACAAATCATTTTAGTTATACCCAAAAGATAGCTTGTGTCTCTTTGCAGGCCAACCCTCCCTTCACTCCTAGCTTCAGGCAACTAATAACCTGCTTTAGGTCATTACACATTAGTTTGCATTTTCTATAATGTTTTCTATATATATGTGTGTATATACACATATATATGGACATGTATACATACATATATATACACACACATATACATATACGTGAATGATACATATCCTTTTGTATTTTGTCATATAATACATATCCTTTTGTTTCTGGCTTCTTTCACTCAGTATGATTTTGAGATTGATCCATGTTGTGTGTATCTATAGCTCATTCCTTTGTGTTCCATTTTAATCCATTGTACAGGCCATACCACATTTGTTTATCCATTCTTTTGTTGATGGATATTTGCATTGTTTCCAGTTTATTCTTGTGAATAAAGCTGCTATGAATTTTCCTAAATGTCTTTGTGTGAACACATGTTTTTGTTTCTCTTGGGTCATGCTAAGGATTTTAAGAAGATACGATCATATTTACAAGCAGAAAGATAAGACTGACAGTGTCAAAGGTACACAAGAGAGTAGAGAGAGAAGGAGCTTAGTCTGAAAGAACTGAAGAATGGAGATAAGAAGCTAAATTCCAAAAACAACTTAGAGACAAAATTAATAAAACTTGGGAACCATCAGCACAGAGACAAGAAGCACATATAAAAGGTGGGACCAATGATTCCACTTTAAGTGACCACTAGCTAAGAAAGGAACTACATGTCTTAAAACAAAATACTGAGTTTATTTAGCTTTATGTATATTTTTAAGTTGGTTTGTTAGGTATCCAAAGTAGAAAGACTATTAGGTATATTGAATACTCTGGTGCTCAAAAGAGTATAGAGAAAGATGTGGGTGTTATCAGCATATAGAAGAACTTGAAGTCATAGGAGCAAACAAGAACCCCAAGGAGCAGGACAAAGAGCAAGAAGGTGCCTCAGTGTAAGACAGTGAGGGTACAGCTAAATGTAAGGAGAAGGAGAAGAAAGAGACTTCAGTGAAGACACTGGAAAAGAGTGGTCATGATAAGAAGAGACACAGCAAGGATAGAGTAATGAATGTGTTGCGTAAGTAGAATTTTGATGAAAAAGATAAAGCAACAATATTACCAAGAGCCTAGCATATGCCAAAACTTGTGCTAGGTAATGTGTATATCTTATCTTAGCTATTCCTCATAGCATTCCAGAATACTATTAAACTGATTTTATATATGAAAAAATAAGATTATCTCATTCAAGTTGACACAGCTGGTCAGTAGAACAAGCAGCCTTTTCACTGAGGCCTGTCTGCCAACCACACCTGTGCTCTTGCTTATATACATATACATAGTGCCACATGCTATAGAAAGCTCAACAGAACCACTGTATTTTACAATTAAGAAGTTAGTTAGTTACGACTACTGTGGGGAAAGTTGCAGTCATGTTTGATGAAAGCAAGAACAAAATACTTGACACAAAAACCATTGCCAAATTCTGCAAAAAATGAATGTCAGAGCCTCAGTAAAATAAATGACTAATCAAACAATGAATATCTATTGTTAAATTGAACACAGTTCACAGAATTTTGAGAGTGAATACAAATCAAATTACATTCCTGTCATCAACATTGTCAAAGGCAGAGAAAATCAAAATAAAAAATAATAATGTCAATGATAGAGAAGTTAGAGACAAAGATTGGACCCTAAATAGCTGAGTACATTGCTAAGCCACAGGAGCTCTCAAACACAAATGGACACTACTCAGCTTAGAACATTATCACTATCAATGATGGACATGTTAGTTCTCCTGAGGAAATAATAGTCAGCAATGGCATCACTGAGTATGAGAAACAGCAGTGCAGAATACCATTAAACATTTGTATTAGTTACTACTCTCAACAATGCTCCAAGGTAGACTGTCATCATCTTCTTTGTTTTGTAGATAAAAAATGCTAACACATATTTACAAAGTCAGCTATGACCAGATCAGCTAAGTAGACATCACAGGGGTCATTTGTTGCTTAGATCGCCCTTTCCCCCAAGCTTTGTCAACGTGAGACACACCTGTAAGACTGCTAAGAAGCTAGTCCATGCAGCTATCTGACCAACAAGGCCAATCATAACAATAGAGAGGGCATCTGCAGAAGCAAACATACTCACAAACTGGTACAAACACAGCTTCATTATTACTAGCATGTGGTACTATGTAGATAAGCAAGAGCACAGGTGTGGTTGGTAGACAGGCCTCAACAAAAAACGAATCAGCAAGGTAGAAGACATACCAAAGATAGAAATTTCTATCATTCTAAGTAGTTAGCAAATTGTTCAATATCATCTTTTATTTTTTTTTTTTCAACGTTTTTTTGTTTGTTTGTTTGTTTTTAATTTTTATTTTTGGGACAGAGAGAGACAGAGCATGAACAGGGGAGGGGCAGAGAGAGAGGGAGACACAGAATCAGAAACAGGCTCCAGGCTCTGAGCCATCAGCCCAGAGCCCGACGCGGGGCTCGAACTCACGGACCGCGAGATCGTGACCTGGCTGAAGTCGGACGCCTAACCGACTGCGCCACCCAGGCGCCCCAATATCATCTTTTATGTAGAGAATTTTCCCCACCAGTTTCACTGTCAACTTTATCATATGCTACATTCCTATACATGTTTAGGTCTTCTGTGTACATGTTCCACTGATCTATTTCTGGGTCAGCACCACACTGTTTTAATTACAGCATCTTCAGAATATGTCTGAATACCTGTTAGTGTATGTCTAATCCTTGTCTTTTTCAGTCAGAAAATATTAGTGAGCTTCCTAGACGTCTCTGCAATTATATATTACAAATCTGCACTGAACTCTTAAGGCAGAGGATTATGGTTTGATCTTCAGCAAATAGTTCTCCTACCCCCTCACTACCTCCCTTTTAGCTCTGTCATTATTTTTTTTTAAGTTTTTGAGAGAGAGAGAGTGCACACATGAACAAGCATGGGAAGGGCAGAGGGAGAGGGAAGGAGAGAATCTTAAGCAGGCTCCACGCTCAGTGCAGAGCTTGACATGGGGCTTGATCTCACAACCATGAGATCATGACCTGAGCCGAAATCAAGAGTCAGACAGTTAACTGAGTCACCCTCTTTCCTTTTGAAGCAAACTGTATTGATTTTAATTAAGCATCATCATCCTGAATACATACGTGATTTTTTCCTGCTCTTGGGAACCATTCTAAACATTTAGAAAAGAAAGAAAATAAAATCCAGAAATTTCTGACTAAGGATCATCAGCTCTATCAACCTATCAGCACCTGTACCTATAGATTCTGCCTCTTCCTATGAAAATGGGCTCCTAAGCCCTAACTGCTCCTAAGTGATCCTTTGCATGGTATCCCAATACATCTAGATGGCTTAAGGGCTTTTTGTTTTTTTCTTGTACCATCAATTTTTACTCCTGGTTCATGTTCATCATTATATAATATACTGTGATAGCTGCCAAAAAACTCATGTCCTCTTCCAGGTATCATTATTTAATAAGGATAATTATTATCCTTATTAAAGTAAAACTTCAAAAGAACGTATATATTTTTCTCCATTTCCTCATCATCCATTCTCTTTTAAACCCCCACTAGGCAACCTTGAGTTCCTATCAGTATACTAAAACTTCTCTTATCCTGTAGGTTTGCCAAATTCAATGGGCAATTCTCGGTCATTACCTTATTTGAATTCTTCTTCCTACCTTAATGGCTATTCCTCTCTCTCCCTTACTGGCTCCTTGCCCTCTTCATTATCTCCAAAAATTAAAGTGCCCAGAGTTCAGTCCTTGTCTCTCTTCCCTTCTCTAACTATATTCATTCCCCGGTAATTTCATCTGGTTGCATGTTTTCTATAGATCCAGGATGCAAATGTCTGCTCTAATGCCCATCTGGGTGTCTACTAAGTATCTCAAACCTGAACAGATTCAAAACAAAACTCTTGATTCAGGCACATACACTCATCACACCTAGAGGTGCTTTCATATATGGCTGCTCATCCTAGGAAATGACATTGCACATATATTTTTGGTCAGGCCAAAAATCTTAGAGTCATCCATGATTTTTCTTTCCCTTATGACCCACATCCAACCAAGCAATAGTTCTATTAGCTCCATCTTCCAAAAATATCCAGAAGCCAATCACTTCTCATCTCCTCCACCACTACCACTAGTGTTAACCACCATCACTCTCAATTGGACTACTGCAATAGTTTCCCAACTCACCTCCTGAAGTCCACACTTTCTCACTACAGTTTATCTCCACAGAGCAACCAGTGATCTTTCAAAATATAAACCAGAACATGCAGCTCCCTGCTTGAAAATCCTCTAATGGCTTCCCACAAAGCTTAAGAGTAATACACAATCTCCTTTTGGATAATATACAAGGTTCTAAATGACCTGGGCCCTTCCAGCTTCTCTGACCTCACCATGTACTACTATCCTGTCAGCTTATTCCAATGATCCTCATTGGACTTGTTCCTCAAACATTTAAGCTCATTTGCATCTTAGGGTCTCCTTCCCTATGCCTATGAAACACTTCCTGTAGAAATTTACATGATCTATTTGGTTACTTTTTTAGGGTCTTCCTCAAATATCTCAGACAGGCCTTCTCTGCCTTCTTTCTAAAACAGTCCTCCTACTCCACTCACTACCCCTCCCTAGCCCTGTCACTACTTCCTTGCCCTGGATTTATTTTCTTCATAGCATTACCTGAAATTACATCGTATGTTTACTTATTTAATTTTTATTTATTTATTTTTCTCTCTTATTTAATTTTTTAAAATGTGTCTTTAGTTTTATGAGGGCAGGTACTTGGTCTTGTTTCACTATATCCTCAGCTCTAGAAAAGCACCTAGGACAATATTGAATATTCAATAAATATTTATAATTGAATGAAGATGATTACATAAAATTACAACTTCAGCAATTATCCTAAACAAAACTAAGTCAATAAATGAAAATAAAAAGACCACTTTGTAACATACATGAGAAAGAGTTAATGTCTTTGTCTTTCAAGATAGAAGGAACGGATTAACACCCAATAGTAAAAATGAGAAAAGATATTACTAGGTATTTTTAAGAGAATAAATACAATGACTAATTTCAACCTTCAGAAGAACAAAGAAAATAAAAACTAGAATTACTTTTTGTCAAACAAATATATATATATATATATATATATATATATATATATATATATATATGTGTGTGTGTGTGTGTGTGTGTAATTTTATTAAAATTTGATTAATACTTAAAGATGATTAGGATATGGAGAGTTGCATAAGCTCGTGCACCATGGATGAAGCTGTTGCTAGTGCATCCTTTCTGAGAACCAACCTTGAGGTATGTATCAAGAAGCCTTATTGTTTATTTTCTTAGACCCAGTAATTTCTTTGTTTTTCTTTAACAATTTTTTAAAAATTTAAGTCCAAGTTAGTTAACATATACTGTAATAATGATTTCAGGAATAGAACTTAGTGGCTCATTACTTAGATATGACATCCAGTGTTCATCCCAAGAAGTGCCCTCCTTAATGCCCATCACCCATTTAGCCCATCCCCCTACCCACCTCCCTCCATTAACCCTCAGTTTGTTCTCTGTATTTAAGAGTCTCTTATGGTTTGTCTCTCTCTCTTTCTTATTTTTGCTTCCCTTCCCCTATGTTCATCTGTTTTCTTAAATTCCACATGAATGAAATCATATGATATTTGTCTTTCTCTGACTGAACTAATTTCGCTTAGCATAATACACTCTAGTTCCATCCACATTGCTGCAAATGGCAAGATTTCATTCTTTTTGATCATGGAGTAATATTCCATTGCATATTTATACCACATCTTTATCCACTCATCAATTGATGGACTTTTGGGCTCTTTCCATACTTTGGCTATTGTCAATAGTGAGACCCAGCAATTTAATATTTTACTTTCAGAAATGTAGTCAATAAAACTAACTATAAATGTACACAAAAGTTTATTTATAAGTATCTTCATCTTATTTACATTCTTCATGTAATTGGAACAAAAATTTTAAAATCCTAAAATCTCAAATAATAGAAGGATGGTACATTAATTTTTTAAATTTGTTTTTGAGAGAATGCACACGTGCATTTATGAACAAGTGGGGAACAGGGAGAGAGAATATCTTAAGCAGACTTCATGGCCCAAGGTGGAGTCCAACACAGGGCTTGATCCCATGACTGTGAGATCATGACCTAAGCCAAAATCAAGAGTCAGATACTTAACCGACTGAGCCACCCAGGCATATCTATGGTACATTTAGAAGAGAGAAGACAAAGCAGTCATTAACAAAATATTTTCAAAGGATATATAACATGTGGAAATATTTATTTTTTTACATTATTATTATTTTTAAATATATGAAATTGTCAAATTGGTTTCCATACAACACCCAGTGCTCATCCCAAAAGATGCCCAACATGAGGAAATATTTATGACATAAGATTCAGTGAAAAAAATTTCCACAGATTGTGTATTAAAATATATGGATTTTTTTTGAAATATCCATAAGGCATGGAAAGAAGACCAGAAATAGACCAAATTACAATAATGCTTATTTCTAAACAGTATTTCATTTTTCTGTTTTATTTACAACTTTATACCTTCTCAAATACCTTTTTTAATGTTTATTTAATTTTTGACAGAGAGTATGTGCTATTGGGGGAGGGCCACAGAGAGAGGAGACAGAGGATCTGAAGTGGGCTCTGAGCTGACAGCAGAGAGCCTGCCATGGGGCTTGACTAACAAGCCTTGAGATCATGACTTAAGCTAAAGTCAGATGCTTAATCGACTGGGCTACCCAAGTACCCCACAAATATTTTTTTTTTTTTAATTTTTTTTTTCAACGTTTTATTTTTATTTTTGGGACAGAGAGAGACAGAGCATGAACGGGGGAGGGGCAGAGAGAGAGGGAGACACAGAATCGGAAACAGGCTCCAGGCTCCGAGCCATCAGCCCAGAGCCCGACGCGGGGCTCGAACTCACGGACCGCGAGATCGTGACCTGGTTGAAGTCGGACGCTCAACCGACTGCGCCACCCAGGCGCCCCAACCCCACAAATATTTTTATACCATGTGTATTACTTTTTCAATTAGGGGAAATATTATTAAAAATATATCTATTATTAAAATAGATCTATTATTATTATTAAAAATATATACATATTCATCTCTTATCCCATGTGTAGACAAACTGGCAGGCAAAATTACTCATGTATTTATTAAACATTAATATATAAAACCCTACTGTGTGGCCAATCCCATATTAGGAGAGGGTAAGCACATTTGAAATAGCACAGTTGCTAACCTTAAGAAACTAAAATGCTGTGAGGGATGCAGGAGAATGGGAATTTTAAATAAAATATGTGACATAAGCCTATACAGGATAATGAACCCAAAGAAGGAGGGGAGGAATGACTTTAGGAAATACTTAAAAAAAATTATACCCCAAGTATGGAACAATCAGAGATATTGATTCTTTGCCCTTCTTGACTATAAGAACACAGATAACTGCTCCTATTACTGTCTTCCTATATCCTCCTTAATAAAGCATTTATGTAAAAAATCCACTAAATATTTTTCTTCAAAGAAACAAATCTGACTCTAACAAGAAATTTATATATAACTTATCTGCTAACAAACTGACATAATTCTAATTGCCTATCTCCATTTGGTATCTGATTGTATGGTTGAACCTTCTGTATTAAACAACCAACTAATAAGAGCCTAATCTGCCATTAGTCCTAGTCTAATCGCTGGAAGAAGTAGAAACATGGACCTTCCCATAGTCCTAAAGTGTTATTAACGCCTACTCTTAATATCAGTACCCTAAAGTGTCAGGAACGTAGACACACAAGGAGATAAATGGACTTATACCTGATCTGTTTTTCTCATTTGTATGTGAAGCTCTACCATATCACAGCCGAAAGGCACCCAATACAGACACTGGGATGGTGAAAGCATTTGGCCATATGGTAACAGTGATAATTCTAAGTTTATAAGGAGGGTTTCAAGGTAGAAATCCAGACCCAAATTAGATTTACTTGTTAGACCCAATATTACAGACAAATATTTACTTGTCTCCATACTAAGAAGTTGGTTCACAAAGACGACAAGATAAACTGAACACAAGCTGTCCTTTTTTTAACAAATGAAAACTAGACCCACTTATTCTAAAGATAAGAAGATATGTAGCTTGCATTTATCGGGGATATTATTTTCTTTGAAAAATGCCCCAGTTACGAGTATTATTCTGTTAATGAGTTCCTGCCTGTTGAGAAAAAAATGATCTGCTGAATTTAAAGCGGTTTTCATCTGAAAAACATTCCAACATTTTTAATATGAACCATTCATTAAAGAAGCACACTTGCATTATAGCTCTGAGTGGTGATATTTGGACTTCTGGCAACATGACATTATTAAATAAGAAACATTTGTGAATGCCAATGATGTTCTAGGGCCTGGATAACTAAATAAGAAATTTATATGGCCAGGAAAGCACTAGATAGTTTTCCTTAAACTTCCAATTCTTCACTTGAGTAGAACTACACAAGTCCAGGTTAATAAAAATAACCACAGAAATGAATACTATTGTATATGAAATAATTCTGAAAGTGACACTGAGAATTTTCAAATGGTAGTGATTTCAAATGACATACATTCTGACAAAAAGTTTTGTTTGACTTGTTAGAAAGGCTTTTGTTTTTCTTAGTATCATCAATATAAAACATTTCTGAAATGGAAAGTGATCACCATGTGGAGTTCTTCCATTAAACAGTGAGCTCATGACAGAGTATTAGGTCACTAATTTGTGGGATTATTGTCTCCCTTTGTGAGCTTTCTCAATTTAATAGGGAAAAAAATTGTTAAGGCTGAAAATTAAATGACACAGAAATTGCAGAAAATCATAACCATTTGTCATTTATTTCTATTTAAAGCTGGTGTATTATTTTACTTTTGAGTCTCCATTTTACTTGCCATAGTATGACAATCCCAGTTTTGAATAAATTAGCCATTACTACATCTTAATGTGGAAACTGAGAGTTTGCTATTCATCTGATACCAAATTCAACCTAAAAATGAAGCTGAACAGAAGTCTAGAACTATAGTTCCTTTTTCAATTGAGTTTCCCAAGAATATTCTTCTTGGTAAAAAGATAAGGTGATATTTTGAGGACTTCTGTGGAACTCTTTAACAACAACAAAATAAACAAAGGATTAAACTGTTAATCCTTTTTGGGAGAATAAAGCAACAATCAATAAGTTTTCAATTCTAAGAAAATAGTTTGATAGAAAGCATTTAATCTGTTTAGAAGATGCTTTCTGCACTCATTTTTTAAGCTCCTAAGAAAACTTCCTTTGATTAGTTTGAGATAATTTTTTAAATGCAACTCATATAAATGAGGATTATTATTTTTTATATGATTTAAAAATTATTCCAGGTTTACTGAGTTATAATTGACAAATAAAATTGTTAGCAATTTAAAACATGCAATGCGGTGATTTGATATATACATACATTGTGAAAGAATTCAAAATTCCCACTATCAAGTTAATGAACATATCCATCAATTCGCATATTTCCTTTTTTTTCTTTTGGTGAGAACATTTAAATCCTATTCTCAAAGCAAATTTCAATTATACAATACAGTATTATCAACAATAGTCACAAGTTATACATTAGATCTTCAGACCTTCTTCATCTTATATCTGTAAGTTTATACCCTCTCCAACCTCTCTCCAAGGGCAACCACCTTTGCACTCTATGAGTTCAACCTCTTTTTTTTTTTTTTTTTTTTTTTTTTTAGTCTCACATATAAGTGATGCCATGCAGTATTTATCTTTCTCTGTCTGGCTTCTTTCAGCTAGTATAATGCCTTCCCAGTTCATCAATATTGATGCAAATGGCAAGGTTTCCTCTTTCTTTTAAGGCTGAATAATATTCCATTGTACATATGTATATGTATATATGTGTGTTTGTATACACACACATATATACCACATTTTCTTTATTCATTCATCTGTCAACGGACACATAGGCTTTTTCCATACCTTGGCCACTACCAATAATACTGCAATGAACATGACAATAGAGGTATTTCTTTGAGATAATTTCATTTCCATTGGATACATACCCAGAAGCAAGACTGCTGTATCATGTGGTATTTCTATTTTTAATTTCTTGAGACACCTCCCTACTGTTTTCCATAGTGGCTGTATCAGTTTACATCCCCACCAATAGTGCACAAAGGTTCCCTTTTCTCCAAATCCTTATTGGTATTCATTATCTCTTGCCTTTTTGATAACAGGCATCCTAAGTGATATCCTATTATGGTTTTGATTTGCATTTCCCTGATAATTAATGATGTTAAGCACCTTTTCACATACCTGTTGGACATTTGTATGTCTTATTTAAAAAAATGTCTATTCAGGTTCTCTGCCCATTTTTTAATCAGGTTGTTTTTTAGCTATTGAGTTTTATGAATTCCTTATGTATTTTGAATATTAATCCCTTAACCATAAATGTGGTTTGCAAATAGTTCTCTCCCATTTCACAGGATGCCTTTTCATTTGTTGGTTTCTGAGGCTGTGTGGAAACATTCTAGTTTGATATAGTCCCATTTGTGTATTTTTGCTTTTGTTGCCTTTGCTTTTTGTGTCAAATCCAAAAAATCATTGCTAAGACAAGAACAATGTCAAAAAGTTTATCTTTATATTTTCTCCTAAGAGTTTTATAGTTTCAGATCTTACCATCAAGTCTTTAACCCATTTTGAGTTAATTTTTATTTATGGTGTGAGACAGAGGTCCAGTTTCATTCTTTTGAATATGGCTAACTAGTTTTACCAACGCCATTTATAGAAGACACTATCTTCTCCTCATTGTTTATTCTTGGCTCCTTTGTCAAAATTAACTGATCTTATATGCATGGGTTTATTTTGAGGCTCTCTATTTTGTTCATTGATCTACGTATCTGTTTTTATAATACAGTTTAAAATCAGAAAAAGTGATGCCTCCAGCTTAGTTGTTTCTCAAGACTGCTGTGGCTATTTGAGGCTTTTTGTGGTTCAATACAGATTATAGGATTGTTTTTCTGTATATATGAAAAATGCCATTAGAATTTTGCTAGGATTGCATTGAATCTGTACATCACTTTGGGTAGTATGAACATTTTAAACAATTGTAATTCTTCCAATTGATAAGCACGGAATGTTAAGGACATTAACATTATTGTACAATTGGATTTATATTTTTAAAACATTATGTGGGAGTGCTTATCAGAAAAGCATAAAGTTGGATGCAAAACATCTACTTAGGAAACCCTTAAGAAATCTAAGAAAATATATGATGAAGGCCTAAACTAGGGTGGTTATGACGATAACAAGGAAATGGCAGATTTGTGACATAAGACCAATGGATTTTACTGGCATGTGGCTGAGAAAGAAATCTAGAATGATCTCAAATATTTGGCTTGGTCACTTGATGGAGAGCAATGGTTTTGATTTCATAAGAAATCCACAAATTTTGGGAAGGGATATGATAAGTACTATTTTGGGCATGTGCGTTTAGTCATTCAGTGAGAGCTGTCCAGTAGACAGTTGGGTATGGAGCTCAGAAAACAAGTATAATTGTGAGAATGCAAGCTGGTGCAGCCACTCTGGAAAACAGTATGGAGGTTCCTCAAAAAACTAAAAACAGAACTACCCTAGAATCCAGCAATTGCACTACTAGGCATTTATCCACAGGATACAGGTGTGCTGTTTCGAAGGGACACGTGCACCCCCACGTTTATAGCAAAACTATCAACAATAGCCAAAATATGGAAACAGCCCAAACGTCCATCGATGGATGAATGGATAGAGAAGATGTGGTGTATATATATACAATGGAGTATTACTCAGCAATCAAAAAGAATGAAATCTTGCCATTTGCAACCAAGTAGATGGAACTGGAGGGTATTATGCTAAGTGAAATGAGTCAGAGAAAGACAAAAATCATATGACTTCACTCAAATGAGGACTTTAAGAGACAAAACAGATGAAGATAAGGGAAGGGAAACAAAAATAATATAAAAACAGGGAGGGGGACAAAACAAAAGAGACTCATAAATATGGAGAACAAACAGAGGGTTACTGGAGGGGGCGTGGGAGGGGGGATGGGCTAAATGGGTAAGGGGCATTAAGGAATCTACTCCTGAAATCATTGTTGCAGTATATGCTAACTAATTTGGATGTATATTTTTAAAAAATTGAAATAAAAGAAAAAAGGAAAGAAAATAAGTATAATTGGGTGGTATAAATGTGTACATCAGTGGTAAGTGAAGCCATGAGAAGAGATGCAATCAAACAGCAAGAAGTGTAGGCTGAAAGAAGATGAAGAATGAAGCTGTGAGGAACCATACCATTTATCAAGTAGACAAGAGAAAGAAAGATCTTGAAAGAAAACTAAGGACAGAGAGACAGATGGGAAACTAGGAGGGATGAAGATCACAGAAGCCAAGGTCAAGAAGATTTTAAAAAGAAGGAAAGGTCATAGGGCTGAATACCACAAAGAGGTCAAGGAAAGGAAAGATTAGGGGTAAAAAACAGAATAAAATGTGTCTACCTGATTTGGTTGTTACCGACCTTAACAAGAGAAATTTTAATAAATTGGTTCTGATGGAAATCAAACTGAAGCAGGATAAGAGAATGGCAGTGAGAAAGAAAATAAGTAAAAATAAATATTCTAAAAAGATCTATTGTTAAAAAGACAGGGTACAACTGCTAGAAGGGATGTAGAATCAGAGGGGAATATATTATGTTCAGTACCAAAAGCCTACGAAACATGATGGTGGCACCATTATGGAAAGAATCTGGTATGCCATTTCCCAGTTCAGTCTTTCTTCCACGTATTTATTTATTTATTTTTATTTTGGAGAGAGACAGCAAAAGAGAGGGCAGAATTTTAGGCAGGCCCCACGCTCAGTGCAGAGCTGGAGGTGGGGCTCACTCCCATGACCCTGGGATCATGACCTCAGCCGAAATCAAGAGTCAGACCCTCAAATGACTGAGTCACTCAGGCACCCCCTCACTTCCATTAACATACAGAAACATTATCCAGTTCAGGAATGACACAGTCATGAGAATATGTATCTAGTTTAGTAATCTCTTAAAGCATGGGTGTCCTTCAAAAAGCAACCAAAACAAAAGAAACACCCTTACCTTTTACCTCAGTCATAAACAAAAATTATGCTCTCAGAAGAAAAGGGTTTTTAAAAGTTTGTATCTTTCCTTTAACATGTCCAAAATTCAATTTACCATAATTACTGAAGAAATTGTAATTTATGGTCAAAAGAACACGTGGCATTAAATGTAACCAAGGAAGCTAATAAAGTGAATTAGTTAAAAAAGAAAAACAGGAAAAGGGAAGACCTGAGTTAAAATGTTCAACTTCACAACATAGCCAATAATAAAATCTTGTACAAATCTAACTCTGATAAGTATAGTTTCTTCATGAAATACAAATGATAATATCTAGTTCATAGGGTTGTGAGGCAACTTGTGTAACATGCAAGATGGTACTCAAATATTCATAGAAAGCAATACAAATACTGGTTTCTTAATTAACCTCCTTTATTGCCCCATTTCTCTACCTTTGTCACTAACCACCCAGGCTCAAAACAGGCTAGTAACTTTAGACTCTCCACTCTCTGTGGGTGCTTGCTCAGAGCCAGATAAGCATAAGATACGAAGAGTCCCCCATCTCTAGTCACTAGGTAGGGCAAATTAGGCATTTCACTATAGTACTCCCAGTTCAGATCCTATCAGCAGTCCCTAAAACAACATCAATGGAGCCATCACTGCTCTCTTCTCCACTAATTTCTTCTCCCTCCAACTGACCCAACCCATTCATATTCCCCATCTGCCAAATAAATTTCTCTCTCTAATCTACATTTATTTCCATAAATCCTTTACACAAATCTCTACTATTTAGGCTGAATATAATAATTTCTATGTCCCAACCTTTGTTCCATTTTCAATGTTCTTCCTTTGTCCATTTTCAATGTTCTACCCTCTGGCCCAATTACCACCAAGTGCAATCCTAGTCAATCTTCACAACCCATGAAGCCACACCTGTTCCCTCTGATCAGAAGTGATCTCTCCCTCATTTAAACCCAGTATACTCTTATAATCAATCATCAAGTGCCTGAGCAAAATTCAGTCCTTTTAAGGGATCCTACAGTAATAAATGTAAAGGAAGGCTATTTTATTAATTATTTAGCAATATCAGAGTTATACAAGATTAGGACTTCAAAGACTGTATCAATAAAGTTCAACTAGAAAAACAGGAACCACTCTAAGAGTTTAAAGAAAAGTACAGGGAATTGATTACACAGATGACAGGACTGAGAAGGGAAAGACAGCACAGTGAAGTGACCCAGGCCCAGCAGTAACAGAAGGCAGTTGCTAAGTTGAAGGGACAAAGGATAAAGAGTGCAGGAACCAACCAAGTAGCCTGGCAGAAGCTGGAACCTCAGTGGATGTGTCCAATAGGAACTAAAGCAAGAGGCAAGCCAGCCACAGCAGATATTCCACCCAGGCAGAGAAGGAGTCAGGGTTTCTCCCTTCCTTTTGACCTCCAGTCTCCCCAGTGGCTTGCACTGGCCAAATCCAAGGGAAAGCCAGCTAAAAGGAGCAAGAGAATCGAAGCCAATGAGCCCCTTTGGTACCAAGCAGTGCCTAGAAGGGGCAAAGAACAGAGATACAGGCAAGGAGGTCTAGGATAAGTACAATGACCTTAACAATATATAATTATTTACGAAAACTTAAGGAAAGGGTGGTGGGAAGGTACTTATCAAAGTAAAATGCCTAAAAATCAGCAACAGACAAATCCCAACAATTTTTTGTTTTTACTCAGTAAATTACTCAATAATAATTTGAGTTCCTATATGCATTCTAGATTAATACACAAGAAGACATTACCTGTATGTTCAAGGAGATTACTGTCTAATAAAGGCCCTCTAGAATACACTAACCTTTTAAATAAGATATAGAAATATAAAATTTGGTGGTTTCCAGCATCACCATAGAAAAGGTTAAGAATAGAGGGTTACCACCTCTTTTTGAAATTTTCTTTTCTTCTTATTGTCTTAAGTGCTAATCTGGAAAATGATAGAAACAACTTCACTGACTATACCAAAAAAGGAAATTTAAGGAGGAACAGTCTTTAAGATGTTCAGCTTCAGACTAAGAGATACTTTGCTAGGAGTCAGGGGTAGCAAGAGTATCTATGTTTATAGATGCTAATTAATAAATGCCACATAGATTGCTAAACAAACAGGAGTGGTCTCATTTTTACATAAAGGCTAGTGACCATCCTGGAAAAGAACGAAGTCATGGTGCCAGCTTGAAAGATGAAGCAAGTGCTGTGCTTTTCATAAGTTCACCGAATCCATCAGAGGCATCAGTATCAGGTAAATAGCTTAATACTGAGTTATGTGTTCCTTTCATTAAAAAAGTAAAAATAAAAGCCTAGATTAAACATAACATAACCATTATATAAGAAAAAGCCCAGTTGCCCCTGTGTTTCTCCCTCACTCTCACACCTACAACTACCACACCCACAACACTTCTGATACCAGATGTGTGGGGTTTTCTCCACACCAAGCAATTCTGCAACACCAGTGTCCTACAGTTTAACTCAAGTCTGACACTACCTGTCTGGAGTTAATGTGAGATCCCACAGAGAAATGGCTCAGTCCCCTGAGACTGCCTCCCCCCACCTTTCACGTGCCAATTCTCAGTAGTAGGTCCTTAGGTTATCCACAACTTCTGCACGCGACTACAAATTGGAGGTGCCCATGAACATTTGGAACATTTTGAATTCTGAACCAGGTGAATGTCTGCTTCCTCAATAAATAAATAAATAAAATTAACAGCAACATCAACAATAAATTACTCTAAATCTTTGCCCTTAGCAAATTTGGCAGGAAACTGATTTCTAAACCAAGTTAATTTTTTCCCCTCTCTCTGAGAGAGAGAAAAATTCAAGGGAAAAATTCTAATTAGCCCTGATCTGCATATTATTGCCTGAAGTGTTGTTACAACTATAGAGTCACTAGGTTTAAAAGTCTAGCAGAATGTTGTCACATAAACATATGGAATTGCACAAAGGAGAAGCAAATACTGAGGACCAGTTACATTCTTAACTCTTCTTTGCCCTCAATAAACTCAAACACGCAGACATTGATGCGTGCATGTACACACACACACACACACACACACACACACACACACCAGCCATAACATCAAAACTTTCAAGGCATAGACTATACTTTTCAGAATTATTTCAAGGCCAACCTGCTGATGGCCTGTATAGGGTTAGGCTAATTAAGATAAACACAGATCTATGTGCCAATTTTTTTGGTGGATCATCTTTTACTTATTCATCTTAGCATTCCTGAAGAGTGCTGACCAGCAGCCAAATAGTGCTTCTCTCAAACCACATTGGGATATTATATAAATGTAAAAAGTTAAAATAACTAAAGAATTTTTCATGTTGATTATTAGTCAGCATTATCTAATAAATGAATATCAGCTTTATAACTGCACTGAAAAGCAGTAAATGCATGAAATGTCTTCATTCAGAAGATCTTTGATATCAAAACTTGGGACAGAAAGAGGTAGTGAGAATACTGCCCCTCATGCTACCTGCAAACCAGCAGAATCGGGAGAGCTGAAAAAAGCTTAAACAGCTAGCATGATTCTTGATTTTATCTCTCCTTCAGGCTTTACCTCTGCATCTGGATATGAAGCAGACACAGTAAAGTACATTTAATCTAAATGCACGGTTATCTTGGGTCCAGCTGGCAAACATTAGACACTGGACAGAATAGAGATAGGATGGAGAGCAAGAGTTAAACGAAACTTGGAGACGGTCCTTATAGGTCTTCTTTCCAAGTATTAAACCGCACATACATCCAAAAGATGGCTGGTGTGATTTTCTAGTTCAGGGTCACATACCAGCTGTGGGGCAGATCTAGAAATAAACCCCAGATCAGTAATGGTTTCAGAAGCTATAGACATCAATATTCATTTAGTTTCTCCAAACTTTTCCTGCAATCAAAGGCACTCAAAAATCATAAAACTGGAGAACCTAATTGGAGCCAGTATTCCAAACTTGCCAAGGTCTTTCCAGACCAAGCACTGACTGAGACGACATCCGGTTACAATTAAGGGACTGCAATGCTATTGGGGACATACTGATTAAGTTGAATTATGTATTTCTTAGCTCAAGTCTTTGATATTCTGTGGTCGATTTCAGAAAAGCAAACTTCTCTGATACAGTTGCTAAAGAAACGGGGGTGGAGGGGAGGGGAATTTAATGTTGCTTTGAAGTATTTTGTATTCGGCCAAAGTTACATTATATTAACATTTTAATATCATTAATTTCTGAACATCAAGCATCACAGGAACCTGAAATTAATGTAAAAAAGACTGGTTTAAAAAAAAAAGTCAAGAAGAGGGGTAAGGGTGGCAGAACAACAACAGCAAAATATAACAATAGTAACATAAACCAAAAGAAAAAAATTGGGAAGAATATTAAATAGCAATATAAGTCACAGTCTCTGCCCTCACAGAGTTTACCTGTTTCCAGAAAAAAGTTATATAAATATAATATTAATACAAAATAGTAAATAAAAGAAACAAAATAAATTTTTATAAAGCAAAACATTGAAACATTGCTGTAATTGGCTACAAAGAGTACAGAGGAAATAAAAAGGAAAGATTTGGGACAAGAGAAGGCTTACTAATTTTAACAAAAAGCTTTAAAATACACAAGCCATTTTCAATTATAAAAACTATTAGATGATTTGTGAAAGCAAGAAATATTCCTGACTGACTTCCCATAACAGAAATGATATCTTACAGGATGTATATTTCTGATAATCACTAACTATGGGTCTTTGGCCAAAATTCCTAACTTCTCTGGATCTCGGTTCCCTCACTAGTTAATAAGAGGCTTAAACTTCTTTTCATGTCTGTTATTCTGATATGAGCTGTTGAGACTGATAAATATAGTCATGTCCAAAGTAAGGATGATGGAGTAACTGATGATCTGAAGAGGTACACTGTGATTCGGTCCTGCTGTGTTAAATCGATGAAACACAGGCTCACTTTTTCTAAAGCCTACCTAAGATTGTCAAAGAAATTAGTATAAATAAATGCAAGCAATGATCTTTAATTCTGAGATTAGAATGCTCATTTAAACAGAATCTAAATTGTTTAATTTTTTTTAAAAAGTCCACATACAAGCACAAAGATTCTGCTTATTCCATTGGATGATTTTAATTTATTGCCATTACCTTACATTCAATTTACAGAGGAAAAAAAAATACACTAAAACTTTGTGATTACAAAGTCTTCAAGATCTATCTTATGGGATTACTCAGAGGTAAAACTTCTTTAAAAGAATGTCCTATGATTAATCAGGTACAATAGAGCCTGACCAGATTGAATCCCCCTTGCCAGCAATAATGTGCATTATGAAGAAATCCCAATGTATTGATTTAGCCTTCAGAACGTTCATTATAAAATAATTATAGCACACTAACTGTTAAGAAAAATAGTCTATGAAATGTAGGTAGCAAAAGACTATGCAGATTTCCAGTTAATAAAATTTATTTTCTATAATATTTTCTTTCCATGGAAACCACTAAGCTTTTCTGTTCTAAAAATGAACATGAGACTTTCAAAAACCAAACCTAACCAAACCAAATAAAAACAAATACAATTGTGGATTATGACAAAAGACATTAAGAGGCAGGCACAATACTTTCTCACATCTACGAAGATAAGACTTCTTAATTATAGGTTTTATTTTTCATACAAGCTGAAGTGATATTATTTTAGTTTTTATTATACCCTACGCCTATCATTAATGAAAGTGGAAAAAACCCTGGAGGCTTACTGCTAGATTAAAATGTACAATTATACAATAACTATATATCACAGTATAACATTTATTGTCTGAATTACATAAAATTTTAAATAAATCCTTTTTTAGATTTTTTTTGTTGTTGTTTTGTTAAGGGGTCTTTGGAGGGGAGGAAGGTTTTCTCTTAAATATTAACATGGAGTTACTGTGCTTTGATATACAGCATAAAATATTTTTCCAAGTTAAAAATGAATCATATTAAGAGGTGTTAAGAGCTATATAACAAACAAAGGTACTGCAAAGGCCCATAGCATCAGGGTATTTCATCAACCGAGCATATTCATTCATTAGAGTGGTGCCATCATACACTTGGATAGTAGTGATGTATTGGTTCCTGGTAGATGTATTACTTTTACAGGTCAGACCACTGTAATATTTTATAAACTACAGTACATAGTGATTTCATTCATTTAGAAATTTCATTTCCTTGTCACAGTCTAAAATGAGTTTTTCTCAACATTCATAGTAGTTTCATTTTCTGTTTCCAAAATGTCTTAACTGGCCAACCAATTGTTTAAATTAGTGTGACTTACATGGGTTTTCTTCAATTTCACATTCTCACTTCTTATCTAGCCATCTTAGGGTTCAGCAAAAAGAAAATTAGTGATAATGCTTTCAATTTAATTAGTATATTACATGCACTGTAATTATTAGCGGGAAATGTTATATTAATGAATGTAAAAGTTAGCAGTAAATTACCTTGTAGCTATTATCAATTTCCCAAGCTACTGCTCCTTAAGATAACCCTCTCCCTATGGTCCTTCCGGTAATTTTTCTTTGCCTGATAAACATGATGATTAAATAGCACACAGAGCAAACCTTTGATACTTTTTAAATTAAATCCATGCCCAGCCTAAGGGCTGTGTCTGATTTCAACTAAATGTGTCAGTTAATCAGATAAAAAATTATCAGTAACTCAAAGAAACAGCAGCCTTAGGCTTCATCAGTGCCAGGGAAAGCTGAACAAAATAAGACATTCAGACAATATCACATTATGTGTAAAGGTTACTGATAAGCTTATAACTAAACAGAACTGCTTACCACTATAACAATGTCTGTCTGGAAAGAAATGTTATATTCAACATTCAAATTCCTCTAAAATTTTAAAGAAAAAATGTAGTTTAGAGAAAAGGCTAGGAATACTTTACTCATACACACAAACATACATGCACACGCACACACAGATAAACTCACATAAAGATAGTAAAATTATGCAGCAGATTAGGAAAGTGGAATTCTTAAAACTAGATTCTTGGAGAACTGAAAAAGAACTTAACACCCATACTACTTCTAGGATACTTCAGAAATTACACCAAGTAAACCAAATATTTCATAGTTTTTAGCATATGTGAATTCAAGATTATTTATCCACACAGTTCTCACCTAGTGACTAAATGATGCAATTTTGCCATTTTTAAAAAAAACCCGAGGTAGTCTAAAATTATAGCAAGATCCTAAGTTAATTAAAAAGCAGATTATTTTTAACCTGTAACAACGAGCACCAACCGTCATTTGCAATATTACCAATTAAAATAATACATATTATCAGGTCCTGATTATTTTAATAAGAGGATTTAAAAGCTCCTACAATTATTAGAGAGGCTGGCAAACCCTTAAACTTTCAAAGCATATTATGATTTTCAAAGCATTCTCAGATTCCTAATTAAGATTGCTTTAACTATAGAAGAACACTATCTTATAAACTGATATATCAGTAACAACTGCAAGAAAGAAACTAAATCTGAAAAGAAAAGAAAATTATCATTGAAAGACACAATGGGCAGTAGCTACGAAAAATCCATTTATAGAGCAGTAGTCCCAAACCTTCTAACAAAGAAAATTTCAAATTAATACTCCATTATCTTTATTCTTCGCTTCTACTATAATCAGATAACGTAGTCCACTGCAACAAGATTCTCATTCTTCTTTATCAACTGCAGCTTTTCAGTAAGTAGACCTATGACAAGAGAATGGGGCCAATTCTACACAAATATAAGCTGCTAAATATCAGACACACATACGAATTTAAGTTATCCCACAAAATTTCATACTCACTACCCACAAAAAAATATAAGATCACTATGTCTTAAAAGTTTAGATTCTCAATACATTGAAACATTTAACACAGACCCTCTGAAATCACTTTCATCCAGAGAGAAGGTAGGAGGGGAGAAAAATAGAGAAAGGGGATTAAGAGGTACAAACTTAAAATTGAAAAATAAATAAGTCACAGGGATGTAAAGTACAGCATAGGGAATATAGTCAACAATATTGGCAGCTAACTACACTTATCGCGGTGAGCATTTTGTAATGTATATAATTGTCAAATCACTATGTTGTACACCTGAAACTAATCTAAGATTGCATTTCAACTATACTTTAATGGAAAAGAAAAAGAAAAAGAATTATCTGAAGTGCAGAGGAAGTGGTTTTGCTTTCCTAACTGTTACAAGCAGCAATGTACACCCTTCAGGAAACACTTTGACGATGGGAGTCCAGCAAGGACTAACACTGCTTAAAACCAGGTTAATGCTTCTCCAAGACATCTACACATTTCAGAGTTCACCAAAGAGTGGTTGAAAAATTACCTTAAGGTTACACACAAGATGGAATTTGAACTGATCGCCAAGAGGTGACTTAAATCATCTGCTCTTAGCAATCCCCAAGGCTCCCTGGTCTCTTCCCATACCACAGGGTTTGTTAGTGTGTGCTCCCTTTGACCTCTGCATGTCTCACATTAATGGTCACCACACTGTCCCTCTGAATGCCCCAAATCTATGCAAGAGTTTTAACAACTTGTTTAAATAAAAAGCATAATGATTTATAAGTATTAAAAATTCTAATTGAAAGAAAATTACCAAAAGCTTTAGTTGAGACTCTATGTAATTACAATACTAGGTCCATCCTCTAAAAGTAACAGAGTGGAAAATGAGAATAATGGCATTTATTAAAATAATGTATTCAATGTATTTTCCTGAATTGTGAAAATGTTACTGTTTTAAAAAATTAATGATAAAATTTATTTTGGTATGTGATAACTGATGTAAATCATATTAAACTTTGAAGAAAACAATAAAAGTTCATCTTAAATAATTTTCTGATTTTATAGCAATTATCAAATTTCATTCCTAGGGAGGGTTCAAGCCAATAAGAAGATCTTATAACAACATTACCTTAAAAAATCTAATCTCAGGTAGATCATTATTGGCCGTCCCAAATATAGGCATTTTGTTTCTCACTTTAAAATAAAAGCTCAGAGATTCACAGAACATTTGCTTATAGACAATTCTTTCAGGAAATCCTACGTAAGGATGACCTCCATCAGAGACCTGATGATGACTTATATTAAAACTTCCTATATTAAGCTTCCTGAGATTTAATAAACTAAAATTATTCTGCAGTGATGAGGTACCAATGAATAACCACAACAATTTCATCTAAAGGCTAAAGGTTTCTATCTAATACTAACTACATAAATAGCAATTATATTTGTAGAATGCCTGTAAAACCTATAGTAGTTAATTGACACTTAAAGTGTTTAATATCTGAAACAAGCACTGTCATATTTTACATATACCATGCTAATATTTAACGTAAGAATTCCACTAAAATAATGGAACAAGAGACTCTAAGCCACCTTATACTTAAGAGTGGCATTGTCTGTAAGAAAATATTTTTAAGTTAAGAATTAAGAATTTGGGGGCGCCTGGGTGGCGCAGTCGGTTGGGCGTCCGACTTCGGCCAGGTCACGATCTCGCGGTCCGTGAGTTCGAGCCCCGCGTCGGGCTCTGGGCTGATGGCTCGGAGCCTGGAGCCTGTTTCCGATTCTGTGTCTCCCTCTCTCTGACCCTCCCCTGTTCATGCTCTGTCTCTCTCTGTCCCAAAAATAAATAAACGTTGAAAAAAAAAATTAAAAAAAAAAAAAAAAAAAGAAAGAATTAAGAATTTGTCCTATTTTTCCACATAGGAACTCTATCACTGAGTAACTGTTGGTAACCAAGTAATCAGCAAATGGAAGACTCTCTTTATAGGATATTCCAACTAACAAATAAAGAAGGAATTATAGAATCATTAATATCACCTTTTAAATAAATCTAAGTAACATTCATCAACAGCTGTTTACATCACAAAAAAGAGGGAGATAATTAGACATTATATATCTCCTGATGGAAGAACATAAAACCATTTGTGAGGTATTCTTAAAAAACAAAAAACAAAAAACCCTGAATTTAAAGACAATCTAAAAAATCTTTATACGTATGGCCAATTGATTTTTCACAAACTTTCCAAGCAATTCAATGGGGAAAAGGATAATTTTTCAACAAAGGGTATTGAGACCATTGGATATTCATATGCCCAATGATTAATTTGGGTCCTTACCTCTCACCATACACAAAAAAGTAACTAAAAAATACATATACGCAAACTTAAAGGTAAGAGCTAAAACCATAAAACATTTAGAAGAAAATGCAGCGGGAAATCTGAATGGTCTTAGCTCAAAAACAATGTCAAAAGCAAAATTCAAAAAGAAAAAAAAATACAAATTAGACTTCCTCATATTTTAAAATTTCATGCTCAAAAGATAAGAAGATAAGCCATAGACCGAGAGAAAATATTCGCAAACCACATATCTGATAAAAGATTTGTATACAGAATAAAGAATTCCTAAAAGTGAATGATAAGAATACAAACAACTTATCTAAAAAGTGAGCAAGAGATTTCAATAATATTCTACCAAAGAAGACATATGAATGTCTAATAAGCATATGAAAAGATGCTCAGCCTCTTTAGTCATTAGGGAAATGCAAATTAAAACCACAATGAGATTCCAGTACATACCCATTAGAATGTCTACAATCCAAAAGACAAACAATAACAAGTAGGGACCAGATTGTGGAGAAACTGAAACCCTTATTCATTGCAGGTAGGAATTTAAAATGGTGCAACCATGTTTGAAAATAATTTGGCAGTTTCTTAGAAAGAAGCATAAATTTACCCTACACCCAGCAATTCCATTCCTGGTGTTTTTGCATGAGAAATGAAAACACATGTACACAAAATTTATATGTGAATGTTCACAGCAGCATTATATGATATTAGCTTCAAACTGGAAAGAATTAATTTTCCATTAATTGTTGAATGGATAAGCAAGGTGTGTACATATATCTATATAAGAGGTACTATTCAATAATAAAAAGGAATGAAATAATACCTGTACAACATGATGAACCTAAAAAAACAACATGCTAAATGAAAGAAACCAGACACAGACGACTACATATTAGACTACTTCATTTGTATGAAATGTTTGGAAGAGGCAAATCTATAGAGACAGAAAAGCAGATTGACTGCAAACTCTATAGATTTACTAAAATCATTAAACTGTTTACTTATGGGTAATTTTACATTACACGATGGGTAAATTTTATAGCATTTTTCAAATTATTACACGATGGGTAAATTTTATAGCATTTTTCAAATTATGCCTCAATAAAGCTATAAAAACAAATGATCGACAGGGAATAAGGGGTAGGGAGATAGAGATGAAACAAATTTGGTAATATCCTGATAATTTTTTTTAAAGCTTATTGTACTAGTTGCCTATTGCTGCACAAGAAATTGCCCCAAAAATGGGGCGCCTGGGTGGCTCAGTCGGTTAAGCGACCAACTTTGGCTCAGGTCATGATCTCACGGTTTGTGAGTTCGAGCCCCACATCGGGCTCTGTGCTGACAGCTCAGAGCCTGGAGCTTCTTCAGATTCTGTGTCTCCCCCTCTCTCTGCCCCTCCCATGCTCATGCTCTGTCTCTCTCTCTCAATAATAAATAAATGTTAAAAAAAAAAAAAAGAAATTACCTCAAAACTTATAGGCTTCAAACAAAAAGTATTTATTATTTTGCAAATTTTGTGCTTTAGAAATCCGAGTGCAGCCTAGCTGGACATCTCTGATATAAGGTCTTTCATGAAGTTGCAGTCATGCTGTCAGCCAAGACAGTGATCTCATATGAAGACAAAACTTCGGCAAGACCTGTTTTCAGGCTCACTTACGTGGTTACTGGCAGAATTCAGTTCCTTGTGGACTGTTAGACCAAGTGTACCAGTTTCTCACTGACTATTGCAAGACACCTTCCTCAGTGTCTTGCCACGCTGGCCTCGTGCGGGAGCTCACAATATGGTAGCTGACCTCCCTTAAAGTGATTGAGCAAGAGAACAGGAAAGAAAACACACAAGATTTAAAAAAAAAAAAAAAAAAAAAAAGCCTTTTTGTAACTTAATCTTGGAGTGACATTCCATCACTTTTGTTGTATTTTTTCAGTTAGAAGTCACTAGGTCCAGCCCACATGCAAAGGGAGAAGGCTACCAAAGGCCAGGGACACTAGGAAGCACGGATCACTGAGGGCCATCTTAGAGGCTGCCAAACGCAGGAGGTGATTGACAATTGGGTTTGTTACACCATTCACTCTACTTTGATATATGTTTGAAATTTTCCACGACAAAAAGCTCAAAAACAAAGAGAAAGTACTATTATCTGAAACTAAAGGTAAGGAAGCATTTCTCATGTTTAACAAAACTTAAAAAGTTTCAACAAAGTAGCAAAATAATGAAAATGTTATTAAATGAAAAAACGATTATTTTAAAATTTATTGATCACTTATCACATAGCAGACAAATGTTATAAACACCTAACATGTATTAACGTAATCTAATTTTCACAACAATCCTCTGCAGTAGGTATTACTATTATCACAACTTTAAAGATGAGAAAAGTGAGGCAGAGAGGTTAAATAATTTGTATAAGGTCACATAGCTAGTAAGTAGTAGAAGCAAAAAGTTCCATAGGTAGTAAAGAGGGGGATGGGGATTGGATGGCACAGAGAACACATCAGAAGTGTAGAATTAGGGAATTCTTTTTTTTTTTTTTTTAAGTTTATTTATTTTTGAGAGAGAGAGAAAGCATGTGCGCACAAGCCGGGGAGAGGCAGAGAGAGAAAAAAAAGAAAGTTCGACGTGGGGCTCAAACTTACAAACTGTGAGTTCATGACCCTACCTGAAATCAAGAGTTGGACGCTTAACCAACTGAGACGCTCAGCTGCTCCTAGAATTAGGAATTCTTGGTAAAGGGGACTGAGATTTTTTGTGTTGTCATATTAATGTTTAAATCATTACTATATAATTCATGTGTCATTAATTACTAGGTCAAAATAGCTAAATAGTCTTAACTCTCCTTTGTCAACTGCATTACAAGACCGGGTCATTACAAAGACAAGTTTATTCTATGGTTCATCCTCTGCTCAAAACATCGGCATGGATTATCTTTAGATATAAGCAATATTTAGTACACAATCTAATTTCACATTTATACATACTGTAACGTGCCTAGCTCTTCTTTTCAACTGTCTTTTGTTCTTCTATTAGATCACATACCTTCATTGGTCTCTGATCAGTTGGCAAGGTAAGACTTCCTATTCCCATGCTTCGCTCTCTCTGCGTCAGAGTCAAATGTCTAATAATAACTTGCTTGGGTAGAACACTTCTGAATTTATGAAGTAATTTTATCCATATTATCTTATTTGATCCTTCTCATAATAAGACTGTGATGAATTTGATAGTTTGCTATAATACTGCTAAATTTAGATTATAGTGATATGATGAGTAGGTGAATTCAGAACTCACACCCAGACTCCTGGGCTTCTTAGTCCAGGGGCCTTCCCAGTACCCACTGTCCTTCTCTAGATATTCTGGAGTTTAGCAGGAGACCACAAATCACTAGGTATCTTAAGTAATTAAATATCAGGGGGGAAAAAAAGGAATGTATTACACATTACGTAAAATAAAGTTCTATGGAGCTATAAAAAGAAAAAAATGATGAGGAAAGGAAAATATAATTAAAAAAATGGAATTAAGAAATCTGGTTGAGCACTGTAATTCAGAAATGAGATTTGAATTTTACTAAATTCCCGAAAAATACAAGACTGATACTGCAACTATGTGCACAGCAAGATAGAAAATCACTTAGCAACTTGTAATTTCAGTCAATGAATGTAGTAAGTATGTACTTAGTTGCCTGTCCCGTATCTCTTTTCTTCAAACTGCCTACCTACCATCTATGTGATAACCACACTGATTTTTTTACACAATTATTCAGCCCCCATGACAATAACTAATTGGTTTAATAATGGGTACTCCAAGTTCAGCAGTAGTTGATTTCTCAGAAATTTGAAATTGGAACTAAGAGATTTCAATCTCAGACTAAGATGGGCTCTTGAAAAGAGAGTTATAACCTTGGAAACCATTAGCAGCCATGTTTTTCTCCTACATGACCTGTGGATCTGAGAAAACCAATCTACTGAGAGGAAATGAAGTGGATAAGCAAAGAGAAACAGAAATAAGAAATAAAAGTTTTTGAAGTGCTCCAATCCCCAGTCCTAGTTTCATGAGATTTCCTTCTGTCCTTAAAACACTTTTTTTTCTAGCTTAACTTAGCTTAGCTTGGTTTCTGTCACTTGTAACCAGAAACCCAACTAATATATTACACACATAAAATATTATGCATATTAATAAATATTAACCATAATTACAATCAAATTTTTTTCTCTAAATTCTTGCAGAAAGGGCCTATATCTTTCTCATGTTTAAATTTATCTGAATAGTTGGGATACCTGGGTGGCATACTCGGTTAAGTGTCTGACTCTTGGTTTCAGCTCAGGTCACGAACTCTTGGTTTGGTGAGTTCAATTCCCACATCAGCCTCTGCACTGGCAGCAGGGAGCTTGCTTGGGATTCTCTCTTTTTCACCCTCTCCCTGCCCTTCCCGCATTTGCACTGGCCCTGTCTCTCTCAAATAAATCAAAAAATTTCTCTGAATAGTCATCAAAAATACATACTCAAGAGTAGATCTTTGGAAAGGTCTCCGGAACATTTTAAGTGGGTGGGGAAAAAAATCTGAGGTATTCAACAGTGTACATAGAATAAGATCCTTTTGTTTACAAATTAAAAGATCAAATATGAAAATAATTTTTCTTTCTAGCACAATATATGAAAAACAAATGTTTTGCTTTGGGAGGATGGAAAACAAAACCTACACCTTCACATGCAGTTTCTATTGTCTAATAATACATCTTTTTAAAATACATCCACAAGGGTTAGTTGGGTTATGGGATTACAAGATTTTTAAAAAATCATTCTTCTGAATTTAAAAACCTAATAATGATTACTTTTTAAAAAGTACAAAAAGATATAAACTGTTTTTGGCAAACAACTAGACAAAACAGTTCCAAATACATAAGCCCAAAAGGAATACTCTTCATGCAGAAGGGCCACCCAAAATTAAAGAAAACAGTCAATGCTAAGAGAAGACTGAACAATTATCTCCTTACTTTGACTAAATCTATTCCAGACACACCAGCTCTGTAATTACACCTCAATTCTCGGGTTAATAGGTACTTCACTTAACAGTCAAGTCTGAGATTTGTGTGGCTCCCCCACTTAGTACTCTTAACGGGAAACAAAACTAAAAAACAAAAAGACAGCCCGAATTGCCAGTCATAAAGAGAGATGTGTAGTAGATCAAATGAATGTGGAATGTAGCTAATAAATGAAGTATGTTCCATCACTGCAAAACAAGTACCTTCCATATATTTTACAGAAAAAGGAAAAAAAATATGAATGAGTATGTATATGTGACCCCATAGAGCCATATAAGGACAGCAATCTGTTGTGTCAACATTTCATCTTCTTTAGGTCCGGTATTATACGAAAGAATATTTTCTTATAATAAATTCTTGTGTGCCACTTCATTCATGCTATTTTATTTAGAATTTCTCTTTTCTGAGATAGCCTCCTGGGACATGCATCTCATTTTCATGAGGGTCCCTGAGAGACTTGAGCATACAGTATTTACTTCAGTACAATGTCAACAACATATTGCAGAACATTTCATCTAAAATAATAATAGAAAATGTTGAGCCATCTTTCCATTTGGAAAAATATATCTGGAAGAATGTGACGTCTGACGAAATCCACATTGTTTAAACACACTGTGCCATTTCAGCTTGCTTTGGGAATTTAAAGACACACACACACACACACATATACATATATATTTTAAGAATGTTAGAATGTAGACAGATAAAAGTCTGCACACTACTAGGGAAGAGAAAATTAATAGGCACCTACATACAGTTCCTGGCGCAGAGTAAACAAGAGCACCATTAAGGTTAGATGGCTACCTGACTTGGTTCAAAGTGAAATGACTAGATTTGTAGATACAGAAAATTTTTCTACAAAGTAGACTGTTACTGAAATTAGTGTCCTAAACCTAGTTCTTTCAAGTCCTTCTTATAATCACTTCCTCAGTGGCCATTGTCAATTAATCATCTGACCTGTCATGGGCAACATCAAACATGAGGCCAGTGAAAGAAGATAATTAATTCACCTATTAGGTTACTCAAGTGTTTCATGCAGACATGAGAATATTCGCCAGCAAACGAATGAAAATTATTTATCATGCGGGTGCTACAAGGCAATCCATAAAATTTCCCTCCCTCTTTATCAGTAATAGCAATACACAAGAGTAATACTTTCTAACATTCAGAAACATTTTTTCTCTCACAAAGCATACTTTCACTGGCTACCACCAACAGATTTTCAAGTTTGAGAGCACTGCTAACAATCAGAGTTGCTAAATCAAATGCATGCTCTCTGCTAAGAGTTTTATATGTATTATCTTATTTAATCTTCACTATAATTTCATAAGGTGTGTTCTTTTATTTTTGATTTTACAAATAAGAAAACTGAAGCACAGAGGGACTAAGTAACTTGCTCAGGAACTAGGGCCATATGGAGGCACCTGGGTGGCTCAGTTGGTTAAGTGTCCAACTTTGGCTCAAATCATGATCTCGCTGTTCATGGATTTGAGCCCACATCGGGCTCTGTGTTGGAATCTGCTTCGGATTCTGTGTCTCCCTCTCTTTCTGTCCCTCCCATGCTCACACTCTGTCTCTGTCTCTGTCTCTCTCAAACATAAATAAACATTAAAAAAAAAAAAAAAGAAAAAAGAACTAGGGTCATATGACACCAGGATGGTGGCCAATTGGCCTGAGTCCACGCTTTATAACCACTACACTAGAACACTGGAGCAAAGGTACTGAAAGAAGTGAATAATTAATTCCATTATCTTGGTTTACTAAATGTTACACAGAGCTTTACAAATATAGATCCAAATATATAAATTACTTTGATCTGATTTTTAGTGCTATCTCTAACATTAAAAGAAAAAAAAAGATAGTTCTATTACCTATCATAAGAAGTACACTAACTTTAAATTCTTTATCTGCGAATAGTGGATTCATATTGATCCACCAACAGTCTCTCATTTGCAAACAAAATAAAACATATTTGAGACAGTTCTCTTTGGTTAGAAATTTAATCTAGAGTCACAGACAAAACAAAGCTAATTGGCTCACTCTATTTCTAAATAAATGATTGAAACAGTGACAAATATCAAGTGTGTGTGTGTGTGTGTGTGTGTGTGTGTTGGATAAGGAGTGTATACAAACTTCAACCCACCAAAAAATTATGTTTTGCAAACCTATTTAAATAATGGTTAGAGTCCCAGGCTAAATTTGCTGACCTAATAATAACATTCCCATAGATACGTGTAATGAAAAAAGAGTAGAAAGTCATAGTTAAAATTTTAGTAATGAAACAGCAGCAACAAAAAGAACTGGATTTAAAACAACAGCAAAAAAGGTTGTATCTCACACACGTAATGCTTGAAGGAAAGCATTGTTAATGAAAGCCGAGGAAACAGAATGGGACATTCTGGGATACCTGAAGGGTCATTACAGGCATTTTAGGAGTATGAAAGGTTAGATTTAGTCATTCTAAAATTTTAGAGATTAAATAATTTCACTCTGGTTTATCATTTGGACACTGAGGAAGATTCTTCATTACACCTAATTTCACTGCAGAACAGCTTTGTTGCTACCGAGAGCATGTGAAGTGGTTTCGTGTAGGAAAAGAGATGTTTGGGTGAAGGTCAGACTCGATGGTTTCGGAAAGACAGGAGGGAGAAGTGGTGTACACAGCACATGTACAGGGGCAAAGAATGATGTCTTCATGTGGAGAACTATTCCCTATCATGTGGGAAAATTTTAATAACATGTTTCTTTCTCCTGCTGGATTTTTTGAGTCTGAGATGAAAATGTGCTATTATCCATCTATTTTAAGATCCTACTAAAGCTAAAAATTTCCATCCCAGCACAACATACTGCAGCCTTCTAGAGAAAGCTCTGGAACCAACACTCTGGAGTCAAATCATGACTCTACCCTTTATTAGCTGTGTGACCTTAAGTAAATTACTTATCTTTCTGTGCCTCAGTCTTTCAATCTGTAAAAAAGATAGATAAAATAGTAGTGTGAGAGTTATTGTAAGGACTGTGTTCATTCATGTAAATCACACCGAACACTGTCTGCTCAAAAGCAGGCAATTTTTAATTGTTCAGAAAATATTACCTTTGGTTATTACTACTCTTACTACTATTATTATGACTACCGTTATGACTACTCCTTGTCATGCATCTATCTTAATGACCCAAAGTACAGTCTGTGACATACTTTTTGACGGCTTCCAGATGGCTCCAAATGATAACAATTTGCACAATGCACAGTTTAACCTTTTGTACATTCCCACTATTTTGGAGCATCAAATTCCAAAATAAAAGAAACTAGAACAGTTACTTTCATTACTAAATGAAAATAAATTATATAACAACATTGGATACCTGTGTAGCAAAAACAAAAGAAATAAAAATTATGTTAAAATACTCAAATGTTGATTTTAAATATCTAGAGCTTTTGAAATATTAGATAGCTGAGTTTTTAAGTTTTTCAATGAAACTCACACTTCAAACTAATTTTCACAGTTTCCTCCAAATAATTCCTTTCAAATTTTACAGAAACTAGGAGACATCCCAAAACTTCAATTTCCAATGAACAAAAAATTTATCTTCTCCTATTTTCCATATGAAAATTATCCATTAGTAAATCCTATCAACTTTTCTCCATTATAGCAACAATGAGCATTTAAATAGTCTATGAGCTTCAAAGTTAGTTCATGATTAAAAACAAAACAAACAAAAAAACTCCTAACAAATGAACAATGAGCAATATAAAGAGAGCTACCTTAGATGAAAAGTATCTACAAAATTCCCATAGCATGTATCTTACTTAGTAGTCTAATACTAAAGGCTTTTTCCTCTGAGGTCAGGAATAAAAGTCATTATTCACAGGTGATATGATTGTTTATGTAGAAAATCCAAAATAATTAATAGAAATACTTTTGGAATTAAGTGAAATTAACTAGATCACTATATATAAGACCAATATTCAAAAGCAAATTGTAGAGGGCACCTTTTGGGATGAGCACTGGGTGTTGGATGGAAACCAATTTGACAATAAACTTCATATATTGAAAAAAAAAAAAACAAAAAAAAAAAACCAAATTGTATTTTCCTGTTTCAGCACTAAATAATTCAATACCATTGTATTATGGGCTGAACCGTGACCCCTCAAAATTCATATGTTAACGTCCTTAACCCTCAGTACCTTAGAATGTAACTGTATTTGGACACAGGGTCTTGAAAGAGTTATTTAAATAAAATTAGGTCATGTGGGTAGGTCCTAATCCAATATGACTGGTGTCCATATAAGAAGAGATTTCAACACAGACAACCTCACAGACACAAGGAAGACCATGTGAAGATACAGGGAGAAGAGGCCCATCTACAAGCCAAGGAGAGAGGCTTCAGCATATACCTTGATCCTGGACTTTGAGCTTCCAGAACGATGAGGAAATAAATTTCTGTTGTTTAAGTCACCCACTCTGTGGTACTTTGTTATAGCAGTGCTAGCAAACTAATAAATAATAAACATTGGCTGTGGCATCAAAAAAGCTCCAGACCTGAACCTAAAGAAATATGTGCATGACTTCTACATAGAAACTTCAAAATATTATTGAGAGGAAGATTATTATTAAAGAAGATCCAAATAAATCAAGGGACATACTGCATTTGTGTATTAAGACTCAATAGTGTCATGACACCAATTCTCCTCAACTTAATCTATAGATTCAGTGCAATCCCAATCAGAATCCCAGAAGATTATTTTTTTTTATTTTTTTCAATATATGAAATTTATTGTCAAATTGGTTTCCATACAACACCCAGTGCTCATCCCAAAAGGTGCTCTCCTCAATACCCATCACCCACCCTCCCCTCCCTCCCACCCCCCATCAACCCTCAGTTTGTTCTCAGTTTTTAAGAGTCTCTTATCCAGCAGATTATTTTTGTAGAAACTGGCAACTTGATTCTAAAATAGCTGAAAACAGCCATGGCACTCTTAAAGTACAAAGTTGGCGACATTACACTACCAGATAGCAAGACTGATTATAAAGCTGCAATAATTTAAAAAGTGTTCTAATGAAGCCATGGAAGAAAACAGAGAATTCAGAAACAGATCGACACATATATGGTTACCTGATTTATTACAAAGATGACAGTGTGGTATAATGAGGTCTTTTCAATACATAATACTGGGACGAAGGAGTTCCCATTTGGGGGAAAAAAATGAATCTTTATCCCTAGTTCACACCAGATACAAATCAATTTCAAGTGTACATCTAAATGTGTGAGTAAAAAATTGCTTCTAAAAGACAGTATAGGAGAATATCTTCACGACTTTGGTTTGGGGAAAGATTCCTTAAACAAGGCATAAAAACACGTTACCTAATCTGGGGCACCTGGGTGGCTCAGTCGGTTAAGCATCTGACTCTTGAGTTCAGCTCAGGAATGACCTCACAGTTCCTGAGACTGAGCCCCATTTTGGGCTCCTTGCTGACAGTTGGGCTCCACACTAAGACTCTCTCTCTCCCTCTCTCTCTCTTTTCCCCTCTTCCACTTGCACTCTCTCTCCAAGGCCCCAAACTAAATAAACTTTATTAAAAAAAAACAAAAAACAAACAAAACCCCCCATCTTACCTAATCATAAATAAAAAGAGCTGCTAGTTTAAATTTTTTTTAATCAAAAAAGAAGAAGATATTTTTCTACCGCAGAATAAAAGATCTTTGCAGTACGGTAGTCCCCCTTTATCGGGGTTTCGCTTTCCACAGTTTCAGTTCCATCCAGTCAACCACAATGTGGAAGCAGATGATCCTCCTGACACATCGTCAGAAGGTCAATAGCAGCCTAACACCACATTGCAATGCCTACGTCCTTCACCTCACTTCATCTCATCACGTAAGCATTTCATCTTCTCACACCATCACAAGAAGGGTAAATACAGTAAAATAAGATATTTTGAGAGAGAGACCATGTTCACATAACTTTCACTACAGTATATTGTTATAATTGTTCTACTTTATTAGTAGTTACTTTCATTAATTTCTTACTGTGCCTAATTTATAAATTAAAAATTATCATAGGTATGTATTATGGGGAAAAAACCAGTAAGTACAGGGTTCAGTACTATCCATAGTGCCAGGCATCCACTGGGGTCTTGGAATATATTCCCCACAGATAAGGTGGGGGGCACTACTGTACATGTACCCGATGAAAGACTTGTATCAAAAAAAAAAACATAAAGAACTCCTAAATCAATATGAGAGAGAGAAAATCAAATAGAAAAATGGGCAACAGACTTTACTAGGCACTACCCCCCAAACTATACCAAAATGGCAAAAAAATATGAAATATTTTTAATATCAGCAGAGAGATGCAAATTAAAGCCATAACGCCCAATACTATATCTACCAGAATGACTAACTTTTGTATTTTTCAAACTATCAATACCAAGAGCTGACAAGGATGTAGAACAACTGGAACTCTTATACACTGTTGGTGGGAGTATAAATTGGTACAGCCATTTTGGAAAACTATATGGTAGTACCTACTAAAGCTGAACATATGCATACCCTATTTCTTAGCAATTTGACTCCTATACACATTCCTAACAGAAATGGATACGTATGCACACTGAAAGATATATACAAAAATATTCACAGCAGCACTTTCTGTAAGTGCCCCAAACTGGAAATAACCCAAATGACCATCAAGAGTAAAATAAGTAAGTAAAATAATGTATATCCATACATCAGACTATTATGCTACAATAAAAGTGCACATTTACCACTATGTGCAAACACAGAAGCATCTCAGAGACAGAAAAGGATCGAAAGGAGCCAGCTGTAAACACCTAAACACTGTGATGCTGACTGTGTGACAGTAGGAACAGACAAAAATAACTTGTGGTGATGGAAGCCCCTGGTAAAGGGAGAGTTATGGCCAGGAGTGGATATAAGGGAATTCCAAGATGCTCTTTTGCATAAAACTTTGGAGCCTTAAACTGTTCGTTCAAAAAAATATTTGAGTAAACTATTCTTTTTTTTTTTTACTGAAGTATAATGCACATATAGAAAAGAGTATCAAAGGGGACAGTGTGATAGATACTCATAAACAAACAACCTAGGTAACTGCTACCCAAATCCACCTACCTCTCCAGACTCTTCACACAGAAGTCTCAACTTTCAGTGCACACACTGTAGCCATACTTGTCCTCTCCCAGCCTAATGCTACTCACCAGGCTGCTCTCCGGCCTGAGAGGTGCCTTTGGCCATGCCCACCTCTGTGATGGAAGCACTTCCTTTCCAACACTCACTCAGATACTGTCCAACTGAAGAAACCTTAACACTCAAGCCTAACTTCAAGAAAGCCTTTCCAAAGCTTTGACCAATTTAAATTCCTTCTCATGGTCTCTTACACCTCTCCTTTGTAGCAATTGTCATAGATGCAATTTTATGTTTTAGATGGTTTGTTTGATTAATGTCTATAAACCCTAATAACTGATTATGTAATTAATTAGTAATTAACACAGACATTAATTACTAGATTCTAAGCAGCTGTGCACCATTATACTCCTAGCAGTGATATATATCACTTATTGTCACACAATAAGTATTCCATGAATATTTGTTAAGTAAAGGAATGAAAATAAATGTAATGAAATAAAACTATAAAATAATATCATGTAGTCAGGAAACAGTTTTAGTGAGTTGTCCTTTATAGTGAAATGTTTGTTTGCTGGTTTTCAAGAGTGAATTTCCAACACTTCACACATTTTAGAAACCATCACTGACACCAAGATATGAAGCTATCTAACAAAGTTGGAATTGACTCTGTTCTCTAAAATGTGTTCCTCTTTCATACAGCAAGTTTGCTCGCTCTAAGGAATGTACTCCTAAGATTTTTATAACCATATACATAGTCAGGAAGAAGAGCTCCATAACATGGTGAATTCATTCCTTGAAAAAACAGAATAGAACTTTCATCAGTCTCTATATTGTACGCGGGAAAGGAAAGAAAAAAACTACTAACCCTGGCAATATATCAAAATTTCAATCAATCCTCAATAAAATGGAGAGAAAAGGATGACTCAAACTCATAGTTAAAAGGAATAAAACCAAATCACAAAACTGAAGTAATTCAAACATAGTTAAAATTATCTAGTATCATTTCAGAACTATTTATTGAAAGTATGAGGTATTTAAAAAACATGCTATTCTATAACACTGTCCAATAGTGTAAAAACAATACTACAAACACCAAATACCACACGAATTGAAGATTCCAGACCAAAAGAATCATGGGTTAAATGCTGTATTATTGTTGACCGCTGGAGAGCTGTGATCTTCTTTTTTCAATACTAGAAGAAAGCGTATGTGGTATTAGTTGATCACTCTGTAAACCATCTTCTTCACTTTCTAGAGGTTGAGCACACATAAGACCATAAAGCCCAGCAAGGGGGCTAAAAGCTAAGACCACCACTAAATTTAACAGTTAGCACCTTTTCTCTGTTGAGTTTAGAGACATCTCTTAACTCAGAAGTCAAAAACCCATGCCCTTCATACTATCTCAAATATCTTTCTAACCATGCTCTTGGATCGTAAGTTCTCAGAAGGCTTTTCTCAGATAAACCTAGAATGCTAAAACCTCAGTCTCAGGTCCCTCATTTTTAAGAGCAAAGTCCTGAACTGATAGAACTAGTTTCTCTATTTCCTGTTCCTCATTCTCCCTCTCCTTCCTACCCTCAGTCTGAAACATAAAATCACTTCTAGAGAAAGAATTAGAGAGTCCTCTTATTCCTTGACTATCATAAAAAACATATTTCTACACAGGTTGTCACAGCGTTATCAAAGCACAAGATTAAGGTTATCCAGGAATCTTCTACTCATTCCTCTTCCTCCCTCCACATCTCTCCACTTCCCAAGAAGTATGTATAGTGAAGAAACTGCTGCTGGTGAGAAGTACATGGCTTCCTTGTTGATGAGAATGGGTCATTCTGTGGGATAGGCACAATATGATCCTTAATGATTCCTATAGAATTCTAAACAGAGAGATCTGATATGTCATAGTTTTTTTCACAATGCTAAATCTTGCAAATTACAGTTTACCACTCTGCTAACACAGCCTAAGTTATTACATTTTTGTCATATTCCCTTTTAGTCTCTATTCATTGTTGTTTTTACATAGATGCTTGAGAAACTGTGTAATTTGGTATCTTTTTATATGCTTTCATGTGCTAATATATAGGTTTCAGCACTTACTTTAAATCTGTGTAAAATATCCCATTTAATTGGATTACTTACTTAGCCATTCCCACAATGTTATATACCTCTTAGAATAGTAAATTCCAGTAGTATGCTGTTCCTTGAGAAAGCCACTCTATACTTTTCTATTTTCCTAAATGTGTCTCTTGCCAGCTCTAGAATACCAAATATAAATGAACTTGTCCATCCTTCTCATATTCCTTTCCAATTCCCGTTTTTCCTGACAAAGTTTCACTTGAGATGCTATGACCAGAATCAAATGAAACAGACTAAGGGCAGGACTTTCAGAGCTTATAGAAAGATAGGATTTCCCCCTCCCTTCCTTTCTTCTATACCCAACCCCCCGCCCAATTCTTTTTCTGATTATTATGAGATTTAATGTATCTTTTTGTCTATAAAAGCATATTTGACTGATGTCAATACTTCCTCTATTCCAATCTACCAAATTTGGGCCAAGTGCAATTTGTATTAATGGCACAGAATACAGAAATATCTCTGTCCCTTACTCTACCCCTATAAAATCTGGTAAAAGTTTTAGGTTTGAAATCGGAATTTTCTATGGTATGTTTTGGGAGAGGGAAGATAAAGAGGGAAGAGTTAGGAGAGATGATCCCTGACTATTGCTATAGGAATAGAAGCCTAAGCCCCTAATATCAATAGCATGGTTGTCATGGCCACATCACTATTGTACCAGTAAGTGAACTCATTTAAGTATTAAGGGGAATGCCAGTTACAGGAGTAAAAGGAAACACAGCTTTATGGGTCTAGCAGATGCTTGCCTTATTACTTTCTGGAAATTGTGTTCGGCAGGTTTGCCTGTTGGTCATAGGTGCGGGGGTGTCATGCCAGTGAGCTTCCCATTTAACTCCGTAAGTACCCTGACAACAGCTGCAGCAGTGTCAACAGAAGCAGAAACGAGGTTCCTGGCAATAACATGCCCGTAACAACCAGCTGGCTAAAGGGACCATTCAGTCTTCTGGGTGTCAGCAAGGTCACAGACTGCAATGGTGTGACTTGCTTTCCATAGTGCCAACAGGTCAAGACGTTGAGAAGTTAAAGGTGAAGCTAGGTTCGCTCCTGTCACAAATATGAGAAACACGTTGGTCCTACCCTGTAAGTAAGCTATTGTTGCAAGATAATGAATACATCAGTGTCCATCACAACAGAATCAGTATCATAATCACCTCATATGATGCTGATGAATTTTATCCTAGGAAGACAGTGAAGGGCTCTCCCTTGACCAGAAGCTTCCTATTTTCAGTCTTGAACCTCATACTTTCCATAAGTAGAATCATAATGTTATGGCTATTGAAAGGGTCATTGATGGCAATATTTTCTACCTTGCAAATATTTTCAACATACTAACAGGGAGCCCAATATGATCCAAGTCAGTTTAATTTGATATTCACTACCTTTTATCAGAACTGTGTCTGCTAGCAATGCAACCTGGTGATCAAGGAGAATGAGTGCCAGGGCTATTTTTACAAACAAGTGTAAATTGACTTGGGGATCCCTGTCATGATTTAAATAATAATTCAACCTATTGTCCTGCAAGCAGTCATTGTTTTACTACGTGCTTGTTCACTAGAAGGCTAAACTCCCACTGCTTTGGTCCCTGGCATTTATTTATTCACTTAAATAAGGGCGGGGAGGGGGGTACCAAACATGGGCAAGCCACCATGCCCACACAAACCTGATATCTTCCAGCATTGTTTCTACTAGGAATAACTCTAAGCACACAGACTGCAACATTTACTCCCTTTTTGTGATAATTAACTTTTAATATTAAACAAAATAGGTCTTAGCTTAAGTATGCATTGTATGAATTTACCTATTCAGTAGGTTGTCCGTGTACTTCTCTTTTATCCCTGTCTCACTGCCCATTCTCTTTTCAAAAATTATTTCTTCTAGTTTCATGATTATCAATAGTTATAATAACCTGAGATATGGAAAAACATTAGGAGCTTCCTCTCACATTCACATCACCTTCTGTTGAAAACTATGCCTCTCACTAATATCATGTTTCTTTACGTTTGAGCAAAGTGGTGCTCATGAATGCTAAAGGAGCCTTCCTATCAGCATTAATGTTTAGATTAGTCAAAACCTCAATTAGTTCTCTAAACTGCTGACATGGGCCAATTGCTGACAACTGTAACTTTTCCTAGGAACCTTCATCATATTTCACATATAAGATGAAAAAGATAGAAAAGTTAGTTGCACATTACTTTTCTTCAACTTCCTGGTGAAAAACAAATGTGTAGTCTCTGTTACACACACACACACACACACACACACACACACACACACACACACACACACACACAATTAGGAACCACTGAGTAGATTTAAGTACTGGAAAGTCAACCCAGCTGTTTGTTTTCAAGTAAATAGAGCAAATGTGTTCCTGAAAAATTAACCACAAAGCAAAATACTGATCATATTTTTGTTCCTTCATTAAAAAACTTTAAAAACTCAAATTTTTATATTTATCTTCTGGAGGAAAAGTAGAAAGTCATTTTTATTTAAATTTTGTTCATATACTTTTAAGGGTGTCTGTATTTTAAAACAGCTCTCAAGAGTTTTCCTAATCAGGGTAAGAAGGACTATTCAGTGGTTCAAAGACACTCTCAAGCCAGACCTTAACTTATCTAAGTTTAGCATTCCCAAAATAAGTTCAATTCTTATCATGTAGTTAGTAGATATTCTTAACTTGACTTTAATTTCTCATTTGATAAATAACCTAGAATTATGATGCTTTAATTGCCCTAACTGGAAAATAATAAAAACAATGGCTTTAAAATGCTCCCTTAGGGTACAGAGGGAAAAACGTACTCCTTCAAAGCCTATTTATGCAAACTGATGTTTAATTTTAGATGCTATTCTGGGCTTTTTTATATTTATAATTAAGATATAACTAGTTATCATATCGGCACCAACACATCATAGGAATCTGTACACATTAAGTGAAGCATTTTATGTTGAAAACTACTACAGCTGGAGACAGCTATGTGGGGATTCATAATGCTATTCTACTTCTATACATGTTTGAAATTTTTGTCAATCAAAAGTTAAGGAAAAAAAGTTAAGCATTAAATGAGACTTTGTGTAGTTACCAGAGTGAGAGGAAATGAAACAAAACACCACCAGAATCTCTGCATTCCTATTTCCAACCACTGTTCGTCTATTAACAAATAATCTCCCATTCAGAGTTTTGTTTTCTATTTATGAATCCAAACTATCAACACTCAATTTCTCATGAGTTAAAAAATTGTAAGCAGTCAACATTGGTGTATTTAATAATCCTTTGTAATATAAATTAATGTATATGAAGTGAAAGTATTCTAAAGATTATTCGCCATGCTCAAAATGGGAAAACCGCTTTTATTAAATATGGGATAAGCATTTAAAAAGGATTTTTTGAAAAAACTAATTGAAATAACTCTTGAAGCAACTTACATAATACAGAAAAACTACAACAACAAGTTGTTATGCAGACATCTATTAACTTATCTGTGGATGTCTCGGTTTGCTTGTTTTTAATATGAAATTTATTGTCAAATTGGTTTCCATACAACACCCAGTGCTCATCCCAACAGGTGCCCTCCTCAATGCCCATCACCCACTTTCCCCTCCCTCCCACTCCCATCAACCCTCAGCTTATTCTCAGTTTTTAAGAGTCTCTTATGGTTTGGCTCCCTCCCTTTGCTTTTAATTCATTTAAGTCAGCAGTCCAGGCACCTAGGTCTCCTTAATCTCATTACTAATGCCAGGGTGGTGTGGCTATTCGTTTGATTCTGTGAATTGTTTTCTGGCATGAGGGTCTTTCATCACTGATGTATTAAGTGACCATCATAAAATGATTGCATCATCTATTGTTTGTTGCCCAGAAAATATTGTGTTTGAGCAGCTGTATTCATTTAAATGCATATTAATGCTGCATTCCCCTCTCTGAAGTACAGAGGGTTGTTCTCATTGAGATTTACTCAGCACTTATTTCTATAATAATTTCTGAAATGCTTTATTTATATATTCCATAATAAAATACATTACTTGCCTTTAATATAAGTAACATCCAAAAAAAGTGATCTTATTATAAAAGATCCTTAGTTTTATTTTCAATTTAATTGACATTAAATTTTAAAGACTGCCTCCTTTTCAAATTTTTGGTTTCCCACCCCACATGGGCACTGGGCAGTTAGGCAATCTTCAGACCCCGTTTCCTTTCTCCTTAGAGATCATTCCAAATATTTAAAATTCTCCTCAAATCCCTTAATTACTTCTATCATCTCCACCCATTTGAGGGAGACGGCTTTGCCTCGAAATAGCAGCTGCTGGATGGACAGTCTTTATCATTCTGTTTCTCCTTTCTAAACATAGTTATAGCCTTCTGTCCAGAACTGACCTACCAACCTGTGCTCTGTGCACAATCACTTCTGCATCTTCCTGGAACTTATTCCACTACTTGTACCTTCAGTAACTTTTTTATTGGCTGCATTTTCTTAATTTATAAACACATCCCATTCTCTCTCATCTTACAAAACTCTTGCCCTCTATTGATCAGCCATTTTCTTCCTCCTCAACAGAACACTTCATAGGGGAAAGAACAAAATGCCTATTCTCAACCCTAAATAATAGCATAACAATAAGTAACACTATGTTAACTCATTCAATCCTCACAACAACTCTATAAGGTAGGCAATTTTTATCCCCATTTTATAAAAGAAGAAACTGCGGCACAGCGAGGTAAAGTAACTTGCCCATAGTCATGTAGCTAGAAAGTGGCAGCTGGGAAACCAGATATGAGTTCAAGTTCTTTCCCACTATGCAATACTTCATCCCCATATTTACTCACATGGTTTTGATTATTAATTATATGCTGATGATCGCTACCATCACTTTATCTAGTCTTGATTTCTATTTAGTTTTGCTGCCTTCTATTTTGAGATACCTTAATCTCAATATATCTGAAAGACGCAGCCTTAATCGCTCCTCTCCCTAAGCTTCCTCTACGCTACCACAAAGTACAACTCTAACTACTTTTCTTCTTAACTCATAAACCTTCAATGGCTCTCCATTACCTACAAAATGGGGTTTACAAATTCTTCAGTAAAGCACACAAGTTTCTTCATACCTTGACCCCAAATTACCTTCTTACTCCTACTCCTGCCCTTCCTTATATACATCCTCTAATCACCAGCCTTTGGGAAGTATGTGCCATACTTTGTCACATCCCATGCACCATGCATAATGTTCCCTCGGTTTAGGAAGTCATTTTTAATCTTCTCCTCTTGATGAATCATTGCTCACCTGTATTATCACCTGGGAAAGGGGCTGCCCATCCTGCCCCTTTCCCAGATAAAAGAGGATCTCTCTTCTACTTCTATATCCCCATAACATTTGTTAAAAAAAAAGTAATAACTCTATCATCACAATATAATATTGTACTGTCATTAATAATCTAGACTACGAGCTCTTACAGGACTGGGACATTCTCTTATTGATATTTGTATTCAGTGCCCAGAACAAGAGCAGTCACTCAGAACATATATGATGAATGAATAGATGTAGCTCTTCTTTAATATTCAAAATCAATGTGCCCTGGACATGGGAAGATAAATTCATACGTCGCAGGAAACATCATAATCTTAATTAATCATTATTTGCCCATGAAATGCCTAAAAACTTAGCAACATGCAGAGGATATTTTTGTTTAAATTCTAATACAAGTATAGACTTTCTTTCTTCAAGTGCCACTGAGCAAAGAACTCCACCATCTACACAAGCAATCTTTGAGTAAATAATAAAATATATTAAAACAAACAGAAGTCATAAATGTTAGGCCTATCTCTAAGTCACAAGACTTGGTCATAGAACAATCATCAAATTATAAACTTTACAAAACATCCCCATGAACTAAACAGTGAAGTGTTAAGTCTCAATAGTTTTCCCCACTACACTAATTCCTTAATGAAGAAAATATCTGGGCTCTGGTATGACCCAGTTATGGTATTTACCAAATGGTTTATTAAATTACATTTATAAATCACAAAAACAGCAGTTTACATGCCCAACTAAATATAAGTGTGAGGTGGACTGAAGCTGTCTACTGAGCCTCAAGGGTGGGAAACACACCGCTCTTAAGTTTTGCTTATACGAATAAAAGTAAAGTGTATAAAGTAGATCTTTAAAGAAAAATTCAACCAGAAAGCAATGTGATTTCTACCATGTTTTAAGCAGTTATTTCCTCTGCAAGCATTTCCTCTTAATTCTACTAAGAAAAAAAAAGTAAAGATTACAAAATAAGGTGATGAGAGAAATTCAAAGTAACACAGAGTAATGATGAAATACCCAAGCGGTTTTGTTACTTACGCTACAATCAAGTTCATTACATATGTCTTATTCCTTTAAAAACTGATGAGTATCTCACTGACAGTTTTTTCCCTAATTTGTATTAAATTCTAACATCAACATTTTTTTATTGCATTTAATAATGTCAATAGTATTGAGTGATTCTGATCCTAAAGTGACTGTGTTGCTTATATGCTAAGGTTCACACAAGGGCTGGTCTAAGTTCAGAGTTCAAAATAATTCAACTTTTAATACATATAATGAAAAATTACACCTAAGTCACTCACCAGAACACAAAGGCAACATTAATATTGCCACTGTAGACTAAACAAAAGCAGGAGTGATCAGTCTTTAAACTTTTACTGTTTTTCTAGCCTTAAACAGGAAAAGCATTTTGGAAATACAGGGCTCATTAAAGACACCCTTTAAACTACTGTTGGAACTTAGGATTTCTGCCTTATAGGTGGAACTCTGAACAGAAATTTATTGACCATTCTTACACTTGTCAGAATTTTACAATTTTATACTCTACAGAGAACAGCTGATGTTTGACATAGCAAAGTTCATTATTAAAACCATAATATGCCAAATCCAAGACACAAAAAGAGAAATAAAACTTTGATTTGTTAAGAAAAACCTTATCGTGCACAATTTACTTTTCCTCCTGCATCACCAAGTTTATATTTTTATCTTACTTAGGATTGATGGCCTAAAATAAAATGAATTAAAATTAATTAATTCAAAATAATTTAATACAACTAGCAAACCACCAAAATACTAGAACAAAACAAATCTCTAGGAATGCTTAAATAAAAATTCTGGAGCTTGAAAAAGAGCTATTTACATGCTTCCCTGCATTAACAAAAGGGCAGGTAATAATGACGGCTTGTATGACAATATTGTCTTTGTTAGTTTAGCCCCAACAGAACTAAAGATTTCCTGATTACAACTTTGTAATCTAAGTCAACTGAAAAGATTTCTGGGGAAGGGAAACAAAGAGGAGTCTGAGTGCTAGCATTAAAGTGGAATATATTACCTAAGTTTACTCTTCAGTGAGGGACACTGTAAATAAGAGGGGCTCCTACTTGGACAGCCCATGCTAGGTCATGACCTGAACTCACTGTACTGGTGTAAAAGAGAAAGTTGTGCTGGAGTCTCAGATTTGCACGCTTCTCTGCTTCACCTTCAGGATCCTGTAATCACATAGGGCCTTACAATGAATTGTTCACTCTGTACTGTATCTCATTGTCGGGATTTTTAAACAGTTGCTTTTTTATTGTAATGAGCCAATTATGAGCCAGTCACTCAAGCAGTCATTAACAATAGATTTTTTTAATTGCATTTTTAATGAATTTTATTTTGGATAAAAGCCCTTAAAAGTACCTATGGCAAAGGGTAATCATACATTGAATTAACAGCAAAATCTGTTTAATAATGACTTGTCTTTTATTTACTACAACAAAATAAATTCCAGTGAGAACGCTAACAAATTGACAGTGTCAGAGAAAAAAAGGCTGGGGGTTGGAGGAGGGAGTTGTATCGACACTGCTAAAAAAATTAAAATGAAATTATGCCTTTTCTTGCATTTAGTTATGTCCTTGTTCTTTCCTAATTTTAAGCCACAAATAAAACACTATCTGATCAACATAGACCTTGCACTATATTTAGAAAATAATCAGTTATTATTTTATCCCTAAGCTATTAAACAATGTTTAATATAATTCTAAAACACACCAGATTGAAAAGAAAAAACAATCAAATTTAATGAACGCATTTCTAAAGATGAATGTAATATATAGGTATGTTAAAAGTTATTTTTTAAAAATTGCTTAAATAAAACACTAGAATGTAAAAATCTTCATTCATTTCAAAACATTTTTGTGTATGTATGAATGGAAATGTCCTTGCTGAAGATAAAAAAAGTGACCTTAATGAAAATTTGAATGAGCATAGTTTATGATCAGAAACAAAAATGTATTTTTTAAGTTGACTCTGTTAAAACCTCCTAAATCTTAACCAAAATTAAGAGCCCACTACTCAGTGTGATTTAGTAAATCATTAATTGGGAAGTTTTAAGCGTGCACACTGACACTAGAAAAATTTTCTCTTTAGGGGTTATACATATCATACTCTGGTTGGATTTTAAAATCACATGTGCAAAGAGAACAACAATAAAAAATATATGTGTATATATATATACATATATATATGTATATATATGCCTAGATTCGTAGAAAAAGTGTCACTATACACTATGATTCTGTAAAGAAAAGAACTTTTTTGAATGTTCAAAGTCTTAAAAACCTTGCATTATCTGCCTCAAGAATGGGCTGACTGAAAGCACGAGCCTCTGCAGCCTCTGGTTAATTAATCTGCCGGCTGAATGACAGTGCGCCTAGGGGCATGGCGCTGGCATCCTACACAGGGTCCCAATGTGCTTTAAGCCTTGGATAGCTATATTCTGCACGCCAAGACTTTGCCCAACAAATAGCAGAGAGGCCTATAGAGCTTTTCTTCTTTTGAGACATTCCATTTAATTAATATAATCCCTCTTTATCTTAAAGTTTTAATAAATTTAGAAGGTGAGACAAAATCAACACATTTATGACACTGAATGCAGTAACTAGTTGCTCTAACACTTTTCTTATGTACACAAAAGGCTTCTTTACAAGGCAAAAGAAAATGAAACCAAAAAAATGTTATAGCTCGTTCAGAAATTTTCAAATATGCTACTTGATCTGTTAAAAAAAAATATTTGTACAACCCAATGTTTAAGAATTCGATTAAATGAATCTGGTGATTTCCATTTCACTGGGTTTAAAGATTTTAATGTTCTAAAAATATAACTCATAACCCAACCCAAAACTCTTTGAAAATTGCTAATACCTAATCTTGAGCAAGGTAAGGCCATATATATATATATATATATATATATATATATATATATATATATTAGCAACAGGATACAAAAGACATTCTCTTAATCCCTTTTACTGCCAGAACAAAACATCTTTCAAATCAAGATAAAATCGCTACATCATGAATGTTAATATCATTCTGAGAAAAATAATACCTTATGACTAGAAAAGACCATCCCTTTAGGGAGAAATGTTGTGTTAAAGTGGATTATTCTTTTAGTAGTGTAATAGAATGGCTTCCACCTAGTCCCAGATGGAAAATCAAAATCTGCATTTAAATGGAAATATTTTAAAACAGATAGAAAAAAGGCTAAAACCGTAAGGAATACCTCCTTCCTTACATTTTAAAAATCCAAAATGCTTCATGTGAACTTTCCTGGAAGGTATGGCTTTTAGATTTTGTTTGTATGTTTGTTTCACTTTTATGAAGAGCTCACAGGGCAACAATTTCAGTTTTGTGATTAACACATACTATTTAAGCCTATTTTATCAAGTTTACAGATTGGATCAAGAAGTTGGACTGCAAAATTTCTATTATTACAAGAAACAGATTTATGGTCTAGGTTTATGCAAAGTTAAGAATAAGTCCTCTATTTTATTCCTACTTTTTAACCATGATGTTTTACACGCAATTCTTACAAAGAAATAGCAGTGCTGAAATTAAATAAAATCTGAGGGTTTTTTTCTTTTTTTTTTTTTTTTTTTTTTTTTTAGCATTTGACTCAAATCACCACTATGGTTAGAGTAAAAAGAAAGCAAAATGTTAGGCAATATTATAACAACTGCTCTTTGCGACCTGAAAGATTATTTTCAGTTCTTCAATAGTTGGGGCAATTTTCTTAAATCCTGAAGGAGCCTGACAGCACTGCACATTTCTTAATGCTTGCATTTACTTTTACATTATAAAACAATAAAACAGCAGGATAATGTTCATGCAGTTTAGAGACTTGTAACATTACTACAAATAATTCTACTGTATTATGGCAAAACATAAGCTTTTTAAATGTAGGCTGCCGAAAGAAAAGGGCAATCTATATTCATTGAAAGTACATAGACAAATAAGATTGGAAATATAACTAAAATGTTGTTCCTAGTTCTAAAATAATGTTTGAAAAGGTTTGAAAAAGCAAAAGCTAGATGAATTTTTTGGGTCATAAATTAAAATACAATTTATTTTCAAGCACGGTGCTTACTGGCAAGGGAAAGGCTTCCCACATTTCTTTCTTCGAGTTTACAACAGACTACGTGGCTTCAGTCATTTCAGGAACCAACCATGTTAGATAATTTGATCATTTTTCCTCAACAATGTTATAGATCAAGATATTTTGCAATTTAAAGATGCAAGTGTTTTGATGGTGGTCACATTTGACTAATGGACTGCAAATAATGGGCCAACCTGCAGAAGCTGGTCACAGCATCTCCTTTCTAAAATCAGCCCATCTCTAATCTGTTGTAGGTTCTGATACATCCTTAGTGCTAGAAGCTGTCCATTTTTTATACAGGAAATTATGTGGATCTCTTTATTTAAAAGACATGAAACACCTCTTATTTAAAAGCATAATGGGAATAACTTCTGCATATGTATTGGGTGATTTTCTCACTTTCAACAGGTAACTCATTTTAATCCAGTTGTCCATGCTTCTCCTAGTGCTCATCATAAGGATGAGAAGGAACAAAGCATTTTTCTGCTGTCATCTAATTCTCCTTTACACCAGCGCCTCCATCCCTGGTCCCAATTCCCCACCCCTCACCCTCATTCCCAAAACTTCCACAAGAAAAGTTTTTCAACACCATAAAATCTAATCACCCACATCAACCTAGAGACATGTCATCATTAGTCTACACTAAACAGCCAACTAAACCAGGAAAGCTGTACATGGGACCATCACAGAATGCCCAAGACTCAGAGATCACTTAAATTACCATGCTTTACCACTGCCTAAATTAGAGAACTGTAGAAACATTGCAAATTATGTCTTAAAAGAAAATGTACCCCCTCATCCTTGTAGGTATTAGACTCTTATAGCTAATATGTAGAGCGAATATATGAACAAACTGGCTTTTAAATTCAAATATTCCTGTTCTAAATAAATGACACTCTCAGCAGGGAACCAGAGTCTAAAACCTTACTATGCAAAGTGGGGCCTCAGACCAGCAGAACTGGCATCACCGAGGCACATGTTAGAATCTCAGGCTCCACCCAGACCAACTGAATCAGAACTCGGATGTTTAATAAGATTCCCGGATAGCTCGTCTACATAGTGAAGTTTTGGAAGTTCTGGTCTAACTTTTTTTCTCTAGTTGTACCGTTTATTCATCATTAAGAGACATAAAGCCTTAAGGACAGAAGAGCTTGTACTCATAAAAACGTGTAAATGTTACAGATGACCCCAATTTAAATAATGAAAGAGAAAACAGGGAGAAAATGTACGCAAAACTTTAGCAACTAAATTAGATCTAGATCCTGCAATCTTTGTTTTTAATACCTGAAATCTGCGTATAGTTGCGGATGAGCATGCACAAATACATGAGGGAGATGAAAGAGGAAGACAGGAGAAACAGAATGAAAGTGACAGGAGAAAGAAGAGAAGGGAACCACAAAGTGTACACAGTGCGTAGAGGCAGATATGTGTAGAGCTGGAAAGAAGAAGAAGTAAAGTGAGAACCCAGCTGCTTGGGAAAAAACAGCAATACCCCCTCTGGACAACACTCCCACATACCAGCCTAAGCCGGTGTGTTGGAATGCTGTTCATATCACTAACAAGAAACTGCCAAGCAATAAGCATTAAAAGAGTAAGTATGTCGGGGCGCCTGGGTGGCGCAGTCGGTTAAGCGTCCGACTTCAGCCAGGTCACGATCTCGCGGTCCGTGAGTTCGAGCCCCGCGTCGGGCTCTGGGCTGATGGCTCAGAGCCTGGAGCCTGTTTCCGATTCTGTGTCTCCCTCTCTCTCTGCCCCTCCCCCGTTCATGCTCTGTCTCTCCCCATCTCAAAAATAAATAAAACATTAAAAAAAAATAAAATAAAATAAAAAAAAAAAAAAAATAAAAGAGTAAGTATGTCAAAGAAGCCAGCATCCCCTAATACTAGTTGTGTAATACAAGTAAACACAGAACTAGTTCTGGGAAAGCAAAGAGACCAATAGCAAAAGGTAGTTCTAATACCAAAAAGGTGATCTAATGCTCTTTTCCCAAGGTCTAAATAACCATTTAGTTATAATTACCATGAAATGAACATTACTTGTTTTATTCTTACAAATGAATTGACCATTATTATAGAACTATTGTTACTATACTAAGTCCACTAAATTCAAAAGAGTAGCACTATTTGTTTTATTTTTCATAACATAATAAAAATAGCCAACATTAATGATAGAAGTTCATTTTAAAAAAAGGAAGCATAAGATATTTTCTATGGGATTTAGTGAACATGAAGTAATGGCTTACACCTACAGTAATAATTTGTACAGTGTGAAATATACCTAAAATATTATGCTTGATATTAAATATATATACCCAAAATGATCAATCTCCTGTGATTAATCCAATAGTCTATCAGCATTTATTTAATGAGAAAATCGGAAATAATTTCTAAATACTACCAAACTTAATGATGCCAGTAGAAAATAAACCAGTTGATATCCAGAGACTACAGTGTGGCTAGTCAGAAAATAGAACTTATCAGAAAAAAATGAGTTTTAATTCATATGACATCTGGAACTTAAAAAAAAATAACATATATGTATCTATTTCTGCATCTGTGTTCATCCACATGGCACAATATTAGTATGCAATATACTAAAACTCAGCCCACTTTGCAGCAGATTATCTATTGAATGTAGTTCCATTAAAACACTGGAAAATGACTTCTCACAATATGGGGGGAAAAACATCACCCTATGCCTTGCGTTACATGACTGAGCTGCCCTAACACATATCTCTTTGGTTTTGTTCCAAGAATGAAATGCAGTCAAAGATGGGCAGAATGCTACTCCCAGCTTGTATTCACCACATGCCAGGAACTGTAAAAATAGAATTCCAAGTTGAGGTTTCAGACACATTAAACAAAGACTTAGAATTTCAAAATATAAATAATGCATGCATAAACAGGTATATTATTTATGGAAATCAACTAGGCAATATGTATCAATGGCCTGAGAAATAATCATATACTTTGAACCATTAATTATACATCTAGAAATCTATCCTAAGAAATTAATATTTTTAAATGTTGACAATAATTGATGTACCCACATCAAAGTGCTATTTTTTATACTAAAAATTAGATTCAGCCTAATTTACAAAATTAGGGAATCATTAAGGAAATTATTATACAGCTACATGATGGAATATTAAGTAGCCATTAAATTATGTTCATAAGGAGCTTTTAATGGCATGGAAAATGCTCCTGATATTTTAAGTTAAAAGAAAGCAGTCTACAAAGTTATACACACAACTGATTATACATGTATGTGTGTCTGTGTGTATCTATGACAGTATGTTAAGTATGTATGCGTGGAAATGTGTCAAAATGTTAAATCTAAATGATTGAATTTTGAGTAAGATCTTCACATTTTTTTCTATTTTCATGTGTTCTCCTTAATTTAGAAAACAATTATCCTAAGTATCAAAGAATATTAAGGAGTAATTTAGATTAAAAAAAAAAAAACTAAGGCGTGAAGAACAAGGGTAAGAACCCTGTGAAGTTATAACAAAGCTATTTTCACTGCACAGAGAAAGTACGTGTGTCTGCAAGAGGAGTACAAAGAACCTAGTCTCAGAGGAAAGAAGCTTTCTGGACTACCTAAGAGGCAGAAGACAGAGGACAAACACAGATAGTTAAGCATAAAAACAATGAAAGTAAAATAAAAGAATGCAGAAAAGTCAGATGTATTAGAATTTAATAACTACACAAAGAAAGCAAAGGGGATCTCATCAATGCCAGTGTTATTTTTACTACGCAAAAGCACCAAATAATGGCAGCAAATAAATGATAACCATTTTAGGAGGCTTATTCCAGCGTTTAGGTTAAATATAAGAAACTGGTTACCAATAAATCAAAACACAATTTATAGATCTTCATCTTGTTTTCTAAAAGTTGATAATTACAAAGACTTTTTTTCTTTTGACAAGCATAGTTAAAACACACTTTAAACTGTGCAGATAATGAAAATTATACACTCAAAAATGTGTACAATCCACAAGCTGTGGCTTTTAGGAAACAATTATTTTAGTTAGTTTATTAGTAACAGTTAGTTGTAACTTACTATATTTTCCCTTAACTTTTCTTGGTTGTAAATGCTTTGTATCATTTCCATTTCAGATTGCTTGACTAATCAGTTGATTCCAAATCAACATAAACATAGGGTTAAGAGTAGCCACACTAAAGCCATTATATAAAACAGAATTCAGTGAATGCAAGGATTTACACACAGTAGGGAATTGGTAATCATCAATTAACCATAAAGCAAAAAACACCAACCTAAGTTTGGCAGCTTCTAATTATATAAAATCTTCACAAACTAGATAAGTTTTATCTATCATGTAGCATTGTTTTGTCTAAAATATACACAAATAACATTCTGAGAAGAAACTCTGTGCACAATACAAACTACTCAAAGATGAAGACCGAATTTCTATGTAAGTATAAATGTTTAAGAACTCCATGTGAAACAAGGCCCATTGATATTAACTTAAAATTAAAGTTTATAGTATCACCTAGCCTCTGACAGAATCTGATCTGTGATGGCCCTAAAGAATGTCTGAAATAAATGCGAAGATGCTTCTATAAATAATGGGGGGGTGGGCAGCTACTGGCCTTCCAAAAACAATTAATTTAAAATAGGAAGCAAATACTGTCTAATAATGACCTCAGGATACACTGAACTGAAAGTCTGATTCAATTTCAGTGCTAAATCATACTTCACACTTCAGCAAACATCTTACAGTAGTACTGTGGAGGAAGCACTGAAAACCTATGTTAATGTATAGTCACCTGCTCTCTATTGAAGAGGACCAGGATAGGGAAGAAACCTGGAGATTCTAAGACTCTAAGAATAAATGATAAATTATTTCAAGGTATTAGTCAAAATTATGCGCTAAATCAAAAGTCATCAGTATAATTCCCAAACAGGCACAGATAGAGCAATACTGAGCCTCAAAGACCACAGGATTCTTAGGAGAAACTCAGCAACAATGGCTAGACGATGAAGGATGAATGCCAAGTCATGGAACAAAGAGATACACTACAAGAAAAATGGAATATTTTTAAAAGAGCAAAGAATTCGCTACAAATAATTTCCATGAATACATAGCAGTAACTTTCTCCCTCCCTGAGATAGGCACTGTGCCTTAATCATCTACATTTCTGGCAACTAGAAAAAAGCCCACAACTAACCAAGAGAAAAAAAGTAAATGTATATTAACCTTCTGCAACTCATACAGCATGTGTAAACATTACAAACAATGGTTATATAGTGTGTGACTTCTTATCTTTGCACTTCTAGCACTTATTTTATTGAAGTTCAAAGAAAAAAGCATATAGAATAAAATCATCTGAAGAAGTTTCTCCTCATACCGTTTTCTCATATAAACGTCTCAAATTCTTAGTGATGTGACCATTTTCTGCCCACAAACCCTTTCCATTAAGAAGTTTTTAGCAGATGGACTCCTGGAAGACCCTGTAGAAAAACTAAACCATGGAAAATATTCAATTAATTCCAGTCGGTATCAACCTAATGCAAAGTCTAAAACAAACATATTGAAATGCACAAGCTTTGACATATTCACCAATGTCAAAGCAACTGATCCTATTAAACAATGATCCTATTAAACTAGTTAAGTATGAGCAATCTTCCATTGTTCCCGTGCAGGAGAAACTTTTTATCTAGTGAGTTGGTATATTATTAAAAATATTAACATTACATTAATATTAGTTAACATTACTATTACTATTATTATTCTTAATGTGATAGTTAACATTTACTGAGGCTTCCTTTATGATCTATTTTACATGGATTATCCCATTAAATGCTCATGACGATCCTATGATGTAGGTACTATCGCCAGCCCCAACTTTACAAATGTGAAAGCCACAGTGTAGAGAAGTTAACTAAACCAAGGTCATATAGCTAGCATGTGGTAAAGCCTAGAACACTGACAAGTCTGACTCCAGAAATCCCACTTATCTCTTGTAGGCAGACAAACAAACAAACAAACAAAAAAAACACACACACACAAAAAAAAACACCAAAAACAAAAAAGCATTTGTTATACACAAAATTGGTTTTCTTAAATATATGTAATTATAAAGATATTATTGGTCATCATTATAGTCCAGTGATGGAGCTGAGGAGGAAATACCACTCAGTCAATCCGGATACACCCAGAGGTGTCTGTCTCACCTAGAGAATTCCACGGTATACATACCCATTTTGTTATTTGTAAGCAATGCTACTTATGGCTCCACCCAAATCTTGCTTATGGCTCCAAGAGATTTTGAAATAAAATGCGTATTCAAGGATTTTGCCACATTTCTCTCATGAAAGACTCATTAAAAAAAAAACAAAAAACATACATACTTCAGTATTAACTCCTAATAATGAAAGCTGAATTAATAAAAAAATAATAAAATGCTACTTTTTTCTTGGGTTTAATCTGTTTCATTCAGCAGCAATGATCTCATTTCATATTCTACCACCTTGAAGAAATTTAAGGGATTTCTTTGGAGGACTGCTATAAAATTATCATTGACATTTTAATTAAAAAAAGAAATGTATGTAGAATAAACAGGACATTTCCTCTAACAGTCTGCAGTGGCTGCTCCATTGCTTCTTTGTACAGTCTTGGTAAATTATGCAGGCTCTCACTAGACAGAGCAGCTGTATTTCACTGTCTTCAGTAATGTAATCTACATTTATCATTATTTTAATTAAGCAGATTCTTAATTTGGTACTTTCATTGCAAAGAAAAATACCTTATTCATTTTTTTTTTTTTTTTTTGTAGACAGCATCTTGTCAGTCTTATGAACCAGAATTTAATTTTAAACATGTTTCTTACTGCAACTGGTCACTATTAAAAAAAAAAAAAAAACCTAACATATTTGGTTTCCATTTCATTCTATTGGTTTCAAACACTGGTTCCTTCGCTATATTTTTTTTTTTAAAGATACTTTCATAGTTCTCAATTTTAACCCAAATGATATACTAAAAACAAAATGTGGTTTATTATAACATTAAATTCAGGATTACTCAAAATCAATATGAAGCACAAATAAGAACTTTACAAGAAAAACAATGCTTTAGTCAATGTTGAGAAAATTTAATTCACAAGTTCTTTGTGCAAGATTATTTTTACCATCAGGTCATTTGAAATGTCAGAATCTTTTGCTAAATCCATCACTGTGGAATGCAACAGCTTTTAATCATCTGGAAGACAAGTTCTGAACAGTTTTATTCACTTCCCATTACTATTTGTGGTCACAACAAGTTGATTTTTAAAAAATAAACTGGTGAATTACACTTGAAGTGTTCTTGTTTAAAGGGTTCACATAGAAACAATTATTGTAATAGTATGTTGCCACGTTAAACTGTGCATTTTAAAACATATGTTATCTCAAATCTTCTGTGTCAATAATGGGAGGCCTGGTACTCAAAAAATTCTGTATTTAGCACATATTAATTGAGCATCTTTTATGTGCCAGGTATAGAATTAACTATTGAGCATCTTTTATGTGCCAGGTATAGAATTAACTGCTCTGAATTCAAATCAAAGCAGCACAAAGCCTTTGTACGAGAGACAGAGAGAGAGACAGAGAGAGACAGAGAGAGAAAATTTATCTATGTGTACACACACATATACATATATGGTATAGCACCAAAATAGTTTTTAAACTTTGTTCCTTCAAAAAGAGACTTGAGCCCCCATCTCCACTTCAACCAGAAAAGCTCCACTTTCATCTATTTTTATAAATCAGTCTTTTCCTGTAACTGGGTAGAGAAAGCAAAATCCACTTACCTAGAAAAATATGGGCTCTAGACTACTACGGAGAACACAGGTAAACAAAAAGTATCCTAAGTTTTCCCCCAATACCCCCAGGGTTTGAAACAGTAAAAGACTCTTTGTTTGAGTTTCATTTATTATCAGTTTTCACAAGTTGCCAAACATTGGTTTGCTAGTAAATGTCCATTAGAGTTTATAAACGTGGCTTATTTAAGAAGCTTGGCGATGAAGTCTGTAAAAACTTGAAAGTTAATGCACATCTCATTGTGTCAGTCCACATTACTGAGGGATGCCATGTCAGCTTTCAGATTCACATAAATCATTGCAAGTCATGAGACAGAAATTTTTGAAAAATCTAAAGTGCATTAAATGTGCTCTAGATTTTTATTGAAATGTCCCTGTATAAAACAATGCCATTTACCTTCACACTGTGATTTTTAGAACAAAGTAACCATTTGGGCATTTGTAACAACTTGGCCAATTAATATACATTATCTCTAATCCCTCACAAAAACCTCAAAAGATAAACACTTTTTACTCCCATTTTGCAGATAAGAAAGCAGGCTCAGAGATTAAGAAATGTGTTCAATATTACATAGTGAATACATGGAGAAGTTGGATTGGGCCCATGCTCTTTTTACTAAAACCCTTTCAGAAGGAAAACAAACTTAGCCCATGGAATTTTTCTCTTCTGATCACAGCTAAATATGATGCCTGCTTTTATTATCATCTAATAACTTCATTGTGTTTACAATGAAAAATTTAGCTATCAATATATACAATCAAATAGGTAACCAATAAAGAAAGGAAGGGAAATCTAAAATTTAAATCAATGCTAATGAATGACAAATACTTCAGACATTGTGTAACTCCCTGGGTTTGAATTTAAATAATGTCCTGTATAAAGCCTGTGTTACCCAATTCAGGGACAAGTAAAAGTTAAGTTCTAGGCAGCCACTTAGGCTCTAATTAAATAGAAGAAAAGAGCACAAAGGAACTAAATTATTTTTAAAAATACTCCTATTGGAACTCAACTTCAAAAAGATATTTCATGAAGAGACAGTACAGCTTGTAAGATTCCTTCTATCTCAAATTACCCTGATGAATGTCTGATAAAACTTGAGATTTACCACTGGGTAACAACAAGAGGTAGCCAATAATTCTAAATGAAAACTCAGAATGGTCCTTTGTTCCCTTTGTCTAAAGTAAAGCCGCTCGTGAAAAACAAGAATGTCTAGTCAGGAAAAAGGAGTCTCTTGTCTGAGCAAAAATTAAATTTAAATATCCTGCTTCTTACCTGAATATTCCAAATCATCTACATTTATCTACTGTTCACTGAAAGACTACAGAGGGCACTGTTGCATCAGCTTTGAAGCTTTACAATAGAAGCCTAGAAAAACTGTCTACAATGTATAATTTCTTTAAAGGGTCAAACGCATGGAAATCTACCAAGCTTAATATAAGGGACAAAACCAAAATGTATGTTTTTTTAAAAATAGACTGGACTTCAATAGGGCAAAAAAACTTAACAAAAACAACTGTCAAATTGAGAACACTGCACCGCACACATTTTGCATTTCCTTTTGTAGTGCTTTCAGGAGAAAGGTAACTAATCATAGCACCTCCTTATCCAATGGAAACAGCAGCCCATTGCAGAATCCTTTTTACAATCAATAGGAAAATGAATGTGGCACCTCATGCAATCCTTCCATAATTCTATCAACAGAAAGAATGCAGTCTGTTTGCATACTTTTGTGTAAAAGGCCAATTCCATTTGTCCCCTCTTTGGGTAAAATGACAGCTACAGATCAATCACTCTCACATGAAAGTAAACACACTGCAAACAAAACAAAACAAAACAAAAAAAGGATCAAAACTGAAATCCTCACCGGTTTTAAACGTAATTTTGTTACACACAGGAACTCAAACTCAAAGCAAAATAGAAAAAACAAGTTTTTCCTCACAGACACGTATTTCATGCTATTGTGCAATAGTACTGGGATACAAAATTTAAAAGTTACAACAATACGCACAAAGATTATAATTAGATATGAATAACATTCAATTAAGCTTCCATATATTTTCTGTTCTCTACATCGTTCCTCTTGCGGTTCTTTGAAACTAAATTCAATTAAGTAGAGTGCCAAAGTTTTTTTTTAATACATATGTTTGCAATGTATTACAATAAGACTAGTATAAAAAATATAAACCTTTTCATTACACTACCACTTAATTCTTTCCACTTGTTTACTCACCAAAAATTTAGATTTCTGACACTACAAAGCAATACAAAAATAAAAGGGAAATCATTTTATTTTGGTGACTTAAAAATAATGTCTTGAGTTGCTAAACCTCTGTAGAAACACTAGCATTAGCTATAAGAATTACAATGTCATGACCAGGCAACTACAGATAACATGTAAAATGCGAAAGGAGGACATTCTGCTAATGCATATCAGATCGCAACACCACATCACGTATTTGATAAATCAACATTAATATAGGTACCATCATAAAACTAAGGCCTCTAATAAAGAATCCCAAATTCCCCAGAAAAACAGTATACAACTCATTTTGTCACTCTCAAACTTCCAGAGAGATTAGCACCTTCTCTGAAATCAAAGTGCAGAACTGTGAAAGCGTTAAAAATTCTTCAATAATATGTCAACCTACTCATAAATCAAAAAAGAGGGGAAGGGACTTCAGATGGTATGTAGATTTCACTTTATGACAAAAGCCTTGGTTTAACAAGTTATTTTCAGCCAATAAAAGTCAAAAGTAAAGCATTGTTAAAGTGGCCAGCACTGACTCTAAGGCTTTAGCTTATTAAGTTAACCAAAATGCTACTTGGGTATTGCTCCCTTAAATTATTAATTTATGAGTTTTGTTCCATCTCCTCCTGAGGCAAGGCAGTTTGTAGGTATGTTGAATGCATGTAAATAAACAGAAAGCTTTTATAAGAGTCTAATAATACACCAAACATAATAAAACAACCCCTTTTAATGAACACTGAATGCACAATCCTATGAACCAAGTTTATATAAATGGGCTATATAATTTAAAGGAACTGTAAGATCCTCTAGGAAGTAAATGCACAAATTCAGAAAAATTAAACATAAACCTATTGATTTTCATTGATGTGATAAAATTCTTACAACAGAATCCAAGTGTTCCTGTGTGCCTATGAAGAGTATGCTGCATGCAATTTTGTAGAAATCTAAGAGGAAGGTCGTCAACTGTGAGAAAATTTATTTGCAATCTTGCTTTTCATCTACCATAAGTATGACTACAAAAAAAAAAAAAAAAATCAGGGAATGCCTTTTAAACATCCAGTGTATTTAACTGGATATGTTAGTTACTATTGCAGAAAGAAATGCAGGATATTAAAATCAATTTTAGTTAACTCTAATTTATGCAAAGCTTGATTGTGAGCAATAGCTGCTAAAAGGATGCAGCATTGTTGATTCATATACAAGCATTTTACTTAACTACATTGGGTAATAGCAGTGCTCCTAAAGGAGTATAAAAAGCAAAGTGATTAGCAGTCATTACTGTTAATTAGTGCTCACATTGCATTCCTTGGGATGAATCTCCTTTAAGTTGAATACATGGGAAGTTTATTATTTAAAGAACTGCCAAACCTCGCCTAGGTAAGTATTGGAATAAACCGTCAACTATCAGTAAACAGACTAAAAAACAGGGACAGATCAGCATCCAATTAGTATGTCTAAGTTTTTAAACAGGAAAAGGGTTGAAGGGAATAAGTAAAACTGGAAACTCATACTTCACATTCTGCAATCTCACTGATAAAAGGAGGAAATGTGTGTTTATCAAACTTGCTGTGAGTGCACAGTTCATTTGGAGTCCTGTAAACAATCGCCTGACTGCCCACTTCCAAATTCATGTGAAAATCTTGGAGATTCAGAGCATCATATTCAGCAGGCAAGGTCACTCTAGCGATGCCCTGGAAATGGGAAATTAGGAAAACGTGGCAATCAGAGGTTTAGGGCTGACCAGAAAAAGCCCTGAGGCTGCCGTCCTATCTTTCACCACTGGTCAGGCTGTCTCTGCTTATTCAGTATTAACACAACATGGCTGAGAGTGAATGAGAAACACTCCACACACCTAACTGGGACATTGGCTTTCTTGTTTAGAAAATGATAGGCATTTGTCACAGGGAGAAAAACAGCAACAATAACCACAAAACTCAAACACAGCTTTCAAGAACAAGTTCTGAAAGAAAAACAGCCTCCTTGTAAACCTTCAGAAAAGGACCTAGGGAATGGCGACATCCTGTTGATTATCAGGTTTCCTTTCCTCCTAGACCATTCTGTGCATTTTAAAATGGAGGTCAAATCATTAACAAAGAAGCTTCAAATACAATGTAGTCATTAGAGGGAAAAAATTTAAAAGTTCAAATGTGCAAAAATTACACATTCTTAATACTTGCTACATGCAGATCTAAATACATCTTTCAATTATTTTTCTATACATACATTTCACAAATATGTTTTACAAAACTGTAATTATACCTTACAGGGTATTTGGTAATCTATTTGCTTCTCTTAATAACATGTACAGATGTATTTCTGCAACTTCATTTTTGATGCCATATATTCCATTATATATATATATATATATATATATATATATATATATATATATATACCATAATTCAGTTTGCCAGTCATTTCTTAATTTTTGAATACATCTGTATTTCTTCAGAATAAATTTCCCAAGGTAGAAATGTTTGGTAAAGAGAATCTATTTTTTGTGTCTGATGAGATCTGCCAAATTACCTCAGAAAGGCTGAACCAATTTATAGGGCTGCTGGCAGCACATAAGACACTTGTTTCTTCAAAACCAATATCATTTCTTAATCCTGCCAAAATAATAGCAGCATTTTTGAGTAAGTGAGATTGCACATTTTTTGGTCATTTGGATTTCTTTCTCTATGAACTGCCTGTTCATATCCTTAGCCCATTTCTCTATTTGGAGGCCACTTTTTAAACATCAAAAAAAAAAAAAAAAAAACAAAAAAAAAAACAGTGAGAGAGTCTTCTCAAATGCAACCTTGGAGGATCACGGAAAAGAGATTATTTTGAAGGTATATTGTAATTATATACACATTCAAAGACTCAATTAAGGTTGGTAACTTTATATGAGACTCCTTTACAACATATTATATTATAGGAGGATTCCTATCCTGCCCAAAAAGAATAAAAAGAATTAAAAGCTGAACTAGTATAAATATTGTCTCATTGAAGCGATTTTTATTTTCTATAAATGAAAAAATCATACTAATCTATTAATCTGGAATTAACAGCAATGTTCTGTTTTTTTGTTTGCTTGTTTTTATTTGTTTTTATTTTTCTGTTATTCCAGGGAACAGTTTGAACACACACAAAAAATATGAATTGCCTTATTAGCAACTTTGATAAATCATGGAAGGTAACTGTAACTACAGATGATAGACAAGTTCCTCATGCTATTATTACCTTGGATCAAGGACTTAATTAAAATGTTATTCTTGGGGCGCCTGGATGGCTCACTTGGTTGAGCATCCGACTTCAGTTCAGGTCATGATCTCACAGCTCGTGAGTTCGAGCCCCACGTCGGGCTCTGTGCTGACAGCTCAGAGCCTGGGCCTGCTTTGGATTCTGTGTCTCCCTCTCTCTCTGCCCCTAACCCACTCGCATTCTGTCTCTGTCTCTCTCAAAAATAAATAAACATTAAAAAAAATTAAAATGTTGTCATTCTTGAGAAAAGTACTAAGGATAAGAAAAAAATGAAAAATGCCCTCTCTTCCAAGTCAATTCATTTAGGGCCTTTTCTCACAGGACCAAGGAACTGACAAAGTAGCCAAATATACTGATTCCTACTTCATCTTCAGAAACAGACTTAGATTAGAATGTAATTTCAAGCTATAGATCATGTCTTTTCCTTTTCAAACAAACCATAGCTTAAAGGTATTATCTAGAACAGTGTTTCTCAAACTGTGTTAAAGACAAGGGTATTTTTCTCTTAATTTCTAAAACTTTGGAGACAGAAACATCTATAAAACACAATTAAAATAAAATATAAAAAAAGAGAAATTTTACAAACATATAAAATATGAAGCCAATTTTTTTTTGTTATTAGATTCAACAGATATAAAAATACTCTCAAATAAGTATAAAAGTTTCCAAATGCTTATTTTCCATTTCTATAAATAGCTGACCTTGAACCAATAACAATCACTTCATGGACAGCACCAGCCCCTAGACTACACTTTGAGTAGCAAAGATTTAAAATAATTCTGAGAGCTCTGAAATGAGATCAAACACAGAGAGATCACTTTGATCCTTGACTCAATAACCCCACTTCACCTTATCAAACCACATGCCCACCCCTCTGTCTCACAGTTAATTCACACATGCCTTATTTGTTTATATATGCACTATATATGTACTGTTATATGGTAGTATCTTCTTGATAACACAATGTAATGGTGGGAGGCAGAAGAATACAGCGATTAAAAGTACATATTCTACTACTTTCTACCTGTGTCACCTTGGACAAGTTACTTAAAATCTCTGTATCTCAGTTTACTTATCTGCAAAATAAAGAAAATAGACCAGGGTTGATAAAGATAAATTAGAATATAATGTATACAACGTGTAACAGTGTCTGGCAGATTGTGCTACATAAACAACATCAATTAAATTATAATGCAGAAATAACTGAAAAAAAATCACATGGGTGTAGGCTTTCTAATAATCAATATAAAAAGAAAACTAGAATGAGTTGCATGATTTACAGTGTTCATACAATAAAAACTGTCCAACAGTTACAGTTAAGGCAAGACTATTACAAAGACCAAATCTGGAGAAATATTTTACCCTTGGAGTGCCATAAAGTTAAACGTGTGATATGGTAAAAATCCTCAACAGCATCCTTAGAGCAAATATACAACAAAAATTTTGAGCGTCTCACTTGGACAAGGCCTCATGGTGAGCACTGCAGAGTATCCAAAATTGAAAAACACATAGTCCTTGCCTTCACGAGGTATAAACTAATAAGCAAGATATACTGTATATGAAAATAATTATGTAAAACAAGGCATAACATAATAACTTCCCTCAAAAGAAACTAAACACAACAAAAATTCAACAAATAAAAACTACACTTGAGGAAATCATCTTTTACATCCTTATCCTTCTCTCCTTCAACATCAAACCCAAGGGCCTATTATGAGCCAGCCAGACCACGTATAGGTCTACAAGTCTGCTGCCCCATCTGGTCCCCATTACTCCCTGCCTGAAATTTGAAGATGCCACTTTGCACTCTGTTCTCTTTGAGATTTTAATGTCGTTCTCGAGAGATACGTGTCATCCTCATCTGCTCGCAGGTGCTCCCTCTTCACTCTTCATAAGACCCAGGGAGCCCCGCTGACCTCCAAGTACTGAGCACAGTATGTGCTACACAGTCAAAAGACAACTGATTCCAAGTTGAGTAGTCATAAATACCCCCCAGGATATAAGGCTTTCTGAAACTGAGGATGAAAACAGTACTTACCATGGGCACCTGGGTGGCTCAGTCAGTTAAGCATCCAACTTCAGCTCAGGTCATGATCTTACAGTTTGTGAGTTCTAGCACGTTCTGTGCTGCCTGAAGCCTGCTTTGGATTCTGTGTCTCCCTCTCTCTCTGCCTTTCCCTGCTCACTCTCTGTCTCTCTCTGTCTCTCAAAAATAAATAAACATTAAAAATTTGTTAAAAAGCAGTAGTTATTAAACTTCTGAAGAGACCAATGTGAGACTATGATAAAAATCTCTCCCCAGAAAAATTTACATATACAAAAAATTTGCACAGAATTTCAGAGTTCAAAAACACCTCTCCCCCCTTGGTTTAAGAAATCTTGTCTTACAGTATCACATTACCTGCACTGAATTCCACTGGATTGATTTTTATTAGTTTTCTATGACCAAGTTCAGGTTATATGACCACTCAAAATCAGTAGAACTTCGGTGAGGGTTAAGTAAGCCACAAAAATGACTATGAGACAAGTAAAAATTATTAACGGAGCTAAATTGTGAAAAGCTCAAAAGGGAGACCATGGATTATTTACTAAATAATGATTCTCTCTGCCTTCCCCACTTGCCAGCAAAATTACTATGTAGGAAAGAACCCATAAGGGAACTGGTCTTAAAATAGACCTTGAGCCATTTCAATGGCTCTGAAACCAATCATATAGTAGGTAAAAAAGAATTCTGTAAAGGAAGGGAAACAAATGTCTGGTAAATAATTTCTGCCTTTTCTGATCTGTCAATGTATTAAAAAAAATTTTTTTTATTTATTTTGAGAGAGAGAGAGAGTGAGCAGGGGAGGGGCAGAGAGAGAAGGAGAGAGAAAATCATAAGCAGGTTCCACGCTGTTAGTGCAGAGCCTGATGCAGAGCCACAAACCGAGAGATCATGACCTGAGCAGAGATCAAGAGCGGATGCTTAACCGACTAAGCCACACAGGCACCCCTATTTGTCAACGTATTTTCATAAAAATCTACAAGGAGCAATGAACTTTATCAGGGTTAGATGCGCTTAACTTTGTTCACTAAGTTTAATTTAACAACTGCTCATTGAGCACTCAATGTGTGCAAGTACACAAAATAATCACATGATCCAGCACTGGAGATGTTATGAGTAACTGTGATGTAATTCCATTGGCATTGAGAGGTAACAGCTTTCACAAACAGGAGTGTATATAATAGCCCTTTTCTATTGCCACTGGACATTTAAGAGCCATTTTTAAAAATATCTTATTTTTTCATATGCTCTTTCAAAAATCTAAATTCTCTAAAGTCAGCTCATGTAACTTTCAAATGGAAGTCCTTGCTTGAGGCTTTTTACAAATGAGTTAGTAGAGAAAACACTGCTTAGATTTTAAAGATAACCATAGAGTTAAATCTGAAAAGAACATGCCAAAATAAGTTTTGATGGAAAGAAAGCATCTGTAGATAACAAGTTTTGTCATATTCAGGTTCACTTCTTTATCTTCTTTTGAATGACCCATGCATCAGTTTATTCATGTAGGTAACTAGCTAGAAAACATTAATTCCACATGTCCCTTAGAATAGGTTCAATTATCTGAATGAAAAAGTCTATAAAAAAGTCTCAGGAGGGCCAAAAATTATAGGCAACAATGTAGAAAGATAAATTCAATCTAATATAAAATACAAATTTCCCCATATTAAAACCTCTTTCACAATTTGAACAATTACCATTCTTTTTCTTCTCTGTATTAACTTACTAATAAAGTCAAGAGGAATTACACTCATCTCAATGCCAACTTATAGCTACTGCTTAATATTAATATACTAATGGAACTTTGCAATGAAAAAAAAAACTGACTTTATTTAGCTTTACTGGATTATTTTGGAAGCAAAGGAATAAAGTAGAAAGAAAACCTGGCACTAACATGAAGTCGGCAGGCTAAGAAAAACAACAACAAAAAAACAAAAGAAGACTAATTTATACAGCATCTTTCTTCCCAGAAACCTAAAGAGGCTCTCGTATATTTCACCTTTATTCTCAAAACAGATAAATAAAAAAACAGAAACAGAAAGATATATTCGTAGTTTACAGATGCAATAAATGAATTCCAGAGGAGTACAGTTGAACACAATGTCTATATAGTTCAAGAGTTGTATAAAAATCCCATATTAAAAAAAAAAAAAAAAAAAAAAAAAGGAATACAATGCCCGGCTCCTCAAGGTACTTAGCATCTTTAAACAAAAACCCACAAGATAAAAAACAAAACAAAACAAAACAAAACAAAACCTAGTAGCTCTGAATATCAAGATAAAGTACTATAAGAGAAATACAATATTATGTGCAGGTTCCAGAGAGAAAGATATTATATTCAGTGAGAGCATTTGAAGGAAGATATCAAAAGGAGATGCCATGTGAAAGAAGCAACTGGAGAGGAAGGATTATTTATGACTATAGCACAGCACTGTACACGAAAGACATGGCCTATGTGGGTTAAAATGAGTTCTGACATAGACTAGTTTAGATGGAACATAGGTTCCATGTGGGGGAATACTGGGAAATGATGAAAGATAAGCTTAAGCCATATTGCAGAGCACCTGACAGATCAATGGTGAGCAACAAGTATTTTTGATGAAGAGAGGAATGTGATTGGATCTACACTTTAGAAAGACTAACCCGGCAGGAGTTTGTAGGATAAATTATAAAAGGAGAGACTGGAGGAAAACCATAAGTGAAATATCTAAGGTGTCAATTAATTTACAGGTCTGAAGCCAGGTTCAATCTAACATGATGCCGAAAAGCCTACAGAATCTATTAAGACTTTGTATTTTGTAAGTAAGTGGGACTAAATCAAGCTAAAAAGCTTCTGCATAGTTAGAGGAACAATCAACAAAAGGAAAAGACAACCTACAGAATAAGATATTTGCAAAATCATGTATCTGATAAAAGGTTAATACTCAAAATACATAAAGAATTTCTACAATTCAACAGCAAACAAACAAACAAACAAACAAAAAACAGCAACAATAACAAAAGCCCCACAAATAATCCAATTTAAAAATCTGCAGTGGAACTGAATAGGTATCTTTCCAAAGAAGACATCCAAATGGCCAACAGTACAAGAAAAGGTGCACAACATCATTAACCATCAGAGCAATGCAAATCAAAACCCACAATGAGATACCACTCACATCTGTTAAAAAGGCTGTTATCAAAAAGGTAACAGATAACAAGTGCTGGTGAGGGTGTGGAGAAAAGGGAATACTTGGGCACTGTTGGTAGGAATGTAAATTGATACCGCTGCTATGGAAAACAGTATGGAGGTTCTTCAAAAAAAAAAAAAAAAGAAAAAGAAAAAGAAAATAGAACTACCTTATGACCCAGCAATCCCACTTCTGAGTATATATTCAAAGGAAATGAAAACAGGATCTCAAAGAGATAACCTGCACCCCCAGTGTCCACTGCTGCATTATTCACAACAGCCAAGATATGGAAACAATCCAACCCATCAACAGATAAATGGATGAAGACATGTAGTACACATATATCTCATTATATACTAAGCGAAATAAGCCAGAGACAGACACATGTGGAATCTAAAAACCTCCAGACCCAGAGAAATGGGGAGTAGAATTGTGGTCACCAAGGGCTGGGGTGGGCTATGGGAAGATGTTGACCAAAGGGTACAAATTTCCAGTTATAAGATGAATAAATTCTGGGGGTCTAAGGTACAGCATAGCGATTATAGTTAATAATACTGTATTACACTTGAAAGTTGCTAAAAAAATAGATCTTAAATATTCTCACTGCAAAAAAAAAAAACAAAATACGGTAAATAAGTGATGGAATGGATGTGTTAGCTAATGCTAGGGTGATATCATTTTGCAATATATAAATGTATCACACGAAAACATTGTACACCTCAAACTTATACAATGTTATGTCAACTATATGAATAAAGCTGAAGAAAAGACAATATTTTACATGATCACCAGTAAATAAGTTTTTTTTTTTAATTTTTTTTTTCAACGTTTATTTATTTTTGGGACAGAGAGAGACAGAGCATGAACGGGGGAGGGGCAGAGAGAGAGGGAGACACAGAATCGGAAACAGGCTCCAGGCTCTGAGCCATCAGCCCAGAGCCTGATGCGGGGCTCGAACTCCCGGACCGCGAGATCGTGACCTGGCTGAAGTCGGACGCTTAACCGACTGTGCCACCCAGGCGCCCCAATAAGTTTTTAATTCAATTACTATAAAATTAAATCCCACTTACACAGATTATTATGTTAAGCTCATTAGTATAGTACTTTTTGCTTCCTTCTGGGAATTCACACTAGGTGATTTTATTTAGAGTTAAGAAATAGGGAAACAAATTTTTTAGTTGGTATGTACCACATATAACAATATGAAAAAAATGTTAAACATTCAGTTAAAAGCACCATTGAGACTAACATTTATGTATTTATTTATTTAAGTTTTTATTTTAATCAGTCAGTGCTCATCACAAGTGCACTCCTCAATCTCCATCACCTATTTTACCCATCCCCCACATCCCCTCTGGTAACCATCAGTTTGTTCTCTATGGTTAAGAGTCTCTTGGTTTGTCCCTCTCTCTCTCTCTTTTTCTCTTTGCTCATTTGTTTTGTTTCTTAAATTTCACATATTAGTGAAATCATACGGTATTTGTCTTTCTCTGACTGGCTTATTTCACTTAGCATTAAACTTTCTAGGTCCACTCATGTTGTTGCAAATGGCAAGATTTCATTCTTTTTTATGGCTGAATAACATGCCATTGTATATACCACCTCTTCTTTATCCATTCATCAATCAGCAGATAACTGGGTTGCTTCCACAACTTGGCTATTGTAAATAATGTTGCTATAAACACAGTGATGCATGTATCCTTTTGAGTTTGTGTATTTGTATTCTTTGGGTAAATACCCAGTAGTGCAATTGCTGGATCATATGGTATTTCTATTTTAACTTTTTCAGGAACCTTCACACTGCTTTCCAGAGTGTTCTTGGCTGTTCCTAAGAACAGTGCAAGAGAGTTCCTTTTTCTCCACATCCTCACCAACACCTGTAGTAAGACTAAGATTTATTAAGAGTTAATCTCGATTTATAAAAAAAAAAAAAAAAAAAAGTTAATCTTGATTAAATGAAGCCAGCTTGAATGAAGCATCTCCTATACCATCCTACACCAGATTAAACAGATGACAAAGACAGGGTGCTGTAAAATTTAGTGTCACAATATTTGTAATACATAGCTATTGTAATTCACTTTGCTTAGAAACACTGCCCAGTGAAAGCTGAATTAATTAGACACGGAACTGTTAGTTTATGAAGTACTTCATGTAGACTCCTTGTCACTTTTTATTTAAACATGTTTTTATTTAAGCCACCGTCAAGCCCTATCAATCCACCTACAGTGTCCGTTCTTCCCCTTTCACACTGCCATTCCCCCAGTTCAGGTCCTCAGAAACTTTCATCTAGCCCAGTATCTCAGTTTTCAGTTTGAGCTCCTCATCTCCAGAATTCCACTTCTCTAATCCATTTCTCGCATCATTATAGTGGTTCAACTTAATGTCCTTGAAGTTCCCTTCAACTGTACAATTCTATGTCATTCCATTTGCAAAATCCTTCAGGGTAGTGGCTTTCAAATTTGTTTAACCACAACAATTTGTTTAACAGTGTAGAATATACATAACATACATTTATACTCACATAACACTCATTTATATTCACATATGTGAATGCACATTTCACAAAATATAATTAACCTTACTATGTACAATGCATTTTGATATTTTCTATTTTATTCTAGTCTCTTTCATTTAAAGAAAAAAAGGTTGCGACACATTAAACTCAGTTGGAAAATACCAACTTAGGGGCTGCCTACACAATCCTGCCTAAAATTTAAGACACTCCTTTTTTATTTCAATCAACCTTTGTAGACTTATTTTCCACTACTCCTTAAACTCCGAGCTCTAGCCAAATTGAACTTCTTGCTACTTCCCTCATGTATCTCATGATTTCCTGCTTCTGTGAGTTTGGATAAGCTCTGCCCCTAATTTGCAACTTTCTCTTAGACATTTGCTCATGCCTGCCTTTGTCAAAACCCAAACAACGTACAAGGATATCAAATGTAATTTCCCCCATAAGACCCTCTTGATGCTCCTACATGAGATTTTTTTTCTCCTCTCAATTCCCATAGCACTTTAATTGCATACTCCAATGGCAACTGTACCTTGTCTCTCCAGGTTCTCTGAAGGCTGAGACTGTCTTGAACATCTCTTTACACTACTGGTATATTATAAGCATCCAATTAATGTTTGCAGAAAGAAAAACATAGAGGAGTCTATAAACTGCAGTAGTATCAGGTTAAAGATAACAGGAAAAGTCAAGGTTGATTAATTCATCCTTTTTATTCACTCAATTTTTTTCTCACATCAGCATGTCACAGAACAAGTCTCTACTGAATCATCTCTTACCAATACTAATAATTTAAAAACTCTATTTATTGACATCATCTTTGCTTTTTATGGCTATTTTATGATATAAGCACCACAAATTATCTGGATGAACAAGTTCCCAATTTAAAAGGGAAAGTCAGTGTAAAAAGATCAGTTTAAGATCTATCATAACATGTGTCACTACCAATAAAGTCCTGTGCTACGAAAAAATGGAAGGATAACAATAAATGAATAAAGTAATTTATACTTGTAAATTTTAGTAATATGTTCTTAGTCATTTAATAGAGAATATAACAAAGACAAGGTAAAATACAGGTCTAGAATTGAAGTAAAGGACTGTAGGACAGAAACATACATCTAGTGTCTTAGACAACACAATTCCTAAGCAGATGTCTACAAAAGGTTTCTTAAAAAATAAATGGTAGCATAGACAGGAAAAAAGACGAAAAATTCAATAGGACCCAGACACCAGAGACTTGAAAGATAAGTCAGACATACCCAACACACTTTAAAATACATAGAGTTAAGATAGAAATCTATATTTTGCAGAAGAAAGGAACATAAGGAAAGTCAATTAATAAATTTATAGAGAGGCACTGAACCAGGTAAAAAATAAATTGAAAGAGTATATATGTGCATGTTTAATATACACACACAATCAGTGATACCAAGAGGAGAAAGTTCAAGGTTAGGAGACAGAATAATCATTTTGCTAAAATGAGGGAGTCACATTTTCTAAGCTTTAGGGGGAATCTACAGATGAAGACTCTAGACCTGCGATAAGTTTACAAACTGTAATAATTGACAAGTATAATCCAACATTTTACTTCCAGACAGATCTTCCATCATGTGCTTTCTCATGCATGCTTGACTTTACTGTCTGAAGGGCCAGCAATAACACAGCCTCAATGAAGTCGCACCTGGGAGTCAAAATGACACTTGTCTGTGCTGATTCCAACTCTTCTGTTTAGGGTCCAGAATCAATACTAGCAAAGCATTTCTTGTGCCAAGGGACCAGGTTTAATGTCCAAAATCTTGGGAACTGACAGGGCTTGAGGCAAGCTGTGCAATGCTGAAGAGCCAGGAGCAATCTGTACAGGGCTATGTGCCTGTTTAATTAGCATTATGTCTGGGTCCTCCCTGCAAATCTTAAGGGCCTCTTATATGTTCCTCCCACTACAAACCTTTTGGATTTGCCTTAAGCCACCCAACCACCAAGGGTTTTTTTTCCCTAATATTCAGAGTGAAAAAAGATCCACAGAACAATTTTCCACCATAAGCATGTTTTCTAACATGCAGACACCAAAAATAATTTGAAAAAGTGTCTGCTCAGCATTTTTATAAAGTACTCTGCAGCTGGAAATTATTCTTGGTATACTTAGTGGGTTATAGTGCCAAATCTGATAGGATATCTTATTTTGAAAAGTTTCACAATTATGCCTATTCCATTTAAGCTTCTAAGTGGAAAAACAAAAACAAAATGAATTTACCAATGGCATTACATCCTATTTTATAACAATGTTGTGGCTCCCCTGAATTAGATACATTGTGATACAAAATATAATTTGTTAAGCTTTGGACTAATTTGTTCAGTCATCCTTTAAAAGGCATCCATATGCCAGAAATACTGCTGTACACTAGATATGTAAAAATGAAGAGTACCAAGTATGTCTTTGAGGGTCTCACAATCTAGCAAGAGACAGTCACATAAATAATCCTACTAATGTCCTGAGGAAAACAGTAGAGGTATAGACAAACAGAGAAGGAAAATACAGGAAGCAGATAAATTAGAGCCCATTTCATAGAAGTGTATGAAGTGAGAAGTTCTTTAGAACAGAGATAAGGATATGGAAAAGTACAGGCAAAGATTCAGATATAAAAAGCAATCTCCTAAAACCTATTAGTTCATTATAACTTGAACCCAGAAACTTGTATGGAAATGACAGGATCAGACAGGTAGGAATGGAAGGGAAGGCAAGGATCTCTTCTTAAAAGAGTCTTTTCTGACAAGGTAATGTGCTTGTAGTTTGCCTTAGTAGTGGGTTATTTAAGTATTTATGCAGAACAGCCAAGGACAATAGAGTAGAAGGGTTGAATGGTACACAAGGTGATATTGAAGACAAGCTGACGAGTTAGGAGACTCTCACAGAGTACAGGTGAAAACTCAGTAATAGTGAGAATGAAATCACAGGGTCAGATATCAGAAGTCACAGAAGTAATAGCAGGTTCCGAGAGATCTAATAGTGGTGGTTGGCGTGGGAGCGAACTGAAAGAAAATGGAAATCTAGTTGTGGGTCCCAGGTTAGACTTAGGTGATGGGGGTAGATGATGATGATTTTAACTAAGAGAGAAATATAGGAAATGGAGCAAGTTTGTGCAGGAAGAGAATGAATAAAATTTTGAACTTGTTGAATTTATCGTGCCTATAGAATATTCAAGTGGAGATATCATGAGAATTGAATGCAAGTCCCAGAGTATAGACTCACTGTTGTGGTTCCAATGGTCAACTAGGTTTGAAAAAGGATAAGACAGAAGGAGGGAGGGAAGAAGAGATGGAGGAGAGGAGGGAGGGACATACTGAAAGAAGAGCCATTTAGGATGGTTCCTAAGTTTGTAAGCAATTGAAACCTATTTATTTTCAGGAAACCTGCTGCTTTTTACCTCCCTGACACAGTTCACACTTCTACCAGCAACAGCTTGCTTTGTATTTGGAGATCCACTTTTCCCCCCAATGGGTTCTGTTCTTCCCACAGAACCATAGTAAAATGTGGTTCTAGTAATCATGACTCTATCTGTTGCTCTAGGAGTGGCATATGATCTAGACCTATCCAGTCAAATAAAATCATCAACAATGACTGGTTCATAGATGATACAAGTCAGGCCACTGAGTGGCAATGAAATATAACTGGATACCTACATTTTCCTTTGAGTTATTTAAAAAGACTGAAGCTTTTCCTACTAGATTTGAACCAGAAAAAATGTAACCAGGAGCCATTTTCTGAATATAAGAGTCTAGTCAAAGAATGGAATCAATAGAAAATAGAGGCAAGAGATGGAAACAGGGGGGAAAAGATATTGATTACATAATTTGTGTCTTGTACTTAGTCTACTTGAAGCCAAACTTATCTTTAGGTTATTGTCAATAAATTCTCTTTTTCTTAAAGGAACTCTCATGCATTGTTGGTGGAAGTGCACACTGGTACAGCCACTGTGGAACACAGTATGGGCGTCCCTCAAAAAGTTAAAAATAGAACTACCATATGATCAAGTAATCCCACTAGAGGGTATTTACACAGAGAATACAAAAACACTAATTCAAAAAGATGTATTGCACCCCTATGTTTATTGTAGCATTATTTACAATAGTCAAATTAGGGAAGCAGCTCAACTGTCCATCAATAGATGAATGGATAAAGAAGATGTGATATATATATATATATATATACATATATATATATACACACACACATATAAATGTGATTATAGTTTATATATATTATTATATATTAATAATTATATGTATATACTATAGGTTATATATAAATAATGGAATATTATTCAGCCATAAAAAAGAATGAAATCTTGCCACTTGCAATAACATGGTGGATCTAGAGAGGATAATGCTAAGTGAAATAAGTCAGAGAAAGACAAATACCATACGGTTTCACTCATATCTGGAATTTAAGAAACCAAAACAAATGAGCAAAGCACAAAAGAGACAAACAATAAAACAATAAAACTTCTGTAGTTTTCTCAACTACAGAAAACAAACGTGATTACCAGAGGGGAAGTGGGGGGGGGGGGGGAGGGATGGGTAAAACAGAAGAGAATTAAAAGTACACATTGTGGTGAGCACTGAGCAATGTATAGAATTGTTGAATCACTATACTGTACACCTAAAACTAATACAACACTATAAGTTAACTATACTGAAATAAAAATTTTTAAAAATTAACAAGGAAAAGAATATATAAATTTTTTTTTTCAATGTTTATTTATTTTTGGGACAGAGAGAGACAGAGCATGAATGGGAGAGGGGCAGAGAGAGAGGGAGACACAGAATCGGAAACAGGCTCCAGGCTCCGAGCCATCAGCCCAGAGCCCGACGCGGGGCTCGAACTCCCGGACCGCGAGATTGTGACCTGGCTGAAGTTGGACACTTAACCGACTGCGCCACCCAGGCGCCCCAAGAATATATAATACGTAAAAAAAACCCAAAATTCTTTTTCTTTAAAACAGTTTGAATATGACTTATAATCAAAATAAATCTAACCAACACAAAGAGTAAAGTGGCAATTGATGTTTCTAAAAATATAAAGTTAAAATCTAGTTTAAAAAATCAGCCACTTATTTACAAACCTTTATCAACAGTAAATATTTGGTTTAAAAAACAAATGGAAGTTATTCATTTATTATTATATTCAAATTATAATACAAGTTTCCATTAAGGAACTTAAGGTCATCAACACCACGATAAACTGAGAAAACAAATATGAGAGAAGAAAAGTAGCAAGGATTAGAAGAGGAAGACTGAATATGCAGCTTAAGGAAGAATATTAAATGAATCCCATTAGAAAAAAAATTAACACAGATTTCTGGCTAAAGAGAGTCCATTAAAATGACAACAAAGATATAACATCTAGAAAACAAAATGTGGGGCAGGCAGGGGTAGACATCAAAGGATTTCAGTACATTTCCTGAGTCAACAGATGAAGATGGAACAACGGCTGATACGTCAGCAGCAGAAGCTGTAACCTACTATTTGCGTAGCAGAGAAGAAAACCAAGGAAGAGAACAAATTAGGCTACATTATCCTGAACTCCAGGTATAACAAGTATGAGATATGGGGCTGGAAAAACTCTAAAGTCAAAAATGTTCACAGTCAGCTTTGCTCCTGCCTAATTCTCAGATATGAATAAGCAACCAAGACATTTAAGAAAAGACTACAACATGAAAGAGAAGGAAATAGAAAAAAGACCTTAAAGGAAACATTAATATTTTAGGAAACAATGCTTAAAATCACTAGTTTGTATTTTAAGAGGGATATAAGAATGTTACATCTATAGAAGGAGAAATAAATTGTTATAAAAAAGAAACAACCAACAAGTGAAGTTATTGATCACCAAAAATACAACTGTTAAGAAAGGAGGGCATTTAAAAAGGAAATCTCACATCACGTACAACAAAAAGATAGAAAGATACAAAGTAATGTGAGAAAAGACAAGAGATACGAAGATTCAAACTAGGAGGTCTAACGTCCGATCAGCGAGAATACCACAAAAAGGGAATAGAGAAAACCAAGGGAGCCAATTATCAAACAAAGGAAGAGGATTTCTCAGAGCCATCCTCAAGCTACACTTCCGTTGGCTCTGCTATTTTTGTGTGTGTGTCAGATCTGACATTTGTATGTTTTTTCCATACAAAACAAAAAGCCATAGCAACTCTAGGTCTTACATCCACACACCCTTCTCTACTGGAGAAAGTGTTTATCTCCTGCCAACCATCCATCATCCTAGGCTTCATTCATTCTATTGGGTACACATAAGTTAACAAAACCATCCCTGATGCAATCACTATAGTCAGGAGAATGCCATGTTGTGACTGGCTTTCACCTGGATTAATACCATCCCTGAACCATCATTAAGAGAAAGAGGACAGAGATATGCTGCTACTCAATAGGAAGCTGCAGAACGGATGCAGGAAAAGCAACCTTCAATATCCAATGCATTGTTGTGACATTTCAGTACACCAACTATAAAGACACAATCATAAAAGTTAACAGAGAGGAAAAATAAGTCAGCTAAAAAGAACAAAAATCACATCAGCATCAAATTTTTCATCAGCAAAATGCTAGTGAACCATGGAGCAATGCCTTGAATGGTTTGAGGAAAAATTACTTTTCAGTCTAAAATTTTAAATTCATCCAATGTATCCATCAAATGTGAGGACAGAATAGGAACATTTTCAAAATGTATGGATTTGAAAGTACCTCCCTTATGGAAGTTTCTTAAAGATGGACTAAAAAGAAGGAATAGCCAAGACAAAGGAAGACATCAGAAACAGTAAGAAGTGGCTCCAAACCACTAGAGAGAGAAAGAATAAGTTAATCCTTAAATATACTCTTTATAGGGATATGGTGTTTACACATATCCTTCAGTAACTATTACATTTCTTTTTTTTTTTAATTTTGTTAACGTTTATTTATTTTTTTGAGACAGAGACAGAGCATGAACAGGGGAGGGTCAGAGAGAGAAAGGGAGACACAGAATCCAAAACAGGCTCCAGGCTCTGAGCGGTTGGCACAGAGCTGGCCGTGGGCTCAAACTCATGGAGTGTGAGATCATGACCTGAGCCGAAGTCGGACGCTCAACCGGCTGAGCCACCTAGGCGCCCCTATTACATTTCTTACGTGACTTACAAAGAAAACCCACAAAATTTAAAAATCACTATATTTCCAGGAAATAATATAGGTTATCTATATACCAAATTAATATATATACCAAAAATATATATATACCAAAAAATATATATACCAAATTAATCCAGGTGAAAACCAAGGTGACGTTTTAATACTAACGAAATTCTAAAGAATAAAAAAAAGGCTAGTTATGTGAAAATCAGGTTATCTTGTAAACAGCTTGAGATATACATATGTATCTACCTGTCATAATCACCCAGTAATCTATGAGATATAAAAGCTTATTACATTTAAATTGGTTTTCATAACTTCTACAAAGTAGGAAACTTACTCTGTCATTTCTCCCAAGTCGTTGCTACTTCTTTTCAGCAATTAGTTAAGCACTTTGCAAAAAGAAACAACTCCTACTCAAAAATTAGCTCTAATATTTTGAGGTAAAAAAAGAGCTACAAAACAAAAGATTGACTTACATGGGAAAGTCACAAAACTGCAACCTGTTATAAATAAATGCTTAAAATGAAAATGAATCTAAATGCTTCCAATGCTCCATTAATATTCAAAGGATTAAGAAATGCAATTCCATCTTTTTCTTAGAATGAGTGAACACTAACCTGAAGAATTATAGCTCTTCTAGATCCGTTTTTTTCCCATAATTACTCAATTATTCATTAGAATATGTAAGACCTCTATTGGAATTTTTACACCAGTGTTTCACAAATGGATTTAACTATAAAAGCCTAGCTATACAATCTCTTCCATAAAAGCAATATATTTCTAATATTTATGTCCTTAAAATATCCTATAGTAAAATTAATATTTCTATACAGAAAGAGAAGGAACTATTTCGTCCCCGACAACTTGATAACATCTCTTTCAACTATAGTTATAATTATCATGTACGAACTTCCAAAGCAGTTGTCAAGATTTAACATTAGCATTAATTTATGTCATAACTGACGGTTACTATAAAGATAATGGCAAAGCATCCATTTCTCCAAAGACAGCATGGATCAAAAGGGAAATTTCTTCTTAATTACTACTAATCTGCCCATTTTTAATTAAATTGATCAGTAATTTATTATCTTTCCCTTTCTTGGAAGGCTGTTATTATCACACAGCTTCCCCAAAGTTATCAGTTATTAGTGATTTTTAGGCAATCCAATTACTTCTGGTGTGAGTCCCACCATTCTGTAAAACTTGTTTATGCTAAAAACTTAATACCCAATTTCTCTGTACCTTAAAAAAGAAATTTTAAAAATGCAGAATTTGCACTCAATATTTCACACTTGAAAGTGAGCAGTTTCAAGATCTTATTTGTACAGAAAGACAATTAAAAGTGGAACTTTTATGTCTTTCCCCCTTGTTTGATAATCAAAATAGTTGTTATTAGTATTTATCTTCCCAGAGGAAAGAAATGAGGTCCTTGTAATTTCCTTTGAAAAATATCTACTTCTTACGCTATCCGTAACTAAACAATAAATTACGGCATTATTCCAAGTGTTTTCCTTATCAGTTTCTTTTCTAAAGGTAAATACAAACGAAAATATCTGACATACAAAATAAGAAATACTTAATTCAAGCAAACTTTAAAAGAATTTAAGTGCTTCATGTATTTTTTCTGAATCAAAACCCTTAATTGATATTAAGCTTTGATCAGCATCAAATTTAAAATATAACACTGAAGCAGCAAATTTTCATGATACTGGTTCATAATATAACTTCTCAGAAGCTGAACGTTCTGTGAAAAATGAGAAAATGAAATGCCATGTTTCTTGATAGAAGGGACAGAAATCTTCCTTCCTTTTGTGACAATACGCTAAGACAAGCAGGAAATATCAGCTTACACTCTATTTCATTAGATATGCCTTGTATGAATGGACTACAGCTGATTAAAAAAATTCATATTAAGAATACAGAATGTATTCAAATAGTTAACTATCAATGTGAATGAAAAGATAATGGCTTAGTATAAAATAATCTCCATTAATTAACACTTACTGAATAAGTTTCTACTACATTTATAAGGCCCACGTTTTCTCTCCTAAATTTCCTATTTAGAAAAATTAACAGTGAATGCAAAATGGCTGCCAAACTCTTATATACAGGGACTTAAGAATTTAATTTGTATCTCTCTTACTAGATTTAAGCAAGGTTCAGTCTTTTAGGTCTATTTAAATTTCACCATACTAGAAAGGTCTTGCTTGAGCACCCCCTCATCACTCCTTACCACTCTGTTTCCTTCGTCTTCATAGTACTCTTCAGCACCAAGCATATGATTTGCTTGTTTGTTTATTATCTGTCTGGTCCCACTGCAGAGTAAGCTCCAACAGAACAGGGCTTTGTCTGATCTCTTCATTGCACTATCCCCAGTGCCTAGAACTATATACCGTGCACATAGTAGCATTCAATAAGTATTTGTTAAAAAAAAAAAAAAAAAAAGAAAAAAAAAAAGATTAAAAGGTCATCAGCTCCAAAATCCTAAGGAAAAACTTAATTAAAGACACTTGACAACCATGAATGCCAAACTATACCAAAAGTTTTATTTTTAAATAGTATTTAAAATAAAGGCATAGTAAGTTTTCTTTTCTACCCAAAAAGACTATCTTGTCAAAGAATAGCTGGGTTACTAACAGTTGTTAATTATTACTACATTATTCAGTTAATGTAATTGGTTCCTGTGCATACCTTAACAAGTTTCAAAAGCTCATAGAGATCTTCAACCTCATCACCTTCACATTCGGTATACACTCGTCCCGTATCCACACTCCTTCCTCTTATGGTACGGCGGTAGAGGGGAAGAGCCATCGCTTCTGCATACAGATCGACGGCATGATGACCCACTGTCTGATACATGTAGCTATCCAGTTCATCTGACCCCACTGCAACATTGAAAGTGGAAATAATCAGTAAAACAGAGTGAAAAAGAAAGTGGATTTGAAAGTCCATCTGGGTTACTGCTTGGAGACTTACTACAGTATATCTCTCTGCATTAACGAAGTGAAATAAAGTGGAAGAGTGGCACATTTGTCCACAGTTGCATCCAGTTCACATCAGCTCTAGTCATCTCTACTACTAATTACAGATACATATAAATTTTTAAAACTACATACAATAAATTCCCACTGAATTCTAGCTGAATAGCTCCCTCCACAACAAGGAATAAAAGGGCCACATCAAAATGTGTGACAAAAGCAGAGACTCAATCTTGCCCAAAACCCCAGCAGTGACCCACAACAGAAAGGGATCTCACAATACTGAAACCTCTCCCTGAGGAGGGAGGGGTTTGTGCCCCACACCGGACACCCCAAAACTGTAAAACGTGCACTTGAAAGACAAGGACCCTAAAACATCTGGCTTTGAAAACCAATGGGGCACACACCCAGGGGGTCTAAGGGACTGTGGAGGTTTGAGATATTCCTTTTCAGGAGCTTGTGCATAGACTCACTCCTCCCAGGACCCAGCACAAAGACAGCAGTTTGAGAGATGACTGGGTCATACGTGAAGATTTATTTGCTAATATATAACTGTCTGCTGAAGGGGCAGGGGCAAGTTGGGACTTTCTTTGGAGATGGAAGTGCTGGTAAGCAACATTTTCCCTCTCCTTCTTTCCACATTGCTAGCGCTGGTGACAAGTGCAGGTGCCTCACCTCCAATACTTTTCCCCCACGTGGCAAAAGTTATAGGCATGCCCTACCCTCAGCACTCTTTCCTTGCTAAATCCACAGGTGAGCCCCACCTCTAGCACTCTTTTCCTGCATTGCTAAATCTGTGGGCATGTCCCACCCCAGTGCTCCTCCCATACCTTGCTAAAGCCATGGGTATATTCTGCACCCAGCACTCTTCCCCTGCATCACTAAAACCATGGACATCACCCTCAGTGCTCTCCTGCAGCCTCACTCAAGTTGGCCACCAAGCACAGTCCACACAACAGACACTCCTCGATCACTTGAACCTAGTAGCCAGAGCGGCTTCTGTTTCTAAGCCCCACAGGACTAGCTCTATGGAGGCTACCACACCTATAGCACTGAACAGACAGCAGACTGAAACTCCTCCCATCTGCTTTGCAAAAGGCCCATATGCTTGTCCTGGAGCTTCAACCTGAGGGACAGGCTTCATGTTAGTCACATACCTAAAGATTACAGAGGTGCCCTCAGGAACCACAGGCAAGAAGTTACATCTTTGAGCCCTCCCTTGGCCTGGTTACAGCTCACTGATACCTCTCAGAAAGAAGCCCAGGTTTTTGTAACTCATGCCCAGAGTTACATTGATTTCATCAAATCTCAAAGTCTAACAGCGGAGTTTACACTTGTGGTCCCACCGAAATGTATATATTTGCATTCTTTAAAAACTGCTGCCTGAGGATCTGGCTTTCAATCCACCTGAAACTAGTTCTTAACTGAGATCACTCCCTTTGTAACACTGATATGTCTTGGAACACCTTCGACACTGGGGACCTAACAAGAATAAATCAGTCTACTTAGGCAATCACAAAAGTTCAAGAGACAACCAGGAGCTAAAGCAAGGTTGAACAACAAGGTTCATCTACAGAAGGCCATTCCCATCAAGACTGGAAGAGACAGCTGTTTCATTTAATATTTAGAAACAAACACAGAGAGTAAAGCAAAATGAGGAAACAGAGGAATATGTTCCAAATGAAAGAATAAGACAAAACCTTAGAAAACACCTTACTGAAATAGAGTTAAATAATTTAACTGATAAAGAGTTCAAAGTAGTATTCACAAAGATGTTCACTGAATTCAAGAGAAGAATGGATGAGCACAGTGAGAACTTCAACAATGAGGCAGAAAATATAAGAAAGTAACAAACAGAAGTCACACAGCTGAAAAATACAATAACTGAATTGAAAAAGTCACTGCAGGATTCAATAGCAGACTAAATGAAGCAGAAAAAGGATTAGTGAGCTGGCAGACAAAGCAATGGAACTCACCCAGAAAGATCAGATCAAAAAAGAAACAAAAATTAAGTGAAGATAGCTAAAGTGACCTAGGAGACAAGATCAAGAATAACAGCATTCACATTATTGGGGTCTTGGAAGGAGAAGAGAAAGAGAAAAAGAGGTAGAAAACTTACTGACGAAACAATAGCTAAAAACGTCCCTAACCTGAGGAAACAGACATACAGGTCCAGAAAGCAAAGAGAATTACAAATAAGATGAATCCAGAGAGATCCACAGCAAGACCCATTATAATTAAAATACCAAAAGCTAAAGATAGAGAATATTAAAAGCAGCAAGAAAAAAACTAATAGTTACATACAAGGGAACCCCCCCGCCCCATAAGACTATCAGCTGATTTTTCAGCAGAAACTTTGAGGGCCAGAGGGAGTATCATAATATACTCAAAGTGCTGAAAAGAAAAAAACTTCCAGCCAAGAAAAATCTACCCAGCAAAATTATCATTCAGAATTGAAAAAGAAATAAAATATTTTTCAGAAAAGAAAAGCTTAGGGAGTTTATCACCACTAAACTGGCCTTACAAGAAATTTCAAAGGGATTTCTCTAGGCTGTAAAAAAAAAAAAAAAAAAAAAAGCATATATCTAATAACTAGAAAACATATGAAAGTAAAAACCTAATGGGTTAAAGGAAATATATAGTAAAGGTAGTGAATTAACCACTTATAAAATCAGTTTATATGTTAAAGGACAAAAGTAGAAAAATTTACTATAATTATAATTAAGGGATATACAAAATTAAAAATGTATAATATAATATTAAAAACATAATGAGGTGCCTAGTGGCTCAGTCGATTAAGCTGAAACTTAAGCTGAAACCTGACTTGGTTTTGGCTCAGGTCATGATCTCTCTGTTCATAGGTTCGAGCCCTGACTCCATGCTGACAATGTAAAGCCTGTCTGGGATTCTCACTCTCTGCCCCTCCTCCATTCACACTCACTCTCTCTCTCCCCCTCTCCCCCTCTCTCTCTTAAAAACAAAAAAAGAAAAAACTTTTAACACATACAGTGTGGGGGAGGGAATGTAGCTTTTAAAATGCATTCAAATTAAAGTTGCTATCTATTTAAAACAGACTGCTATATATGAAATGTTATGTATATATAAACCTCACAGCAACCAACAACCAAAAACCTATAATAGATACGCAAAAGATAATGAGAAAGGAATCTAAATCCAACATCAAAAAAAAAAAAAAAGGCATTAAACCACAAGGGAAGACAGCAAGAAAAGAAGAAAGGAACAGAAAGAAATTACAAGAAAGATAGGAAACTTAACAAATGGCAATAAGTAATATACCTGTCAATAATTAATTTCAGTGTAAATGGACCAAATTCTCCAAACAAAAGACAAAGAGTGGCTAAATGGATTAAACAAACAAACAAACACAAGACTCAACTATATGTTGCCTAAAAGAGATTCACTTTAGCTCCAAGGACACACACAGAATAAAAGTGAAGGAATAGAAAAGATACTCCATGCAAATGGAAAAAGAAAAGTGGTACTGTTAAACTTTAAAACAAAGACTATAACAAAAGACAAAGGGCATTATATAATGATAAAAGCGTCAATCAAAAAAGATGACATAAAATTTGTAAATATTTATGTACCCAACATAGCAGCACCTAAATATATAAATATTGCCAGATCAAATATTACCAGACCTAAAAGAAGAAATTAACAGCAATACAATAGAAGAGAACCTTAATCATCATGTAAGTAAGAACCATTTACATCAATAAATAGATCACCCAGACAGAAAAATCAACAAAGAAACATCAGCCTTAAATGACACATCAGACCAGATGGACTTGGTAGATTTATACAGAATATCCCATCCAAAAGCAGAATACACATTCTTCTCAAGTGTTTGTGACCATTCTCCAGGATAGATCACATATTAGGCCACAAAAAAATAATAAATTTAAGAAGACTGAAATAATAGCAATCATTTTCTCCAACCACAATGTTATGAAAACTAGAAATCAAATACAAGAAGAAAACTGGAAAATTCAGCAGTATGTGGAGATTAAACAGCATGCTATTGAACTAATGGGTCAATAAAGAAATCAAAGGCAAAGTAAAAAATAATACCTTGAGACAAATGGAAATGGGAATACAACAATCCAACACCTATGGAATACAGTAAAAGCAGTTTTAAAGGGTAGTTCAAAGCAATGCAGGTTTACCTCAAGAAACAAGAAAAATCTCAATCTACTTTAACACCTCAAGAACAAGAGAAAGAATAAACAAAGCCAAAAATTAGCAGAAATAAGGAAACAACAGAGTAGAGCAGAAATAAAATAGAGACTCAAAAGACAAAAGAGAAGATCAATGAAATTAAGAGCTGGTTCTTGGAAATGATAAACAAAATTGACAAAGATTTTGACTAGATCCAGCAAAAAATTAAGAGGACTTCAAATAAATAAAATCAGAAATGAAAGAGGACATGCTACAACTGACACCACAGAAACACAAAGGATCATAAGAGTTACTAAAAGCAATTATATGACAACAAATTTGGCAATGTAGAAGAAATGCATACATTTTTAGAAACATACAATCTTCCAAGACTAACTCCTTAAGAAATAGAAAATCTAGGGGCGCCTGGGTGGTGCAGTCGGTTAAGCGTCCGACTTCAGCCAGGTCACGATCTCGCGGTCCGTGAGTTCGAGCCCCGCGTCGGGCTCTGGGCTGATGGCTCAGAGCCTGGAGCCTGTTTCCGATTCTGTGTCTCCCTCTCTCTCTGCCCCTCCCCCGTTCATGCCCTGTCTCTCTCTGTCCCAAAAATAAATAAACGTTGAAAAAAAAAATTAAGAAATAGAAAATCTAAATAGACTGATTACTAGTAAGGAGATTGAATCAGTAATCAAAAACCTTCCAACGAACAAATCAAGTGGGATTTACTCCAGGGTAATAAGATGGTTCACATCTGCAAATCAATTAACATGATGCACCATATTAACAAATGAAGGATAAAAATCATATGATCACCTCAATACATGCAGAAAAAGCATTAGAAAAATTTGGCATCCATTTATAATAAAAATTCTCAACAAAGTGAGCATAAAGGGAAGTACCTCAACACAATAAAGGCAATATATGACAAGCCCACAGCTAACATCATATTCCATAGTGAGAAGTTCAAAGCTTTTCCTCTAAGATCAGAATAAGACAATGACATTCACTCTCGTCACTTTTATTCAACATAGTACTAGAAGCTCTAGTCACAGCAATGAAGCAAGAAAAAAAAAGCATCCACATTAGGAAGAAGTAAAACTGCCACTATTTGCAGATAACATGATACTTTATATAGTAACCCTACAGACTCCACCAAAAAACTATTAGAACTAATAAATCCAAAAAGGCTGCAGGATACAAAATCAGTATACAGAAGTCCGTCACATTTTTATACACTGATAACAAACCACCAGAAAGAGAAATTAAGAAAACAATTCCATTTACAATCGCATCAAACAGAATAAAATACCTAGGTATAAGTCTAATCAAGAAGGCTAAAGGCCTGCACACGGAAAACTGTAAGATATTGGTGAAAGAAATCGAAGAAGACACAAATAAATGGGAAGATATTCCATGCTCATTGATTGGAAAAAATTAATTGTTAAAATGTCCATATTACCCAAAGCAATCTATAGATTCAATGCAATCTCTATCAGAATTCCAATGGAACTTTGCACAGAACTAGACCAAATAATTCTAAAACTTGTATAGAGCCACAAACAACCCTGAATGGACAAACCAATTTTGAGAAAGAAGAACAAAGTTGGAGGTTTCACACTCCTTGATTTCAAACTGTCCTATAAAGCTATAGTAATCAAAACAGTATGGTATTTACATAAAAACAGACAAATAGATCAGTGGAAAAGAATAGTGAGCTCACAAATAAACCCACACATATATCGTCAATTACTTTATTACAAAGGAGCTAAGAATATACATTGGGGAAAGAATAGTCTCTTTCAATAAATGGTGTTCAGAAATGGGATAGCTACAGGCCAAAGACTGAAACTACATCACCATTTTATACCATACACAAAAATGAACTCAAAATAGGTTAAAAACTTAAAACAAATTAGAACTCAAAATAGATGAAAGACCTGAAACCATAATAATTCTAGAAGAAAACATAGGTGGTAAGCTCTTTGACATTGGTCTTGGCACTGAGCTTTTGGATCAGACTCCAAAACCAAAAATAAACAAATGGGACTAGATCAATCTAGAAAGCTTCTACACAGCAAAGGAAACTATCAACAAAACAAAAAAGCAACCTACTGAATGGAAGAAAATATTTGTAAATCATATATCCAATAAGGGATTAATAGCCAATATAAATAAAAAACTCGAGAACAAAAAAACCCAAACAATCCAAATAAAAATGGTCAGAGAATCTAAATACACAGTTTTCTAAAGAAGACACACAGATCACCAACAAGCACATGGAAAGATGTCAAATATTACTAATTATCAGAGAAATGTAATCAAAATCACAATGTGACATCTCATACTGGTCAGAATGGCAATTATTAAAAAGATAAAAAACAACAAGTGTTGTAGACGATGTGGAGACAAGGGAATTCTCATACACTTTTGGTGGGAATGTAAATTAATAAGAAATTTCCAATATGGGAAACAGTATGGAGGTTACTGAAAAAATTAAAACTAGAACTACCGTATGATCCAGCAATTCTGCCTCTGGGGATTCATCCAAAGAAAACAAAAATGCTAATTCAAAAAAGATATATGCATCCCCACGTTCACTGCAGTATTATTTACAATAGCCAAGATATGGAAACAATATGTGTCCATCAATGGATAGATGAATATAGAGGATGTGGCATATATACTGCCACATACAAAGGCATCATACTAAGTGGAATAAATCAGAAAGAGACAAGTATCAAATGATTTCACTTACATGTGAAATCTAAAAAACAAAACAAATGAACAAACAAAAAAAGACAAAAACAAAATCATACTTACAGATACAGAGAACAGATTTGTGGTTTTCAGAGGGAAAGGGGGTTGAAGGAGCATGTGTGAAATGGGTGAGGGTGGTCAATCGTACGGCGATGAATGGTAAGGAGATATATCATGGTGGTCACTTTGGAGTTTAAACAAACATTGAATTATTATGTTATATACCTGAAACTAATATGTTATATACCAATTTTATGTTAATAAAAAATAATAAATAAACCATGTCTCAGGTGGACCCATGAGCTTTGTAATATACTTTTAATAAAACTGTTTATCTAAAAAAGAAAAAGAAATTCAATATTGTTAGAGCAGTTACAAATGTGTACAGAAACATAGCTTAAGCTAGTCAGTAACACAATCACTGGTTGTCACAAGATTGCACAAATATCAATACAGGTAAAATATTCAAAATAGATGAGTCACACCAGACTATTTTGATGATACAAACGAACTTACAAATATATTGGATCATGCTTTTTAATGTCATATTTACTTTTGAGAAAAAAGAATCATGAAGGTACAAAATATTATTTGCAGATATTCATCATAGCATTATTTATATTAAAAATTATAGTATATTCATATAATGAAATACTTTGCAACCATTAATATAATTTTGAGGAAAAGCATTTTCTATTTTTTACTTTATTGTTGAAGTATAATTGACATACAATGTTATATTAGTTTCAATGTTATATTAGTGTGCAACATATTGATGTGACAATTCTATAGACTGCTCAGTGCTTCCCACAATAAATATAGTCACCATCTGCTACCATGCAACATTATTACAATATTATTGACTATATTTCCTATGCTACTCTACATGCCCATTTTATAAACAGAAGTCTGTATCTCTTAACCCACTTTCGCCCATTCCCCTACCCACTTTCCTTCTAGCAATCACTAGTTGTTTTCTGTATTTAAGAGTCTACTGTTTTGTTTGTTCATTAGTTTGGTTTAGATTCCACATGTAAGTAAAATCGTATAATATTTGTCTCTCCCTGTCTGACTTATTTCACTTAGTATAATGCCCTCTAGGCCCATCCATGTTGTTGCAAATGAAGAAGGAGCATTTTCTTTTTATTTTTTCTATTTTTTAATTTTAATTTTTATTTTTAAAATATAATTTATTGTCGAGTTAGCTAACATACAGTGTATACAGTGTGCTCTTGGTTTCAGGAGTAGATTCCTGCGATTCATGGCTAATATACAACACCCAGTGCTCATCCTAACAAGTGTCCTCCTCAATGCCCATCACCTATTTTTCCCTCTCCTTATCCCTCCCCCCATCAACCCTCGGTTAGTTCTCTGTATTTAAGAGTCTCTTATGGTTTGCCTCCCTCTCTGAAACTATTTTCTGCCCTCCCCTTCCCCCATGGTCTTCTGTTAAGTTTCTCAAATTCCACATATGAGTGAAAACATATGATATCGGTCATTCTCTTACTGACTTTTTTCACTCAGCATAATACCCTCCAGTTCCATCCTCGTTGTTGCAAATTGCAAGATTTCATTCTTTTTCATTGTCAAGTAGTATTCCATTGTATATATAATCCACATCTTTATTCATCCATCAGTTGATGGACATTTTGACTCTTTCCATAATTTGGCTATTGTTGACGGCGCTGCTATAAACATTGGGATACATGTGCCCCTATGAATCAGCACTCCTGTACTCTCCATATAAATTCCTAGCAGTGCACTTGCTGAATCATAGGGTAATTCTATTTTTAATTTTTTGAGGAATCGACACACTATTTTCCAGAGCAGCTGCACCAGTTTGCATTCCCACCAACAGTACAAAAGAGATCCTCTATCTCCACATCCTCACTAACAACTGTTGTTTCCTGAGTTGTTAATTTTAGCCACTCTGACCAGTGTGAGGTGGTATCTCAATGTGGTTTTGACTTGTATTCCCCTGATGATGAGTGATACTGAGCATCCTTTCATGTGTCTGTTGGCCATCTGGATGTCTTCTTTGGAAAAGTGTCTATTCATGTCTTCTGCCCCTTTCTTTCTTTCTTTCTCTCTTTCTTTCTTTCTTTCTTTCCTTCTTTCTTTCTTAAATTGTTTTAATGTTTATTTATTTTTGAGAGAAAGAGAGTGTGAGTCAGGGAGGGGCACAGACAGAAGGAGACACAGAATCCGAAGCAGACTCCAGGCTCTGAGCTATCAGCAAAGAGCCTAATGCGGGGCTCGAACTCATGAACCGTGAGATCACGACCTGTGCTGAAGTTGGACACTTAACCAACTGAGCCACCCAGGCACCCCTTCTTCTGCCGTTTCTTCACTGGATTATTTGTTTTTTGGGTGTTGAGTTTGGTAAGTTCTTTATAGATTTTGGATACAAACCCTTTCTCCAATATGTCATTTGCAAATATCTACTCCCATTCCATCGGTTGCCTTTTAGTTTTCTAAAGTATGTTCTGCAGAATAGGAATCCCATGTGATGATAATAAATACTGGATGCAGAAAGGATTCCATGGTTAAATAATTTATTAAAAACGGGATAACCATGTTAAACAGGTGTCTTTGCTGTAATTCTTCCTAGGCTAATGTGCTTCAACGTGTTCCAATAAGGGGAGAGATTATGAACTATATCTCAAATTTATGTACCCTTAAAAGACTTACATTTTATCAGGTATTTGTGATTCAAAGAATATATCTAGGAAATATTGTGATGGAATAATAATAACATGGAATATGTTCACAATGTGTTAGTAAGTTTTAAAAAAAAGGTTACAACACTATTTGACATATATGTATGTATGTGTGTATGTATGCATATATGCCAAGAATGTCCAATTAACCTAAGTATGAAGAGTATCCTATAAAAGGGATGAAAAAATGATATTTTAAGGGCCCCTTCATTAATCAAAACCATCACCATATGCCATCACATTTTGGCCCACCAGATATGAACCCAACCCATACACCACACTGGCTTGCATGTACTCACATTATTACTACATACCTGTCTACTCCTAGTCAACAGTAGGAAGTAGAGATATAGCCAAAGTCACCAAAAAACCTTTCAGCCTATCCTCATCTCACACTTACCCTGGATCTTTAAATATATTAGTTTTAAAGAACACTGATACAATTGAATTAATATATTTAAAGAACTTTGAGCTTCTCAGCAAGAAACTTCCTGATGTTGGCACAATAATTAAAACATTTTACTGACTTCAAAAAACCTAGAAGACAATTTTCCTTTAAGGCTCCATTTAGTCCTAACCACAATGTAACTTGTATTAATGGAACCTATATTGCAACAATGGTATGAGATCAAATAAAACCAAAAGACTCCACTGTTGCCTGAAGCACCTCAATTAACATGCCACAAAGTTCCTACTACAAATTTAAAGAGATGGTTTTGTGAATTTTATGACAAGTTCACATTATCCCCATTGATGGAAATAAATTCCTTTCCAGACTACGCAGTGAAAACCCAGTGCCATGAATTCACTCTAACCAATTTCATACTGGAGTCATCTCTACCAGTCTTTCCTCATTACAGTTCCTTTTACAACATGTTTGGGGAAAAAATAAGTCAATCAATGAATCATTCAATAATCACCAATTTCCTGCTGACTTTAAATCAAGATTAGCTAAATCCTCTCCATTTACCAACCCACAGCCATCTACTCTCTTCCCCTACAGTTTCAGCTGATTTTTTTCCCCAGCTTTTACTTCATAATATTTTAATTCCATTTACTGTTGAATTTTTCTAGCAATATTCTAAGTAAATGTCTCCATACCATTCTGAAGTATAATTTAGAGATACACTTTATCATTTTATCCACCCTGCCAGTGAACCATGAACACATGGAAGATTATACATCAACGATTCAGTAAAAAGGAACTATACTAATTCACGTAGAGAAGTTTAAAACAAGATAGAAACTCCGGGTAGAAAAATTGTATCATTATATATATTATATAAATTTCTGTTTTTTAAATACCAAGACCTCTCAGATAGAAAGCTTAAAAAACCCACTCGCCTGCTTAGCCAGAAGGAATAAGGGAAGTTTTTTTTCCTTTAGTAACAGAACATAAGGCTGCAACAAAAGTCTGCTTCTTCTTTTATAATATAGAAGTTACAATACAGTTTCCATTCAAGCTTAGTCAAAGAGTTTTCTCTGTATTATTTAAAGTCAGAAAAAGGAGGTCATTTCCAAACATCCTTAAATGCTGTTATATTATTCATCATTGAAACCCTAGTGCAAAATCCTAGACTGTGTGTTTACCCTTGATCCTTTATAAGACCTGTTTTCTATTTCTTCCTATAAAATATTTCAAATCTCTACCTTCCCACTTCACTTCCAGCATTACTTGGGTCTTAAGTGTGAAATAAAGAAAATTCAGATATCTGACTGAAATAACTGCTTGATATTCCAGGCCTAATTCTAGTTAGTTCATTATTCATCTGTCCACCAATAATTGAGCAAATGCCTACTATAGAGGCATAGAGCGGTCCCAAGTACTAAGGCGCAACTAAAGAAACATAGAAGACATAATCTCTCCTCTCAAGAATAAGCAGTCTATTTGGGGATAAAAATCAAAGACCAAATAAATAGAAAATAACTGTAAAATGATATAAAAACAAAAATTCAACAGACTGGTAGCCTTGAGGAGGGAGGGAGGGAGGGAGGGAGGGAGGGAGGGAGGGAGGGAGGGAAGGAGAGAAGGAAGGAAAGAAGGAAAGGAGGGAGGGAGGTAGGGAGGGAAAAAAAGGGACATATTTAGCACTAGATTCAGATTCAACTAAATTTACTGGATGCTTACTTCATGCCAGGAACTCTAATTAGTGTTTTTACATATACTACTCATTTAATTCATTCTAAAATAACAATAGAGCCAAAGCATGGTCTTCAAAAAAAGCTGAGTAAAGGGGATGATAAAAAGCTCTTACTAGAAGAGCCATGTGGAGAAGTAGTATTAAATAAAGTCAGACAAGTGTAAATCGTTCCCTATTATACCTTAGCAGTTAATATCTATAATTATATGGGTATAATAGAAGAGTATAAAAGGCAAATTGGTGAATATTTTCCTTTTTTTTTAAGTTCTAATCGCAACAAAAAGTACAACTATGCATGGTGATAGATGTTAACTAATCTTATTGTGGTAATCATGTCTTAATATATACATATACCAAATCATTACATTGTACACCTACAGCTAATACAATATTATATGGCAGTTATATCTCAGTAAAAATAAAAGAAATTATCGAAGGTTGAATTGTGTCCCTCTCAAATTCTCTCCCTGAAATCCTAATATCCATAGCTCAAAATGTGGTTTTATTTGCAAGTAGGGCCACTGCAGATGTAATTAGTTAAAATAAGATCATTAGGGTGGTCTCTTAATCCAAATATGACTTGTGTCCTTATCAAAAGGGGAAACTGGGACACAGACAAGGTCACAGGGGGGAATATTTCTAATTAGGGAAATTTCATTGGGAAGAAAACTGAAAAAAAAACAAAACAGCTTACATGAGGTCTGTGGCTTATTTGTGGATGCCCTTGTTATGACAGGCAAATAAAAAGTGGAAATGTACTGCTTTATGCTTCTCTCAAGTCTTACATGTTTAGCGTACATGTAAGATGGATCATTTATCATTATATGTCTTACTCTCCACTCTCCTAGAAGGTGTATCTTATTCACCTGTACATTGCTTACAATACTTGGAATGTGCTGTGGTGGAAGAGCAGTACACTCTGAAGTAAGGAGGTTCAAGGGTTCAAGCCTCAGGTCTGCAAGTTTATTCAAGTTATGTACCTTGGAGAAATTTATAAAACTATGAGTTTCAGTATCTCTGTCTAATAAAACTGTCTAGGAGTTCTTAAGAGAAATAAAGGATATGCAATTAAAGACACTTAGCATAGAACCTAGCATCTAATTAGGTGCTAAATATATATTAGTTCCATTTTTGTCTTTGCATACTGCATACAATAGAATGCAATTATGAAGTTGGGAGTTTCAGTCATTTAGAGAACTTCCCAGTAAGGGTATCATACACTTACCTTGGTTTTCAGCTGGTCTTAGATTTGCTAAAGCAACGATCTGATGCCCAGCAGCAATGCACTGCATCATATTATAACAGCTGTCCTTCCCACCACTGAAAAAGAAATAAAGAGATAAATATCAGGTTAATGACCATTATTGAAGATAGAATCATTAGATATCAAAATATACTTATTCGACTTTTCGGAATACTTCAGGAACTGCTTTAGAATTAAAACACAAAAGACCACATGTAATTTCCATAGCAGAAGCAAACTAAACAAATGCATCTGAATGCCTAAGGTTGCTACTGCCAAGAGCTTGTGAAATTATGTGCCAGGATAACAAAGACCATTCTAAACAAAATATGATAACTCTTTGGTCTCTTTGGTTTATAACAGTGGCTCTCCTTTATATACAAAGTGCTTTGAAAATTAAAAATATGATTTAATTGTAAATTCTAGCTAAACAGCTATTACATATATTCCTTAGATGAAATTTTCTATGGAAAAGTAGAAAACAGTCTATTCTGTTTTACTATAAGAAATCTAAAAACTGACCACCATCACCAATTAAAGGCTCAAATTAAAGATCTGAGACCCAATCTAAGGACAGTTTGATGGCCATGGTGGGTTCACATTCTATAGAGCTAGAAAACAAAATGCTGAATTACACTGATGAAGTTAAACATCAATACCATCAAGTACTTTAGCTATCACTATATGGATCATGGCAGGACAAGGCTTGAGCCTTAGATCTAATAAACAGATTGAAAGGAACTTCTAAATTCTCATACCAAATCTACCTAAGGCAAGGGCAAATCACTTAGTCAAGACAAGTGGTTTATTTATAACAAGGCTGAATGGCAACCTTTATGCCAATGGCAACCTCTATGCCAAGTTCATCTATAACAAGGTTGAATGGCAACTTTTATTTTGGTTTAAAACTCTACTGCCTCTCCGAAAGATATGAATAGACACTTCTCCACAGAAGATATCCAGATGGCCAAATGACACATGAAAAAATGCTCAACATCACTCATCATCAGGGAAATACAAATCAAAACCACAATGAGATATGACCTTACACCTGTCAGAATGGCTAACATTAACAACTCAGGCAACAACAGATGTTGGTGAGGATGCAGAGAAAGAATATCTCTTTTGCATTGCTGGTGGGAATGCAAGTTGGTGCAGCTACTTTGGTATTTATCCAAGGGATACAGGTATCCTGTTTCAAAGGGACACATGCACCCCAATGTTTATAGCAGCACTATCGACAATAGCCAAAGTATGGAAAGAGCCCAAATGTCCATCAACGGATGAGTGGATAAAGAAGAGGTGGTATTTATATACAATGGAGTATTACTTGGCAATCAAAAAGAATGAAATCTTGCCATTTGCAACTACGTGGATGGAACTGGAGGGTATTATGCTAAGTGAAATTAGGCAGAGAAAGACAAAAATCATATGACTTCACTCATATAAGGACTTTAAGAGACAAAACAGATGAACATGAGGGAAGGGAAGCAAAAATAATATAAAAACAGGGATAAATAATTATACTATTTACAATAATATAAATACAGAAAACAAACAGGGTTGCTGGAGGGGTTGTCAGAGGGGGGATGGGCTAAATGGGTAAGGGGCATTAAGGAATCTACTCCTGAAATCATTGTTGCACTATATGCTAACTAATTTGGATTTAAATTAAACAAATAAAATTAAAAAAATAAAACTCTACTGCCTTTCATTGTACATGTTTCTTCCTTTACTTTATCATTACCTCCCTTTTTTCCCTACTGTTCCATTCTGTCCAATCTTTGCTTAAGATCTTCAGGTGCCCCTCCAGGCACTTGAGACCTGTTCATAGACCAAGAAACTTTTAAAAAGAGACTGCTTGTTCCTAGAAACTGGACCTTCTGCCTTGTATTTTAGTTGCCAACATTTATCTGCCTCTACCGCATTCTTCTAATCAATAACAACGGTCATTCCAGAACTTCTCAAGGTGAGACCACAAGGGGCATGGTGAAGTTATACATCATGCTCCCTTTCCTCAGACTCTGATATTCCCCTAAATCTTCCACAACTTCCCCTATTGAACTTCACTGCTCTATTTTCTCAGGACAAAAAGATTTCACCAATTCTTTAGAATATTTAGAATATTAAAGATTTATGTGCATAAAACCACAATTCTAATTCTTTAGATTATTAAAGATTAAAGAGTATACACCTGGGCACCTGGGTGGTTCAGGGGGTTGAGCTCTGACTCTTAATTTCACCTCAGGCCATGATCTCACAGTTTTGTGGGTTAGAGCCCCACATTGGGCTGTACGATGACAATGTAGAGCCTGCTTGAGATTCTCCCTCTCTGCTTCTCTGCCTCTCCCCTGCTCCCACTCTCTGTCTCAAAATAAATAAACTTAAAAAAAATAATAAAGAGTTTACACCTATAATCAGAACTTAGCTTTATAATTCATTTGTAAATACGTTAAAATTTCAAATATGGCTTTAAAATAGCATTTCCTAAACTGTGTTCTATGGAATGTTAGTGTCCAAAAAATACTGTAAGAACAAAAGGTTTTGAAAATGCTGAGCAACTTACTTGCCTCTTAGAACATTACAAAGTACCTAAGCATATGTTAGGTGAAAAGTCCTATAGATTAGAATTTTAATTCCCACCTCTGGTATACTAAGTGAAATTACTCAATGTGCTTGGGTTTACATACTTCATTATAAAACCAGAGAATGGTTTAGCTAATCCTCAAGGTGTCATTCAACTGTAAAATTGAAGAAGTCAATCTTTTGTGTATAAGAAGAATAATGTTCTTTATGCTCTAAAGATATGTGAGAATCTTGGTTTCACTTATCCCTTAAAGCACACGAATATATCCCATCTCTCATTTTAGTACACACACACACACACGATACATTACAAATAGATTCACCGTATTTAAGTTTAAATTCATATATATTCAAATGTATATTCATATAAATGTATATTTATGTATGCATTCATATTCTTATATATAAATTGTTATATATTCATACTTATAGCATGTCTCCTAACATTTATACAGATCTTACATTTAGCAAGAATTTTCCAACATTGACGTTTTTTAGTAATTTGCTTTTTTACCATAAAAGTAATATATACACATTACTGAATATTTACTGTAATGGATTATAGTAATCTTTTATCAATGTCGCCAGGATCTGAATCTTCAGTTGGTGTGTCTTACTTCAATGGTTAAACTTTTGGCAAATTGCATATGATGTAAATTAGTCATTTCCTGGACTACTTTTTATTCTTATCTATCTGATCATGAAGATCACAGTGGTCAGATATTAATCATTCACTTAACAGAAAAAATTTACTAGGGCGCCTGGGTGGCTCAGTCGGTTGGGCGGCCGACTTTGGCTCAGGTCATTGATCTCATGGTTTGTCGGTTCAAGCCCTGAATCGGGCTCTGTGCTGACAACTCAGACCCTGGAGCCTGCTTAGTGGATTCTGTGTCCTGCTTTCTCTGCCCCTCCCCCATCTGTGCTCTGTCTCTCTTAAAAATATAAAATAAACATCAAAAAATTAAAAAAAAAAAAAGAAAAACTTTACTGAATATCAATAATTATTTCGACGTTATAGAGTCATAAAAATGGCATTGGAATATTCCAGTCACTGCAGAAAGGATTAGAATGTAACATTAAGCATTCTTAATAGGTCACTATTGGTAAGCAGTATTAATTAACTAGGGCATTGAACAAAAACGTTTATCAAATCTTCAATGGGCTTACAAAAGAAAAGTTGGTTGTGCTGTATCTCAGACACTCTATACAGGTCCTAATCTCATCAAATATACATGTACTGTAGTCTAAATTCCCTTTTTAATGTTACTATGTTTATCTTTGCTTCAGTTTACATATTGCACACAGAAACATTTAAACTAGTCTGTCTTTCCCTTCCCTTATATAAAACAGGGAGGGGGACAAAACAGAAGAGACTCATAAATATGGAGAACTGAGGGTTACTGGAGGGGTTGTGGGGGGGGGGATGGGCTAAATGGGTAAGGGGCACTAAGGAATCTACTCCTGAAATCATTGTTGCACTATATGCTAATTAGGATGTAAATTTTAAAAAATAAAAAAAGAAAGAAAAATAAATAATAAAAAGTATAGACTAGTCTGTCTTTGGTTATCACAGGACTCACTTTTTTAGACACGTAAATAAGTTGCGCTACTATAAATTTCAAACTTCTTTTGTAATAGAGTATGTTACCATACGTCAACCTAAAAGCAGGTGTCTATATCAAAAGCAACTGGATTTAGGATAAAACTGATACAATTCCATCTTCATCCCGAGGGAAGAGACCCTTTCTCTGTACTTGAGCCCCAAGGTAAAATACACCTTGGTCAAAAGCAAACCAGTCGCAGGTGGGACTGCAGGCGAGGGAGAAGTGGCCTTAAGCGGGAGGGGGCGGAGCTAGTAATAGCCCCCGGAGGAAGGCGGACCGAAATCGGCGCAGAAAGACAAGGAACTGCAGAAGAGCACTGAGTAAGTGGAAGTGAAGCCGTTGGCTCTCAAACTTCACTGCCCATTACACTTTTTAAGAATCCGACCCAGAACCTTGTCAGAGTAATGAAACCAGCGCTCTGCCAGTGAGACCCAGACAAGGGTGGGTTTTCAAGTTCCCCTGGTGAACCCAATGTGAATTCACGTATGAGGGCCAGAAAATCAGAGGCAGGGGCTGACAGACTGAAGAGCCTCGGTCCAGGGCCGCGGGAGGGGCCGGGCAATAGCCCGAAAACCCCGCCTCTTCCTGTGGCCGAGAGGAGCCGCTGGGCCCCCGGACACGCGGTTCCTGCACAGACACTCTTCCGCGCCGCCGAAGGCGGCGGCGGTAGCTGCCGTTTACCAGCAGGAAAGGATGAGAGGCCGGCAGGGGAGGAGGAAGGCGGCACCCGCGCCGCGTTACCTGATCAGAGCGGCGACCCTCATGCTGGGCGCAGTACGCGTGCGTGCGACGGGCGCGGAGGGGGGGAGCTGGGAAGTCGCCGCCGCCGCCGGCCGTGACGCGCCGCGGGGCCTGGCGCGGGTGTTCGCCTCGCCGCCTGTCAGCGGCGGGGCGTTGCGACCTCTGCGGCTGCCTTGTGGGACACCTGGCCACGGAGGAGGCGGCACGTCGGCGCCTTGTCCCTGTGACAGGGCCCTCCTGGCCCAGGAAAAAATGATGTTTAGGCGCGGCCTGACCACCTAAGTGAGGGCACTGAAGCTGCCAGGGAAAGGGCAGGGTCCGCGTCGCCAAGCCCAAATGCGGTGGCAGTGGATTTGTTTTGGCAAAAGAACGTTCAAAATCACTTAGGCTGCAAATGGAAACACTTGGAACATGCAAAGGGAGAGGAAGTGTGTCCTCACTTCCTCAGCCACCTGCAAGAAACTAACTGCACCCTTTAGTGTTTTTTAACCTAATATCTCCTTTGTATTACAAATTTAAACCTGAAACTACCCCTGTGAAGCTCGAAGCTCCCTGGGGTTCGGCCCTTTGCGTAAATACAGCACCGTAGAAGCCGGCTAAGGCTCCTCGCGAAAGAGCCTTGGCCTTGCAGAATCATTCACTAAGTATTGAATGTCTTTCATGTACCAGACACTGTTTTAAGCTCTTTGGGATACATTCATGAATAAAACAAGGATCATTACCTTCCTGAAGTTTATATAGGGATGAGGAGAGCAGACAACATGCAGGTTAAAAAAATCCTGTAATATCTTAAAAAGTGGTAAGTGGTATGAAAAAAAAAATTAGAGATTGAGAGGAATCAGGAAGGAGGCAGAAGGGCAAGTTGCAGAATTAAAAGGCAAGATAGGACTTCTGGGAAGGTGAGATTTGAGCCAACTCAAAAGCGATAGCTGCGTATGACTGGAGATGTGCTCCAGGTAGAAGGAAAAGCTAGAACCAAGGCCCCAGGTATATTAGGTGTCTGTAGAGGAACAAGGCTGGCCCATGTGGTGGGAGCAGAGCAGCTCTGAGAGTACTGTGAGGCAGAGAGTACAGCGAGATGAAGTTCCAGTGATGGAGGGAGGAGGAAGATCATATATAGGGTCTTGTAAGCCATAAAGAACATTGTCTTATTTTGCGTGAAGTCAGTGGCCACTGTAGGGTTTGGGACAGAAGTCTGACTTAAAACTTTTAAAAGATTACACTGTGCTGTTTTAAGAATACACCTACCTATGGTGAGGCTATTGCAGTAATTGAAGAGAGACACGGTGGAGCCAGGAACCAGGATGGTGCTAGTGAATTTGGGCAGAAGTAAGAGAATTCTGGGTCTATTTTGAAAGTAGAGTTCATTGAATTGGATGGGTTAGATATGAGTTATGAAAGAAGGAAAACCATGAAGGATGATACTAATGTCATGCATTAAATTAATATATGTAAGGAATTTAGAATCATGCCCAGCATAAAATAATCATTCAATTTAATTATACTATAATGTTCTCATTAACTCCAGTACTCTTGGTATGATGAGTGACTACAGCAATGACAGTCTGCATACCAGTTTCACCATCTAAAATGATGCATTTTTATTGGACCCCTGGGTGGCTCAGTCAGTTGAGCAGCCGACTCTTGATTTCAGCTCAGGTCATGATCCCAGGGTCCTGGGATCAAGCCCCCCATTTGGCTCCACTGAGCATGGAGGCTGCTTGGAATTCTGTGTGTGTGTGTGTGTGTGTGTGTGTGTGTGTGTGTGTGTATACATACATATGTGTGTATATATACATACATATATACACACATATATATGTACGTGTGTGTGTATATATATCCCTCTGCCCCTCTCCCCTGCTCATCTGTGTGCTCTCTCCCCAAAATAAAAATAATAAAATAAATTATTAAAATGATGCATTTTTAAAATTATGAGATGGTGGGTATTTAACAAATGAGTCAACATTTAAAGCGTTTGTTGTCTAGTTGGGGAGATAAGACAAATACATTAAACAGATATTCGCAATACAAGATGGCATATTTTGAAAGTAACAAGTTATGTGATGCCTATAGCAAGGGCCCCATGAATTGAACCCACAGGGTAAATACTACAATGAGGACTGAATTTCAAAGATGGGCAAAACAGAGCAGGAAGAACAGTTGGACCTTACAAACAGGCAACAAAACAGGAGGAGTTTAGAGCATGTCACCCCAAAATATGTTGCTTCAATGTATTGATTATTTTAAATTAAAGGCATTGAGAAATAGCAGACATGGGAAGGGCACTCTGACCCTCTTTATTCCTGAAAACAAGGGATAAAACTCCCTCATAGAAGGTGACTTCCCTGTACTCGGCAGAAAAGAAGAGAAAGGGAATTGAGGAATAGATGTGATATGACCTAAACATTCATTCCTAAGGGGTTGTAGACTTTGGTCATCATATCCTTCTTACTCTGGGGTTGTTGCATGTGTCCATTCACAGTTACCATTGGGCAAGGGAATGTCAAGAGGCACCCAAGTTGACCACCTGTGCTCCACCTGTATTCTTCCTCATCTCTACTGTGTGAAAGCAGTCCCATCTCTTCCTGCTAATCAGAGTCAAGTATCCTTGGTTGCCTGCCCCTGGGTGCAAAGGGTTAAAAATGCCCTACTACTAAATATCTTCTAGTTCAATATATCAGTGTTGTACCCCCTGGCAAGAGAGAAAACCTTAAAGACTAGGACTGCTAACTCTGCCCAGCCCAGAGTTGTGCGAGGTGAAACACAATGTTCCCCAGTGGGTCATTGGGAGTGATTGTAAATGAAGCTGTTCTTCCTTTCGCCCTTTGGTTCCCAGATCCAGATAGCTTTCCTATTGGAAACACACTGCCATACAGAGATCTCTGACTTAGTGCCTATACTGTATCCTGAGGAATGGTGCACCTTCACTGTAGAGTATTGTCTTTCAGCTGCTGATTTAGCTGTTACTTCAGTAGGCCTTTCCAGTACTCTATAAGGCCAGCTTCGTGTAAATAGTCCAGTATGTGATACAACAATTAGATTTCATGGATATGGGCCCACTTCTGTACCTCATTCTCTGTGAAGTGGGTTTTTTTTTTTTTTTTTTTTTTTATGAATATTCTGCTGGATGGGATTCTTTGCTTATAGAGTGAGCACTGCTAGTAGAGTCATTGCAGATAAGAAAGGCCAGGTTAGTATCCTCTTTGTGTTCAATCCAAGTCTGGGAGCAGCCTGGAAAGGCATGGCCTTCGATCAATTCCATAGTGGATCCAAAAGTGTGGCGGTTGAAAGGTGTCTGTCATCCATGCTTCACGCAGCAGGTGTTTTTGAAAGGATGTCTGAGTGGGTCACCTCCATGACTGCCACACTGAGGCAAAATGGCTTTCACAGAGTCACATAATGAGGGGCAGCAATGTTTACACTACTTGTTTCACACCGTGTCCCTTTGGAGAAATGTAGAATGAAGGGTTCGTTCACACTTAGAATTATATTTGAAGGAGAGTCCATCTGAATTTGTGAAAAATCTAAATAATAAACAGTATTTTAAAGAAATGCTTTAATTTAAATCAAAAACAATATATTAATCTTACACCTAGTAGTGTACTCATTGAATGCTGACAAAGTGTTTTTAAGAAGACTCATAAGTTAATAGGGAAAACTTATTTTTAATTAGTAATATCCATTTGCCTATAATAATTTGTTGAAACGTCAAGAAAAGTTGGCCTAGCAAGACCTCTATGTCCATAGCGTTCTATATGGATAGTGTAAAGGTTATTGCAGCCTAGTCAATGTCAACAAGTTAATAAATTTTATATCAGTATAAAGTAATTACTTTTTATTATACTGAAATGACTTGTCCAAGATTCGCATTTTAAAGGCATTGTGAGCTCACTTCCTGCAGTCTCAAGCTCTTACATATGAGTGACTATGGATTCATTTGTAGAACCAACAAAATAGGTGAATAGGAAATCAAACTCAAAATAATTTCAATCCCTTGCCAGGGTACTTAAAAGAAACTCTCCATAGCCAAACACTGTTGCTGGTAATAAAAAGTTGCAAGCTGTCACTGAATTCTGCTTTCCTGGCAGCACATCTCAGTGATGTACTGATTGATAAAGACTCAGATAATCAAATCAAAAACTCTGCAGGTAGTTATTCTCAGAGGCCTTAAGGATTTCATTGTGCCGTATCAGGAAGCCATCGGAAGGTTTCTTGGTAAGATCTTAGGAAAAAAAGAATTAAGTACTTATTTGAAGCATAAACTCAAGGGCATCATTATATGAGTATCTGATCCATCTATATTAGTAATGGCAGCTTATATGGGCCGGGCACTCCTCTAAGTATTTTATGTATGGTAACTCAATTAAATATCACGGCAAATCTATGAAGTAGGATACAGTGTCATTCCCACTTGCAGATGAGGAAGCTGAGTAGAAAGAAGCTAAATAATCTGCCTATCTTAGTGAGTTTGGGCTGCTTTAAAAAAAATATCATAGCCCAGTGACTTAAACAGCAGGCATTTATTTCTTACAATTCTGGAGGCTGGGAAGTCCAAGCTCAGGATGCCACCATGGTCACGTTCTAGTGAGAACGCTCTTCCTGGTTAGCAGACTACTGTATCCTTACAGAGTGGAGAGAGTCTCTTCTTATAAGTACTATTCCCATTCATGAGGGTCCAATGTCACGATCTAATTACCACCTAAAGGCCCCCGCCTCTAAACACCCTCACATTGGATTTTAGGTCTTCAGCATTTAGTCCATTGCACTGCCCAAAGTCCTATAGCTAGTAAATGTCAGAACCAGGATTCCAACCCAGTCAGTCTAACTTTAAAGTCTATGCTTTTAACCTCTATACTCTATCTGCCACTGAAATGGTCAGCTGGTTTTCTGGCTAAAATATCCTGTTTCCAAGATATGTTTGGAAGGACAATGCCATCATCATTCACCTCCTGAATTTCCTTTTTCTGTGCTCCCAAGCTGACCAATGCTTTTTCTTAAAGACACAAATTGTTGTATTATATGAATTAATATGTTGTATGAAGTCATTGTTAAACATTCCAGGCCTGAGAGTCATTCTGTTGCCTTTACATATGTTTTTTCTTTGCTTCATAATGGGTAACATGAAATTCAAAAGCTATAGGAGCCAGGCAGGTAACATAAATGAGTAAAGTGGCCTGGTATAAGACAACAGGATAGTGAGGACTTTGGCAAACCACTACTCATTCCTCACTTGGCTTCAGCTGCCCTGTGCAAATGTGGACCCAATCAGAAGGACCAGACCTTCTGATTTTCCAAGAAATGACAGAAATCTTCATTTTAGTTAACTCCTTTTGTTTTAATGTTGAAAAGTAATTAAAAATTTTTTTTAACATTTATTCATTTTTGAGACACAGAGAGATAGAGCATGAGTTGGGGCGGGGCAGAGAGAAGGAGACACAGAATCGGAAGCAGGCTCCAGACTCTGAGCTGTCAGCACAGGGCTGGATGCGGGGCTCAAACTCACGCACTATGAGATCATGACCTGGGCTGAAGTCTGATGCTTAACCAACTGAGCCACCCAGATGCCCAGAAAACTAATTTTTAAAATTTTAATTGTTTTTCACACCAAATAAGGCATATCTGCTTATTATTAATTTTATAATTTAGAGAGTAGCTTTAGAGAGTAATTTTTATTCCTTTATTCAACCAGCATTTATTGATAATCCATTATGTTTATTTACAAAATTTAAAATTTTTATGTCCTTTCCTACAGAAGTATCTTATACTCATATGTGCAAAAATATACAAGTATGTGCCAATGCAGCATTATTTGCAAAATGGAAATCTCATCAGGGCAGGAACTTTGTATTATTCACTTCTAGAACAGTCCTGGAATTAGAGTAGGAACTAAATATGTGTGTGATATATATATATATCACACACATATACACATACCTTAAATTTCATCAACACAATGGGATAAATTATGGTCCCTCTGCACAGTGAAATACTGTGTAACAGTTAAAGAAAAATGAAGAATTCTTTAAGACATATTTTCAGCATAAAAAGCAAGTTGCAGATGTTCCATTTGTACTGAAGGAAAATTAAGCATATATATATGCATACATATGTAAGTAGATATTAAAGGCTTTACAAAGTTACATCCTAAGCTGTTAACAATGATACTTCTGATGAGAAAAAATGGGAGATAGGACTTCTACTCTTTGATTCATATACATCTATGTTGTTTGACTTAGATGAATATATGTGTGTTACTTGTGTATTTTCAAAGGCTAAATATTTAGCCCCATTAATAAATAAATGAAATAAAATAACCATATAATCTCATTTCTTAACTGTCAGGTTAGCAAAGATTTCAAAGAAGAAAAGCTGGTGAAGATACCAATGTCGGCAAGAATACGGGGAAAGGAACAATCTCATGCTTGGTTGCTGGAGAAGTAAGTACAATTGTTCTAGAGGGCAATTGGGGACTACACATTAAGTCTTTAATGTGCATGTGCTCTAAGCATTCCCATCTCTAGGAATTTATCTTAAGAAGATAATTGTACAGTAATACAGAAGTGTATATACCAGAATATTCCTCGTGATGCTGTTTATAGTATTAAAAAATGGAAAACAAATTGAATATCAATAATTAGGAGGCTGGTTAAATAAATGTACCATGATAAATATACCACAGTATACCCATACGGTAGAAGATCATGTGTCATTATAAAGAGTGATGTATACATATATTTGTTAGTATGCAAATATAAGCATGAAATGTAGTGTAATTGCATTAACATACAAAAAGTACACATGGGCATATATATGGGAGACAGTGCAGAATCACAGTTAAATACTTGTACTCTGGAGTCAGACTCCCTCAATTTGAATGTCAGAACTGCTACTTACTAAGCTTGTTACTTTGAGTCACTTAACTGAAACTAACTTTCTTTCTTTCTTTCTTTCTTTCTTTCTTTCTTTCTTTCTTTCTTTCTCTCTTTTAGTTTTGTTATCTGTAAAATGGGATTAAAATATGATCTACCACACCTAGTTGTTGTAAGAATTAAGTTAAATGGACCATCATAATTACATAGTCTATTGTTATTTTACATAAAGAGAGATCTGGAAAAAAATCATCAACGTGTTGGTGGTGGCAGTCTTTGGGTGGTAAAATTGAATTGAATTTTTGATTCCATATATATACCTTTCTGTATTGTTTTGGTTTTCTAAAATTAATGCAAATGTTTGTAAATAAAGTCAATGATAGTTGGAAGAAGAGATGATTGGTAGAATGGAAGGAGGGCGGGAAGAGAGATGGGATACCTGACTGCTTCAGGGTTGGTCTCACAGGGAGCCAATTTTCTGGTGAAGTTACAGAAAAGTATGAAGAGTAGATCCATAGATCTTCAGCTCCATAGATTTTAGAAATCAACTTTACTATTTATCCAATGTAGACCAGATGGTAGGGAACTGATGGAAGCTACGTAGTTTCATGGAGGACTCATTAATAAACCAGAATGTATATGAGTCAGCTGATTCTTTTGCCACTAGGAAGACACAAATTAGAAATATTCTTTCATCAAAACATTGCTTGATAAATTAAGACCACAATGAGATACCACTACATACCCACTAGAATACCTGAAGTTATAAAGACTAACGTTACTAAGTGTTGGCAAGGATATGGATAAACCAAAACTTTAATACACTGTTAGTAAGAATACAAAAATGGTACAGCCTCCTTGTAAAACAGTTTGTCAGTACCGTATAAAGTTAAGCATAATTTACCTTTTGACCCAGCAATTCCAGTCCTAGGTATTTACCCCAGAGAAATAAACACACGTGTCTATGCACAAAAAACAAAACAAAAACAAAAACAAAAACAATGTGAATGTTCGTAGCATTATTTATAATAAGAAAATGAAAGCAACCCAATCTCCATCAAGCGGTAAGTGGAGAAACAAATTATACCATGGAATAGCGCTCAGCAATACACACAACATGAACGAATTTCAAAAACAAGCTACAGTGCATTAAGTATGATTTCCTTGATATGAAATTCTAGAAAAGGCAAAGCTACCAGTGACAGAAAGGGAATCAGTGTTGCCTGATGTCAGTGGTGAGGAGAGGTCATTAAGGGCAAAAGGCCTTGAGGAGACATTTTAGTGTGAAAGTGCTGTTCTATATATTGCCAGTAACAGTAGTTATGCAATTACCAAAATTCATCAAACTATACAGTTAAAATTGGTTAAAATTTTTATATGTAATTAATACCTTAAATTATTGGTAAGTTACTGGTAAGGATAGAGTTCATTTTTATTATCTGATAAATTATATCCCATTAATTCACTTTCTCAAAATGCGTATCTGTATATGAATAAGTATATGTACTATAGGAATTAAACTTTGAAGGAGACTAGAATGTCTACATCCATTGGTGGAGACATCCTTTTCTTTCATTCTTTTCCCCCAATAATGGGGAGTTCTGGAATTCTATATCAAAGATGTTTTAGGAGTGGCTATGTAGTTAAAAGTGTGTTTGTATAGTAAGCATACTCTTATTTAAGTTGTGAGTTTATTTGAGGCTAGTGTTAGATATTATAGAGGAGCTAAAGCCTCCTAAATCATCTTTAGTGGCACTTACATTTTTGAGTATTGTATTGATGTCAGGCACTAGTCAGTTAAAAATATATGAAAGAAAATTTGCATTACACATTAATATTATCAGCAGCATACATTAAAACTTTGCCTGAAGGGTAAGACTTTATTTCTGCAGATAGTTAATTTCTTCACTATTCTGTTTTTCTTCTCATTGATGAGTTTTACTGGATTCAATTTCATAGAGAAGGATAACAGTAATGTATATGTTGATTTTATTGCCAAATTCTGACAATTATTTACATTTAGACCCTTTATCCCTTTCAAGTCTTCATGTGTATATTCAACCATTTTAAATGTAGTACCAACTCACTGTTTATCCTGTGTCCTTTTTATGGACTTCTGACCATATCAAAGGTTGAAAAGGTATTCCAGTATTTTCCTAACAATATGTTTTGGAGTCGGCTTACCTGAATTTGAATTTTGGTTCTGAGATATTGGTTTGTAATTTCAGCAAGATGTTTTTCCTTGATCTGTAAAAGAGGGATATCTATGCTTACCTTATGAAATGAAGATTAAATATATATAAATGCACTAGTCATGGGGCGCCTGGGTGGGTCAGTTGGTTGAGCAACTGACTTTGGCTCAGGTCATGATCTCATGGTCTGTGAGTTCAAGCCCCATGTCAGGCTCTGTGCTGACAACTCAGAGCCTGGAGCCTGTTTCTGGTTCTATGTCTCCTCTCTCTGTTCCTCCCCTGCTTGCACTCTGTCTCTCTCTCTCTCTCTCAGAAAAATGAATAAACATTAAAAAAAAATTTTTTTTAATAAATGCACTGGTCACAATATCTGTCACATGCAAACTCTTAAGCAAACAGTACAAATGATAGAACAATATTTATAACAAGCCATGAAGGAATGAAGATAAATTCATATAAAAATGCTCACTTAGTCTAAAAGGAGGTAAGAAAAAAAGAGTAAAAGGAGAAGAGAAAAATGAAACAAAACAATAAGCTGGTAGATTTAAATCTAACAATATCAGTAATCACATTAAATGTCAATGTCCAAACACTTAAAATACAGGTTGAAAGATTCAGCAAGAAAGCAAGACCCAACTACCCTGTTTACAAAAAACACTGTTTAAATATGAAGTCATAGACAAATGAAAAGTAAAAGGATGGAAAAAAGATATATACTATGCAAACACTGGTCAAAAAAAAGCTATATACATATATATGAGAAAATGTAGATTTCAGAGTAAGGAATAAAATTAGTCTCTCTGCTTCCTCAGATCTCCAGTCCCCAGATCCCTTCCTGTGAGGCAACACATTACCCATTTTTCTGTATCTTTCCAGAATGAGTTTATGAATATATAAGCATATATCACTTTTATTTTTCACCAAGGGGAGCATACTGTATTCACTGTCGTCTACTTTGTTCTTCCAAATATATCTAGGACATTATTCTGTATCACTACATATGTATTTATCTCATTCTTTTTAACTGCTGTATGGTAAAGTATAGGGGGAAGAAAAGTATTAACTAAACTATGGTAAAGTCTGTTTTTTGGAAGGTCTCCATCAAGAACACTAGTGCTCCAAATTCTAGCTAACATGGCTAAGTGAGACTCCTCCAAAATATGATTGGGATGTAACTAATTTAAAGAACTCGGGACACCTGCATCTCCAGCATATTCAAACCTAAAGTCAATATCCTGACATGTTACACTCCCACTGAGTCACTCCAACTCACATTTCTACCAGTTTGTTACTTTTTGAGGACACCATCCTCCACCTACTTAGTATTCAAGGTAATTCTTAACTTCCCCTTCTCCCTGATGTTTCCCCAGTCTGTAACCAAGTCTTATAGATTGTGCTCTCAAGGTGTCTCAATAAGTTGGCGATGGATGATGAAATTCTTGAAGTTCATTGTTACCTATTCAATGCACTGGAACTAAGACTAGTATCTGCATCCAGTTCCAATCTCCATTGCCAGATGTTTTGTCTATAAAATTGCATCACAGGACTTAAGAGGTTTCTTAAGTGATAAATTGATGTTTTTAATATTCCCTATTCAAAAAGTTTATTTCCATATTCTTTCTTTATAATTTTATTTATTGCTATTCTTATTTAGGAAGATATTTCGGTCTGGTGGGATATACAGTTTTATAATTATAGTGTGGTATTATGGGTCTTCTTTTGACAAGCTCCGAGTACTTTAACAAGTTCTGTTTCATATATCCTAATAATATCCCTTTGAAATAGGTTGAAGAAAATATTTTCTTTTCAATTTACTAATGAAAGAACAAAAACAGATATATCAGGTGATTAGTGCTTGGCTACACAGTGTGTTAGTGACCAAGCTGGGACTGGAACCCAGGTTTCCTGACTTTCAAGCCAGATTATGTGTTTCAGAATCATAAAACTGTCTACTCTGTAATTTTGAAAAAGTAATGGTGTATACTCTCACACATTCTGAATTTCTAGAGCTGTAATAATAATTTGTTAAAAAAAGAAAACAATCTTCCTTAGAGAATCTCACTGGAAAGGAACAGTTCTCAAGAAATGTAGAGAATACATATTCAACCACTGATTTTCTTCATTAAGCACTTCTCTGTGAAATGAACTTAAAATGTGATGACATCAGATTCAATATTACACCTATTTTTATTCCCCTAAAATATTGTCCAAACATATAAATGCCCTAGACTCTAAATCAATCATTTGAAAGTGGCCAACCACAGCTTTGAAAATATTTGGAGCATCATAAACATCATGCCCATCTGTCATTTCTTTCTCATCATGGAACATATATAGCCTACAATCATTCAGAGCAATATCTCATGGCTCAGGTAAAGCCTTATGAATAACTTTCTCTGTTCAGCTGTGCAATTCTGAGTAATTAGATGAATTCAAAAGTCCAACAAACTAAATTCTAAAAGGTGACTCAATGGCAGCAGGAATAGTTAAATAAACTAGTTTATTTTAATGGAAAACCTGATATTTCTTTGAAGTAGAGCAATTTGCAAGAAGAACTGGAAAAACTAGCATATGAAAGGAGAATTTAAAGTTGGAGCATTTTCTTTGCAATTGTAGAATACATTAGAATTTGATTGAACAACGTTTTATTTGTGGTCCTTTTCCCTTTGAGCTTTTATTTCATCAATAAGATTTCTGCATGTTGGTGTTGTTTTTTGTAGAAAATTTTAGTAGGTTACCAAAATTTTATTGTGTTTAGCAATGTGTACATTGGATTATGTGCTTACATATTTCTAATATTGTTTTTCATTTCTCATCTGTGCATCTCAGCCCATACACACAGGATACATACTCTGCACATACCTGCAAGATAAGTGATATTTGAAAATTATTTAAGTATGAGGAAGGAGAACATATATAGTTGGTATGATTTAATTTATCTACAATAAAAAACATGACAAATGAAATAGGTGAGATTTTTAAGCAAGCAAAATTTAGTATATAAACATTGATGGAATGAAAATAATAAGCGATGTTTGATGATGAATAGACAGTGAATACTTAAAATAATTTATCATGAAATTGGCATTATAATTCTAGAAATTAAACAAAAGAATATTCTTCTGTATCTCCTTACAAACATTTCTTTTAATTTTTCCATATTTAATTTTTGTTTGCACATACACATAATTTTAACATAATTATTTTGAGTACATGTAATTTTGTATTTTGACTTGGAAAAATGAATGCTTTTTACAGGTAAGAAGTTCTTTGGAAAATTGTAGTGGGTATTAATTTGATTCAATATCTCAAAATATTGATAATAAAAATATTTAGGAAGAATCTTTCTCTAAAATCTCAAATATTTTTAAAATAAAAGATGGAGTGGGCATCAGGGTGGCTCAGTCAGTTAAGCATCCGACTTCAGCTCAGGTTGATCTCATAATTCGTGAGTTCGAACCCCACATCAGGCTTATGCAGACAGCTCAGAGCCTGGAGCCTGCTTCAGATTCTGTGTCTCCCTCTCTCTCTGCCCTCCCCCTCCTCATGCTCTGTCTCTCTCTCAAAAATAAATAAACATTAAAAAAAAATAGAGAGAAAAAAGATGGAGTTATAAATTAATAAAGAACACATAAATTAACCTACCTGATTTATTTATAGGATTTTCTTTCTTTTTCTTTATCACTGACTCCTTTGCCTCTCTCAGGCAAAAGGAAATTTATATGTCCTTAATTCTGCTCTCTTTTAAAATGCATATGAAGTGTTGTCATTCAGTTGAAATATTCTAATGCTATTATTGCAGAATACTAATGTGTGTGAATAGATGGGAATATTTTGCCCATATAAGTTAGACCTAATTGAATATTCATTATTAATTTTGTATCTTACAGAAAAGACTCTTGTTTCCTAAGGCTTATCAAGACTTTTCAAGACTACCTGATTTCCATCCATTGGCAAAATTGCATCTACTAGATGTAGTAGCTTTTGTTACTGTTCACTAAATTTTCTAGTTTCCTTCCCTATGGAGTCCCTTGCTGAGAGACCATCCATTGCTGCTCAGTGATCATGTGATTTGTTCTGGCCAATGAAATGAGCAGGGGTGACAGAATTCACTTCTGGGAAGAACCCTTAAGAGCCAGCATACAGTTTCAAGAGACTGGCCATCATCAGTCATTGCTCCATAAGCCTAAGTCTTGAAACAGAGCCTTTAGCTGTTTAGGGATGGACACTTACCATCATTGAGAAGTAAACCTTTCTTGTTGCAAACCACTGAGATTTTAAAGATCACTGAAATTAGGAGGCCACTGAGTTATCTCAAGGAATATGTAATCCTGCCAATTTACATGAGCAGCAACCTGGCAAGCATGTGTAGGAATGGTTTCTAAAGGTGATAGATCAAAGAGAATTAACTGTGAAATTGAATTAGGCAAAATTTACCTTATCCTAACACTTACAAAACTAGCAATTTTTTTTACTTGTAGTCACTTTTCATGATTCTCAAATAGGTTTAGTTTACAGACCTCTTTGATGCAAAGACACAGAAGACTGTATTTGCCAAAACTTAAATTCTCACATACTTACTCTTGGCTATGTGATATTTAACATCTCATACAGCATTCCTTCCCAGATATGGGAGGCTAGGTAAGATATCCCTCCAGGCAGTGCCATTGCACCTTGTGCTTTCCAGTTATAATATATTAAATGTCTATTTTCCCTGCTACAATCTTTGTTTCATGAAGGCAAAGAATGTCCTGTTCTATTGTACCAGTCAGGCTAATGGCAGGAAACTGGAATTTGAAAGAAATTGAATGAAAGGACTTTTTTTGCACGTTATTGGCAAGATTAAGTAATCACCCAGGGATGTTGAGACACCCAGGAACTAGTAATATCAGGAAGAAAATAGTATCTGTATGTCTGAAGGAAAGAAAATGGTACAGTTAGATTTTTTTGTAGACTAGAACAATAGAACAATAGAACAACAATAGAACAATTGTTCTATTGTAGAACAATAGAAGTGGAGTCACTCAATAGGAGCCACAATAATACATCATACTTCCACAATAGTACACCAAAAAAAGGAAATCTCTGGGGAAGAAATACCCTGGTCTCTTTCTCCATCTCCTACCAGGAGCCTCCCACTGACTGAATCTCACAGAAGGTCAGAGGATGAGGAAGGCTGTTGATATAGCTCACAGAGATCAGCTCCTTACGGACAGAGAGCAAAGCAGAGAAGGATGAAGGATGGGACTTGGGAGGGCAAACAGAAGAATGTACATACCTCTTTATTGATACATTTCCAGTTCCTGCTTGTTTGCCATGTACATAAGAAGTGCTTAAAGATATGTGATGAATGAGAGAATGAATAATGAAAGGCAAAGTAATCTGAATGCTAAGATGCAAGCTGCATTTCTTATTTTTTTAGGGAATTATTTTACTTCAACAGGTTGTTTTCTCATTGAATGTTGTCATAAGGTCCTTTCAGTTATTGGTATTAAATACTTATAAACCGCATTTTGAACTCCTATGAAGAACACCGAGAAGTAAAGTAACTGGGGAAGCATTGTGAAAGAGATCATATTGGCATGCAAAAATGAAGTGGCTCAATTTGAACAAGTTTATTGAGAAGTTAATTAAGTAAAGAGGGTAAGTCATAAGACGTAATTCATGGCATGCAGTGACAACACAATTACTCAAGTAATCGCTGGTATTGATACTGGCTGGAATGTCAGCTGGTGCAAGGCATTAGGAAATTATGTGGTTGTTTCATTTGATCACCATGGCAACAATGATAATTAAAAGATTCAGAGATAGGTTGGCTATCTCTTTGTTGTAGAGCTTATAAGAAAGAAAAAGTCATGCCTAGTGCTTGAACTCTTAAACCAGAACATGAAAGCAATATCAGAAAGTTTCTACAGAAGTTTTAAGGAAGATTTTCTAACCTAGGATACACATTTAGAATTCATGTTTCTTATGTTATATTTCTTATGTAGGGGCATTTGTTGGGAAGAAATGAAACACTGACATTTGGAATGGAACATTTAGGAAGGCATAGATGAGGCTGAGAATTTAGAATTTCTGATTGTCTTGAACCTGCTTAAAGAGTGAACGCAGCTCTCTTCCATTGTCTGAAAAACCAGTTTTTCCTTGCAAATAAACTTTTCAGTAACTTCTGTTCTCCTCAAGACACTCCTCCCTCATTCAACGCCCCTTACCACCTTTAGGTCTTTAAAGAGAATTAAATACTAGTGTAACCCTGAGGGAAAACTGCAAGATTGACTCTGGGAGGAGATCATTTTACCAATTTGTATAAGCAAGAATCTGGCAGGCATGAATTAGGTTGAATTCTAAAGAGATTACAGTTAAGGGGAATGAACTGTAAAACTGAATTAGGACAGTGGTTTTCAAAGTGTGGTCATTGGGCCAAGCCAGCATCAGTTGTCACCTGAGAACCTGTTAGAAATGCAAATTCCCCAGTCTTACCCTAGACCTATTGAATCAGAAACTCTAAGGTATGGGACCCAGAAATCTGTTTTAACAAATCCTCTAGGTGATTCTACTACAGGTTAAAGTTTGAGAACCACTGGAATATGCTAAATGTATATATGTGGCCTCTACTAGGATTTGAGGTTTAGTATTTTAGCTAGGAAGTTGGGAGTGAGTCTAATGGTTAGCTGGTTAATGGAAGCCTGGACTTAACCGTTGCTCATGGTCAATGAGGTTAAGATTACAAGTCTACCCTGACAAAATGTAGAAGATGAAGTTTGATGCTTTAGAGAAATGAGAACAGATTTAAAACGTGCAATTTGCTCTACCATCCTCTTACCTTCCGTACCCCCAGAACACCCTGAGGAAACTTCTTTCATTCAAAGCATATTAAAATGCACTGGTGAGAGTAACAGCCACATCCATGAAAACCTCTGTGGTGGCTGTCCCTAGCAGCTGATGATGGACATGGGTGATGTTGCCATGAAAATGACACCCTGATTTGAGTAGAAAAAAAAAAGGGATCCCAGAGTAGTAGGGCCAAGTGTCCGTTCTTAACTGTGAGTCAATGTGGCACAATTATCCTAAAAGGATATAGTTTCCAGAGTTGCAATCAGAGTGTTTTGACTCACATGGACATGTGCCCATAACTAAGTGATCATAAGGTCACTGGGAATTGAATAGATGGGCAACCTTCTAAGGTGTTTCTTGACTTGTTACAAAATAAAAAGTGACTTAGGTTGTCATAGTGAGAATTCTTAGTCTCATACCCATCTTCCAGACTTAAGCCAACTCACAGATTTAAAGCCCTTTTAATTAAGGAGCAGGCCAGGTTCTTTTGAGGAAGAACGTGGCCTGCAATATGGCCATAAATGGAGCCATGGGTTTTCCAAATAAAGCTACCAAGTCACTTACCAGGATACTTTTTCTGGGGGAGAGAAATTTTCAGGTCTTCTGGAGATTTTTAGATACTGCCTCTGAGATAATGCTAGGTCTTAGGATGTAAAACACCATCATGTTCCAGTAGTCAGAGTATGGACTTATGGAGATCAATGGATATAAAAAGGCCTGACTCCATTCTGCCTGAAAGTGGCTCCATAAGTCTGCTGACCCCCTGTGGTTATTTGCACAATTTGTGAGTCTATTTTAAAATAGTTTTGTTTTTTTTTTTTTTCCTCAGCTGAGGCACCAGCTTAGAAACACTGGTGATTTTGGGTTGCTGTAGAGTGCTTTCAACTAACGGGAGACATATATTGCCATCCTTCCATAGCCAGAATCTAGAGGTTGAGGAACCAAAAGGTGGAGGTGGGAGCTATCTCTTTCACTATTATATATTTCACTTAAAGGTTCAGAAGTTTTAGAAGTCCTAATTCCCAAGGTAGGACAATTTCTGCCAGGAAACATAGTTGCTGTTTCATTACCTTAGAAGCTGAGACTATCCTTTGGCCATTTGGGGCTTCTCATGCTGAAGAACCGACAGGAAGACCTTACTCTACTGAATAAGGTAATTGGATCCAGTTGCCATGGGGAAATTGGGTCACTGTGATACAGTAGGGGCAAGAAGAGTATGGCAGAACTAACAGGTTTCACTGAAGAACCTCTTCCTATTCTATAAGAGTAGTCAATGGAAATTGGAATTCAATAAAGACAGCACTACTAAAGATTTTAAATCATGGGAATAAAGGTTTGGGTCACCCTACCAAGGAAGAAACCCCAATCAGCAAAAATACAGGGTAAAACAAGTGATGGATATCATCTTAGGTCTCATGATCAGTTATAGAATCTGGTATTATAGTGGCTGTATCTTATGTTAATTTATGTTTTCTTTTTCCTCTTTGCTACTGAATATGAAAAGTTCTGATGGGAGGTAAATTATAATTTAAGTTTTAGAAAAGGGCATGAATGAACTGAAATTATTCCATGATTACAGAATAGTTGATGGGATTTAGTATCACTTTTGTGTGGAGAGCAAGAGTTGCTTCATAAAAGGGCAGAAATACATGCTGGGAGGCAAAGGGCAAACTGTGCTGGTTGCTTTCTGACTTTTCTTCCTTCCCGTGTATCAATTAGCTATTGCTGCATAACAGATTACTTCCACATCTGATACCTTAAAACAATAATTCTTTATTATCTCACAGTTTCAGTGGGGCAGAAACCTAGACATAGCTTAGCTACGTCCTCTGGCTCAGGATCTCTCAGAGGGCTGAAGACTCATGCAAAGACTTGACTAGTGAGAGATTCACTTCCAAGCTCACTCGCATGAATATTGCCAGGATTCAGTTCCTCAGGGCATCGTTGGGCTGAAGACCTCAGCTCCTTGCTAGGCTTGAGGCTTATCTCATTTCCTTGCCATGTAGGACTCTCCATAGGGAAGTTTGTACCCTGGCAATTGGCTTCCCATAGAATGAGCAAGTGAGAGAGCAAGAGAATATCCAAGATGGAAGCTGAAGCTAGGAGCCAGGATGGAACCATATCACGGAAGTGACATTCTAACACGTTTGTCATATTCTTTTCATCAGAAGTTTGTGACTATGTCCATCCCACTTTCAAGGGGAGGCTATTACACAAGGGAATGAATACCAGAAGGCGGGGATCATTAGGAGCTACCTTAGATGCTACTTCTCATAACCCCAATTCATTCTCTGCCTTTATTTGGATCTTAGTTGGACTGCATCAGTCAGGTTCTTGCCCTCTGGCTTTCTGTTGGGTTTTGCCAATGAGAGTTCTAGCAGGAGAATAAAAGATGAAAGAGAAGTCAGAATATTTCTTTCCCTGCTTTCTGCCTTCATGCTGTGTGTCTGGCTGTACTTTTCTGCCTTATGGCCCTGCTTCCCTGGCTCTAGCCCTCCCTGAATACTGGTAACACCATTTCCTTGCTTGGGAGGTTTAGGCCTGGGGACATTTTAGGCTTCCCATATTTGCCAGTGTCTGGACACCTCAGTATCCCTTGCTGATTCTTCACTTCTGCACACACCTCTATAAATGATCTTTCCATTGAATTTAAAAAAATGTTTATTTACTTTTGAGAGAGAGAGAAGGAGAGTGCATGCATGAACGGGGAAGGGGCAGAGAGTGAGAATCCTAAGTAGGCTCCATGTTGTCCGTACAGAGTCCAGTGCAGGGCTTGATCCTACAAACTGTGAGATCAGAACCTGAGCCAAAATCAAGAGTCAGACGCTTAACTGACTGAGCCACCCAGGTGTTTCCCTGCTAGCATCTTGAATGATACATATCTCTTAAGGGAAGAGATTATATATTGATATTTTTTTAGTCCTTCTGTTTAACATGGTAGGCACTTAGTCAATGTTGGATGATTAAGTAGATGGATGGACAGATGAACCTAGTTTGAGTGTTATGAAAGAAAGGAAAGAGAAAATATTTTTAATTATATGAAAATTCTTCACTGACGCAGAATAGGCCTTGTATGTTTCATCTGAGACCATAAGGAAAAAAAGAATTAAGTGATCTCTAAAGAGAAATGGCAATTTAAAAAGTTTTAAAGAATTTTTATTCTGCCAGAGAAAGAGAAACTAATAGAGAAACTTATTTAAATCAAGCCACCGAGTCTTCAGCATTGTAAGGGAAATTGTTTCAGAGGATTATCAAATTTATGAAGGCAAATGCATACTGAATTAGCTTAATATGAAGTAACCATAACCAAAGGGTGTGGTGATTTTTATACCATTCCTAAGCAGTTAAGATTATTCCAGCCATATGTGTCATTAAAAAACTTTTACCAGTGATTTTTAAATTTATGTTAATAATCAAGGGCCATTAAGCTGATGTTTGAAAATATTTACAGTGTTAGGCATAAAATACTTCACAACAAACCATACTGTGTTCTAAATTTCAATGTACAAAAAGCAAGGAACGTTGACCCTTTGAAGAAAGACAACTAAGAGGATTTACTATGTTAGGTGACCTCATCTGCAACAGGTAATATTGTAGAAGTCTGGCATTTTTACAACTTACTTTGTGAGGGAAAGGTACCATATTCTCTCAGATCTTGGCTTGTATCCCTTTGCCACTATAGTATAAAATATCTTAGTGTGCTGGGTTTTAATCGTCAATACAATGCACATCCTGAAGACCATCTGTTTTCATTCTGTAATGTGGGCTATAGCAGCCTTGCAAATAATTTTCAGAAATTGACTTACTTAGTATTTTTCCTACCTGCCCTCACCTCAGGAGACATATGCTTGAGCAGTAAATTCATAGTCTTTATTACCCCTAGGCCCACATGATTACTTACAGTGGGCAAGTGAATAAGGGAATATTTGCAAGGCCCATGTAAAGGTGATGAGGAAGAGCAAAATTTAAGGGAGACTCCAGGTGACTCAAAAACATTTTATTAGTGGAAAATTATTTGTTTAAATGTATTTTTGTATAACCCAATTACAGAGCTAGTTTATGTCTTAAGAAATATCTAGGAGTACCTTTTCTTGTCTTAATTGGCAGTTTTACTGGCACAGCGTTGACAACAGCCCTCATTAATACAACATTCATTGCACTTAAAGAAACCTAAGATGGTATGCTGTGGGGTGTAAAAATACCTCAAACAACTCTGCACCTTCTTCCCAACATTTGCAATCAGTAAAATCAAAAAGTTGAGAGAAATTAATAAAGTGACAGAAACCAATAATATTCAAAAAGAAACTCTAACACTAAAAACCTCAACTTCTTAATTAGGTCCTCTCTTCCATTTTGAACACACGCATGCACAGGCCTACATATATCTTAAAATCAGCATATTCAAGGATATACTCATTTTTACAGACTTGAACTGCCTTACATATCCCCAAAGAGGCCAAGGGTCTAGGAAATTGTTCAGTTAACAGAGAGCCAAGAATTCTTTTAATTAAAAATATTTGTAATCAACCTCCCAAGTGGGTAATAAAATATGTGACTGTGAAACAGGCAAAATAAAAAAATCACAAATCCATTTATTTTCCCCAAATCAAAACATTATATTGAGAAATCTGTTACTCACTCACCTGCCAAGTTCTAAGATTAGAAATCTTTGTTTTTGCTGTAACAGTTGATGCTACTGAAAGCTGCTAAGTCGCTTGAGGAACCTGTTCGCTGTTCTATTTCAGATGTTTCTTCTTCAGTAACTTTTTAATTAAAAGCTTTACAGATCACCCTAAACTTAGAGTCATAAGAACAATGCTTTCAGATTTTTTTCCCTCCTGTGTGTGTACATTTGTAATTCTCCAGATCTCTTAAGATATGTACTGTCGTGCAGGCTAAAATAAAGCTACAAGTACAATCAATGTCTGCCTCAGTTCTCTAATTATCTCATGGATTTCTACCCTTGTATTAATTAGCTTCTCAACTTCTTGACTCTGTGACCATGTAGTTCCTTCTTTCAGTATCATCTGCTCTCAGTATTGTTCATAGTTAAAAAATCAATCAGTCAATCTTTTTCTATAGATTTCATCTGAACACGACTTGACCAGTCACTACAGCCATTAGTCACCATCTCATTAAGACACTACTTTATGCATATTACCATGGTATATTTATTTCTTTGGGATAGAGAGAAATGTAGTAAGGCCCTGATAGTATCATGTGTTAAGAGGTGCCACAAGGCCAGACTCTGCTGAAAACCATTCTTCTTTCTACATGGTGTGGTATATAAAACTCTTACCATTGGGGGCACTCCATTTAGTTAAGCTGAAGGGGCCAGGACAATTATGTATTCTGATAATGTTACAAGGGAAGTAATCTAATAACACAACAAACTACGCATGCTTGGGGTAACTTGAAACCTCTATAAACAAAATAAAACCCATAACCCTTGCCAGTGGGTTTGGGATCAAACTTAACTTTTCACTGAGTCTTCAAATTCTACAACTTTTCCATTATTTAAGGTACATTCTTCAAAACTCCAGAAAGAAATTCCCAACACACCACCATATAGCTAAGGTTTAAAGAAAGCTCCAAAGATTAAGGAATGTGTGTAAAAGATCTTAAACAACAGAGCTGTTTTTGTTCACTCTCCCCTCCTCTTCCACAAAGAAAAACAAGAACATGGGTGACCTATGAGGATAAGGGAAACAGATCTCCATCTGTAAGCCTGTAAGGGACCATTGAAAACAAGAGTATAAAAAGAAGTTTTAAAAGTTATAAGGAACACATTCAGAGAAGACTTTCAAATAAAAACAAGCAATTAATGAATTGAGTAACAACAGAAATTGAGCATATGCCAAGGCCTGCCAAGGCCTGCTATCTATCTCATGCTTCTTTGGTGAGAGAAATTGCTTTCTTTTACTATGTAACTCTATCTTGAACTTTGTGACATTTGGAGGAAAGAAAGGTGCTCAGGAAATAGGATTATCATTACCAGTAGCAGAATGAAGGACTTAGTGGGTTTATTGTTTAGAAACGATTCCAAGTAAGAATTAAAGTTTGTCCGTAAAAAAATAACTTTATACAAAGAGCACATTGTAGCTGCCGGTCAATAAACTACATAACATACTAGAATAGCTACATGGGCAATATGAAATGATATTTTAAGGAGTTTGTTTATATGTGCAAATACAGTTGACTCTTGAGCAACACAGGGGTTAGAGACACTGGCCCTTCATGCAGTTGAAAATCCATGTACAATTTTTGACTCCCTGAAAACTACTAAATATCCTACTATTGACTGAAAGCCTTACTGATAGCATGAACAATTAACACATACGCTGTATATGTATTATATACTCTATTCTTACAATAAAATAAGGTAGAGAAAAGGAAATCATAAGAAAGAGAAAATACATTTATAACACTGTACTGTATTTATCACAAAAAAAATCTGTGTATGAATGGACTCATGCAGTTCATACCAGTGCTGTTCAAGAGTCTACTGTGCTTTTAATCTGGATAATTTAATGAAGTAGTTATGACCCTGGGCACGTTTGATAATCTTACTTTTTGTGCCTCCGTTTTCTCCATCCTTAAAATAGGAATGACAGAGGACCTACCTCATAATACGTTTTGCTGCTTCTAACTTGTATAATATATATAAAATATCTTGAGCTGTGCCTGTACAAAATAAGCACTAAATAAATATTATTACCAGTCCCTTAAAAAAATTATAGACTGCTGTTAAAAAATCTGAATAAGTGCTTCAATTCTCCAGTATACCATAATGATAGAGGTTTTGTATGATTGTCTAGGCTAAATAGGCTAAATAATATCCTCCAAAGTTACCCAGGTGGGTTTTAATCTTTGGAACCTGTTAATGTTACTTTATATGGCAAATGGACCTTTGCAGATGTGGTTAAGAATCTTGAGATTGTAAGATTTTCCCGAATTATCCAGATGGGATTTAAATGTAATCACAAAGATTTAAAAATTTTTTTTTTAATGTTTATTTATTTTTGAGAGAGAGAGAGAGAGACAGAATGTGAGCAGGGGAGGGGCAGAGAGGAAGGGAGACACAGAATCCGAATCAGGCTCCAGGCTCTGAGCTGTCAGCACAGAGCCTGATGCAGGGCTCAAACCCACAAACCATGAGATCATGACCTGATGCCTAACCTACTGAGCCACCAGGGCATCCCTAATCACAAAGATTCTTATACGAGAGAGGCAGAGGAAGATTTGCATATGGAAGAAGGCAGTGTGATGACTAAAGCAAGATGATATTATATTGCATTAAAGATTAGGGAAGGAGCCACAAGTCAAAGAATGCAATTCTTGACACTGGAAAAGTCAGGAAAGAGATTTTCTCCTAGAGCCTCCAGAGGGAGTGTGGTCCTGCTTGACATCTTGATTTTAGCCCCGTGAAACTGATTTCGGACATCTGTCCTCTAGAATTGTAAAATAATAAATTTTTGTTGGGGGGAGCGGTGGGTGGCTGAGTTGGTTGAGCATCCATCCGACTCTTGATTTTGGCTCAGGTCATGATCCCAGGGTTGTGGGATAGAACCCTGTGTCTGGCTCCATGTTGAGCATGGAGCTTCCTTAAGACGCTCTCTCTGTCTACCTCTGCCCTTCTCACCTGCTCAAGCTCACTCTCTCTAAAGTTAAAAAAAAAAAAAAAAAAGAAAGAAAAAAGAAAGAATACATTTGTCTTGCATTAAGGCACTAAGCTTGGGGTGATGTTTTTAACACCAGCATAGGAGACTCATATAATGTCATAGCATGTTTTGTTTAATGAATTAAATGCATTCATTAAGCATGTATTATGAAGTGAAGTGGTTATGGAAAAGTATGGTTATCCAGTTTAAACAGCTGAAACATGGATCTATTTGCTTGAATTTTACAAACCGGTAAGATTTCTTCAGTCTTTTGTCTCTCTCCCGGTGCCCACACTGGTTTTATTTCAACTATTTAGGCAGAGGTATGGGCATTTAGTGGGAGGTCCTTATGGCTTTCTCTCTATGCTTAAGTTACCACTTCAAACATGGACTCTTCAACTTGCTTATCTCAGGTATGATGCTACTTTTTAGGTGGCTGCTTTAATATAGTCCTATAGACCTGCCACATTTTACAAAGCAGGAAGTGGATGGATCAAGCAGTGGTGGTGTGGTGGACAATACTGGCTTTGGAGCCAGGTAAACCCAGGTTTGAATCTGGGTCTATTATGAACTTTTTGACCTTTATCATCTTTGGGCTATAGTTTCCTCCTGTGTAAAAAAGGAATTTTTAAAGTGCCATGTATGGTAAAAAATGGTCTCATTTATATTTGTAAACATATTACAATGTTCCAAGGCCACATTGCCTTTAGTAGAAGGAATTTCAGTCTTTTCCTGGAAGTTCCTCTCATCAAATGTTTCTGAGAATTTTTTTTAAGTTTATTTATTAGAGAGAGAGAGAGAGAGAGAATCCCAAGCAAGCTCTGCACTGCCAGCACAGAGCCTGACACGAGGCTCGAACTCACAAAACCATGAGAATGTTTCTGAGAATTTAAGTCCCTACTCACAGCAGCAAATCAGATGGTGCCTTTAGATGGACTTCAAAACTGTTGGCCCCTTAAAAGACTTTGGCATCCACTGGTCCTAGAAAACCTGGTGTTTCTTCTGCTGTCCTGCTCTTTCTCTGAGACAGGCTGCAATCTACTCTGGTGCCCTCTGAGAAGATCTACACTAAATCTCCAGGAAAAACGATGCCAAGAATGGATTCTTTAGATGAGTGGCCAGATAAAGGTGAATGATGTCCTTTCTTCTATGTTGTTTTTTTTTTTTTATTTTTTTTAATGTTTATTTATTTCTGAGGCGGAGAGAGACAGACCATGAGTGGGGGAGGGTCAGAGACAGAGGGAGACACAAAATCAGAAGCAGGCTCCAGGCTCTGAGCTGGCAGCACAGAGCCCCACACAGGGCTCAAACTCACAAACCGTGAGATCATGACCTGAGCCGAAGTCGTTCGCTCAACTGACTGAGCCACCCAGGTGCCCCATCTTCTGTATTATATTTCAGACATACTCCAGAACAGATAACTGGGCCACAAACCAGCATAGTGGAGATTTTGCATTTCAGCAGTTTTGATTCTCCCATGCATGATTGTTGCTCCCTGGGATAATCCCCAGTACTGAATCTGATGAATCCAGAAGGATGGTGGCAAGAATTTAAACACATTGTAGACAAATCCAACAACTATTGGGGGATGTCAGCTTTGTGTAGGAGAGCTTCTTAATCTCTTGTAGATGATGTCAAGAAAGAACTGTGACTTTCTAGGAATTACCCTAGTGTCATTGACGAAGACACGGCACTTAGCCCAGATTAAAAATTTAATCTCAGGGTCTTCTCTGCAGAGAATAAAATTCATTAAATTTGCAGATGTTTTTCTTAGAATTTAACATATTGCAAATCTTCAGAACTTATGTGATCCTTATGAGCCTGGAAGCTACAAGCCAGTAAACTGTCTCAGAAAACATTTCATTTTGAGGAAGAAAAAAAAAAGATGTATCTCGTCTTCTGACAAAATTTTCAAGTCCTATGACTTTCTCACTGAGTCAAACATCTCACTATGGACTAGCCAGATCATACATTTGATGACAAATGATTGCCTATCTAAACCTACTAATAAAGATATTTAGCATTAGATTTTATTTCCATTATGGAATAATCTCTATTGCCTAGTGATTGATCAAATAGAAACAGTGTCCCAAGATTTAAGTAGCTGTAACTTTTGGGGATGACACAGTCTCCCCATTACAATGAATACATGCAAAGCCTACAAAATGTGGTATATGATAAATATTAAGAGGCTTTTTTGTGGTCTATAGATCCAGGTTAAGAACTCCTGAGGCACAGGGGTGCCTGGGTGGCTCAGTCAGTTAAGCATCCAACTTCATCTCAGGTCATGGTCTCATCGTCCGTGAGTTCGAGCCCCGTATCAGGCTCTGTGCTGACAGCTTGGAACCTGGAGCCTGTTTCAGATTCTGTGTCTCCCTCTCTCTCTGCCCCTCCCCTGCTCAGGCTCTGTCTCTCTCTGTCTCAAAAATAAATAAAACCATTAAAAAAAATTAAGAAAAAAGAACTCCTGAGGCACAAAGAATTTCAAATATATTGCAAAATTTTCAGATTGCAACTGTGTGATAACACAGAATTTAGGGGGTCAGGTTGGATTTTTGTTCTATCATGACACTGAGTTGCTCACGGTCAGTTGGGATTGTCTTTAACACATTCGAATGGTAGAGTTGGCCAAAATTAATACTATATATGATTTGATATCGCAAATAGAGTTTTAAACAATTCCTGTTTATATTGCATAGTGCATTCACTTGCTAGAGCTGCGTAAGGAAATACCACAGACTGGGTGGTTTAAACAACACACATTTATTTTCACACAGTTCTGGAGGCTGGATGTCCAAGTTTAAGGTGCTGGCAGGGTTGGTTTCCCCTGAGGCCTCTCTCTGTGGTTTTCAGATGGCTGCATTATTGCTGTTGTTTCATTTGGCCGTCCCTCTAGGTTTGCACCTCTGCTGTCTCTTGATGAGTCCAAATTTCTCTTCTTCGAAGGACACTAGTCAGATTGGATTAGGCCATATGATCTCATTTAACACTGATGACTTTTTTAAAGGCCCTATGTCCAAATACAGTCATATTCTGAGATACTGGGGTGCTGGGGCCTCACCATATGAATTTTGGGGGAGACACAAATTTAGGCCATAATGCATAGGATCTGAATTTAATTGCCTTTATTTTCTCCTAAAAGTATTATTTCACATGTCCAAATTTTCCTAGGTAAATTATCCTCGGGTTCCTTACATTAGGTAGAAATTGCACCTCATTTTCTTAGGTTAACCTGATGTCACTAAAAATGGCGTCATTAATTTGTGGCCCAAAGAAAACAACCATAGACAAAAGGCTTTATAAAGCAAAAATAGAAATAATTGGAGTTTGATGAGCTTCTCATGACTTTAAATGTCATCATGAAACAAATAATGTAAATACTTTATATATAGTCTTGAAAAGAGTCTTAATTGTTGTGTGGGCTTTTTATGTAGACAAAACAGTATACAGATTGTTCTTGGCAATGCAAGGACTGCACAAATGATACCTCAGTCCTTACCACCCTACTGATTTGGTTATGTTACGAACATATCAATAACGTATTTGCAAGTCTGCCAGCTGAGGATGGAAATTACAAGGGAAAAAGATCAGTGGGTTTATATCACAATAGGCTAAAAGATCAAACGTGAGGCATTTATTTAGAAATAATACATGTATTGTTAACTTTCACTGTTAAACTAACCTTCTCAAATAAAGTGTCTTATATTGGTGTGCATGCAGAAATGACAAAAGGTGAATACAAAGAGGGGAAAAATTATACAGCCAAAGCATGGTCACAAATCCAAAGCAAATAAAATTAATATTGGATATTAAAATGGTAAATATTTAGGCAATAAATCTTAACATATCAAGGTTATCAGTGGGTCAAGTTCTACATTTGTGAAAAAGGTATCAGCAAAGAGGCCAGTCTACTTAGTCCTTTTCCCTCACCAAAGATCTTTTTACAAACAAGAAATCAGTATTTTGTGAGAATTGGGCTTTTTTTTTTCTTCCCATTTTCCAATTTCCAAACCAGTTTTGAGCATTATTAAAGGCATTTAAATTCAGGAAATATGCAAAATATCAACAGAATTTTAACCCTATTGCACAATGCGTCAGATGAACGACGGAAATAATTGCTGTCGGTTTGTACTTTTTTGACCAATAATTCTCTGTATTTCCTGCAAGTAACTTGAGTGATGCAAATGACCTTATTTTTACAGCATGCTTTTATTAAATAGTTTATTATTTTGGCAGACTAATAAAGATTTTGGTATTTGCTTTTATTTGCAATAATATTACCACCACATAAAAAAGGATTTTATGTTCTTTTTGAGGAACAAGGAGGATAAAAGTGGTGATGGATAGCGCAGCTGAGGCATCAGCAATGAGCTGGAAATGAGACACATAAATATGAAAGCAGAGCTAAGAAAATAGAACTGCACCCTTGGCCTTTCTTAAAAGAACATGCACACTTCATGGTTCATTCACACTGTTACAGAAACTCCTTTTGTTTCCAATGAATCAGGGAATGCACGCAGTCTGAAACACTATTCTCACTCATAGCTGACTGACTCCTTCTATTTAATTAGACTCATTCCAGGAAAATATTTCCAAGCTTTCTGAGGATGTTTTGATTTGAGGAAAAAAATAATCAATTGACTGAAAAGTTGGTGGATGGAGGGCTGAAGGGGAAATCAAAACAGACTTACTATTTTCACCGTTATTTAGCACAGGCACAGAAATGAAAGCATTGCGCACTGTAGCATCTTTAGAGCCGATTGAGCAATTTTGTAGTACTTAAGGATATTCGACGTAGGTGTCTAGGCAATTGAACGTGTCTTTAAGGACAAATAATATTCAACATGTATATGGAAACATTGGACAGACCACATTAGATGGAGGCTTTGGGAATTATGGCATTATATCTTGCCAGCGATGGTCCGTGTTTATTCAAAAATTATAATTGTTTTCATGTTGCGTGTTTTCTGATTTAACGTCGGTATGTGAATTTCGCATGTCAAATATTATATATTTATTGTCAGCAGAGTATGTTTGGCATTAATTTCTATCTTCCTCCATTAATAACTTGTTTCCTCATAGCAGCATCTAATTGTTACCGTGAACGGAAGCAGATTGTGATGAAGAAACCAAAGGGAAGGTGAATCTCTTATCAGGGCCCGAATCTGAATTGGCACATAGTAGCTCTTAGCTCAGTAATATTCATACGTAGAACTATTTTTCTTTGCACATGGAAGTGCAGCCAATAGATGAAAGTAGAAAGAAGTAATATGTTGTGAGCCGAGAAATCCACTGCTTCGTTATCGACATAATTCGAGTCTTACAGAGGGAGAGAGCTCTACCATTTGGACTCTTGTCTCAAAGGCTTACAATAGACATGATTCTGACAAGAGGTTGGTGGTAGCAGAACAGACTTAACAATTAATGGTCTGCCAAGGCTGAGTTCAGAGAATTGCTTTACCCAATGCCAATCATTCATTCCTGGCAGTAGTACTTCACATCTTTCCTGGGATGCCATCCAACCACAGTGGCATCTAAAATATATCGAGCAGTGTTGTTACAGTTGGAGGTGAAATTGAAATTTGCGCCAAACAGAAGTGACAAATTCACATGGCTGAGTGTTGCCTAGCAATCAGGTCCAAGGGGGACGCGGCAATTCTGCCTTTACCCATGGGGGTGCGTAAGGGGGGAAAGAAACATTTACATTAGAGCTTAGGTGGTCTCACAAGTAGAGCCAGGTATATGACAGACTTCATCTCACTTGCAGGGTGCGAGGGGGTAAGGTATTAGGGCGGCATAGGGAAAGGAGGGCAGCAGCTGAGGTTGGTAGGATAAGCAGCTTTTGAGGCGGAGATTCTCAGCAGTTAACCTGGGGGAGGGGGAGAGCAGCAAGATGCCAAGATGCCAGACACGCTGCAGAAATTCATGGCAATTGGCCATCCTGCTGCCTTTTGACTGCAGGCCTCTGATGCACCTCTGTTCAGCTGACACTTGGCAGCTGTGTGGCCCCAGGGTAAAGGGAGCAAATGGTGGCTTTCTCTTCCCAGAAATCCACCTGGGAGCAAAGCTCCGGGTAGGCAACCAGATTAGGGAAGGGATTAGTGGAAGGAATAGAAGAGTCCAGCTGAAGTTCTTGTCTTGTGTCCTCACTTACTATTTTCCTTTTGGGTTCCCCAGTCCATCTAGTTTGTACTGGTCTTTTCTTTCTCTTGAAGAGTGCTACCCCTTCTCCCCCTGTGCTGTCCTCTAAGGTGTGGCACGATTATCAAATCAATGATTAACCTACCAAACAGCAAGTGGATGTACTCAAATACAACTCTGGGGGAAGAGGCACAGAGGCACAGTTGCTTGCCTGACAGACTCTTCTCAGGTCACAAACTGAGTGAGAGATTGTGTGCAAATAAGTGTTTTTCCACCACTCCCTTATTTGGCAGAAGCATAAACCTGGGCATTTGTAGAGTGGATTTAACTGTATAATGGAGGAATTTATGGAGGTATTACAGCTACCAGGCCATAGATTATTTTCCTCTTTGCCTGCATTTGTTGTTGTTGTTCTTTTTCTCTTGAACCGTCAGGGCCTGCTTTACCTGCTGAGTCTAGTCTTCACTGCTTATGAGAGAAGAGCCAGCCCACCCTCGACTGAGATGGTAGATACTATCATTTCCGGGAGTGATCCCCCTACTCCACAGGCTTACTCTTAATGAATGTCGGGCTTTAGTGAATTGTCAATGTTGCAAACCTTCAACACCCGTCTATGGTATTTGGCTGAATTTGTATGTAACCTGTTGTTTTCTCAAAGAGACTATGAATTCCTAAGGGCAGGAACCATTTCTTCTAAGTAGAGTCAGATAAGATAAACTCTGAAATGGTGAAATTGCAAAGTGCTATCCAAATTTTAAGGTGTTTTTGTTATTCCGTTGTGTATAGTATGCTGTCCATTTTGCAATAGACGTCCAGTAAATAATGGTGGATCAATGGATGGACTAGATAAATGAATGGTTTGATAATGACTGATGAATATATAAAACTATACATGAATTTAAAAGATAATATAGATTATAAAGCTAAACAATAATAACATAATAATATTATAATACAGTAATAATAACTAATTGTACGGACTGCTCATTTTGTGACATCCTAAAATTTTTGCATAAATTAATTCATTTAATTCTCACAACAATATGAGGTAGATATTATGATTTAAAGTGAGGGGATTGTTGCTCAGGAATGTTAATCAATTTTCCCAATTATAAATGAGGAGAACTGCTTTCTAACTGGACTTTAGAAGTAATCTCCATTAATAGTATTAATTGCCTATACATGAAAATGTAAAATTGGGATCTATTCTGTTTGAGTTCTGTCAGCATGAAGAGCTAAAGCATAATGAAGTCAATGCACTATTGCGGTAGACAGAAGAGTGGCCCTTCAAAAATGACTACACCCTAATCCCTGGAGCCCCTGAATATGCTAGGTTACATGGCAAAGGAGGATTAAGGTTGCAGATGGAATTATGGTTGCTAATCAACTGATGTTGATCTGGGAGAAGGTTAGCCTGCATTATCCAGGTGGGCCCAGTAGAATCACAAGGATGCTCAAATGGAAGAAGGAGGCACAGGAGTCACTGTTAGAGATATAATGTGAGAAACACTGCCTGGCTGTTACTGGCTTTGAAGATGGAAGTGAACCACGAACCAAGGAATGTGCACTGTCTCTAGATGCTGGAAAAGGCAAGAAAATGGACTTTCCCCTGAGCCCTACCAATGCCTCGCTTTTAACCCTGTGAGACCCATTTTGGACTTCTGACCTTCAAAACTGTAGAATAATAAATTTGTGTTGTTTGAAGTCACTAAGTCTGTGGTCATTGTTACAGCAGAAACGGGAAACATAAGGTTTTCAAATTTTTAAGATTACAGAATGAATTTTGATTCCTTACTAATTCATCACTGAAGGTTAGTGACATAACTTCCAACAGTTAAAAGTTGGAAGGATTAAAAGTGGGACGAGTTCAAAGCTGGAAGCGGGGGCACCTGAGTGGCTCAGTGATTAAGCATCTGACTTTGGCTCAGGTCAAGATCTCGAGGTTCAGGAGTTCAAGGAGCACCCTGCCATCAGGCTGGGAGCCTGGAGCCTGCTTCCGATTCCTGTGTCTCCCTCTTTCTCTGTCCCTCCCCCACTCGCATTCTGTCTCTCTCTCTCTCAAAAATAAATAAATATTTTTAAAAATTTTTTTTAAGTTGGGGGGGGTGCCTGGGTAGCTCAGTTGGTTGAGTGTCCAACTTCACTCAGGGCATGATCTCAAGTTTCGTTGGTTGGAGCCCCACGTCCGCCTCTGTGCTGACAGTGTGGGGCCTGGAGACTGGCTTCAGATTCTGTCTCCCTCTTTCTGTCCCTCCCCTGCTTGGTCTCTGTCTCTGTCTCTCTCTCTCAAAAATAAACATTAAAAAATTTTTTTAAAAAAGTTGGAAGTCTTGGCCTCACTTAGCTTCATTATTAAACTCATTTTCAGGTGCACCTGGGTGGCTCTGTCGGTTAAGCATCGGATTCATGGTTTTGGCTCAGGTCATGATCTCATGGTTGGTGGGTTTGAGCCCCATGTCAGGATCTGCGCTGACAGCAGCAAGCCTGCTTGGATTCTGTCTCCCTCTCTCTCCTGACCTCCCTGCTCGCACTCTCTCTCTCAAAATAAATAAATAAACTTAAAAGAAACCTTAGGTTTATTTTCATTTGAACTATGTACAAGGCAGATCTTTGCACTTAACATTCTATAATCCTTTACCATTTTTCTTCTCTAAAACAACATTTTAATCATATTATGATATTTAAAATTAGAAACCTAGTCATCCAAAATTACCCAGGAAAGAGAGACACGAGTTTCTATGGACCTTAATGGAAATTTTCTGTCTTGTTGCTTCACCTTCCTTGCTCTCTTTGTCTTTGTTCTTCTTTTTCATCTACTTCCACCTGTCCTCTGTTAAATCTCAAAACAATGATCCCCTCAAACCTGATAAATCTCTGGCTAAAGATCCAAAGAATGCATCCTTTTTCACTTGTTAAGTCTCAGAATCCTAGTGTTTTTTTACTCTTATTTTCCCCTTTAATAATAGTAATAATAATAATAGATGATATTAATATCATTTAATAATATTAAGCACGTTCTTTGTGCCATTATTTTGACAAATGCTTTACATAGGTCATTTAATCCTCATAAAACTCTAAGAGGTAAACACTTTTATTATTTGTGTTTTTCAGATAAGAAAAGTGAGGCATAGAAGGGTTTAGAAATTTGCCCTAGTCCCTGAACTCAAAAGTGGAAGAGCTGAGATTCAAATCCAGAGGATGGCCCACCTTCAGGTGACATCTTAACCTTACACTCTGCTGCCTTGTTTGCTGTCACCCTGGTAGCAGCTGCTGGTCCGGAGCTAGGCTAGAAGTACTTGAATTATTCACAGTGCTTAAGATAACAAAAGATAACAGCACTTAAGTGCTCCGTCCTGAGGATAGCCCTAGGTGGTCAAGAAATAAACCAAATAAACATGGAGGAGGTAGAAATGCTGGTAATCCATATCAGAAAGTAGACCCTGAGCATATCAAGGAAGGGCCCTTGGCTTATTTAATTTCATATTTTGAGCATTGAGCATCATGTTCAGTGTATAGTGTTTCACCAGGAATTCTAAATCAGTTTCTGGACTACCGGGAAAGTGTTGATAGTATTGGAGAATCCGAGTGTTTTACAGTCACTATTCTCAACTGTCAAAGGAAATTATCCATCTACAATGATAAGGCTGCAATGTAGATAGATAAATCCATCGACAAAGATGAATTTCTTGTTTGTTGGCTTCTACCAGTTTAGTAAGATTATATACTGGTTTCTTCATGATGACCGGAAGCTTTGATTAACAGAGGTATACGTATAATAAAATGGGAAACCAAATTTGGCTAAAAATGAATTTTGTTTGATAAACAAAATGTTTCAAAACACAGGGTTCGTGGAGTGTAATGAATTGTGAAAGCTTTACTTAATGGTGATGATGCAGACAGGCTGATCCCGAGAAGCCAGGGGAGGATCCTATAGGACCAACCGAGAGGGTCCTTGGCTTCATGCGGGATGGAAATCAAACACAAGTCAGAAAACATGAAAACAGAGTTTCCTGAATAGTATAAGTGACAGGTAAAGAACAGCAGATGGAGTGTCTTGGAGACTCAGAAAGGAAAGGAGAATGAGTCTTGCTGCTTGGATTACAGATGTATATTAGAAAGGGGTCTAGGGTACTGTTCCTTTGGGAATCCAGGGCAGGGTCTGATCAAAGGCGAGTGTCAGGTGAACAATAGGTGTTATTCCGTAAATTACCAGAGGTAGGGGGTATTGATGCCCGAGTCTGATTGAGGTTTGTTTGAACTAATGTCCTGGAACCTGTTTGGGATCTGGCTCTTCTTGGATGTTATTAGGTGTTTGGGGCCTAGGACAAAACTCAGAGATTGATTAACTTTCTTGCTTCCCCTTTGAAATGGGAACATAGCTTCTATGACTTACTCAGAGGCAAAATATGGATCATGAATAAATGGAGCCTGGCAGAAAAACAGCAGAGATGGATCCTTTCTAAAACGGAGTCCCTTGAGTTTCTGAAACTACCTTAGTGGAAACATCGAGAACCACAAATACTAGTGTTAATTGCGAAAGAGTGAATGGGTTCAAGTCCTATGTTTCCAAATATCTGCATTATACCTGATGCTTCTGTTAATGAATTACTTCTAGTTATCATACTTTAGTGCTAATTAGCTGATCAGCTCAACTTCTGTGACCAGTGATATGTAGCTGAGCTCGGGCCACACAGAAGGACTACAAGTTTTAATTACAGGGAAAGTAATTTTCTAGGAAGAGCAACAAAAGTTTATCTACTAGGAAGTATTAAGGGGCCAGTACCTTTTGGATTGGGTGGGTAGGCATGGAAGAGAGTAATATAAAGAGGAGAAAAGTATTGAAAGGAGATGAGACATAGAGCTAGAGACATTGTCTACTGTATAATTTGCCTATTCCTGGCACTTTTTTTGAAACTATGGTGCTTTTTTATTTGTTTATTTTGAGAGACAGTGTGAGTGGGGGAGGGACAGAGAAGAGAGAGACAGAGAGAGAGAGAGAGAGAGAGAGAGAATCCCAGGCAGGCTCCATGCTGACAGCTGAAATCAAGAGTGGGACACTTCACCAACCGAGCCACCCAGACACCTCACCTATTCCTGGCACTGTTAACCCAACAAGAGCAATTAATAAATAATTTCTGAACTTCTACTTTAAAGATATGTGCTATACAAAATATGGTTCTTTGTCCTCAAGGGGACATGAGACATACATACAGAGCTGGTGAGGAGAGAGAGGGAGGCACTTCATCTAAGCCTGTGAAAACATAAGTAGTAACATAAAATAAAGCATAATTTTATCTAACAGTACAGTAGATACCATGAGGTAGTACCAAAAAAATTAACCAGGGACAGGAAAGGATGCAAAAATTAGGGGAGGGAGCCATCATTATTGCCTCTGGAATCAGGAGGTTCAGAGCCAATATACTGAGATATGGAGGGGGAATCCATCTGACTTGCCCAGTGTTCCTTGACCCGGACCACACTGGATTACTCTTTTTTTCCCCCCACATTTATTCATTTTTGGGAGACAGAGAGAGACAGAGCACAAGGTGGGGAGGGGCAGAGAGAGAGGGAGACACAGAATCAGAAGCAGGCTCCAGGCTCTGAGCTGTCAGTACAGAGCCCAACACGGGGCTCAAACTCATGAGCTGTGAGATCATGACCTGACTCTAAGTCGGATGCCTAACTGACGGAGCCACCCAGGTGCCCCTGGGTTACTCTTACTAAAAAAGATTTCTTTCACTCTCCTCTTAATAGAAGACAGCAGGTGAAGCTCAAGGGATCTCTTCTTCCTTTTCATGACAACCCTAGTATCCCCAACCTGGCTGGTAAATGGTTTAGCACTAATCAGAGTGCTGGACCCATGGATCCACTTGATAAATACCTGCTAATTGCATGGTAAAGCATAAAAAACATTTAACTTGGAGAAGATCTCACTAAATGGCCACTTTACCACTGCCTAGCAGTATGAGCTTGGGTTAGCTATATATTGATTTTTATTTTCCTTATCTGTATAATAGGACAGCTAACTTCCACAGCAAAAGGTTAAGAAAACCACAAGCATAACTGAAATAACGTAAACATATCTGATACCTGTTAGACACTCAAATATTGACAATAAATTGAAAAGTGTCCATATGGGTATAGACAGTTGGAAGCTGATATCTGAACTGAGTGGGGAGTTGTGTGGTATTTAGAAATTGGATTCTGCTGGTCTTCAATTTTCTTATGAAAGCATTGAGCAAGTGGATTTGGAAGGTCATGGAAATTATAATGGTCTTTATTTCTCAGAAGCAAGATATTAATGAATTCTTTCTAGGCCCCAAAGCACTGATATAATATTGAATACAGAAACAATGAAAAGCTTGGAGCACCTGGGTAGCTCAGTCAGTTAAGTGTCAGATTCTTGATCTCGGCTCAGGTCATCATGATCTCACAGTTTTTTAGTTCGAGCCCCTCATCAGGCTCCTTGCTGACAATACAGAGCTTGCTTGGGATTCTCTCTCTTTCCTCCTCTTTCTCTCTGCCCCTTTAAAGATCTGCACAGATCTTTAAAGTAGAGGCTCAGAAATTACTTATTAATTGCTCTTGTTGGGTTAACAATGCCAGTAATAGGTGAGGTGCCTGGGTGGCTCAGTTGGTGAAGTGTCCCACTCTTGATTTCGGCTGTCAGCATGGAGCCTGCTTGGGATGCTCTCTGTCCCACCCCACTCATGCTCTCTCTCAAAATAAATAAATAAACAAACACAATAGAGTATGTTCTCTCTCTCTCTCTCTCACTTAAAATAAATAAAGTTTTAAAAATTAAAAAAAAAGGAAGAAATAATGGAAAACTCATTACTAACTAAAAAGACATTTGTCTGCCTCATTGGGCTTTTGCTGCTTATGGCTTGGATATATATCAGTTGGTGCCAGTCGGTAATGACATTATTGGATGGCAAAAACAAAAAGTAGTGAACATTTTATTAAGCCAAATTATTCTATTTGGTAAGAAACTACGTCTTATTCAGGGATTCTTCCTACTGCTTTGGTATCAAATTGCCTTTTCATGATAGGGTGGCAATAAAGGATAGTAATTGTTTATTCAGATTACCTTTCCTGGGAAAATGAAAAGTTGGCAACTCTATGTCAGTTTCCCAATTGTTTTTTATTGTTGATTAATTTTCAGGTTCATAAAATTTGGAAGTCTAGAAATCACTGACCTAGAGCACCCACCAATAAATAGTTTTTATTTTTATCATTAGCATTGACATTATCACTAATAATGTTGAGAATAAACTTTCTGAAAGGAATGTTCATTGAAGAGTACCAAGTTTTTTAAAGCCTCACTAGCCTCTCTCAGCATCAAAGCTTAAAAACACATCCTCCCCTCCTCCACGCCCCCCCCACCAACTCTGAGGAGAAAAAGATATAAGAAAGAAGGGGCAAGAGTCAGATTTTTTTCTACTCCGGTGGGAGCCTACTGACTGAAATATTTACAAGTGTGGAAATGGCACAGAGGAAGCCCACTTACTGCTGGAGAGGAAGGTCGAATCAGGCATGCGGCCTCCTCAGCGAGCCAGCTCAGGGGGCTCCTCTGCCCTGACCTCGCTCCAGGCAAGTAGCTATCAGGCCTGTTTGGGGTAAGCGATACAAAGAAGATAAAACACCAACAACAGCTTTAATGTCAGAGCTGCTGCCTGAGTTGCCACTTTCCCAGCAGAATAATACAGTCATGTTTTTGAGGATATTTTAACAGGTATATTAGAAAAACTGAAGGAAGTAATTCTATAGAAGTTTAAAGGTCATGCATAAATGATAGATTTTAAGACCATAGTAAAGGCTTGGTTTTGACCACCTTCTGACTGACTTTTGAAAACATTTCCATGTAAAAATTAATCAACTTGTATAATGACTAGAGATATTTTCTAACTAAAGAACTCAGTCGTGAAATTGTTAATCTATAAATGATTTATCAAATGTAAAAAACTGCTATTGTTGCTACTATTTTTCTTACTGATCAGCAATTTTTTGTCTTCTTATTGTCTCTCTCTGGAATTTGACTTGAAAAATAATGTTTATTTGTATACAGTAACCTTGAATGTGACTTGAGTTATATCAGACCTGTTGTTCAGACATATTGACATTAAGAGAAACAAAGGGAATCCAGACCTGACTTTAAGAGCTCACCATATTAATTTGTTATCAGAACCAAGAGCGTGTATTTAGAAATTCAGTTTGCTTATACTATATCAGCCCCCACTGACAGCACTAGATAATTATTTAGTCTGAACATAGATTCATATGTGAGGTAGCATGCCAAACAACTTCGTGTCAATCGATGACAGGAATGGTTGCAATAATACAAGTAGATTCAACAACAGCATGATAATATCGTAGAAATGTATATTCCCTAGAGAAAGAACATGCTATCCAACATGGTGGCATTATCTGGTCCTCAGTTAAGATTTGATAGTTTATTGGTCAGGGAAGCATCCCACCCTTTGACCTCTTCTGAGTTGAGAATTATTGTGATTCTATTTATCTGTTCAAAGTACACAAAGGAGTTTTAGCTCTGTCCCATTTTTATACATCACTTGTGACTGGGTAGCCAATGTTAAAGCATATAAAACTTGCATCAGAATGCTATGAATGCATGTACCTGTCTTCTTCAAGTTTATTCTGACTCTGTGTGTGTGTGTGTGTGTGTGTGTGTGTGTGTGTGTGTGTGTGTTTGGGTGTGTTGGAAGGGAAGGTAATAAGTATAGCCAGGTATAGTTTGACAAAACACTTGAATGTCATAAAGAAAAATTTAGTGTTTTTTTCTTTTAAACCAATAAAAGACCACACATGTAATTCATCTATTACAAGGTGAATTGACTTCAGAAATGTTTTACTTTTGACTTTTAAAATTATTCTTAAATTCTTTTCCTATCCTCATATGCCTGTAATTTTTAAAGATACTTACTCATCAGTAAGAGTGGATCTCCAGGTATGTGTTTGTAAAGGGTGGGAAAAGGTGGCATGTGATCTTATCATCTCTCTACCTTTAGATTTACTGAAAAATCCCTTAAAAGGCATCATATTAGGTTTCAATCACATGATCAACAAAATTCAAAAATGAAAAATTTTGGGGTGCCTGGGTGGCTCAGTTGATTAAGTGACTGCCTTTGGCTCAAGTCATGATCTTATAGTTGGTCGTTTCGAGCCCCACGTCAGGGCTCTGGGCTGATAGCTCAGAGCCTGGAGCCTGCTTCGGATTCTGTGTCTCCTTCTCTCTCTGCTTCTCCCCCACTCATGCTCTCTCTGTCTCCCAAAAATAAATAAAAATCTTAAAAAAAAATTTTAAAAATGGAAACATTTTCATAATTGTTTCAACACTAGAACAGTGTGGTCTAAAGAATGTTTATGAACTCATGCTACCTCAAGAACATGGGTGAGGTATGGTAATTCATGTGTGGTTCCCTGACAAAGTCATACAAGGTAGGATTTTCACTTATAGACTTTCAGACAAGAAGTTTTAGAGAATGAATACATAGTCTGCCTCTAAATCAATTTCCTTTGGAATCAATATGTGTTCTTCTGGGAATGTGGAGGCAGGTATCCACTATGTTAGCATGCAGGATTTGAATGGACCACTCTGAGAACAAGCTTTATGTTTATATGTAAGAATGTGTGTGTGTATACACACACATGTTTAATAGTCTAATAAAAAAGAATCCGTAGACCTGTATTCAAGCACAAGTGCACATATTCATATTTATGCTCAAGCACAATTCTGACATTATTGACACTTTGCATTGGAATAGGACAAGCTGGTATCACCAAACAGGAAAATTAATTCACTCAATCCTTAGTATGCTCACGGAAGCCATACAATTCATTATGAGCACATTGCCAATACAAAGACAAACAAACAGTATGTGTATCCTATTTGATCTAAATCATAGCAGGGAGCTGATCTGGTAGAAAATATAGTGCATCCAGCCTTGAGCATTTGGAGCTGCACTCATGAATTACTTACTGTATAACTGGGTTCCACTCTAGTTTCACATAATTTACACAAGGTTATTATACATTGTGCCTCTTCCCAAATCAGCTATCTCCATAAGAGGCTCATGCATTATGGAGCCAGGGGAGTACTCAGGACCAGTCCAAGAATGCTGTGTCCATGGGGGAAAAGACAAAGTAAAAATCACTCCCTACCTAAATGCATAAAGAGTGTTGGTCTCTAAACATCAGATGTTCCTGAAACCCCACCTATGAAAAGTCTAATGGCTGATCTCAAGAACTATGTCACTGAGTTTGGATAGATAATTTAAGCTGTCATGAAGTTGGGCAGCCTGGCCTGTTAAATCTTTTGTGAGCTTGCTGCTTCTCCAAAAACTCCCTACAGTGTCTAACACAAAAAACACACTTTATTGAGCATCAGAGAAGGTTGTTTTCCACTGACCCCTATTACATTACTCAGACAAATATAAGAATTAAGGTAAATGAAAGGGAAAAAAGTAAAACCCTAGAGGTCTAAAAGTTCTTTGTTCAGACAAGGTTTTTTTTTTTTTTTTTTTTTTTAATTTGGATATTGTAGCACTCATTCATGAATCCTCTGCTTTTAATTTTCAGTATGACTTTAGTGGCATTTTCCATGTTAGAAAACTATATTCTTAAAACTATTTGGAAGGGAAGTTTTGAATTTTACAGGATACCAAGCTAACCATTTGAAAAATGAAATGTTCAGTTAGTGCCACTCCGGTCAATGAGCATGTTTCTTAAAAACTAAAACAAGATATTTCTTATGGAAACTAGATATAAACTCTATTAACAGATGGATTTTATATATTTTTTCATTCTTGTATTGTTAGTGACTAGACTGTATGTAGTAAGCATTCAATACATATTTATTGAAAGGGGGAAGAAATCAATGCATATGACATGTCAGAACACAGTTCTGGGAAGATGATATTTTTATCACAGTGGAGTTTATTTCTCTATGTGTGTTTGCTCAGAAATCCAGAGGACTCTACTTAAAGCAAGTTCTAATAAAGGATATACTGCTATCTATTCTGATCTGATATCCGTGTATGGTCAGAGCATGGTCAAAGGAGGTCTGTTAGGGATGTATTTACATTCAAATAATAGAAAAATGCCACAGTGGCCCTGGCAGGCGGGGCTTTGTCTTCTGGGACAAGACGTTTGGGAGTAAGCAATCCAGGATTGGTGTGGCAACTCAATAATGCCACCAAAGAACATATTTTTCCATTTTTCTGTCCTGCCAGACGTAGTTTGTAGGCATTTGCCCTCAAGCTTGGCATCTTATGATTCTAAGAAAGATGCTTGCTTGGGCGCCGGGGTGGCTCAGTTGGTTAAGCATCTGATTTGGCTCAGGTCATGATCTCACAGTTCATGAGTTCAAGTCCTGCATTGGGTGAGCTTGACCCCCGATTCAGGTGAGTCTTCATTCTCTCTCTCTCTCCCTCTCTATCTCCCTCTCTCTCTCTCTCTCTCTCTGCCCCTTGCTCACTTGCACCCTCTCTCTCTCTAAAAAAAAAAAAAAAAAAAAAAAAAAAAAAAAAAAAAAAAAAAAAAAAAAGAAGAGAAAGAAAAAGAAAAAAGAAAAGAAAGAAGAAAGATGCTTGCTACCATGTCTTACGCTAATATTTCACCAAACAAGAAGGAAAGATAAAGGAGTAAAGAGGGAGTCAGGAATGGATGGAGATTCTACCAGGAAAGCAGTAGCTTTCTCATCAATCCCAGCAGATGTCTGCTTACGTTTCATAGAGCAAGACTGTGCCACGTGATTAGCATGCCACAGAAGTTGGGAAAGCAAATGTTTTTAACTGGACAGTTTGCTACATCTCCAAGAAGTCAGGGTCCTATTGAGAAGCAGAAGTGAAAAAGGATATTGGGTGGCAATTAGCCATGTCTGCCCTGGGGCTGAATTTAGGAAATTAGTTTGTCAGAACATAAAATCTGAGCAAGGCATCTCTGATCTCAGTTTTCTAAAAAATAAGTTCAGACCAGAGTAGTTCTATGAGAAAACAATTTGTTTTTTTTTTTTTTTTTTTTTCATGATTGAGTTAATTTCGACCTTGTATTCATAAATAATTGAACTAATAGGTGAAGATTTCTTGATGGATTTTCATCCTGTATTTGTGGCTTAGAATAAAAAACTTACTGCCTTTGTACTGCCTGAACTTAGGATCTTCTGTTCTCTGGATCAATGTTTTCCTTATTTCTCCTTTCAAAACCATTTTTCTTAAATAGGAGAAGAGTATGGTAAGGAAATTCATACCAAAATGTGAATGGTTGACAGTGTCTTTCTATATTGGAGGCTATTTGAAGTTTAATGGGATACTTGCCCAAAGGTCCATCTCTTATTCAGAAAGGGCTGAAAGAGTGGCCAAGAAAAACATTTTTGAACAGAGGAATCTTACCTTTAGCTATGTAGTCACCGAGGTGGGCAGTTGTCTTACTTATCTAAGTATAGGACCTTGTTTTCATTTTCCAAGAGTGGTAAAAAAAAAAAAGTGGTAATAATTGTCCTCCCTTTAATGCTTTGACAGTGTGTCAATGGACAATGATTTCTTTAGCAAATGACCTATATGAATCATGTTAGTCCATGGTTCTTTGTTCATAGAAATACAAGCAGTTTAATAGTAGTCAGGAATTAGAGATGTTAAAATCTTTTGGGGCTTCTGGGTGGCTCAGTCGGTTAAGCATCTGACTTCGCTCAGGTCATGATCTCACAGTTTGTGAGTTTGAGCTCCGTGTCGGGCTCTGTCCTGACAGCTCAGAGCCTGGACCCTGCTTTAGATTCTGTGCCTCCCTCTCTCTCTCTGCCCCTCCCCCACTCATGCTGTGTCTCTCTCTCTCTCTTTCAAAAATACATAATAAAACATTACAAATTTTTTGAAAATCTTTAATAAAGTTTTAGCCCTTTCTTGGATTTATGATTTTTTTCATTTCAATATTTTTTCATTTCATTCTTTCAATAAAAGGCAAACCTTTTATTAATAAGATATAGGGAGATATTTGGTAGAAAGGTATAAATGTAAGCTGATCCTTTATAAATTTAAGAAAACTAGAAAGAGAGGATGAAATATGTCATTTATGAGTAAAACAATGGAAACTATTGTCCCAAGTGTTCATATGTGTTGTATGTGCACCCAGTAAGTCTTTATAATCTTTAAACAGTTTGTCTTTCACCTACAAACCACACAGCCTTATCATGTATTTACTGCTCACAACCCTGCTTGCTCTTATAGTTTCCTTCTTTGAAGCCTTAACATTCTTGGAGAAGAAGCCTTATGGGAAATAGTCATTGACTTCTTGTTGAAGCGGTGTTGTTTCTGCATGGGAGCCAGGCTCAGGGAATATAGCTACTGATGCCAGAACAACTTCCTTTATTTTACAAGCAGGACTCTGAGAGACCCTTACACCTCAGTCGTACGAGCAGAAACTCTCATTCTAAGGTTTCATAGAAACGGACACAACCCTCTCTTTACTCATAGCTAGGAAATCTTGCCCTTGGAGAATCAGAACCTAGGCTCTAGGTATATCTGTACAAGAGACATCTAAACAGGCTTTATCTCGACTATTATTTGCTCTAGGACACTCATTGACCCCCATCCTATTATCTCCCATGCAGGCCTCCTTCTAAGGCTTCGTGGGGCCTTTCTTTCTGCTAGACTATACAGCGGCTTCAAACTTTCTGTTCTCAGACGGGAAAAGGGTATGAGGATGTGGAGAAGAAATATGAATGGATCTTCTTTCAATAATTGTCAAAGGACAAGGAATATTAGAAAAGGATTTTTTTTTTTTTGCCCACACATGGAGCGCATTGTCGCTAGCTGTTCAAAAAAATAAGCCTCTCAGTGTCAGAGAATCCTATCCCTCAGGAATGCCACAAGAATAGCCCCAATTAGCAGAATGTAATTACTTGAGTGGGAATCATATACTTAATGATGAACCTCTCCTCCCAAATGGCATGAGTTCTTGAATAATTTAGAAGGCAAGAACAATTCAATAAAAGAGAACCTTCTTTAGAGTTAGAGGATGTTTGTGCCCATGTTTGTGCACATATATTGTAAGGGAGAGTTAGAGCTTGAGCAGTTTAACTAGTTTAACATGGAACAGTTGATATTTTCAATCTATCAAGAGTTCATTTAAATACATAGAGTGACATCAAGACCCCAGATAGATAAATGGGCTAAGGTTATAAAGAGGCAGCTTATCCAGGAGAAAATGAACCTTATAGTAAACAAGAAAACTGTACACCTTCATGAGGAATCCAAGACAAATATTAAATATTAAATATTTAAATATTAAATATTAAAACAACAATACAGGCCCATTTGGTATCTTTTAAACTAAGTAAAACTTTAAAAGTATTACATGATGCTGGTGAGATTGTGGGGAAGCCAGTATATGTATTTATTGTTGGCTGCATTGTAAAACTTCTGGGGACAAATTTGATTATTTTATTATATCAAAAGCCTTAATAAGTGACCAGTGAGGCTGAGAAATGATTCAATAAAATCATAAAAAGTACATGAACTAAAGTAATGGCTGTATTTTCTATAATAGCAAAAATTAGAAGCAAATATTTTATTTTATTATTAAAACTTTATGTATTTGTGAGAAAGAGACAGACAGAGCAAGTGGGGGAGGGGCAGGAAAGAGAGAGAATCCCAAGCAGGGATTCTGTCATCACGGAACCCGATGAGGGGCTCGAATTCAGGAACCATGAGATCACGACCTGCCAAAACCAAGGTACTTAACTAATTGAGCCACACAGGAGCCCCAGAAGCAAGTATTCTAAAAAGCACAAATAGTTACAAATTATAAAATAGCAATTCAATGAAATGGAATGTATTTTTTTTTATAATGGATGATTAAAATGTGCTAGAATGTAATACAGGAAACAAAAAATACAAAATTTAAATTATACTATAGATGTAGCCCTGTAAAATATGTAACTATATATATATATATATATATGGGTATAGGTATATATATATATATGGATATATATATATATATATATATATATATGGGTGTATATATATATATATGGGTGTATATATATATGTATATATATATATGTATATATATATATATGCATATATATATATGTATATATATATATATATATATATATATATATGGGTAAACACTAAAAAGGAATTTATGAAATAGTAGCAATATGTTAGTATGGTATGATTTTCAGGGATTGGTTTTTATTCCAAAATTTATTTTAATAGGATAAAAATTTTTAAAAATCTGTGATGAGTTTATTGAGGAGACTCAACTTGTTAGGGTTAAACATGAATTAGATTTCTTTCTCTGATAACTCTGTACTATGCTGAACATTCCAGGTTTTGCTGAGATACTACTTCCAATTCTATGACTTTCCAGTCTTTCAGTTATCAGAACAGTCTCTCTAGTTTTGATTTGATTTAAATTATTTTTATTTATTTATTTATTTATTTATTTATTTATTTATTTTAATTTCTTTAATTTTTTTAATTTAATTTTTTTTGAGAGAGACAGAGAGACAGAGCATGAGCAGGGGAGGGGCAGAGAGAGAGGAGACACAGAATCCGAAGCAGGCTCCAGGTCCTGAGCTGTCAGCACAGAGCCTGACGGGGGGCTTGAACTCAAGAGCTCTGAGATCATGACCTGAGCTGAAGTCAGATGCTTAACCAAATGAGCCACCTGGGTACCCCTCTCCAGTTTTTAAATTTTATTTGTTTATTCATTCATTTTGAGTAAAATCTGTGCCCAGTGTGGGGCTCGAACTCATGATTCTGAGATCAAGAGGCACATACTCTACCAACTGAGTTACAGGTGCTTCTCTAGTTTTTTTAAAAAAGTCAGTCCTGGGGGCGCCTGGGTGGCGCAGTCGGTTAAGCGTCCGACTTCAGCCAGGTCACGATCTCGCGGTCCGTGAGTTCGAGCCCCGCGACGGGCTCTGGGCTGATGGCTCAGAGCCTGGAGCCTGTTTCCGATTCTGTGTCTCCCTCTCTCTCTGCCCCTCCCCTGTTCATACTCTGTCTCTCTCTGTCCCAAAAATAAATAAATGTTGAAAAAAAAATTTAAAAAAAAAAAAAAAAAGTCAGTCCTGTGTGTGTTTTGCAACTGAATCTCACATTCCACTCAAAACTTTCCCATCCTCCCTCCAGCTTCCCTTAGATTTATGACTTGCTGTGGACTGCACATACTGTGTTCCACCAAAAGTCATGTGTCGAAACCCATAACTCCACTATGATGGTATTTGGAGGTAGAGCCTTTGAGAGGTAATTAGGTCTAGATGAGGTTGTGAGGGTAGAGTCTTCATGTTGAGATAAGAAGAGACCAGAGAGCTAGCTCTCGCTGCATGTCAGGGTACAGGGAGAAAGACGGTGGCCACCTTTAAATCAGGAAAGGGGCCCCTCAACAGTCCAACCATGATTGCACACTGAACTCAGATTTCCCAGCCTCCAGAACTATAAGAAATAAATTTGTTGTTGTTGTTGTTGTTTAAGCTACCCAGGACATGGTATTCTATACTAGCAGCCCAAACGGAATTCTGCTCTAATGTACATGGGTTCTTTTCTGATTTTTCCCTTCAACAAACCTAGTCTCTGTTTAATGATGACTGTCCATCATCCACCTTTGGTTCTTCTGAAAGTCCCAGGAATGCCCCCTCCATAATCTCCTGGAATGGGAGATCCAGGTTAGCTTTAATGTTTTCACTCTAGCCTCAACCCTTCTCATAAGACATCCAGCTTGTTACTGCTGGAGTCCCCTTAGTTAGTAGTCGGTGTTCTTGGAGATGGGTTGATACCAGGAAGACAGCTCAAGCATGGCCATTCTATTCAGGGATATATAGGGAATCATGAATTACCTATACCTAATAGTGGAATGTGGGCTGTTTCACTGACTTTTCTCAAATACCATCTTCCTCTGGCCCTTCATCCACACTCAGCATCAAACATTCTGCTAGCCTAGTATCCTGGAAACTTTTAAATATCTTATCAGTAGTTGCCAACTCAATAGGGGACAGGACTGCTCAGACAGTCACTGAAAATAATTCTCCTAGAGACTTCTCTCTACTTGGGCAAGAATGACTCCATCTCTTTCCTTCCTTGATTTTCAACTTCATAACCCTCACACTTCCCAGGAAATCCATGCCTTAATTCCCATATCTGGTCTTTTTATTATATTAATCAGAGTGCTTATAGTGGTGGTGGTGATGTGGAAGTAGTCTTTTTTGTTAATGAGAGAGTGTCTTTCTATAAGCCCTAGAGGGAAGATGCAGCTGGCATTTCTTTGAACGTAGAATGTGAGGTATTTGGATGCCAGTTCTGGCACTCAGCATCGAACATCCTTTAAAAGCAGAGAATTATCATGAAATGGTTGTGCGAGCGTGGTTCATTGTGTAGAATCAGAGGACTAAACTAGACGCCGTCTAACTAGTAAATACAGTTAGTGCCATCAATATTTTTTTTTTCTGAATGATTAAATGCTTTTTGAAAGGGTCAGGACAATAATTCAAGATGTTGTAGAAATCCTCTCTGAAGCATCCCAACCCAGCCACACAGACGTTTTATTTTGAATGATTACCCCTAAGTAGTATCTGTTAAAAACATGTTGACAATCCTTTTTCTCTCTAACATATTTGGCATGCATACATCTTCTACCTGGGTTAAAATTGTCACTACTATGTGTAGAGGAAGAGGGTTGATGTGAAGAGCCCTGGAATGTTGGGGCCAATAGGGAGAGATGCGACTTCCAAAGCAAACTACTTCTGTATTTTTTACCAGGATTAGCACCATCACTCACATTATAATAAGCAGGAATTTTGGGTTTCCTTTTCAAATCTCTTTGTGAATACTTATTAACTCACAGGCAATTAAAGGGCCTGAGGGCAGAAATCCTCTGTTTCCTTAGTAAAATGCCCAGGTATTGCCTAACACTGAATAATGTGGATAATATTATTTTGAATATTTACTTGAATTAGAAGACAATGGTACAGAAGACAATGGTACAAACATTTTTTCCTAGTTAAAAATGGAAATACTAGTCATAGTAGACAAGCGAGAGAAAGAGAGAGATTTTCTTTTATTTCTTTTTTATGAACTTTAAAAAGTTACAAAAGTTTCACCTAATCTTAAGTCTTTGGGATGCTTTTAAATTTAACCCAAAATGTTATTCTAGTGGGGTTGTTTGTCTAGTTTCCAACAAACACTGTCCATTTTTTTAATGGATTTTGCTTGAGATGTGCATCATAGGTGTATTTTTAAATTGATCAATTTGACATAGTAGTTTAAAATACAACATGTCCCTTAAGACCCAGTGTCTCTGAAAATGGGAAGCTCAAGGTTGAAATAGCTGAAGGCAGAGTTAGAAAAAATGGCCTATATTAATATCAGTAGGCTTGTTTTGCTTTTGATCACACAAAGACAGAAAATCATGTCTCAGAGGTGAAATTGCTGTGTATTATCAACATGCTTTCCCATTGTTCTTACATTCTGTAGTGAAAGCTGCTAATGATGACTCTTTATTTAGAATTATATGTTCAGTTTTACCAGACTATTTTAAAAACAACATATAATCAGATGTAATACATTCAGTAAAATATCAAAAAATTACACGCCAGGTAAATCTATAGCAGCTGCGATGGTAAACTGACTCTGGAAAGATGAGAGCTGAAAGGTCTGTTGACTGTAATTTTGGCCTAAACGTGATGCCTACACGAACTTCAAATGGGACAAGTGAACAGACATTCCACCTTTCTTAAAAATTGCCGGGGCGCCTGGGTGGCACAGTCGGTTAAGCGTCCGACTTCAGCCAGGTCACGATCTCGCGGTCCGTGGGTTCGAGCCCCGCATCGGGCTCTGTGCTGATGGCTCAGAGCCTGGAGCCTGTTTCCGATTCTGTGTCTCCCTCTCTCTCTGCCCCTCCCCCGTTCATGCTCTGTCTCTCTCTGTCCCAAAAATAAATAAAAACGTTGAGAAAAAAATTAAAAAAAAAATTGCTTAGGCTCAGTTATACATGTTATTACCATTCATTTAACATTTAACTGCAAACTGTCGTTTTCTACTTAACTTTTCATGTATGTAAAGCTTTTCTTTTTGTTATTTCTTTTCTATTTCTACCCTGTGATTACTTTATACCATAATAGAAAGATAAAGAATATGGAAGACAATCCCCCTAAACTACAGGATCCATCTCCCCTCGTGTTGTTCTGCGTATTTTTGTTGCATATTGAGCTTGGTACAACATTGAATGCCTGACTTTTCCTTCCTGTAAACTTGTGATATCGAGTTCCAACTTTGCTCAACTTCTGGTACTCAGACACAGCCTCTCTCTTAGTTTCAGTCTTACTTGTTTTCTGCTACTTACCCCATACCTTAGAGTAACAAGTAACAACTTGGTCGCTTATTCATTAAGGATAAACACTGGTGGTCTCACGCATGCTCCTTTTACTGGGAGTTAGTTGGTAGACGGCTAGAAGTAGCTCAACTTTGTCAAAATGGCTTGAAGTGAGTCATGGTAAATAAAATGAAGTTTTCTCACTTCCTACATGGTAAGGAATTTTGGTTCTCAGAAAGTATTGAATTTAAATAGTGAAAACTAATAGAAGCCACCTCTATGGCTCTGAAACAAAGTTAATTACATAGGTTCTTGAAAATCAATTCAAATCTATGTTAGTAAAGAAATCAGCTGAAATACGTTTGTTGTTCTTGTTGTTGTTGTTGTTGTTGTTGTTGTTGTTACTTCAAGAAGCCAATTTAGGGGTGTCTGAGTGGCTCAGTTGGTTAAGTGACCAACTCTTGATTTCAGCTCAGGTCATGATCTCACGGTTTGTGGGATCGAGCCCCACTTTGGGCTCTGTGGTGACAGTATGGAGTCTGCTTGGAATTCTCTCTCTCCCCCTCTCTGCTCTTCCCTCTCTCTCTCAAAATAAATAAACTTAAAAAAAAAAAGAAGTCAGTTCAGAAATTCCAAGCTTTTGTAAGTCATGATCTTCTTTGAAACCATACTTCTCATATGTTTTACATTTTCACTGCGTGAGTTCTCTGTTCTTTTGATGTACTCAATAATTTATTACTTTTTGCATTTTTCTGGTGACACAGATCCCAGAGCTATAAGAAACTGACCATTTATTTCATATGATTTGGCTTTAAAATATGATTTAAAAAGTAAAAATAGTTACTGTACAAATTGCATTACAAAAGGTTTTCTGAATAACAAAGCCTATTCCATTCAGTGAGTTTCTCTATGAAAGAATGATCTTGTTATAACAAATTTTATGTAATGAACACTTCTCTGCAATAAAATTCTTCTGCTTGTTTCTGTCTTATGATCATTATCACTAAGCAACAGACTTATTTGCTGCTTACAGTAATGAGCTATAGATGAATTTATTACAATTGCTTTGTTCTGCCATCAAACACAAATTACATGTCAACGTTCCTAAAATTTTTACTCTGTTATTACCAAAACCATTTCAGACAGAGAAAAAGACCCAAATATCTAAAGTTTGATATGACTGTCACTGACCCCAAATAATTATAGTGTCTAATGCTCAAAATGATGGATATAGCATAGCATCTTCTATTTTTCCTGAACACAAAACATTGTTGTTGTTGTTTTTTCTCACAAGCTAATTCTAACTGGGAAACCTATCAGATTCTTTGCATTTTTACCACTTGCAGATGGCAAATTTAATTTCAAGTAAGATGCCATTCTGAAGCAATTGGAATACTTCATGCAGTTTGTTACAATGCTTTTGAACTACAGCAACCTGGTAACATAAGTGAAAGTCCATTATAATTCTGTGTGTGTGTGTGTGTGTGTGTGTGTGTGTGTGTAATCTTGTGGTTCATGGGGAGAACTGGGCACCTCCCTATCGGAATTCAGAAATATGACACCTCTCTGCAATCTCAAAAACATTAATACCTTCTGTGAATAGTTAAAATATGCTCACTCACTTAGACTAATAGAAAACATAAAAGATTCTAATGTTGAAGACCCAGATCAGACACTATTCTCTTTCAACACTTTAAATAAATGGGACAAAGGGAATACACCAAGGTACAAAAAAATTGTATTTTATCAAAGCCAATCATAGCTACCTACTTGGAGATAGGCATGATCTGTCTATCATTCCTGAGCCTTTTTGACCCACCTAATACTTTCTAATACTGAAATCCCAAGCAATAGAGGGTGATAATAAGGCTTTTAGTATCCTTCAACTCCTCTTGAACCTTCTCTCCTATTTATTACGGCATTATAGAGTTTTATTTTTGCCTTTTAAACATAAATTATTAGTTATCATTACTTTTCAATGGCTAGTGTTATATTTCCGAACTAAAATGTTACTGATTTTTGTCCTCACACGTTTTGTAGCATGTATGTTTCTTTGTGGTTCACTTCTCTTTTTTGCTGAAGTTCATCCCTTAATATTTATGCTTAAAATCTCTGTGTGGCAAACTCTAGGTCTGATAATATATTTCTTTCCCTTTTTTTTGCCCTCATTCTGAAGTTATAATTTAAGCAGATGTAAAATTCCAAGTGGACATCTTTTTTTCCCCTCAACTTTTAAAGATATTGGTCCATAGTTTTCTGGTTTCTGTTGATATAGATGAGATTTCTTTGCTGGTCTAGTTTCATTCCTTTTTATGTAAAATCTTTTCTATAGTAGATATTAAGATGTCTTTTAAAATTTTTTGATACTTTACAGCTTACCACAGGTTTTGATGTGGGAGTTTTTTCTTATAATTTGGAGTACATTCTGTATTTCATGTTTTTCTTCAATTCTGGAAAATTCCCAGAAAATATCTCTTCAAATGTTTCTTCCCTTCCATTACCTCTATTTTATTCTTCTGGGATTTTTATTAGATGAATGTGAGAGTTTCTCAATTTGTCTTACAGTCTCAAAATTGCTCTTCCTGTTTAAAAAATGTCATTGTCTCTGGAATCCTGAGTGGCTTCTTTACTCCTTTTTCTGCTATTGCTAATTCCTTCTTCAATTATATCTAATTTAGTTTCATCTACCCATTGTATTTTTTATTTTGACAGCTATATATATTTTTTCAATTAAAAAACTTTTTAATGTTCATTTATTTTTGAGAGACCGAGAAAGTGTGTGTGCACATATGCACAGAGCCCCAAGTGGGGCTCAAACTCACAATCTTTGAGATCATGATCTGAGCGGAAGTTGGACACTCAACTGACTGAGCCACCCGGTGCCCTGTAACAGCTATATTTCTAATGGGTCGTTTTTGATATTAATGATTTCTTCTTTTTATAATTAATTTCTAAATAGAAGTTATTAACCCACTTATCTCCATGAGCATACAAAATATACTTATTATGAAGTCCAACTCTCTTTTCTATAAAATTAATTTCCCATGAAGCAAATTCATGTTCTGATTGTTGTTTTATGGTTCCTTTCTTAGGTAGATTTCTTCATATCTTTGGAAACCTGTGTTTACAAGTTTACTTTGAATGAGAGCTTGTTCATTCTCTCTCTCACTTTTGACTGACTCCCTTCTTCTCTAGAAAATTTGAGGACTCATCTACGTGGATCCTGCTCAGAACATATTCCTGTTCTCCCCTACATTGTATGCCTTCCTTATATTTACGTTGGGGTTATGATACTAGTTCTGGCAAATGAACTATGAATGGTAGAAACATGTATTGCTCCTAAGTCCAAAAGAAAGTTAAGGGCATATGTGGAATAGCCATATCTTGTAGCTTATCAGTGGGTATAAAGAACACTGGATTGGCAGAGATACTAGATAGAATCATCCCAGATGCCTAGTCACTGTTGAAAGACAGCTGCCTAGGAGAGCCATCTGACCTGCAGCAGACTGTGATGTGAACATGAAATAAAACTTTATTTTCTAAATCTGCTGATATTTTGGGTTTATTTGTTACTGCGACATAATTTAGCCTTAACTGATCTACCACATGCCTCTGTCCCCTACTCCAGCCTGTATTCCAGAACCAGGTTATAAAATGATGGTTTAAAGTTCCTATCCTATTTTGAAATGTGAGGTATTGAAGACGAGTCACCAAGCTAGAAGGCAGGTTTCAGTTCTTATTATAAGGCTGGTCTCTACATTCCCAGCGCCCTCAGCCCTAGGCCTTCTTTAGCCCCAGGCAGTAATCATCAGAAGTTTCCCCTAACCTCTGGCTACAAGTAGGGTAGCTGACTCTGGTTCTTCACCTGGAGTACCTTATGCTTCTGCAGCTGACCTACCTGTTGCCAGTCTGGGTGTGATGCCCAGATAGCCAGGAGATTCAGCCCCACTCACCCACCACTATGAATTCTGGTTTACAGAGATGCTTGCTTTTTAAAAAGTATGTTTTTTTTTTTTTCTATCATTCCATACTTGCTATATGTTTGGCAAAGAGAGGTATGTTGAGGCATAAACTTACTAGTTTAAGTAAGAAGACTTTCAGAACACAGTTTTCCAATATGGAGTTTAAAGATTAGCATACATGAAAAGCCATAGTGGTTCATGCAGGCCTTCTTAGAGCCCTTTGGGGGTGGGAGAACGTGCAATTGTTTTCAGCCATGGCTTCTGGAGTCATAATGGGCTTTATGAAGTTCTTGGCTTTCAGTATGCATTCACTATCAATTGTCCATTTCACACTCTGACAACTTTTATGTGCTTTTTAGAGATGTTTTGGAAGCTATGTTGGAAGCAATAAGCTAGGCTAGTGATTCTCAAATTCGAATGATATATGGCCTTTTTTTTTTAAAGGAGAATAGAATTCAAGGACCTCCTTAATGTTGATTGACATTATTAGTATAATTATTCATTTACTTAAATATATACAAACATAAATTAGATGTGTGCTTCTTATGATTAAAGCTCAGATACAACTATAAACAAAACCAAATTTATAAATTAAATACAAGTGAAACTATAAAACCAGTAAGATTCAGAGTAACACATTTCTTTTAATGTAACAGATAATGTTGCTTTGCTGAAACCAAATTGATGTTTGCAATACAAACATTGTAATGACCATTGAGATTCATTGTATCAGACAGATCATGGCAGAAAATGAAAGGCATTTATTTCAGGAGTATTTGAAGAGGGTTTAATAAAGGAAATATACAAGGTAAAGACAGGGTTGAGTATAGCAATAGTGAAGAACTATTGTCACAGGTGAGACTGTAGAGGCAAATGAAGGAGCAATAATCAGAGCCTGGAGTGTGGCTACAGTTACACCAGCAGAATGACTTAGAGAAGCTATGCTCTTTGTTAGAAGGATACAATCAATTTGTAGGAGCCCAGCAGGGAGGAAGCCATCAAAATAAATACTCTGACCTTACTCTTCCCAGTCTTCAACCTCCTGCTATCAACTCCCATTTGCTGACCCCAACCAGAAGGCAGAGGGCACAGAAGCCTGGGAATGAAGGTTATAGGCAAAGAACAGAGTGGAGAAAGGTAGAGTAGTCTGGAGAGGCAAAGGAAAATATTCATTCAAGGTCTTTGAAGTTCAGTATGTACTGCCAGATACTTTGTGATAACATAGCTCTCCCATTTCTTTCTTTCTTTTTTTTTTTTTAAACATTCAAATTAGTAAAAAAAAAAAAAAAAAAATTGCCCTTTCCTTGGCATGAATATGTTTAAATTTGAAGATCCTTTTATTTTTTTTTCTTATTAGTCCATGACAATTTAAATTATAATTAGTGCTAACACAATGATAAACAGAAGGAAGGCATAAGCACTGAAATTTGTGGCAATATTCAATTATAATATGCTCATCTAGCTGATCCTGAATTGCATTTCAAAATTATCATCAAAATGAATACACATTTTTTTAATGTTAAAAACGAAAAAAAAAGCAAACAAATAACAACAATAACAAAATCCTTAAAAAAACTTCAGTTTGAACCTGTAGATCCACCTGAGTTCATGGACCTCATTTGAGAATCACTTAACTAAGCCTTTTCCTGCTTCAATCTGGTAATTTCGTCCTGCTCCAAAGCAACCTGCATAAAGCTGCTGGGAAGCTACATGCAGCTATGTTGTGATTCTGTTATTTTCTTCATAAAAAACCTTTAGTGGCTTCTCATTTCCTACAGAATTAAGTGTAAGTTCTCAGCCTGCAATTCTAAGTCCTCAACTTACTTTTTAAGCTTTATCATCCATGATTGTTCCCTTAGATATGTTGTATACTCTATAGCCAAACTAGGACATGTATTATGATCCGAATATATCCTGTGGTTTCTTGTTTTCTTACCTCTGTGCCTGTTTTTTTTTTTTTTTTTTCCTCAGCTTAAAATATCAGCTGCTTCATTTCTGCCTTTTAAAATCCTAAACACCTCTATAAGGTCATTTCAAATTCTATCTTTTCCTGAAGACTGAGCTAACACTAACGATCAGATTGTCAAATCAGATACATATAAATCGGATATCTTACCTGGTATCAAGCTTTCCAACCAACTTTAAGAATATAAGCACTCAAACGGTACAGGCAGTGCAGAGAGAAGGCTGGCACATCCCAGATGACTTCCCACATCCTTTTTTTTTTTTTTTTTCTTTTGGTGTGCATGTGCTCTTTGTCTCAGAATAATAGATGAGATCTCTAATGAGGACTGGAGGTTGCCTCACACAATGGGGAGCATTTAAGTTAGGAAACATCTCTGCCTCATGCTCCAGAGAGTTGTATGGCTTATGTCACATTCTGCAGAGCTATGCGTCATAAACCCATAGGTTGTATAGGCTTGTTTACTTGTTTACCCTAAGCACTCTGAAGCCAGAGACATGCTGCATCATTACTCTATTTCCCAAGAATTCTAGTTATCATATTTACAAGGATATTAAGCTGAGTCGCTCCCTACTTCCTTTTTCTGGAATCACCCCCATGGTATTTGAGAAAGGAATGGCTCACTGACCTACTGTTTTAACTCCTTTCTCCATGCTTTCTTGATTACTCCAGTCTATATAATCTTTCCCTTTTGTCTCCTTCTGACTCTATCATAACATTATTTTTCTGCCTTGCATTGTACTTATTTAAATTATGTTCTCCCCTCTTGCAACTCAGCAAAAGAGACAATATATATTCATTTTGGGGTTACTAACAGTACTTTGCAAAGTGACTTGAATACAATAATTAATAAAAGTTACATACAATAATTTAATAAATGTTGAAAGTAATTAGGAGAAAGAGAGAATTTTCTATGCTCATTAATTTCCACAGATACCACTACTGAGTCCTAGACAGTAGAGAGGAGTATGACCAAATTCAAGTAAGTTTGAATGTCAGCTTATGTAGATAACTTAATAGCATTATGCAAAATTCTGTTAGGTAAAATTGGTTTCATGGTCTTTCCTTCTTCTGAACACCTTTTCCCTCTCTTTTCAGATGCCTGTCTCAATCTTGTTTGTAGGGATGGACTTTGCCCAGTTGAGATGCTGGCTAGAAGAATGGTTCACTGTTGCCAGGGAAAGTGCTAGGTTGTGTTATCTAGAAATCCATCCTTGGAGTATCAGAATCAATTGAAGGAAAGATAAGAGTCACAGTGGAGTCGTGCTTGGAGGTGGGGAAAATACAAAGTAGTCAATCAACACATCAACTGGAAGGCAGAGACATTAACCAGTGGTACACAATGAGGAAGGGAGGAGGTTGAAGTGGATGGCTCAATATCCAGGTCTGAAAACCTGGAGCACCCTTGGGGGTGTTGCTTTTATGAGGGTCTTAGAAAGTTTGCCTGGATTAAGGGCAGAGACTTAAAAGGATAGAACTGGCCTCACAGAGTTCTCATGCTTCTCTCCACTCATAAATTTTCATTCTTGATACAGACATACCTCATCTTACTGTGCTTCGATTTATTGCACTTTGCATATATTGTGTGTGTGCTTTTTGTTTGTTTTGTTTGTTTGTTTATTTGTTTTTACAGATTCAAGGTTTGTGGTTCCCTGCATCAAGCAATCAAGCAAGTCTGTGGGCATCAGTTTTCCAACAGCGTTATTCACTTTGTGTCTCTGTGTCACATATTGATCATTCTTGCTGTATTTCAAACATTGCCATTATTATTATATTTGCTAGGGAGATCCGTGGTCAGTGATCTTTGATGTCGCTATTGTAATTGTTTCGGGGGCACTGCAAACCACCCCCATATAAAATGGCAAACTTAGTAAAAGTGCGTGTTCTTAGCAACTCCACTCACTGGCCATTCCCATCTCTCCTCAGGCTTCCATATTCCCTGAGACACAAAATATTGAAAGTAGGCCAATTAATAGCCCTACAATGGCCTCTGAATGTTCAAGTAAAAAGAAGAGTCACATGTCTCTCACTTTAAATCAAAATCTAGAAATGATTAAGCTTAGTGAGAAGGGCACATAGAAAACTGAGATAGGCCAAAAGCTAGGCTTCTTGCACCACACAGCTAAGTTGTGAGTGCAAAGGAAATGTTCTTGAAGGAAATGAAAGGCACTGCTCCAGTGAACCCATGAAAACAGCCTTACTGCTGCTATGGAGAAAGTTTTAGTGGTCTGGATAGAAGATCAAACCAGGGAAACCACAATAATTCTGTAAGGCAAAGCCTACTTTACAGTAAGGCCCTAACTCTCTTCAATTCTATGAAGGCTAGAAGAGGTGAAGAAGATGTAGAAGAAAAGTCGGAAACTAACAGATTGGTTCCTGAGGTTTGAGGAACAAAACCATTGCCATGACGTAAGAGTACAAGGTGAAGCAGCAAGTGCTGATGTAGAAGCCTGCAGCATTCACCCAGAATAACTAGCTAAGATCATTAATGAAGGAAGCTATACTAAATGACAGTATAATAATACACATTTCAGTGTGGATGAAACAGCCCTCTACTGGAAGAAGATGCTATCTAGTACTTTCACAGCTGGAAAGAAGTCAATACCTGGCTTCAAAGTTTCAGAGGGCAAGCTGACTCCCTTTTAGGAGGTAATGCAGCTGGTGACTTTTAAGTTGAAGCTACTGCTCATTTGCCATTCCAGACATCCTAGGGCCTTAAAGAATTATGCTTAATCTACTCTGCCTGTGCTTATTAATGGAACGACAAAGCCTGAATGACAGCACATCTGTTTACAACATGGTTTGCTGAATATTTTAAGCCCACTGTTGAGACCTACTGCTCAGAAAAAAAGGATTTCTTTTAGAGTATTACCGCTCATTGATAATGTATCTGGTCATCCAAGAGCTCTGATGGGCTTGTACAATGAGATTCATGTTGCATTCACACCTGCTAACAATATCCACTCTGCAGCCCATGGATCAAGGAGTAATTTTTACTTTTTTTTTTTTTTTTTTTTTTTTTTTACTTTTTAATGTTTAGTTTTGAGAGAGAGTGAGAGACAGAGCATGAGCAGGGGAGGGGCAGAGAGAGAGGGAGACACAGAATCCAAAACAGGATCCAGGCTCTGAGCTGTCAGCACAGAGCCCAAGGCAGGGCTTGAACCCACAAGCTGTGAGATCATGACCTGAGCCCAAGTCGGACACTTAACTGACTGAGCCACCCAGGTGCCCAGTAATTCTTACTTTTAAGTCTTATTATTTAAGAAATATATTTCCTAAAGCTATAGCTACCATATCTAAATAGCTACCCTGGTAGATCTGGGCAAAGTAGATTAAAAATCTTTTGGAAAGGATTCACTATTCTAGATGCCATTAAGAACATTTATGATGCATGGGAAGAGGTCAAAATGTCAACATTAACAAGAATTTTCAGGAAGTTGATTTCAATCCTCCTGGATGACTTTGAGGATTCAGTACTTCAGTGGAGGAAGTAGAGAACCACAAGTGCAGCCTGACGACATGACTCAATTGCCACAATCTCATGATAGGGTTTCAGTGGATGAGGAGTTACTTCTAATAGATGAGCAAAGAAAGTGGTTTCTTAAGATGGAATCTACTCCTGGTGAAGACGCTGTGAAGATTGTTGAAATGACAATAAAGCATTTAGAATGTTACATAAACTTTGTTGATAAGGCAGCCGCATGGTTTGAGAGTACTGACTTTAATTTGGAAAGAAATTCTGCTCTGGGTAAAATGCTATCAAACATCATTGCAGGCTGCAGACAAATCATCTGTGAAAGGAAGAGTCAATCAATCCAGCCAACTTCATTGTTGTCTTATTGTAAGAAATTGCCACAGCCACCCCAGCCTTTGGCAACCACCACCCTGGTCAGTTAGCAGCCATCAACACTCAGGCAAGACCCTCTGCCAGCAAAAAGATTACAATTTACTGAAAGCTTAGATGATGGTTAACATTTGGGGGGAATAAAGTACTGTATTTTTAATTAAGGTATGTACATGTTTTTATGCATAATGCTATTATTGCACACTTAATAGACTACAGTATAGTGTAAACATAATTTTTTAAAAGAGATTTTATCTTTTTTAAGAGTAATCTTGGGGCACCTGAGTGGCTCAGTCAGTTAAGTGTCCGACTTCGGCTCAGGTCATGATCTCATGGTTCGTGAGTTCGAGCCCCGCGTTGGGCTTTGTGGTGACAGTTCGGAGCCTGGAGCCTGCTTCAGATTCTGTGTCTCCCGCTCTCTGCCCCTCCCCTGCTCATGCTCTGTCTCTATCTTTATCAAAAATAAATAAGCATCAAAAAATTAAAAAAAAAAAGACTGTCCCCCTCCCCCCAAAAGTAATGTCTACACCCAATGTGGGGCTCAACCCCACAACCCAAGATCAAGATTTACACGCTCCACTGACTGAGACAGGTAGGGACCTTCAAACATAGTTTTATATGCATTGAGAAACCAAAACTTTCATTTGAGTCACTTTATTACAGTATTGTTTTATTGCTGTGGTCTGGCACCACACCCACAATATCACTGAGGTATGCCTGTATGTGAAAAGGATTGATGATAGTTTAAAATGTCTTCCTTCTTAGGAATATAAACACACCCAGAACCTAAAGCCATAGGCAAAAATGAAGAAGGATGAATTTCTGTTCTTGGATTGAGGAGAATTAGGGCTGTAGGGACTTTCTTAATACTTAAATGACCTGGATGGATGTCACAATATGATACCCCTCTTATTTGGCTCCTTAACATTGAGAACTTACAAACATTTCTCTGCCTAACCTCTCTAATTGGTAATAAAATATCAAGTTTCATGCCTTCTTCCCTGCACAGAGAGTGAAAAAGCCCATAGTTCTACTTACTTAATTTTGTTTGAATAATTGTGTGTATATCCTTATCTGGTTTGAACAATGTACTTCTTGGAGATTGTCTTTCTATACTACATAACAAATTATTACAAACTTAATGGTTTAAAGCAATGCACATTTATGATCTCCCACAGATTCTATGGGCTAAGCGTCAGAACATGGCTTGGCTGGGTCCTTTGTTTAGGGTCTCAAATAACTGCAATCACAGTGTTAGGTAAGGTTAGGTTCTTACCACAAGGAGCTTGACTGCGGAAGGATCTATTTCCATGCTACTTCGGTTGATGGTAGATTCATTTCTAAACAGCCATCGGATTCATGGCATCTTGTTTCTTCAAAGTCAGCAATAGAGGGAGAGACTCCAGAAAGGTGATGCTATGCAACCGTATAATCATATACATGTAATCATGTATACCCCATCATCTTTGTCATATCCCATTGGTTAGAAGCAATCACAGGGTGTGCCAATGCTCTGGAGAGGGAGATTACACAAAGATGTGAACACCAGGAGGTGAGGATCATGGGGGCCACCTTAGTGTCTGTCCACCACCGAGGTATAATATCATTCATATAAATTCTGATGGCAAATTAGTCTACACTCATGCAGATCTTTCATGGATATGTAGTGACAATGACTCTAATGATGATGATCATGGAGATGCAGGGCCAAGTGTTAAAATTTGTGCTGTAAGGAAGAAAGAACAGCTTAAGATTAGAGACATTCTCAGGCAACATTCAAATTGATGCGTGTCATGTATACTGATGAGGTGTTTTCTAACTATGAGCTAAATTTCCATCCTATGCATCTCATAAGCCTGTAGCTCTTAAATATTGTATTCCCTCCAGTGTTTTCTGGACTTAAGGTGTCTATATCCCCTGCTGTGACTTAAATAAATGAAGTAGATGGTTAAAATGTCTTGGCCTATTTATACTCTGAAACCATGGGAAGGAAAATGACGAGTATGATAACTTTGGGTTTTGTAACTAACAAAACTATACACAACAGGGAGGCTGATGCTACTTGCCAGTGCTTAAGGATTTAATACCCAGCAAAGAACCTGTGTGGGAGGATAGGACCTAGTTTTTTCACTGCATCAAGAGCTTTACGTGATTAATTGTCTTGTTTATCCTAAATCTACTCATGATAAAAAAAGAAAGATGAGGAGGAAGGGCATAGAAAGAACGTCCAGACATTTACTGTGGGGATCATTTCAAGCATCTGCATTTCAGACCTGCCTCAAAGAATGTCCTGTCACTGCTCATTGGCAAGAGGAAATGTGCCCTGGAGGAAGAGAACAGAGAGCAGCCTTGATTTTCCAAACTACATGAACCCCCGTTTTTTTTTTCTTTCACTACTGTTTTCACCTATCCTATGACCACTAAGTGAGGCTGTCAACTGCTCTCTGAACATGACTTATATTTTGCTGCCCTTGTCCCACTGAAAGAGTTCTCTCTGCTTCCAATACTATTCTTCTTCTAGTTAGTCTCTAAGGCTCAACTCGAACACCATCACCTTCTTTAGTACACTGATCACTCTGTCTTCCTTTATACTCTCCCGGTGCTTGGCAATTTTCTTATGGCTCATTACTTTGTATTCCACAGACTTTTATTTTGAGTTAAAATTAATATAACATAAAATTGACCATTTTAACAATTTTAAAGTGTGTAATTTAGTAGCTTTTAGTAAATTCAAAATTTACAACCATCATGGTTATCAAATTCCAAGACATTTTCATCATCACCCCCTAAAAAACCCTGTGCCCATTAAACTGTCATTCCCCCACCCTGGAAACCACTAACTTGCTTTCTGTATGTATGTATTTGCCTCTTCTGGATATTTCATTTCAATGGAATCACCATACAACATGTGGCCTTTTGTCCAGATTATTTCAGTTAGCAACATGTTTTCAAGATTCATCCATGTTATAGCTTGCATATATCAATACTTTTTATGACTGAATTATATTCCATTGTATGGCTATACCACGTTTTGTTTCTTCATTCGTCATTTGACAGACATTTGACATTGTTTGCACTTTTTAGCTGCTATGAACTTCCAAATACATGTTTTTGTTTGAATACCTGTTTTCATTTCTCTTAGGCATATACTCAGAAGTGTAATTACTAGGTTACGTGGTAACTCTATGTGTAACATTTTGGGAAAATGTCAAACTGTTTTCCATAGAAGCTGTACCACTTTATGCTCCCACTAACAGTGTTTTAGGACTCCAGTTTACATGTTCATCAACATTTTTTATTTTCTGAGGGTGTGTGTGTTTTAATTCTAGCTATCCTAGTGGATGTGAAGTATTATCTCATTGTGGATTTGATTTGCATTTCCCAAATGACAATGATGTTGAGCATCTTTTCATGTGCTTGTTAGCCATGTGTATATTTTCTTTGGAGATATCCCATAGATTTTTATGTTCATTTTTTCATCTTTTCTTCGAGAGTACAAGTTTCTTAAGGACAGAAAATATTTTTTGTTAATGTTTTAATCTCTTAGGGGATCTTTTAAATTGATTTGAGCACACTAAGTGCTCAACAAATGCTTATTGACCTGAATTTAGGAGCCATAACAAAATGTTGTGCCTGAATTGGCTCTGAGCTGAAGTCCTCATATCATGTCATTTTTTATATAAAGCTATTCTTACTCAGGAAGGACATCGGTAATCTATTAACTAACCTATTGGGTCTTTTAGTGATATCTGAACTTTTGACCATATACTCCTTGAAAGATTTTGTTTCCCTTGCTTTAAATACCACATTTAAATACCACATTTAAAATACCACATTTTAAATACCACATTTTCCTAGCCTTACTTCATGCTTCTCCATTAGAAGCAAGCTCCTTTGTGGGCTCCTCTCCTCTGATGAACACTTGAAGATGATATCTTCAAGTGGGACATCTGACCTTGGTCTTCGCTGTTCTCTGGTACCAGTGTTTCCCAAACGCTGGTCTCCAAATGGTATCATTTTGTGATAAAGGGTGATATGGTGGGGAGCCTGGATGGTTTAGTCAGTTGAATATCTGAGTCTTGATTTTGGGTCAGGTCATGAGTTTGAGCCCTACATTGGGCTCCACACTGACAGAGCCTGCTTGAGATTCTCTCTCTCTCCCCCTCTCTCTGCCCCTCCCTTGCTCATACCTTTTCTCTCAAAATAAATAAATAAACTTAAAAAAATTTTAAAAAGGGATGATATGGTAAATATTTTATATTATTATATTATCCTTTTTAAGATTATGTCATCCATATTTTTATAACTTGAAAAATCTTCTTCTTCTATGAAATAATGATAGTATATGGCCACTAATATGTACTTTTGATATCCATGAAAAGTAAAAAAAAATGAGCAACCTTTTATTGACTCCCTGTTCCTAACCATTTAAAAATATACTGGACATGGATATTCTGTTCTACATCTATTACCGAAGTAATTTCATTTATGGATAAAACTTCAGTTATCACTTATCTGATAATTAACTCCAAGGAAAGAATATCTCTATTAAGCTCAAATCTATATATCCAAATTCTTATTGAATAAATCTCTCTTGAAGTTCACAGAGCTTTTGATTTAGCACGTCTAATATTGAACTCATTGCCTACTTACTCACCTGCTTCCCACTTCTCCGTGTTTCCTATTGCAGTGAATTACATTATCTCGTCACCCAACTCAGAAACCAGGGAATCCCTCTGAGTTTCCCCTTCTTCATCACACTTTCCACACCCAATTATCAACTTCTTTTATTTTTTCTTTATAGTATTTCTGTATAGTATTTCTGTATATAGTATTTCTGTATAGTATTTCTGTATAGCATTTCTGTATATCCATTCTACTCAATTCCCTATCTTCTTGCTGCTACTTTATTTAACACTACAGCCAACCAACCATCTTCCATTCAACACACAATGAAAGAGTCTGTACTAGGCATCAAACAGTGTGATTACAACATGAAAATTATATGAGAGCCTGTTTTGAGGAAATATTCTTTAGCATTACAGCCTACTTTAGGTAATGGCTGATTGTCACATCATGAATATTTTGAAAAATTTTCCATGCTTGGTCAGTGTTGTGCATGTTTTAGAGGTTTACATTGGAAATTTTTTGTTTGGGAGATTTAAAATGAATTACTTACATTGAGTAATGAAATTATTCCCTGACCCTGGACTGTAGCCTAAGGAAAGTCCCTTAGTCTCTATTACAGTTTCCATTTGGAAAATGGGATAGTTGTGTAGGTAGCTAAGGGAAATAGGTTGTTTGTTATGATTCAAGACCTCTATGGATAAAATTTTGAAGTACAGATTTCTTATTTATTCATTAAAGATAGCTCTTGCTATGACTTCCATGACCGAAGTATAATGGATTATAATCATTAATGCATATTTAAGTGTATTCAAATGTTGCCAATTATTATCTTACCAATCAAAAAGAAAGAAAAAAGAAATCAAAATATGAGACTAGAGGGGGTTAGTTAAAGGGGTTTGGTCCAGGTCCATGAAGAAGTCGGAAACAGCATCTCCATTTTTTATAATGTGGTTCAAAGCAATGGCTATTGGAATATGTTACTTATCCTAAGTAGGACTTGCAAAAAATGGAGGTCTCAGGGTCAATAGGGGAAGAGTCAGTGTCTTGAAGAAAAAGGAAAAGCATCTGACTGAGTTCCAAGGAGGCTAGCATAAATAAAGAAAAGAAAAAAGAAAGGCAGGAGAATTGACTCTTTGGAATGGATTACACCATCTGCTTTCAGGCAGTGTCCAGTACTTGATGTTTCAAGATGAAAATATCCTACACCTTTTATACTTTTCAGTTGATAGATCATTAAAATATGGAAACCATCCTTCCTACTACCTTTAGTTTGGAATTTACCCCCAAGTTGTTTCTTTCAGATTTCATAATTGGAATAGAGCTTGAAAAATATTAGTGACTTTATATACACATATATATATGTATATATATATATATATACACATATGCATACTATATACTACAAGCTTGCAATACTCATGCATATACATATATACATATGTGTATATATATATATACATATATATATATATACACATATATACATATATATACATATACTACAAGCTTGCAATACTCATGCACCCCAGCCTTTTAGCAAAATATATGTATACCTGAGAGATTGCCATCATGATAACTAAGATGTTACAGATTTAGAAAGTTACCCTTAGTTATAGCATTTGTTTCAGGTCCCCAAGGGAATGTTTTTACTTTGGCATTGATGGTCTGAGACAGCATGTTTTTGAACAACATTCTCCAACCAGGAGCAAAAGAGCGGAGTTCATTGTCAATAATTGTTTGAATATTTCCAGATATCCTCCTCCATGGCTCTTGGGCGTTTTTTTAGAATCATAGAATTTTTGTACTGAACAGGACTCAAAGATGATTAAGTCAAATCTCTTCAATTTGGAGTTCAGTCATTGGCCTCAGAAGTTTCAATCCCATAATTTGTTCACGGTTAAGTTATTAATGGCACAATTGTAACTGGAACCTGATCCCCCTCCTTGACCCATGTTTGTTCCTTTTACCTGATACCCAATGTTCTTCTTTCTTTGTTGATAATTTTCTTTGAAACCTCCTTTGAAGAAACTGAACAAAACCAGTTTAGAATGCATGCTTGCTTCATGTGAACTCCATTTTTGTTCCTTCGCAATAATAAGTTCCTCTGATAAAATGAATCATGGAATATTAGAGCTGGAAAGGGTATTTGTGGATTCCAGTCTCCTTATTTTATAAATATAAAATCATGACTAACAGAGTCCACTTGCCTAAGACCACACAAGTAGTGGTAACACTGGAATCTGAACTCAGGGTTCATATGAGTTTAGTGACTCACAGTGAACTTTACTACCTTGAAAGAGCCATATCTTTTTCTGACCTATGTGTATACTGGCTGAACACATCATAGCTATTAATTAAAATAAAAAACTAGGAAGACTGAAGACTCCAGATTCTGAGACTCAGTTGTTCTGTTATACCATGTGTCTTAGAGAATTAGTGAGGAAGGAAAATAGCAAAATTTAAAAAAGAAAAAAAAAAAAACAATACCAAAGTTGTAAATAAAATCAACATTTAACGGGAGCTTAAAATGCAATTGCAGAGATAATAAAGAATGATTTGTGCTTTTAACAATTATAGGTTAATTAATTAGCAGCTGTCCTGCTGTTAAAGACTTGTGTCCAATGTTCAATGTTTTTTCCTCTAGAAAATGCAAAGATACCAGCTTGTTGTAAGGCTCCAAGCCATTCCCTGTGGACTGTTCTTGGCCTCTGCCGTCACAGACTATAACTAGAAAAAGGAAATTGACAGATAGAAACAAAAACCCTTAACAGCTGGAGCTTTAATTTACCTACATGGGAAAAAAATATTTCAGTTTCTGAGATTTCTCTTGGGTTGCCTGATTTGGAGGTAGAAAGAGAAGCCAGAGGAAAAATCACCAAAAAAGCTTTTAAAAGAAACACTATGAAAAGAGCAAATCCTGAGAATTGTGTTTAATAACAGCAGTGATGAATTTCCTGGCAGTCTGTACTGAGCAGTTAAAGACCAACCAGCATGTGAAAGAGGCTGAATTAGTTAGAATGGTCTAGAGGAGCTTAATAAAGTGTGCCAGAAGATTTATTCTCTCATATGTATAATTTTAAGATATGAATGATTCTATATTTAAGAAATGTATTACACCATCATATTAATTTTTACTAAGAGCTTCTAGTTTAACTTCAAGCAGGGTCTGAAAAATGGATAAGCAATGCTTTGAGCCACCAAGTTAGTGCCCCACAGAATATTTTAAAATTATTTAACACACATCATCTCAGTGTCAACAACTCATCACAGATAAACTATCTAATTAACAGAACCCTTCATAGTAATTTGATAACTGAGTCTTGGCTCAGTTTTTATACCAGAAGGGCAATCCTTGATAAGCAGAAATTATAAAAGCAGATTTAAAAACCATTAATTCAGAAATAAAATCAAAGTGGTCTCAAATTAACCCCCTATTGGTATTTAAACTTCTTTAAAAGCACTTGGCTTAAAGATAGATAACACTTGGAGAGGCTGCCTTTGACCAAAGTCAGGCTTTGTCTGGACTGTCAGCCTCTGTATTTTAATTCCCTTTGTTGTGTACCATCCTCCTTATGCCCAGTGTAATTGATATGGGTCTTACACTAGGGACAGATGAGTTTATCCTGTCATTGAAGCCCTTCACAAGATGCTTTAATTATTAGAACTAATTCAAAGATTTGTGCTCTATGTTCTACTTAGGAAGACCAATTGTTTTCTCATTCCAATTCCATGTTGGCACCCTTTCCAATGACAAATCCAATAAAGAATTAGTAATTTGGCTCCCTGTGGTTGTGGAAAAAGGACAGCAAGAATGAGCAACAATAATAGTTCCTGTTTGTATGGTATTCTTTTTTTTAATATGGGAGTTATTACTGCTACACTTTAGGGACAAGGACCCAAGAAAAAGTAGAGAAGAAATTTATATTTTTATAAGGAAGGTAAATTTTGATCTTTAATCTCTGCGGATAATATTCATTTTTCAACTAAGTGGGAAGCAATAGTTTCCAATGGAAAGAACTGGGGATAAAGAAAAAGTAAGACATTTCCATTAAAATATGGTGTTCCTCTGTTTAGAATGCAAGGTGACAAGCAAGGGAGACACAATTAACTTCTGGGTGTTGCAATTAGGTAAATGAGGTTACCAAACTCTCAACATAGCAATTTGGTGGAAGTGAACTCTTTTTGACATAATAGCTGGAACAGCAGAGTCATCCGTATGTTAACTGAAGAATGTACTTCTCAAGATCTCAAAAATTATTCACTTCTTGCTTTCATTTTGTTGTTATGGGTGGGTTAGTGTATCGATGGTTGATATCCAAGTATTAATTATAATTATCTCTGGTGGCAGAACTATGAATAATTTTTCTTTGCTTTTTTATTTTATTTTTGTGTGTGTTCAGCTCTATTTTCTAAAATAAGCATGCATTACTTTTGTAATAGCAAAATAATCATTGCTAGAGTGCCTGCTTTGTGATACTCCTTCAGACACATACACCCTGATTTCTAACATTCAGTTGGGGGAAATCAGGATATACAGTATAAACAAAACCTCACCTATTTTGTTCTTGCTTACACTAGTTTCTGGGGTTGATTATTATCTAGATTTTAACATATGTGTGAAAACTGTTTTCCAGACAAAGCAGACAGACATGGAACATATTCTTGGGACCTGCTGGATCTTATTTCTGATACACATAAATTCAAAAGTTTAAAAACTTTCCTCATCTCCTTCCTTACTGACTACTCTTTGCTTGTAAGTAGGCCAACAAAGAGAAAACTATTGTAGTTTTTCAATAGTACATTAACAGAGTACAATTTAACAAGTGGGCAGAGGATATAGATTGTGTTTGTGTTGGGATATTCTTGACTCCCAACTTGAGAATGGACACATCTGGGCAAATGAACGTTGAGGTCACTATTTTTACCTTCAGAGAGTGGCCCCCTTGTGTCTAGTCCCCTCAGAGAGAAACTTAAATTTCCTAGATTATCTTCTAGGGGTTAGGATCATTTTAAATACTGAGTGATAATTTATCTTAATGAATGTTTGAGAAGATTCCACAACCTTGCTTGGAAACCAACTGTCAGAAACTAGTTTTTATTTTCAGCTTAAATTTTTCATATTTCATTTTTCCATTCTTTTAAATTCCTGCATTTGTGTGAAGATCACTGAATAGAGATCATTTGTACACTTGCGGAACAATATATTAATCAATCCCTTAAACCTTCTCTGAGTCAAATTTCCTTATTTTCTTTAGAAAATACATATCTTCTTTTTCTCCATATGGCTCTTCTTTGGTCCTATATGAAGGTTACCAATATAGTATATTGAAATTCTCAAGTTTTTGTTTTTAAGAATGTAAAGCAGTAATTCTCATTAGTCATGGTTCAAATGACATGGAACCACATCTGGAGATACCGACTTCATAGATCTGGAGTAAGACATAAGCATACTCTAACATTTTTTAACATCGTCTTTTGAGGAGGAACTTTTTAGTTTGATGAAGTATCATTTTTCGATTTTTTTATAGCCTGTAATTTTTGAGGCTTAGGAAATTTTGCCTGATGTAAAGTGACTAACATTTTCTTCTATTGGTTTTATAGTTTTAGCTTTTAAATTTGGGTCTATGATCCATTTTGAGTTAAGTTTGGTATATACAGGTAAAGATCCAGAGTTGTTCTTTGCTTTTTTTTTTTTTTTGGTTTGTTTTTCATTTTTGTTTTCTGTTGTTTTTTGTTTTTTGTTTTTTGTTTTTGTTTTTTTTTGCGTGTGAATATTGTGCCAGTACTTTGGAAATCAATTTTATACATTGAATTGCCTTGGCACTTTTATCAAATATCAACAGACCATATATGTGTTGGTCCATTTCTGGGCTTCTTTTCCATTGATCTATTAATTTTAATACTAATACCTTGACTATTTAGCTTTATTATAAGTCTTAAGATCAGTAGTGTAAATCCTCTGACTTTTTCCTTTGGTTTCAAAATTATTTTGGACATTCTAGTTCCCTATACCTATTCCTTTTATTTCTTATTTATTTTATTAGTATTTTTTTTTGAGAGAAAGAGAGAGAGAGAGAGGGAAAGAGGGACAGGGAGAGAGAGAATCTTAAGCAGGCACCACACCTAGTGCATAGCCCCATTGCAGGGCTCAGTCTCACAACCATGAGATCATGACCTGAACCAAAATCAAGAGTCAGACTCTCAACTGACTAGGCCACCCAAGTGGCCTATACATTTTACATTCCTGCATTTGTGTGAATGCACCCCCACCTATACATTTTACAATCAATTTATTAATTTCTGAAAAAGAATCTGTTTGGTTTTGGATTGTATTGAAACTATTTTGAGAACTGACATTTTAACAGTATTGATGCTTTCAATCCACGAGCATAGTATATAAGTATTTATTTAAGACATCTTTAATGTCTTTTAATAATATTTTATAGTTTTCAGCATAAAGGTTTCACACATATTTTAAATTTATCCCTTTCATATTTCATACTTTACATGCTATTTTAAATTATTTTTCTTTACTTTTTATTTCCTTCAGTTATTTATATCCACAAATTCATTGAGATAAAATTGAAGAACAACCCACTGCCCATATGTAATATATACAATTTGATCAGTTTTGACTTATTTATATACTCATGACACTATCATCACAATCAAAACAAAGGACATTTTCATCATTCTTCAAAGTTTCTTCATGCCTTTGCAGTTGATCCTTTCCTACACCTCTGGCCCCAGATATCTGTTAGCCTGCCTTCTGTTATAATAAATTAGCTTGTATGCTCTAGAATTTTATGTAAATCAAATTGTCCAGTATTACTTTTATTCTTGGCTTCTTTTACAAAACATAATGATTTCAAGATTCATCCATGTTATTGCATGCATGAATAATTGTTTCATTTTACTGCTGAATACTGTTCTATTGTATGAATACACCAGGATTTATTTCTCTCTTCACCCATTGATGGACATTGGGTTGTTTCCAATTTATGGTGATTACAAATAAAGCTGTGATAAACATTTGTGTATGAGTCTCTGTATGGACATATGCTTTTGTTTCTCTTGAGTAAATACTTAGAAATGGAATGGCTTGGTTGGTATAGCATGTGAATGTTCAATTTTTAAGGAAACTGCCTAACCATATTTTTGTGATTTCAGATTCTGATTGTTCAATGATAATATATAGAAATACAATTGCTTTTTGCATTTGCTAGTGTACAGAAATGCAGTTGATTTCACTTTGTATTCTGTGGCTTTGTTACACTCACTTAATAGTGTCATTGCTTTTTTTTTTTTTTTTTATAGATCCCTTAGGGTTTTTCAATAAAGGTGATCCTGTTGTCTATAAATGTAGACAGTATTTGGGGCACCTGGGTGGCTCAGTCAGTTGAGCGTTGGACTTCAGCTCAGGTCATGATCTCACAGTTCGTGGGTTTGAGCCCTGCATCAGGCTCTGTGCTGACAGCTCAGAACCTGGAGCCTGCTTCCGATTCTGTGTCTCCCTCTCTTTTTGCCCCTCCTCCACTCATGTTTTCTCTCTCTCTCTCTCTCTCTCTCTCTCTCTCAGAAATAAATAAACATTAAAAAAATATATAGACAGCTTTACTACTTTTTCAATTTTCATGCCTTTTATTTCTTTTTCTTGCCTTATTGCCCTAGCTAGGATCTCCACTATAAGATTGAATAAAAGTGGTAAAAGTGGATATTCTTATAACTTGTTTTTCTGCTTTTTTGTACAAAGCTAATGATGGACTCATATGAATCAAAAAGAATTCTCTTCTCTTCTACTGTTGGGTAGAGCTTGTGTAGAATTGGCTGCATTTCCTTTTAAATGTTTGATAAAATTCACCACTAAAGCCATCTGGGCCTGAAGTTTTCATTGTAGGACCTTTTAAAGTTAGAAACTCATTTTCTCTAATATAATAGGAACATTCAACTTAATGTATTTCTACTTTAGTGGATTTTGGTAGTTCATGTCATTTAAGAAATTGCCCATTTTATTTTAGTTATTGGAATATAATTTTCATAGGATTACCTTATTAGTCTTTTAATGCCCGTAGAATCAGTAATGATGTCTTGTTTCTTATTCATGGTGTTGGTAATTTGTGTCTTCTTTTTTCTTCATTATTAGTATAACTATGTTTGTCAATTTTTTTCCTCTTTTCAAAGAAGCAGTTTTTGATATTCTTGATTTTCTCTAGTGTTTTTATGTTTCATATTTTATTGACTTTTGCTCTAATCTTTACTATATCTTTTCTTCTGCTACTTCAGTTTGTTTCCTTTTTTTCTAATTTGTAAAGTGGAAGCTTAGATCATTGATTGGATATCTTCCTTTTTTCTCCCTTACATAAGTATTTAATGCTATCCCCCAAGCACTGCATTTTGCATATCTTGTTGTACTGTATTTCCATTTTCATACAGTTAAAGTATTTTAAAATTAACTTTGTGATTTCTTCTGTGGCCTACAAGTTATTTGGCTGTGTGTCACTTAACTTAAAATATTTGAAGATTTCCCAGATATCATTTAAGGAAATTGATTTCTAATTTAAATCAGTGTGATAAGAGAACATACCATGTATGTGTTCAGTGTTTTAAATTTTATTGAGTCTTGTTTTAAGACCCCAAATCGTCTATCTCTTTAAATAGTTCACATGCACTTGAAAAGAATATGCATTTTACTGTTGCTTGACAGAATTCTATAAATATGTATTTGGTCAAGTTGGTTGGTAGTGTTGTTCAAGTCTTAAATAGACATACTGATATTCTCTCTAGTTTCTTTATTGATTATTAAGAGTGGGATATTGAAATATCTAATTATAATTATGGATTTGTCTAATTCTGCCTTTAGTTTTCTCATGTTAATCTACATGTATTTTGAATCTCTGATAATAAGTACAAACACATTTAGGAGATTTGATGCCTCTTAAAAAAATTTACCCCATCATCATTATGAATTTACTCTCTCTGGAAATATTCATTTTTCTGAAATCTATTTTGTCTAATACTTGTATAGCCACTTCTGCTTCCTTTTGACTATTGTTTTCACAGCGTATATCTTTTGGTATTAATTTACTTTTAACATATTGTATATTTATATGTCAAGTGTGTTTCTTTAATACAAGATAGAGATTAGCATTGTTTATGTTTTATGTAATTTAACAATATATATCCCTTTAACTTGAAATATTTGGAAATTTATTCTAAGTATTTCATATTTTTGAGACTATTTTAAATTCTACTATTTTCTTTCCTTTTCTATCTTTTTTGGTTATCTATTTTACAAATTTATTCAGGCATAATTGAAGTACAGTAAAACTGTACATATTTAAATATATAATTTGATCATTTTTGACTTATATATGCACCCATGAAACTATTACTACAGTCACATAATGAATGTTTCCATCACCAAACTATTGTATTGCAGGAGTATAAACTGTTATGTGAATATTGATGTAGTCAGGTTTAAATCTACCATCTTGCTATTTAGGCTTTATTTGTCCTATCTGTTCTTTGTTCTTTTTTCTTTTCTTACTTCTTTTTTCTCTGTTACTTTTTCTTGTCAGATTAGTTTTTTTTTTAATAATTCTATTTTATCTCCATTGTTAGCATATTAGCTATACTTCTTTATTTTCTATTCTGTTGATGTAGACTTTACATTACATAGTTTTATTATCACAGTCTGTCTTCAAATAATATATTATCACATAAGAAACTTACTAACCTTGTTTTTCCATTTTGACCTTCCTCAGCTTGTGCTATTTTTGTAGTAAATTTTACTTACAAATCTACAAGCCACATAACGTATGGTTATTGCTTTTGCTCTAAGGAGATAAGAAATGAAAAAAAAATGCCTTTTATATTTTATCACAACTTAACCTTTCCTGTGATCTTCATTTCTTTGAGTAGATCTACATTTCTATCTACGTTTACTTTACTTCTCCCTGAAGAACTTTCTTTAGTGTGTTCCATAGCTCTAGTCCGCTGGGGATGAATTCTCTCGATTTTTGTAAACCAAAATAAATTTACTTTGACTCTCATTTTCAAAAAGATATTTTTTATGGGTATAGAATTCTAGGTTGGCAGTTCTTTTCCTTTTGTGCTTTAAAGATGTTGTTCCATTGTCTTCTCGCTTGCGTGGTTTCTTGAAAAGTCTACTTCATTATTTTTTGTTATTGTTCATAATGTGCCATTTTTAGTCTTGCTGCTTTCAGGGCCTCTCCCTCAACTCCCTAGTTTATGTTAATTTTATTGTGATATGCCTTTGCATAGTTTTCTTCTTGTGTCTTCTGCATGAGTTGTGGTGAACTTGTTGGATTTAAGGATTTCTGTATTTTATCAAATTTGGAATATAAGGTCATTATTATTTCAAATATTTTTCTACCCCCTACCTTTCTGGGTCTTCAGTTATCCTTATGTTAGCCTTATTGTTATCTTCCCACAACCCACTGATGGCCTTTTTGTTTTTATTTTACTCTTTTTTTTCCTATGTATTTCATTTTGTATAGTTATATTACTGTATTTATAAACTCACTTATTTCCCCTTCTGTAAAGTTTATTCTGTTTTTAATCCTATTTGGCATGATTTTTATTTCATATATTTTATTTTTCAGCCTTAGAAGTTCAGTTTTTGTTTTTTATTTTCCACTTCCCAAAATTTCAGGTTTCCCATACCTTTTTTATTATATCTAGATATCTAGATATCTAAATATCTAAATCTAGATATCTAGAGTATCCAAATCTAGATATGGATTATCTAGATTTTAACTTAATATATACTATCAACATATTTAAGTGTGGTTCTTTTATTTTTATTTTTTATTTTTTTTTAACATTTATTTATTTTTGAGAGACAGAGAGATACAGAGTGCAAGCAGGGGAGGTGCAGAGAGAAAGGGAGACACAGAATTCGAAGCAGGCCCCAGGCTCTGAGCTGTAAGCACAGAGCCTGACACAGGGCTCAAACCCACAAACCACAAGATCATGACCTGAGTCAAAGTCGGATACTCAATCGACTGAGCCACCCAGGTGCCCCTATTTGAGTATGGTTCTAATCATTGATTTTTCTCTTGGATTTGCATCATACTTTCCCACTTCTTTGCACACTTGGCCATTTTTGGTTGAATGCTAACACATGTGAATTTTAGGTTGTTTTCTGGATTTTTGAAGGGAGTAATATTTTCTTTTTCTTTTATTTTTTATTTATTTTATTTTCTCTTTTAATGTTTATTTTATTGTATTTTATTTTATTTTGAAGGAAAGAGAGATGGAGCATGAGCAGGGAGACAGGGAGATGCAAAATCTGAAGCAGGATCCATGCTTTGAGCTGTCAGCACAGAGTTCAACACCAGGCTTGAACTCACAAGCCATGAGATCATGACCTGAGCTGAAGTTGGAAGCTTAACTGACTGAGTCACCCAGGAGCCCTATGGGACTAATATTTCAAATATTTGAGAGCTTTGTTCTTGGATAAAGTTAAGTTACATGGGCCCAATATTATCCTTTGGGGCTTCCTTTCAAGGTTTGTTAGTGAGGGTTCAGATACCCTTTATTCTAGACTAATTTGCTAACAGAACAGTACAGTACTTCCGAGGACTCTACTACATACTCTGTATTAGAAGGTCTTTTTACTCTGGCTAGTGAGAATAGATCCTATTTCTGGACCAATTTAGCATTTGAGAATTGAGCTGCCTCTTTCTAGTGGTTCCTTTCCTGGCCTCACTACTCATGTGCAGATCAGTACCTAGCCAGACACTCAAGGGAAACTCTTCTATAGCACCTCTCCTGCATTCTTCCTCTTACTAGCAGACTTCTCTCCTCTTTGTTACTTTGCTTTCAAGGTTTCAGCCACTTTTACCCCCCAAAATCTGTATTCTGTCTCTGAAACTCAGCAAAATTGCAGTCTCTCTTTTGATTCTCCTCCGTATGTTGTGGCTTGGAAAATCTTCTCATGTAGTGAGCTTGGGCCTTTGTAGGGATCAAATCATTTGTTTCTGCTTTCCCAGGGATCACTGTCCAGTGCTTCCTGTTGTCCAGTATTCATTTTATTATTCCATATCTTGATCTTTGGTCTGTTTGTTTTTTGTTTTTTGTTTTTTTAGAGGGAGAGAGAGAGAAGATCCTAATCAGGCTCCATGCTCAGTGCAGAACACAACATGGGCCCAATCCCATGACCCTGGGATCATGACCTGAGCCCAAAAATGAAGAGTTGGATGCTCAACTGAATGAGCCACACAGGTGCCCCTCTTTTGTCTGTTTTCAAAATGTTTTAAGGATGTAAGGCAAATCTGGTACTTTTTACTTCATCATGGCTGGACCTATGTTCTAAATGCAGAAAAAAAAAGAAAAAAAGAAATTTATAGTAAAAATAGAAGATCCTATCACACAACTCAGGGCAAGAATACAACCAAGATTTGAGTATAAGGAATTGATCATCTTCAGCAAACCAGGTGATGCTTTCTTTTTCTATCTCTTATCTCTGCATCTCTCTATCAGTCTCTGCTCACTGGTTGTTTTCTGTTTCTCCAGGCTGTATGGTTAAATGTGTCCACTTCAAAATAAGTCAGGCAGAGAAAGGCAGATACCATATGTTTTCACTCATATGTGGATCTTGAGAAACTTAACAGAGGACCATGAGGGAGAGGAAAGGGGGTAGGTTACAGAGAGGGAGGCAAACCATAAGACACTCTTAAATACTGAGAACAAACTGAGGTTTGATGGGGGGTGGGAGAGAAGGGAAAGTGGGTGATGGGCATTGAGGAGGGCAGCTGTTGGGATGAGCACTGGGTGTTGCATGGAAAACAATTTGAAAATAAATTATATTTAATATAAAAAATGTGTCCACTTCACAGGTGTCAGATTTACATATTATTGTTCTATTAACTTGCAGAAACTTCTTGAGGTATTTTCCTTTACAACATTAATTTGTTTGCAAAAACAGTTTGAGGTTCCTAGAAAACATGTAATTAAATATTATTGTAACAACATTATTTTACCTAAGAATGCTGATTTGAATTTACTATTTAATATGGCATTATAGTTAATATCAAAGTATTCTGCACATCATTTGTTTACCCTTGCACAATCTAGTTTCACTCAATTTTAAAAACAGTTGTTATGGTTTTGTTGATTTACTCATAATGATGTCTCCATTTGTTCTTGAGTGATTACAACTGATTTGGAATCCATATGTGTCTACAAATAATTTGAAATTTTCTGCCATTGCGTATTTATGTTCATGTGTACTCAATTTTATATTTTATTCTATTGTCTGATTAACATTAAGGCTTTCCTGGAAACTGTGATATCTTCTCAACTTTGCCTCAACTAAATTGCTTGGTGCTATCAATAATTATTTTTTATTTGAAATGTTTCTTAAAAATAAAGCATATTAATTGTCTTTGTAGCAATTTTTCTATCATCAGACACCTTACTACTGATGTTTTCCCACCACAAAACACAGATATCACACCTTTATCTTTAACAAATTAAGAGCTGATTTGGAATGAAATTGAAAGTTTATAACTATACATCTCCTGGCAACTTATGGTACCATGTAGAAGAATATAGAAGAAATACTACTACTGAATATCATTGTATAACTACGACATTAAGGGTTTTTGAATGAAAGTGAGTGATAGGTCAGGTCAAGTATGCAGTTCAGTTCAAACATTGTCCAAAATATTGGTTGAACAAATAAGTGAATAAATATTGAATGTAATGTGAGCTATCCCCATTCATAAATTAACCATGAATCTCACTGAATTGAGAAGAAATAGATCATCTGAAAATACTGTATAATAAATATGCGATTATATTCACTATTACACAACCTGGTTGTCTTTCTTAATTAAAAGTTTGTCATAATTAATTTAAAAGCTTGCTGCTGTTTGATTTTAAAAATAATTTGTAGATGTTTCTTGAAAACACATTCATTCTTGATTTTATGCCTTCCTGGACTGTTTGGATTTATTTTTACCATGTGAATTTCTTTCCAAGAAATAAAATAAAAATGCTTGTTAAAAATTCAAAATGAAAAAAAAAGTTACAATAAAAAACTCATTACTCAGACTTGACACCAAAAACACAATCCATAAAAATAAAAATTAATAAATTGGACCTTATCAAAATTTAAAACTTCTGCTATGCCAAAGACTGTGTTAAGAAGATGAAAAGACAGGAGCCCTTGTATGGCTCAGTTGGTTGGGCATCTGACTCAATCTCAGCTTAGGTGTTGATCTCATGGTTGTGTGTTCAAACCCCATGTTGGGCTCTGTGCTGGTCACAAAGCCTACTTAAAAATAAAATACTTAGGAAGATGAAAAAACAAACCACAGAGTAAGAGGAAATATTTGTGGATCATGTATTGACAAGGAACTTGTGTCTAGAATCTATTAAGAACTTTCAAAGCCCAGTTATAATACAGCAAATAATCCCATTACAAAATGGGCAAAAGACAGCAAGAAATATTCCACTAAGGAGGATAAACATGTGGGAAATAAGTACCTGAAAAGATGTTCAACATTCTTGGCAATTTGAAAGGGCACATTCAAACTACAGTGAAGTCTCATGCACCCCTATCAGAATGGCTGAAATTAAAAAAAAAAAAAAAAGATAACACAAAATCCTGGTGATGGTGTTGAGAAACTGGTTCACTCGCACATTGATAGTGCAGATTTTAATGGTATAGCCACTCTGCTAAAGAGTGTGGCAATTTCTTAGAAAGCTAAACATGTATTTAACAAATGATTCAGCAAATGCATTCTGTCATTTATCCTAGAGATATGAAAATGTACATTCACACAAAAACCTGTACATGAATATTCAAAGCATCTTTATCTTAATAGTCAAAAACTAGAAATAACCCAAATGTTCTTCAATGGATTAATGGTTAAATAAACTGTGGTCCATACTTCCTATGAGACACTACTCAGCAATAAAAAGAGAACTATTGATACATCCTTTTATGGATTTCAATGGAATTATGCTGAGTGAAAAAGACCACTCTCAAAAGGTTATATGCTGTATGGTTTCATTTATATGACAGTTTTGAAATGGCAAAATTATAGAAATGGAAAACATGAGCTGTTTCCAGGGGTTAGGGAGGGGAGTTGGGAGGGATGGTGCACTGTGGTTATAAAGGGTAGCACCAACAAGCCTAGTGATGGAACTCTTCTGTGTCCTGACTGTTGTGGTGGTCAGACCAATCTACACATATGATAAAATTGTATGTATGAAAATTACATACACACATCGACACAAATGAAGGCATGTAAAACTAGTAAAATCTGAAATAGATCATTGGATTTAATCAGTGTTAATTTCCTGGTTGTGATGTTATGCTATAGTTATGCAAGATATTATCATTGAGTGAAACTGGCTGAAGGATTTTTGGGATCTTGCTGTATTATTCCTTGAAACTGCATGTGAATCTACAGTTATCTAAAAGTACAAACTTAAAAAAAAAGTGGTTATTCACTGCTATTATGAATATACTACTGTAGTCTGTACTTAGCATTGCTATAGACATCAATCTGAAGAATGATATCGAGTAACTCACTGGATCAAGTTAGAAAATTCTAGGGGACAAAAAAAGAAAAGAAAGAGAAAGAAAGAAAGAAAGAAAGAAAGAAAGAAAGAAAGAAAGAAAGTAAGTATTGGAGACTCTCCTGAAAGGAGTGATTTAATGAATCCTGAAAGGGATGCTGAGAGGCTGGAGTGTCTGGTCTAACTGGAGAACATGATCAAGTCCTAGCATTCATGTCATAGATCCAGGTTGGGTAGAAGGACACTGAAAGAAGCTCAACTATAGGCTGTATTTTCTGGAAGCAGATGATGAGATGGAAGTTAGGGTGTTTATTGGGGATTAGCATGGATAAAAGAAAGGTGATCATAATAGATCTCGGAAGGGAGCTCTACCCAATGGCTTAGGCATTAGATGTAGATCACTTTCATTGAGCAGAACCTCAGGTGAAGAGGCTGTCTGCCACTGAGGCAGATCCTGAAAGAGCTGAGTGTTGGGGAATGTCTGCTTGCTGCACTTCCCAAAGCTGGGCAACAAACCCTGCCTGGAATGGGGATGCAGGTAGTGTATTTTTATGTCTATCACAGTTGACATACATAGATCCAGGTCAGTGATGGAGTTAATACTGAACTCAAACAAATAGTAAAAATAAATAAATACAATGGAATTTGGAGAAAGAGACTGGGAACAAACATGCAGGTCTTCTTAACAACATGAGAGGATGTAACTTCATCTAAGAATAAAAGTGACATTGGAAGGCTTTGCCTTCTTTCTGTAAATTGATGAAGATATGTAATGAATGTGGCATAGGCTTCGGTCTTTGAGCGCTCACTTTTTTTTTTTTAATATCTCATTCTAGATAGTGTTTGCAATTGTTGGATTACTAAGAAATACTAGTTGAAATCATGCAAGGGATTTTATTATTATAATGGTTATTTGGCTTTGCAGAAAAAAATGTTTCCACCCACCCACTTCCTGGTCTAAGGGACAACCTGCTACCTATCAGTCAGTTGCAGAAAATGTTGACAAAGTCTCAGTCACTGAACTGATTTCACCCTCCATTTGAGCAACGGGATATTTTACAGATATGAGAGGCTGCTGTTTATCCTCCATTTAGGACTCCCTCAGTGTGTTCATAGAGATGGTTAGAACTGGCAGGTAACAGAGGAAAACCTCTTCAAAGGAGCCTGTTAGCATTTTCTTATTCCTGTTGAATGGAACCTGAAAAAGCTATTGTTACATTTCTTACGGAGTTCCCCAACGCCTCTTAGAAATGAGCCATATTTAGTTTAAAACAAATTTCCTGAAGTAAACAGTATATTTCCCTGATTTTCATCTCTCTTGGTGAGCTTCCAAAAAACTTGGAAGTGAATTAGTGTGCAATTTGCATCCAAATCTTAGCCAAGGGGATGTGGTTTATTATAATACATGGTCCTCCTAATTATTGAACAGCCCAAGAAAACTCGGCCCAGTGTGCATCTGTTCTTGCTTGACCACACTGCCAAACATAATTTGGCAAGCACAGAAATGTACATTGAGCAGACCTACAGTCTAATTTGCATTAGAGTTTGTGGTAATTATATGAAAGCTATAACTGAATGAGCTTGTCCTCTCTTTTTTAGATCACTTCATTTCTAAAAAATAAACAAGAAGCAAACCCCTCAAAGAATTTCCTTTTATATGTGTCTTTGAGGTTTCTCAATGTGATTTAATCATTGCCCAAGTGTTAGTTCTGCTTATACATGAAGAAAAAACATCTTTCCCGCATATTTCATGCAGACTTTCTTCTATTAGCCTTGATGTCTATGGGTCGACTGTGCATGTTTCAATATATATTTGATATCATTGCTCAAGAGAATGAATTAGGCTACTGCTGACCAGATGTCTGCATTATTTGGGAATTCGCATCCAAGAATCAACAAATAGGTTCATCGTCAAATTGTTTTAAGGAGTAATAAGTAGTCATTGAAAGAGCTGTAAATTAAAAATCACAAAGTTCTCACTGAGATATTATCTTTGTTGGACAACCTTAAATAGACCACTAATCCCTCTGATTCTCAGCTTTTTTATCTATAAAATGGGGATATTGATGCCTCCTTTGTGTACCTTATATAGTTTATGGGGGTCTCAACTGGAAGAAAAAAATATTTTAAAGTATTTTGGTGTTGGGGCACGTGGGTGGCTCAGTTGTTTGACGGACTCCTGATTTTGGCTCAACTCATGATCTCACAGTGGTGAGATCAAGCCTTGTGTCAGGCTCTGCCCTGGGTGTGAAGCCTGCTTAGGATTCTCTCTCTCTCCCTCTCCCTCTGCCCTACTCAGGTGCACGTGTGTGCTCTCTCACTCTCTAAAAAAAGTGTTTTGGTGTCAAAAGTATAAATGATAAAGTTGTTTAAAATGATATTATTATTAGCTACATATCAATACATACACCTAGTCTATAGCAAATAATGTAGCCTACTGCACAAACTACGTTCAGAGACCATCAGGGAATCTGAAGCTTTAGCTGGTGGGGGTTCTGGCAGTTGGGGTGATTATGGCTCAAGTGCTCTAGAGTTGCACTGTCCAATATGGTAGCCCCTAGCCACACATATCAATTGAGCACTTGAAATGTAGCTAGCTTGAAATAAGATATGCTGTAAGTACAACATATACAAAAGATAACAGACTGAGTATAATAAAAAGAGTAAAAAACCTTATTAATATTTTTCCAATGATTGCAGTACATTGAGTTAAATACATTATTTTCAAATTGTCTCTGTTGCTTTGACTTTTTGAATATGGCTTTTAGAGAGAAGAAAGAGGGAGAGGGAAACCAAGAAACAGACTTTAACTATAGAGAACAAATTGGTTGTTACCAGAAGAGAGGTGGCTGGAGGAGAGGTGCGGGAACAGGTTAAATAGGTGATGGAGATTAAGGAGTGCACTTGTGATGAGCGCCAGGTGTTGTATGGAAGTGTTACATCACTATATCGTACAGCTGAAACTAATGTTACACAGTATGTTAACTAGCTGGAATTTAAATAAAACCTTTAAAAAGTAAAAACATGGGGGGAAAATAAAGAAATTTAGCTTCTAGAAAACTGGAAATTACATAAATGACTTACATTATATTTCTCTTAGACAGTGCTACTCTAGGGCACGGATCTATGGGATATGTGAATTCTATCCAGGGCTAAAGCCAGAACCAGGAAATAAACAGGCAATTGAAGCACAAAGCAGGTGCAAAGCAACAGGATAGTGACCGGGGACCCCAAGCCAGAATTAGTGGATTCGGAAGGGTGAGTAGTAAATGGAGCTTAGAGGTATTTTTTGGAACATGTATTAGAATTGCACTTACAGAAAGCCCTTGGCTTTGTGGGTGGAGAGGGAGCTATTGAGGACACCAACCAGATCAGACATACCAGTATTATTCTTCAAAAACTATTATATTTAATAAAACCGCAACAGTCTAGAGCGTTCAGGGAACGCTTTTTTTTTTTTTTTTTTTTTTTTTTTGTGAATGTTTGACCGTTCTGGTCATTTTAGTGTTTATCCTTTAAATATCAAAGCTAAGACAAAATTTGAAGCATTTCATATGGAAATATTTCTTAAAATATATTAGGAACTTTTTGTCTTCTTATACAGAATATACTGAACGTAATTTTTGTGGCATCCAATTTATATAAGGTAATTATCATGGATGTAAATTATAATTTTCTATAATGTATTAATGATCTACGAAATACTGTGGGGTTTGATTAGAGAGTGGCTGTTTGCTCCAACACTAAATGGCCCCAGCTGGGAATATGGTTCAAGCTATGTCTGTTTCTATATCTCTCCACATTTCCTCTTGCTACCAATCAGCACATTCTTATGTTCTCAATGTGTCTTCAAATAGCAGTCTTCACCCATTAATCTGTTGTATCTTGTTTGTTGTGGGGCTGGAAGTGGGGACAAAGAAAAACAATTAAACGGCTCTTTTACAGTGTAGAAAAAGCAAGTGTAAATATGTTGAGTAAGGACCTGAGGATTTTCCACCTACGCACAAGTTAATGATGATGGATTTCGTGACATTTTGCTTTATCACAGGCATTTTTTTTGGCCGGTTCAATGTTAGGCACTATCATCTAAGCTTGCTTGCTTGAGAAATAAAATTTCAAATATTTGAGATTTAAATATGATACATTTTGCTGTGATACAGAGTCAGAAATAATAGACCCTTCCTGGCCTGCCAAACAAGATGCATCTCTTCCTATCAGGAAGGGACATAATGCTTTCAGCTTATTGGGATCCAACACTAAACTATGCCTTCTGTAGCACCAATCTCACATCAATTTAGAACTCAGGTGTCTTCTATTATTCACATGCTATTTGGCATGGCATTCTGTACAAAATACAAAATACTTTTGCCGACTATTTAGTAATGTTATTTATAAACTTATTTAGACTATAGCTCTGTTAAGCTATCATGTGAACTACATCATGTTTTCATCATTAACTGCACATTTAGTGAGCAAAAAAAAATTTAATCTAAGCTTTATGATAACCAAAAGTATGGGTTCAACCATTGTAGATTTAGTGAAATGTGTACCAAAAAAAACCCCAAAAAAGTTACAATGCCCTAGTTTCTTTCTGTCTGTGAAACTTGAACTTGTTGGAGATGTACATGCCACAAATTATAATCACTAATTGTTGAATCTGAAAGAGCAGCCAGTTTGTTATCACTAGGAGATAGATACCCATTCATTGTATAGCCACACAGGGCTGTGATCCCTGTGAGATGACAGCACACATGTAATCCCAGGAGACAGTACATCTGAGTCAAGGGCATAAGAAACTGGAGTAATCTTGTCTTGGCCACATAACAGCTGTATGATCCTTCCTTTCTGTACTAAATTCCTCTCTACTTATCTGTGACATAGAGATGGTAATAATACCTACTTCCTGGCATCTTGTTACACTAGCTGTTGTTATTGTTGTATTTTGTTTCAGTGATGGTTTTTAAACAAATCTGGGAAAAGAAACATGATTTTTTTTCTCTGGTTTTTGCTTCTGACACAGAACAGCAAATGTGGTTATTAGATATTGGGTTTTAGAGTGATTCAACCAAGGTGACCAACTTTGCAGAATGACATCTATGGCCTGTGAGGTAACACAGTGCAAGCGTGCATAATGAGAAACCCCACTAAGAGATGAAGTTTTACACCAGAAAACAGACCATTGATTTGGCCAATATAGAGAGCTGTATACTTATGTGCCAATAAAGACACATGTAGGCAGAAAAATATGATGTAAATACAAGTGATCTAGCACTTTTTATTTTATTTTTTATTTTTTAAAAAAAATTTAATGCTTATTTATTTTTGAGACTGAGAGAGACAGAGCATCAGTGGGGGTGGGGCACAGAGAGATGGAGACACAGAGTCCAAAGCAGGTTCCAGGCTCTGAGCTGTCAGCACAGAGCCCGACACGGGGCTCAAAGTCACAAACAGTGAGATCATGACCTGAGCCAAAGTCAGACGCTTAACCAACTGAGGCATCTAGGCGCCCCATGAAAAATAAATATTTCACCACAAATCTAGTGAAACAATTACTGAATTATTCTAAATGAGTTTATGTATTTATGTACGTATGTATGTATGTATGTATGTATGTATGTATGTATTTAGAGGGTGTGCGAGCAGAGGACAGGTAGAGAGAGTGGGAGAGAGAGAACCCCAAGTAGGCTCCATGCTGTCATCTAGGCACCCAAGTCAGGGCTCGATCCCATGAAGTGTGAGATCATGATCTGAGCCGAAATCAAGAATTAGAGGCTTAACCAACTGAGCCACCCAGCTGCCCCTTGAATTATTCTAAAAATGTTGTTAGAACTATTCTTTAAATCAAAACTTATCATTTTAGCAGTGTTAATGTCATATGTTTTGTGCCTTCTTCTTGAATGTTTATTCTTGTTTAATGTTTATAATAGCTCTTTTATTATTCCCATATTACAAATGAAGAAATGGAGGCACAAAATAACTTATTGGGTTGTATTAGTTTATCTAGCTAGTAAATAGTAGAGACAATATTTGAACCGAGTCAGGTTGTTCTTAGCTATCAAGTAAGGGCAGAATGATTCTGACAGCTATTTTAGCTTAAAATATTAGCAGGGGTCAGTTTATAGGACTAATACTCAGAAGTGATAATTGCGTTAATTACTCTATAGAACACATAGACTGATCAGCTTGACTCGAATTGTCCTTATAATGTTTCTCAACATCATCAAATATAGAAGAATTCAAATATATAGAATAATTCAAATATAGAAGCATTCAAAGCATTTTTTTGTGTTGTTATTGAAGTTCACAGAAATTGTACCACGAAATATATATAGCCAAAAATTCTAGACAAAGAATCATGATACCTCCAGAAGATTATCTTTTGGATGACTTCTATGTAGCATCTACACCAGTCATGCCAGATCTTAGGTTGATGTGTTCATCTTTTTAGCCTGCTGTAATAAACTTCCATAGACCAAGTGGCCTGCAAAATACAGACATTTATTTCTCACATTTATGGAGCCTAAAAGTCTGAGACCAGGGGGCCAGCATAGCTGACATTTGCATACTGCCAGCTTACTGTATCCTCACAGGGTAGAGAGCAGAGAGGAGAAGCAAGCTCTCTATTGACTATTTATTTATTTATTTAAAAAAAATTAGTGTTTATTTATTTTTGAGGGAGAGACAGAGCATGAGAGGAGAGGAGACACAGAATCTGAAACAGGCTCCAGGCTCTGAGCTGTTAGCACAGAGCCTGATGCGGGGCTTGAACTCACGAATCGTGATATTATGACATGAGCCGAAATCTGACACTTAACTGACGGAGCCACCCAGGCACCCCTTTTTATTATTTTTTTAATGTTTATTTATTTCTGAAAGAGACACAGAGCACGAGCAGGGGAGGGGCAGAGAGAGGGAGACAAAGAATCTGAAACAGGCTCTAGGCTCCGAGTTGTCAGCACAGAGCCCAACATGGAGCTGGAACTCGTGAACCGCAAGATCATGACCTGGGCCAAAGTAGGACACTTAACCAACGGAGCCACCCAGGTGCCCCTCTACTGAGTCTTATCAGGGCACTAATCCTGTTCACAAGGGCTCCACCCTCATGACCTCATCTAATCCTAATTACCTCCCAAGACTCCACATCCTAAAGCCATCATGGCGGGGGGTGGGGGGGGGATGTGGAGGAAGATTTCATCATACGATTTTGGGGGGAACACATTCAGTCCATAACAATTGAGTATAGCTATAATCCATTCAATTAGATCTTAATTCTAACTGTCCCATAAAAAGACCAAATTCCGTGGCATTATTAGAGTAAATCACTTATGTGAAAGCATTTTGAAAGCAACCACTCTACAATTAGTTTTAACATTAATTTGAACCCCTGTTTTCCTTGACTGTGTACTCTATAGGTAAAGGTGGCTGAGTTTTAATTTAAAGCTTCCATATCTGCCCATTTAGATGCTTTGGGACTCCAGATCCATCAAATCTCTGTTAGGAAATGTTTATCCTTCTGTTGAGTGAAGCATACAGTGTGCCATCCGATAGCACAAGCTTTGATGATGGTGTGTGGGCTTGAGATCTCGAGACAATAAGAGGTATTCTTGTCTGGTACTCTGTAAATTACAGTAAGCTCCTTGAGAGTAAGAACGAGGTCTTATTTAACTATCCACTGTCAGCATCAAGCCATGATAGACACAGTAAATGTTTGTAGATTGGAATTCCTTGGCGGTGACTCTTAGGTGTGGTGGTAGCAAGGAAGGAGAGAAACTATATGCCAAATACTGTGTCCCAGCCTGGTCACTGCTAGAGCTTTCATTCTTGTATTCTGCACAGGGTAGAGGCTAAGGGATTCAGTTTGGGTTCAGGGCAAGGTGTTTATGCTCCAGAAGCATAAAAAGGCTATAGGTCACTATCTGAATGGGGGTAACTGGGGGGCAGTGGGCTAGGTAAATAATCCCAGTAGTTCTTTACATGTATCCTCAGATTCTCCTACCCCAGACCCTCGGCAACATGGGGCAAAGAAGGATTAAGGTTTTTCAAGTCTCAAGGAATATGAAGGAAGGATGTCAGAGCTGTACAAAATAAATGGGAATAATAAAATTCCAATCTGCACTATTAGTATTTCTATCAATAATAGTACTTTCCATTTCTCCGTTTGAATTTCTGTTAAAGATGTATATGTTTAAATTAATAGGAGTTCTAGTTCTTAATTATGTATTAATACACTCCCTGTGACATAATTTTGTTTTTGCTCTTTGTCTCATACACACAGTATTTTATGGTGCTATAAAAATCTGTACTATGGATGTACACAGTGAAGTCTAGATTACTTAAGGTCAAATTCTATCCTTAGTCCTATAAGTGTTTAGAAAATTGAGATGAAAGAGGCTGAAATTTTGGATTTGATATCACTCAGCAATACCTTGCAACGGAATCAACTTTCCTTTGTGAAGTCCAAAAGTAAACACTCATATCTGAATCTTACACTGAATCTAATATCAGAGTAACACTTAGACTGGGCTTTGAGGCTGGAGAGGAGGGAAAAAGAGAAACTTCTTTACACACAGACTGTAACACTCTAGCATTTCACGCATTTCTAGGAAGGCTTCTTTAATCTACCTTGTCATGTGCTGACATTTAATAAACACCTCATTCCTTTCCAGGTATTTTTAACAGTAAATCCCTGGCCAGTCACCAGTATTGAAATGACCAAATAGCTTCTCTCTTGAAAAATAAGGTTAATGGGAAGAATTTCTATTTTAGTATGATTTTCTTCATTCTGTCAACTGTATACATGTGCACATCTGCAATGCACATTGTTTACTAGGAGGTAAACGTATTTTTTTGTCATGGTAATGATGCTTCTATGATATTATGCATATAGTTCCATTTGAATGACACATAATTCATGACTCTCTTTCTTTGGTTAATATTTTCATGAGGATTTTTCCCCCCAGACCACTGCAAAATGTGCCTCCCTGTGCCTAGCACACATCCTCAAAGAATGCTAACACTTTACAAATTTGCTGGCTAATGTATAATCTGCAGAGAATATCCGCCTCATCTGACAAACACCATCTCAGCTCAGGAAGCCACGTTCAATCCGTCTATCAGATCTGACACTGGTGGTATCCACACAGCCCTTCCCAGCACACACCCTGCCTTTAAAGGCCTTCCCATCCCTGTTATTGGTCTCACAGATGATAGAGTATGACACTCCATAAACAATGAGCTAGGCCTTTTGTAGGCTGCTTTGCTTTTCTTGGCTTCAAACTGCCACTGAATGTCAAATCAATTTGGCTCTCATTAGAACAGCTTTATATGTGCAAATGTATTTGGGTCTGGTTGCCACTTTTTTTTCCCTACTTTTTTTCTCCTTTCTATTCCTCCTCTTCTCTTGAAGATGATGTAATTTTTCTCTAATCCATGCCAACACCTGTTTCTTTAAAAGAGAGAGAAGAGAGAAAAAAAAAGAGAGAAAAGAGAAGAGTGAGAAAAAATGTTCAGTGTGCTGCTCTTTATCACAATCAGCACGAACACCAGGCTGCCACATTATGGCTCAAGTTTCCCCAGAACAAAGAGAAAAGGCCTTGTTGCCATGATATTGTACATCATGGGGGCCCAGATAAAGTCAGGAGTCTATGGAAACCTTGGTTCCCAATGTCTGGAGAGACGGCTGTCGAGATAGAGCAAGGTGTGTAAGCTGGTTTTATTGATAAGTGATGAAGCCGGCAATAAATCTGATGCTGTGCTTGAGGAAGTGGGAGCCAGAGCACCATGTTTGATGGAAGACTGTTTTCCTCTTGAGTTGGGAGAAACAGAGGGCTACTCCTTAGAGGAGAGCACAGACTGAAAGAGGCACGGGAAGCTGAGCGATGAACAGACAGCTGGAAAGAGACAGATAGACACACAAACTAGAGTCTGACCAGTGTGTGGTTTTTTAATGTTTATTTACTTTTGAGAGAGAGAGAGAGAGAGAGAGAGAGAGAGAGAGAGACTGGGGGAGCAGCAGAGAGAAAGAGGGAGACAGAGGATCCAAAGTGGGCTCTATGCTGACAGCAGTGAGCTCAATGTGGGGCTCAAACTCACAAAATACAAGATCACAACGTGAGCAGAAGTTGGAAGCTCAATTGACTGAGCCACCCAGGAGCCCCTGACGGGTGTTTTTATGTTGATGTGTATACACTTTTCAGTTTATGTGAGAGTGTTTTCACCCTGATACTTGGACTTTGAGGCCTTTGATTCAAGTAAGTCATTTTACTACTGAAAAGAAAATATACAAGTATCTGCCTTTTATTTATTTTTTTCAATTTTTTTAATTTTTTAAACACTTGCTTATTTTTTGAGAGGGAGAGCGAGTGGGGGAGGATCAGAGAGAGAGGGAGACACAGAATCTGAAGCAGGCTCCAGGCTCTGAGCTGTCAGCACAGGGCCCGACACGGGGCTCGAACTCATGGACCGCGAGATCATGACCTGAGCTGAAGTCAGACGCTTAACCGACTGAGCCACCCAGGCGCCCCTGTATCTGCCTTTTAAAGAAATGTGTGCCCCTGGAGCTTTGACTTAACTGCTACAATTCTTGTTGAATTTATTGATGCAAGAGAAATATGAAGTTGGGTGAGTTGAATCTAAATTCATAAACTAGGTAATTACTATAATTCTTAATATTGTGTGATACACCTGAGAAATTCAGGTGTTTGAGAATGCACAAATGTGTATGTGTTTACATGCATACTTATTCATTTATTGAGCACCTATTAAATGCACTGTTTCCAGGTGCATTGGGTGCATCCATGTATAAAATTCAAAATAATCCCTGACTTTATGGAATTTATGTTCTTTCTAGTGGACTCACAGACAATAATGAACCTAAGAACTAATTGAAATATAAAGTCTATTAAAAAGTGATAAATGTTACCGAAACAAAAAAAAGCATAGTAGGGTAAAGAAGATTGAGAACACTTGTTCATGTTTGGTCACAATTTTTGATAGAGGAATCAGGGTAGATATCATTGAGAGGGTGACTTTTGAACAAAAACTTGAAGGAGGTAAGAGAGAGAGAGAGCTGTCTGTAAATCTGGGGAAGAAGCCACCAGCCAGAGGGAACAGACAGTGCAAAGACTGATTTGCATGCAGGAATAGAACACATGAAGGGCAATGTGGCCAGAGAACATGAGCCAGAGAGAAAACAGTAAGCGGGTCCATTGGAGAGATAATGGAGGTGGGTCCAGGTAATGAATATAATGCCCTCTAGGCCAAAGGAAAGCCAAAGATTTTGTACTTTGAGCAAAAGGGGGATTTATTGGAGGATTTTGAGGAGAGGAATTATATGATATATGTGCCATGCATTTGTTTCCACAACAGCATGTTCGCTCAGATTGTAACCAGTTTGGAGTTTGTAGACTTTCTCAGGAAGTCTGATATATGAAAAAGAGTTAGGGCAAGGCACTTTAGGCATTTTGTGGGCTTTTAGAAAGGACTGTTAACAAGAATGAAAACCAAAACCACATCAAAAGAACTCTCTTAGGGTGTCAAAACCAAAATCTGGTGGGTAAACTATCAGAGAAGTAACTGGGGAAATTAGAAGTAATGACCTATTTATGATCCTAGAGGTGGGAGCACGGGATTTGTATAGATTAAAGGAAATTAAAGTAAAAGTAATCTTCCTGTGCAGCAGACATTACAATTAGACAGACTTAAGTTTATACCCCAGCTATGTTACAATCAATCTGTGTGGTGTCAGACTAGCTAATTAGTATCTTTGAACCTTTGCTTCCTCGTTGTAGAATGGGAATAATAATAACAGCTTTCTGTACAGTTGTTTTGAGGGTTAAATTATATATGCTATGTGTGCTTGGCATAAAGTATATGCGCAACACATTGTAGTTTTCTTCCTCTGTATCCTCCGTGGAATTCATACTCAACACACATTTTCAAATTATTTGAGAGATGTTAGTGACTGATTTGAGCCGTGGGGGAGGAAAGCATAATGAAATGGAAGATGTCTGATTAAATTTGACTCCCACACTAGCCCAGGAAGGTGATACATAAGGACTCACTCATCTATACACTTCTAGGCATCCCAAACCCTAAAGGTCACGATGCAAATCCAGGGTACTAGAGAGACATAAAAAAAAGGAGGGGCTTCTTTTGGTGGCTATTTTGCCCGTTCATAGACTGCTGCAGATTAAACTCAGCAAATATTTGTTAAAACCAATGTGGGTACTGAGGTAGAAAAAAGCATTGTGCTTACCCTTCAGAAGCTTCTGGTCTGGGGGAGGCGTTCCCAGTTGGATGGGATTATGTGATTCTTTCTCCTTAAACATAGAGTTTCAACTCATTAAGGTTTTCATAAGCTGAATAAGAATACTATCTACTCCTTTTAGAAATATTCCTTTTGTTTGCTTGTTTGACAAGCAGTCACTATTATGTGAACGAGCAGGTATGGAAGGATGGGCAGAAACATTTCTGTTGTTAAATCAATTCACAACTGCAGAGTTATCATTCTCCAGAAGATGATTTTTCCAAGTTTAGGGTAGCTATACTCAAGGGTTGTGTTTGGGTGGCAGGGGGCAAGAGTTAAGAAACTTATTCTGTCACTGACATTAAGGAGCAAAATACTTTAATTCATGAATTTTCTGGCAGATAAAATCCCAGATCCTCTCAGAATTGCTTTAATACACTGAAGAGGAAAATGAAGTAAAACTTTTAAGCCCTGAAGATTCTTAAAAATAGTCTTTAAAGGATAGAAAAAAAGAACAGAAAAATTCCTTTAAATTCCTGGGTCCCATAAATGAGATTTTAGTAGTGGCAAGTAAAACATATTGATTGGCACCAAAGTATAAGATCTTTGTCACCATCTGTTTCCTGATTGTGTCAGCAAGTATTTTTTCCCCACGAGAGTGTGAGAATACACCATAGCCTAAAAGTATCAAAGTGTCAATTATGCACCACATTTAAAAGTTGGAAGCCCAGTTCATGAAAGTCAGTGACAAAAGTCCTGATTCCTGTTTCTTCCTAAAGTGAAATCCTTGCACTTCATTCATTTTGCAACCTACAAAAAGACCGATGGCTCCAGGGCTCAAAGGGGGTGGGCAGAGAAAGAGGGGAGAAAAGTCATCTTCAATGAATATTTATTGAAATCCTCCCCCATGCAAGTCACTTTGCTAAGATATGAAGTTATTATGAATGCTATATGCAAATAATTTTTAACAAGTATGGGGTGACAGGGAGGAATAAAGAAAGGAAAGAGGGGCCAGAAGGAAAGAAGTAGGAAGAGAAGAAGAACGGGTAAACAGGCAAATGTTTGGGAGTCTGGGCTAGACAAATGAAAACAAGAGACACTGATGGAAATAGTTGAAAAATTAGGCCATGAACAGTGGGTGTTGGAAAGGATGGGAATCCTCGGAAAGATAAAAATCCAGCATTTTCAGGCTGAACTAGAGATTATCTTCACCTCTCTTCTCTTTTATCTAGTAATTTTCCTGTTGTTTAAATTTGACTCATGATATCCTTTTTTGTTTTTGGTTTTGTTTTTTTTCTCTGTTATACTCACTGCTATTTGGTAATTGCAGCTGGTGGTTAACTATGTGGCTTTCTTTGAATTCCTGCACATGTCATTTGGGGTTCTGAGTAGAGAAAAGAATTTCCTTCTTCTATCCGCTTTGATTATTTTTTTTGCCTATCGCCAATATTTGGTGGGGTTATCAGTCTCTACACATTCTCTTACCCAAGAGTGTTGCAGTAATGTGTTGAGGCCATTTCTGCACGACTGGAGGAAAGACTCCTGCTTAGGTCAGACAGTCAGAGATACCATCTGTCTGCTCAGGAGTTTCTTCCTTTTGCGGTAAATCCTGAGAAGTTGGTTCTCTGGGTTGGCAAAAATCTTTTCTTTATTTTGGAAATGGGAGACTGGGGATCCCACAGCACACTCAATGCTCTTAAAAGATAAATTGAGCATATAAAATTTTTAAGGAATTTATTTAAGCGAATATTGATTTGCATCAGGCAGTGTCAACCCAGAAGTGGCAAAGATCACTCAGCCAATAGGAGCTAGAGGAAAGATTTATATAGAGAAGGTATGGAAGCAAAAAAAGGAAATTATTTGATTGGCTATAGCTTAAAACCTAGTTGGCTATGATTGGTTGTCCTTAATTTTTGATTTTATAACCTCAAGACTTGTACATGTTTAGATTTTGGTTTGTTTGCATTGGGCTGCCATAGCGTTTCAGCCTAATGACTATCTTTTAGTTTGTAACATCACAACACAAGGATTTGTGTTCTAACCAAGAGGTGTGGAGACTATTATAGAAATAGTGGCTTGACTGGAACAATCAAAACAATCAAAACACAGAACAAAGGCATGCCACTCTGCTCCTTTGTGCTCACTGGGGCCGACTTGTGTTGTGGGAGGGTCACTTTACCTGGTGGAAGAACCAGCTGGGCATTGCAACCAGCCACACTCTCAATTAAAGTCTGGGGCTTCGGATGTACAAGTAGAATAAATGTCTAAATTCTCTGTTCAGGTTTAACTAAATAGAGTATTAGAGCCTGCCAGATGGGTCTCTTGGCACTCTCTCAAATCATATATAGACATAATTAAAGTTACAGTTGTTTGTGTGGGCCTGGGAACTATGGGATACTTTAAGTATTGCGAGTTTGATTTGTGTTTGATTTGTGTTTGAACACACAAATCAAAGAGAGAACGCTTTTGTCAGAGAAATTTCAGATAAAGTATCAGAACCACCAGAAAACATGATCACTTATTCATTTATTCAGCAGAACTTAAACTAAGTGTCTACTATTTTCAGGATGCCATAAAAAGCACTGATATATTAAATAGGTTTCTTGAGAACTTGTATTTCCCTGAGAGAGAAAAAATAAGTCCAAAAATTAATAAAAACAACATTGTATTGTAATAATGCTACAAAAGAAAAAAGAATCTCGACAGAGTGAGCGATAGGGACATTGGTGTAAGGAGGTAAAAGCAAATGCACCTGAACTGATAACAAACTGAGGAAAATGTAAAATATTTTTTCCCAAATATTTTCAAAGGCATGCCATTGCCTTCTTAATAGATGATTCGAACCTAGAATCAATGATCCGACAACATCCTACCTTTTTGTCTTTATCTTTCATGACCTATTACATAGTACTGTTCTTGGAACAAATGGGACTACTCATATACACCCTGTGCTTTCCTAACCCAATTCTGCACTCATTTTTCCTTTGGCCCAGCAGATACTTTCAGGACTATTTCATGCTCTGATCCTCTTGTATTCAAGGTCCAGCCCTAATGTCACCTCCTTCAGTCCTTCTATCCTGGTCTCTGAGCCCCTTCTTTCTACCTCATACATTTATAATTTTTTTTATTATCCCTGTTTTACATGTTTGAATACAATTTTTTAATTAATTAATTTATTTTGAGAGATAAAGAGAGTGAGTGTACAAATGGGGAGGGGCAGAGAGAGATTAGGAGAGGGAGAGAATCCTAAGCAGTCTCCGCACTGTCAGCATAGAGCCCGACACAAGGCTTGAACTCATGAACCATGAGATCATGACCTGATTCTAAACTAAGAGTCAGATGCTTAACTGATTGAACCAGCCAGGCTCTCCTACACTTGAATACAAATTTTAAGTTCGCACCTCTTATTTCTCTTTTTAATCTAAGAAGTCCTTTAGTGTGATGTCTTGTGTGATAATAGTAAATTGAGCCTGTTGTCTTCTAGGCGTTCAGTAAATATTTTTTGAAAAAAAATAAATTAGGTCCAACCAGCAGAAAGCTTGGCAGATTGAAATCACAGAGATTTTATATCTGAGTCACAGACATGGTATTAAACTGGGTTTTCCCCAAAACAAATATTATGACAAGGATTGAATATAAGGAGGTTTTTATTTGTTTGTTTTTGTTTTTGTTTTTTTTTTTTTTTGAAGATTACATTAGAAAGCATTGTGAGTGAGCAAACAAGAGGTGAAAGAAAGGGAAGCCAATAAAGAGTTTATTATATTGATGAGTGGGTTTTCACAGTGGGCAACTGGGACTCAGTCTCACTGGGGAACTCTGTATGAAATACGATTCAAAGTTTTCCCTCTGAAGGGAGAAGAAGGGTGAGGAACCATCCTTCATTGGTTAAAGATTGCTCATGGGATGTTTAGCATTAAGTTTACCCTAATTTTGTCCATTTGTTATCATTTGGTGTCCATGACTGTTGTGCTCATTTTTCAAGATCTGTGCTGGAAAGATGCTAACTGAAAATTTAGGAGTCTGTTTTACTATGAGTGGTGGGGCTCTAAGAATGATCCCAAGGTTGTGCATGAGCCTTGTGCTCTCTGATTTAATTTTTTTGCTTTATATTTCCAAAACAATTCTCTAAAGGGGTTATATATCCTACCAGGGGTTACAGAGCCTGTTAGGCTCCCTAAAGAGAGTGACTGAAGGTAAACCTTCCTCAACTGACACAGCTTTAAGAACATGGATTTGAGATAGTGCTTATATGAATGTGACAATAGTGCCGAAAGAAGAGGTGGTATTGTCATGCTGGGCCTCCTTGAAATTCTGGGAGTTCCAGCCCAAAGCCCTGGGACCAGGAATTCTGCAGGTGTTAGAGCTCTCCCCTACTGCACTCAGTGTCTATAAAAGAAATTATGTTCAAGTCCTGTTTTTGTTCCTGGAAAGGAAGCATTTGAACCTTGAAGAGCATGCGTGGATGAGATGCTTTAGGATGGGCAGATGTCCATCACATAATTTCTGAGATATCCCACAGAGAGCCTAGGACCATCACAGTAGATGTTATTCACACTGTTATGCTGATCCAGCCTTCCTAAAGGATGAGTACTTCAAGGCTTCTGAAGGGATCATGGGAAACATTGAGCATAGCAAGGCTATTATGGTGCTGATTACATTTCAATAAGAAAGTCTCCAGCTGTGAATGGCAATAAAAGAAATTGTTGCAGATAACCTTAGCAAAGACAACTGCCTCTAGTTTTAAAATATATTGATCATGCCTTGAGTCAAAGGAGTTCTGCTTAACAAAGAATTCTGGAAGTTCTAGCTGCCTGCAAATAAGGCATGGCCCATGAGATGCTAACTTTTGATTGATGTAGATTATAAGAGACTAGGAAAAGCCTTCCACAGAATGAGATTTTGGAGAAGGCTCACCCAGAGTCAGGGGCTTAGCTGTGAAGGTAGCATCAGAAAGCAGTCACAGATGATGTATACTCCTTTACCCCTACTGGATCCCAAATTGCAAAGGAAGAAAAATTGATAATTCAGAAACATGATAGCATTGTCAAAAATACATGAAGTCAGCTGCATGAATTGTGAGACAAGTCATTGTTGTATTTGTTTGTTGGCTATGTACAACTATGATCATTGTTTCCATAAAGATAGGGAATAAAAATACAGAGAAGCTATGAAATCTGCATGAAATTGGACTCTTTACTAGTTATTAACGACCTAGAGATAAGAGAAAAAATTGTCACCCGGGTGTCTCTTAAGTTCTACCACCCTCAGAGTTGATGCTTTGTGCCTGTATCTTAGCCCTTAGCTTTTTACTGTCTCATTCACTCATAGCTACAATTCAAGAGAAGATATTTTGGGAGGCCTAGGTTTTTGGGTTTGTTTTTTTTTTTTTTTTTTTTTTTTGGCCTATTTTTCACATTGGCTGAGTGGCACTTACTATAAAATACTGCTTTACTTCATGCTTTTTCTTCATATTTATGGCCAATCCACATTTGCTGATGGCTTCCTCATGGAAGCATGCATAACCCAGAAGATAAATTCGATTTTTCAAAGCTTTATCCACAGACCAGGTCTACTCTTTTCATGCCTCCTTTCTTTTCTAAAGCTTTCAAAATGAAAAAGAGAAGAAACATGACCCATACTCTAAGTCTTTTGTAAATTTTATTTTTCAAATGATCATACAGTAAAATTGAATTTTTTTGGTGTAAAGTTCAGTGAATTTTAACACGTGGATAGATTTATGTAACAACCACTACAATCAGGATGGAGACAGTACTATCACCCCCAACAGCTTCCTGTACTATCTCTTTATAGTTGTCCCCTCCCTTGGCAGCCACTAATCTGTTCTCTATAACTATAGCTTTGTCTTTTTGAAAATGTCATATGGGTGGAATGTTATATTGTGAGATTGATGATCTGGATAGAATAGATAATAAAAGGCAGTGAAAGGTACATTCTAGATTGTGTGACATAGAAAACTGGTAGAAAAGTTTAATGAAGGCAATATTGTTAGACTAGGGTTGGTCAGAACATGCTTCATGGAAGAGGTCAAGTGTAGAGGTTGGGTCTCAGAGAAGTACAGAATTTGTATTAATGGCAAAAACAGGGAATAGCATTTCAGAGAGCAGTGAATGATATTAAAGTGTAGTTAAGGAAGTAAGGAGACCAGTGTGATTAGATAGGAAGAATCCAGGCATCTTTGTAGGCTCGTAAAAGGGAAAGCCACATAAATAAAGAAGTGCTATTTAAAGATTAATTAGGCAGAAGTGTATGAGATGTGTCAGCCGGCATATAATATTTGGAAGATAAAGATGATGGTTGAAGCCTCAAGAGCTCCATGAAGGAGAGAAAGCAGAGGCAGTTAGCATAGGGTCAAAGAAAAGTTGAGTGATAGCTGAGGGAGGGGGAAGGAGACCTTTAGAAGACTTAAACAAGAAATAGAGAAAGAGCAATTGCAGAAGTTAGATGAGAACCAAATCTAATAAGAGAGGCAGGTAATCAAAACATTAAATGACATACGGAATTTGAAAGAGTATGAAGTAGAAGAAACCATTGGTGAAGTTGGAGAAATTTGGTTGCAGTGAAATTAAGGTGATAAGGGCCAGATTGAAATGAGGTTAAGTGGTTACTTTGAAGATGAAAAGGAAGAAATCAGGGCAGACTTGTTTATGAATTGGCCCCATACTTAGGAGTAGCAGGATCAAGTGAAGGGTTTACAAGTTGAATGATAAGCATAAGCATTGAAGGCAAAGAGGGGAAGTAGTAAGTAAAAACAACAGAGTCAAAGTCCACTTATTGTTGCAAATGGCAAGATCTTTCATTTTTATGGCTGAGTTAATATTCCATTTCATATATATATATATATGTGTATATATATATATGTTAATATTATATTAGATAATGTAGATAATGCTGGAATAAGCATAGGGTTGCCTATATCTTTCCAAATTAGTGTTTTCATTTTCCTTGGATAAATACCCAGTAGTGGAATTACTGGATTATATGGTAGTTATATTTTTAATTTTTTGAGGACCCTCCAAACTGTTTCCCATAGTGACTGTACCAGTTTGTATTCCTATCAACACAAATGCATGAGAGTTTATTTTCTCCACATCTTCATCAACACTTCTTATTTCTTGCCTTTTTGATTCTAGTCATTCTGGTAGGTGTAAGGTGATACCTCATTGTGCTTTTGATTTGCATTTCCCTGATGATTAATGATACTGAGCATCTTTTCATGTGTCTGTTGGCTATTTGTATATCTTTTTTGGAAAAATGTCTGTTCAGATTGTCTACCCAGTTTTTAATTAGATTGTTTTTGGTTTTTTGGTATTCAATTGTATAAGTACTTTATATATTTTGGATATTAACCTCTTATCAGGTACAATGGTAAGTGAAATGAGTCAGACAGAGAAAGACAAATACCATCTGATTTCACTCATGTGGAACTTAAAAAAAAAACAAAACAAATAGAAAAAAAGAGACAAAAAAACCCCACTCTTAAACACAGAGAACAAGCTAGTGATTGCCAGAGGGGAGGCAGTGGTGAGGGGTGGGGTATGGGTGAAATAGGAAAAGGGGATAAAAAGTACATCTAGTGGGGCTCTTGGGTGTCTCAGTTGGTTAAGTGTCTCACCCAATTTCGGCTCAGGTCAGGATCTCACAGTTCGTGAGATTGAACCCCACGTCGGGCTTTGTGCTGACAGCCTGAGCCTGCTTGGGATTCAGCCTTCCTCTCTTTCTGCCCCTACCCCACTCTCTTTCCCAAAATAAATAAATGAATAAAAAGAAAAGAATAAAATTACACTTATTTTGATAAACACTGAGCAATGTATAGACTTGCTGAATCATGATATTGTACACCTGAAACTAATATAACACTATTAATTATACTTCAAAAAAAAACTAAGAAACAAACAAACGAAACCCCCCCAAGCCCCCAAGAGAGCCAAGAAATTACCCTGAGGATCTGGAGCTTATGAGGAGCTAGCTACTTTAGTCAAATTACCTTTGTGATTATTTTATCTGATGCCGTGCATGGGTCCAATGGACTTCCAATAGGTTCCATCTGCTTCTCTCATCACCACTAAAAGCAGTCTTATTATAATTGTTGTCTGTTACTTAGAGTTCTTTAGTTGCCACAGAATTCGTTCTCACCTATCACAAACTTTGACTTAAAGAGAGGACTACTAATTCTGAGAAAATAATTTATATTGAAGTAAGCTGATAGCAACTATTCATCAATATAAGTGTGATAATTTACAAACATTTTCATAAAAATTTTTATTTCACCTACTAGTATTATTTAGAGTGATAATAAAAACTACCACTACAGTATAGCAATAGGTGAAGATTTCCTAAACCTCATTATAAAGACACCACAATTCTCTCCTGGAACTCAACCATGTCAATCACACAGTAGTATCCCAAAGCATTTGCCTCCAATTTTCTTGAATCGAAGAATCTCTCATAGTTGTTAGTATCTAGCAAGCTGAAATTTTAAACAAGGCTTTGCTTGCAACCAAAATTGATTTCTGTAATTCTCTCTAGCATGGCTTTTCTGACAAGGCTATTTCTAGATTACCCAGTGTCTGGGCTTAGCTCATGTTGCTTATGCAACTTTAATTCTTGCCTCTAACCTGAAACCTGGTCCCTCTGCCAATCACGGCTGGAAGCATCCTCCCATGTTATGGACCTTTTCATCAACTGAGCTCTACCAATCACTACTATCGACCTCCTACTCCTCATAAAATAAAAACAGAGATTTCGAGGGCTTCTTGACATTTTGCTCTAGTTCCCTAAAGACCCATCCGGGACACCTCCATGGATCTGCTTTACTCTGTAAGGATGATCTATTTCACAAAGACCTTACCATAACTCAAAGTAATCTTTAAAATAAACCTTGCGGGACAGACTAGGGCATATTGATTACCTCTCCTCTATGCTCATGTCCTGGATAGGAGCCAACCAGACTCCCGTGAATTCTGGAAACTTATAACTTTCTATTAAAGAAGGATGGCAGTAGGGTACTGCTAACACCTAGGCCCCGACTAGAATTGAAAAGTGTTAATCTGTGAAACTCTCCTGATGCATTCTTCCTTAGGCTGAAGAACATGTAAATTCAGTTCTTAATATTTGAAATGGGCAAGGGTTTTTCAAAAACCCTGTAAATCTTTATTCTATTCTCTCTGGATTTCACATCCCTTTTACTTTAATATGTTTTCCTAAATTTATTGAATCATCAAAATGTGGCTGAGTTAATAATCGGGAGCTACGTTAGTCAATTCTCTGTAGTTGATGATTGTCTACATTCCAAAGAGCATTACTGGGCTCTGGTTTTATTTTTGTAGGGAGGTAATGAGCAATGGGGAATGGGCTGCCTTTGCCTGACAGGAGATGTGAACTCCTAGAACAAGAATGTCTCTATAGAGATGAGGTAAAACAAGAAATTTTCCAAATTGGGCTCGGAAAAAAATCAGTCACCTACATGGTACAATTTGCCAGTCACCTCTGCTTCCAATTTCTCTCCTGAAACACATTTTAGAGAGCCTGAATTTCCCAATGAAATTAATATATTTGAATTAAATATTAACTTCCTCCAGTAGGTTCTCTTATAAGAGGTAACATGTAAGTCATTACCATCATAGTACAAATTAGGCTTTCAGATTTATCTTTTGCCATATCAAGAGTGATCTTAGGTGTGTGAGAACATTGGATTTGAGGAGACAGCACCCAGACAAAGGGGAAATAGGCTTCATTTGGAAAAAGGAGGAAAGTGGGAGTCAACAGTTTGGTGAAATCTGCTTTGGATTACTTTTCCTAAGCTGGTGATAATTCTGTGTTGAAATGTCATTGACCCCTTTGCTGACAGAGCCATTGCAGTGCTCTGTGGCATGTCCCAGTGAGAAATGGAAAAGAAAACGATACTTTGCTGTGTGAAGGCAAAACAGACCTTCAAAAATCATTAGAATTGTTTGCCTCATGTAAAGGAGAAAATGATAAGAATTCCAAAATTCATCAAATTGGAATAAATCATTCTATGTTACTAGTAGAGTGAGAGAACCCATATTTATAACACAGTGACTCCCTCGTCCATTACCTTGTAAAATGTGAAATAACTTCAGGGATAGTGTCTAATATTTGAGAAAATGAAGACAACTGTCTTCATAAAAGGCTTACTTAAACTAGGTCACCATTTTGTTGGAAGCAAAGACGTCAGTAGAGAATAATGTCAAGAGAAGCACTGTATCGTCTACACTGGAATCTGAAGAAACTGTTACGCAAGGAATGGCTACAGGGCTTTAATGGTCAAGTTGGACTGATGGATAAAGAATCATGCATGGATGCCAAAGGAAAGGTCAAATGAGGCAGGAGAAAATGAAAGATTTACCAAAAGGCCAAGAGCATGCCTGAGCACTAAGCGAGAGTGGACATTTAAAAAATAAATTTAGACCAGAGGTCAGTGGAGAATAAAGCTGTAGTGGTGTGGTAAGAGACTTGTTGTAGTAATGTGGGTAGGATATAGCCAGGAGAATAGGTTACAATAAATGAAACCATCTGCTGGTATGAAATTGTAAATGACAAAAAGGAGAAGGGGAGAAAGGTAAATAATTTACTGTTGCTACATAGAAGATCTCAAATGAATCCATCTTCAGTTGGACACCTAACCAGCTGAGCCAACCAGGTGCCCCTGACACAAATCAATTAGAATGGGATCAGGAAACTAAAGACAGAGGGAGTGGAGTCAGATGAGGAAGTGGGAGACCTAAAAAAATTTGTTTTCAGTTATGCTGAGAACAAGAAAAGCTAGAAAAGGTGGCTCTTCTGCTAGAAGCAAATGGAGTAAGAGTAACAGATAAAGTAGAACCACTGTAATCCCAACTTTACTTCTTCTCTGCCAAGAAGGGATAGACTTAGCACAATTAAGAGAAATTTGTGTATGAAAGTGTTCAGATCCTCTCAGGGTCTACCTATCTTTAAGAAAGATGTTTTTGTGGATGTGATTCTATGCTATAATCACTATGATTACTAATAGCCCTTTTCTTATTTTGACATGACTATTTAAAATTATACATGCTTTTTGGGAGCCTGGGTGGCTAAGTCGGTTAAGCGTCCGACTTCAGCTCAGGTCATGGTCTCGTGGTTCATGAGTTCGAGCCCCGTGTGGGGCTCTGTGCTAACAAACAACTCAGAGCCTGATGGCTGCTTTGGATTCTGTATCTCTCTCTCTCCCCCTTCCTGCTTATACTCTGTCTCTCAAAAATAAATAAATGGTAAAAAAATTAAAAAAAAATTATACATGCTTTTTTATAATGCCTGTGGGTTAGTGACTTTTAAACTTCTTGTTCCTGACCTACAGTAAGATATAATTTCATATCCGTGTATCTCAATATACACACAGACATAACTAACTAAAACAAAATTTTTAAAGTATCTATCCTTATTACTTGAATTATTTGGATCTATGTTAGGCTGTGCTATCCTGTCCTATTCCATTCCCTTTCTCAACAATGTAGACTGTGTCCTACTAAGTTGATGTCATGGCTCACCAATTGGGTGGCACCCCACAGTTTGAAAACCATTGTTCTAGATTCCAAATAGGATAATGGCTAAATGGATTCAAGCCTGTTATTTGTCACTGAGATACATTTTGCCATATTCTTCTTCTTACTGAAAATAATCGTTATTTTTTCCTAATGTAAAATAAGCAGTTTAATGAGATTCAATATTATGTGGCTTGATTACAAATGTCTGAGCTAACCCCTCAACTTCCAACAAAGTACTTATCTGTTTTAGGGTTAAGAGCATGAAGCTGAACAATGTTGCTGGTGCTAAATTTGCAACCAAATGCTTTGCAAACTACTTTTAGGGTTTTAAAGTGAAATATTGGGGCGCCTGGGTGGCGCAGTCGGTTAAGCGTCCGACTTCAGCCAGGTCACGATCTTGCGGTCCGTGAGTTCGAGCCCCGCGTCGGGCTCTGGGCTGATGGCTCAGAGCCTGGAGCCTGTTTCCGATTCTGTGTCTCCCTCTCTCTCTGCCCCTCCCCCGTTCATGCTCTGTCTCTCTCTGTCTCAAAAATAAATAAACGTTAAAAAAAAAAAAATTTAAAAAAAATAAAAAAAAAATAATAAAGTGAAATATTTACATTTAGAACCATATTTAAATGTATCAGGGGAAAAAAACAACACTGACTGGAGAAAAAACTGATGGGAAACAGTTACAGAATATGCTTGTGAATTCCCATTCTGATGGTTTAATTTTTTTTTTTTTTTTGTAAATTTGATGTTTTAAAACAAGCTTTCCACAAAAACACCTGTAGGAGCCTCATTATCTAAACTCATCCCCTCTCCAAAAGAAATTTTTTCAATATAATCACATAAAAATGTGTGTAAATAATTTTTCTAAATAAACAATTTGACTAATACACCCAAACCAGTTCTTTTTTTTTTTTTTTAATGTTTATTTTTTATTTTTGAGAGAGAGAGATGGAGTGCAAGTGGGGGAGAGGCAGAGAGAGGAGACAGAATCCAAGCAGGCTCCAGGCTCTGAGCTGTCAGCACAGAGCCTTATGTGGGGCTTCAACTCAAGAACTACGAGATCATGACCTGAGCTAAAGTCAGCCGCCCAACCGACTGAGCCACCCAGATGCCCTGCACCCAAACCAGTTCTAACTTCAGTTCATATCTTTGAGTTATTTGTCCTTCATAGATGCCCAGGGCTCTTAAGACTAGGCAAAGTTTTCTATACTAATTTCATAGTCTGTATCTTTTAGACCATACAGTTTGACATTGCCATGATGTTGGGCAAGTAGTAAAGAAAGATAATTACCATTGGGTTTAGTGCATAACTTTACATTTTCTTTGAACTTAGCCTCTTGTTTTATTTTGAGGCAGGACTCAGGCCAAAGAATCTTATCTAGAATGGGCCTGAGGACAGCAGCAGGAAACAAAATTATTCTGTGACCTCGATGTTGCTACTCTTTTGTTCGAACGTTTATCTTGTATATAGCAGATAAGCATTTAAGTTCAGATTTCTGAATCTTCTTCTCCAACCTTTTCTCCTAGTAATTTCCCTGCATTGATCTTATCCAACCAGATTCTTGGACCTACTGATCTCAAGCACACTTCGCATTTGCCTGCCTGTATGCCTTTGATCACAAAGACCTTTATCAGATATGACCTTTTTCTCTGTCCAAATCTTTACCATTTCTATAACCAAGCACTACCATCTTAAAACAAAACAAGACAAAACAAAAAACACTTTTGCCTATGCCAGTTCAAGGTGGTTGCTCATATATACCTCTTAAGTACCTGTTATCTGTACAGCCTCCTTGCCAGTTAAGGGCACTATAAAGTGGTATAGTGTTTGTTTTTCTTGTATATATTTTTAAAGATTTTATTTATAAGTAATGTCTACAACCACCATGGGGCTTCGACAACCCTGAGATCAAGAGTCACATCCTTTACCGACGGAGCCACCCAGGTGCCCATGTTTTTCTTGTATTTTTAACTAAATTTTCACTTATGCATATCTTGGATGTTTGTCTAAACCATGAGTTCCACTGACATAAGTTATACTTTGCTACAAATATTCCTAAGAAATGTATCGAGTGCCTGGTACATATCAAACATTCGTCTAGATTTAGCTTACATGTGAACATTAATCATCTACATATATTTCAAAATATGAACTAATACAACAGTCTAGAACTTGTTTATATTTCTCTTAGAAGACTAACAACATGTAGTGAATGTTGGTATTCACTAAAATTTCATGGACTCTTCAGTATTTCCCAGCTTCCATACATTTAGGTGGGGTTATGTGACTAATTCTCACTAATATAATATGAACAGAAGTAACGTGTCATTCTGGTTGGAGACAGGAGAGAGTAAGATGTACATTAAATCACCGTGACTGGAAATGAAAGACTTTTGAGATGACAGAGTTTTAAGTTGGAGGCATCCTGGTTCTGACTCTCCATATGAAGAGACTGGCACAGAGTAGCCATGCAGCCTGTATCAGATTGTGACATGAATGAGAAACACACCTTCATTATGTTAAGCCGTGGAGATTTGCATTTTTATTTGTTACTGAAGGATAGCTTATTTGACCCTGATTATGACAGAGTAATAATTTTGTGTATGTTGATGATCAGATCATTAAAGATATTTGAACGGTGCCTGGGTAGCTCAGTCAGTTAAGCATCCAAATCTTGATTTCAGCTCAGGTTGTGAGCTCTCGGTTTGTGAGTTCAAGCTCCATGTTGGACTCCACACTGACAGTGCAGAGTCTGCTTGGGATTCTCTCTCTCTCTCTCTCTCTCTCTCTCTCTTGTTCCATCCCTCCATCCCTCCCTCTCTCTCTGCCCCTCCCTTGTGTACATGCTCTCTCTGTCTCTCCCCCCCCCCCCGCCGAAATCAATAAATAAAAAAAAAGATGTTTGAATGATGTTAACTCTGACTCAGTTACAGTGTCCTGAAGTAGAGATATTGTGTTCATCTATATCCTTTTTAGTGTCCAGACCAGTGCTAGGTACATAGCAGGATGTCAGTAAATACTTGTTGGATGGATAAATAAACAAACTCAGAGTAGTTATAAGGACATATCATTAGGACAGAGCCAGAGGACATAACTGTTGATAAAAATTTAGAAGTATCTAACATACACATCCAGAGTCAGAAACAGAATTTAGCAAAGAGAAGGAAATTAAAGATTAGCAAATGACAATTGCTGTTGAACTATCAGAATTTCTGCATTATGAACCCCCTTACTAGCGCCCGGTGGTAACTGTTGTCTGTGCTTTACTGGGAAGAGGAGATAGGTGTGGACTAACGAGAAAATTCTGTCAGTCCTTTAAATACATAGATCTTTACTCTCTAAGCTACTAGCCTTCTCTGTTGGAGAATGACATAGGAGTTTTAGCTTCTCAGTTATAGTTCTTTGGGAATCTCCTGTTAGGCAGGTACTTCCTGACTCAAAAGGTATCCTCTCCATAGAGTTGGTAGAGTCATAATAAACAAAGCACAAGGAAGAGAAGCATTTTCTCTATTGACAAAGTAGGAATTATTTCTCTATTATTGACTCCCATTCTCTGTCATGTGATCTAGGCCAATTCTTTCCATTTGTTCTATGGCAAACCAGCATTCCACATCGTTGATGCAAGGTGAGATTGTGGCTAGTGAATATTTAACTATGGCATCAGACTGGGGAAAATGTGAATGCATTAATTATGCGGTTTTCTTTTTAGGATGTAAAATGACAGGAGATATCTACTTATATGTAGATAGATCTATAGATCACTATCTCCTATCATTTTCCCTCAGTACTCTTTATCTTGAAATTATCAGACAGAATAAATTCATGATCATACACCGAAATACAAAGCAGACATATATGTGCCTGGGATACAGATCATCTCCCAAAAAACTAAATAAAAGAAAGACAGTCCTGAAGTAAATATTTTCTACAAGAAGCAACTAGTAATGAATGGTATTCTTTTCGCATAAGTATGAATAATTCAGATGCAAAAAATGTAACCGTTAAGAATGTAAACCCAGCCTCATGACAACTTCCTCCTCTTTTTTTGCACAGTCTGTTTAATTATAAAACGCTGTCTCTTTAAATCTTTTCAGCAATCCCAGAGAGGTAGAAAGGAAGGCTTTATCATTTGCAGATTGGAGATGAGGAAACTTCAACCCAAAGTGATGATACTGCTTGCTCAGGGTCCCTCAGCTGCTCTGTGGTTGGGCAGGCCTAAGCTCACTTCTGCTGACTCCTAGTCTGGGGCTGTTTCCACTCTATCACAATTTAAGATATGAAGATCATTACTGTAAGGCCAGTGATAGATATGACAGTTCAGCGTGGGGGAAGGGGGACAAACCAGCAGACTTTTCCAATGCAGTTCACTGACAGTCAGAGAGACTCTACTGTCTCATTCAGAGCGGCACACACTTGAGACACAAAGAGTACAGTTCAGCTCCATCGTCTTGATGTCTTCGGGCATGGCCTTCCCAGACGATCAGGAGCAGCACCCTCCTTTGCATAGTTGATGGCCTTTCCTGAAGGCTATCAAACATATCTGCTGAGGCTGCACTAAATGAAATGGCTGTCACTAAGCCATCTGGTGCATTTGAGCTTTTTTTTCCCCTCTAAGATGCAAGTTTTCAGTTTGCACAGCACTTCAAATTCTTAATACACTTGACTAAGTCATTAATATTTCACTTGCATTACCATGTATTAATAACGCAAGAATTTAGAATGATCTTGTTCATCTAACTCCTAGAAAACAAATAATTACATTCGTGCATATTGATTGTCAGATAACTAAAGATGTTTAGCCTGGAGCTATGAGAAATCTACCAGCAGGCCCAGTGTTGGTTCTTAGCCATGTTCAAAGTGTATCAAGCTGATATCTCTGAAACCCTAGAGACAGCAGGAGAGAAGTTCTAGGCGTTAGAAGGGGGAGCCCTTGAATGGACCCCATACAGGTCCCCACAATCCTCTAGGAGGTTGTTTTTTCAGCAGAGGGTTGAAAGTCTTGAAGCATACTCAAAGGAAAGGCTAAAAACTTTGTCCTATGAGGTTTGTTTGATCTTGTTTTATCTTTTAGTGTGCAGGGCTGGGGGCTCATTATCTTTCCTTTCCTCCTCTTGTCTTGATTGATGGTGACAGGTTCTAATGGTAGAAGAGTGGCTTAGACCTTGTTCGGTGATTCACCATTCATTCAAATAAGAAGTTATTATGTGTCCACCAAGAGCTGGGAACTGGACTAGATTATTGGTAATTTAACATGGACAAAACAGTATTGTTTCCTGCTTAAAAGTGGGAGAGACAGACAATATGCAAGTGCACTAACTTAAAAAAAAAGTTCTTCTATGACAGCTTTTCTCCCCCAGCTTATTTAGATATAATTGACACATAACATTGTATAAGTTTAAGGTATACAGTGTGATGATTTGATATACATTTTTATTGTGAAATGATTACCATATTAAGCTTTGCTAACACATCCATTACCTCACACAGTTACCTTTCGAGGTGTTTGTGTGTGTGTGTGTGTATGTGTGTGTGTGTGTGTGTGTGTGTGTGTGTGTGTTGAGAACATTTAAGATCTCTTGTCTTAATAACTTTCAATATGCAATACAGTATTGTTAACTATAGTCATCATGCTGTACATTAGTTATGTCCCTAGAACTTATTTCTCTTATAACTGGCAGTTTGTACCCTTTGACCACCATCTCCCATTTCTCTCACCCTCTCAGCTCCTGGAAGGCACCAATATTCTCTCTGTTACTATGAGTTTGTTTGTTTGTTTTAGATTTCACATAAATGATATCATACAGTATTTGTCTTTCTATCTGACTTACTTAACTTAGTGCAATGCCCTCAAGGCTCATTTATGTTGTTGCAAATGTCAGGGTTTGCTTCTTTTTTATGGCTGGGTAACTTTCCATTGTATACCACATCTTCTTTATCTGTTCATCCACTGACGGATTGTTGTGGCTATTGTAAATAATGTTGCAGTGAACATGGGGATGCAGATATCTCTTCGAGACAGTGATGATTTCCTTTCTTTCAGATAAATACCCAGAAGTAGGATTGCTCGATCGTATGGTAGTTCTAGTTATAATTTTTTTGAGGAATCTCTCTATTATTTTCCACAGTGGTTTTATACATTTAAATCCCTACCAACTGTGCACAAGTATTCTCTTTTCTCTACATTCTCCAGCAGCGCTTGTTCTATGTTTTTGGTAATAGCTATTCCGATAGGTGTGAGGTGATGTCTCATTGTGGTTTTGGTTTGCATTTCTCTGATAATAAGTGAAGTGGAAGCACTTTTTCCTAGACCTGTTGGCCATTTGTATGTCTTCTTTGGAAAAATGTCTCTTCAGGTCCTTTGCCTATTTTTAAATCAGATTATTATTATTATTATTTAATTTTTTAATTTTTTTTGCTAATGAATTGTATGAGTTCCTTGTATACTTTGGATATTAATCCCTTATCAGGTATATGGTTTGCAAATATTTCTCTATAGGTGGCCTTTTTCATTTTGTTGATTGTGGGGTTTTTTGCTTTGTTTTTGTTTTTGTTTTTATTTTGGTGTGTGGAGTCTTTTCAGTTTGATAGTTGATTCTGTATATGTGGGTTTATTTCTGGGATCTTGATTCTGTTCTATTGGTCTATCTGTCTGTTTTTATGCAAGTAAGCTAAATTGACAAACAAGATAATTTCAGCTTATGATAAGTGCTGATAAAATAAAACAGGCTGCTCTGATATTTGTGTGTGTAGAAGGAAAGAGACTGTCTTTAGATGAAGGTCAAGAATGTTCTAGAAGATGCTTGGGCTAAGATAAAGGATGAGAAGCTAGGCATATGAGGAACTAGGAGAAGTACATAATGGGCACAGGGAACAGTGGTGTAAAGGTCACAAGGCAGATAAGTGCTCAACTGACTCTGGAAACAAAAAAGTCCAGATGCACAAGGAGCGAAGACAGAAAATGACATCAGATGAAGTCCAAAAGGAAGGTAAGGTGCAAGATCATGCAAGTCCATGATAAGAAGTGTGGATTTTCTTCTTAGAATAGGCATGCTTTGAAACCTTGAAGGGTGTTAAGCAACAGAGTAGCATCAGAGGGGAGAGAAAGATAGGAATCAAGTTTCCAGCCTTTGTCAACTGGCAGATGTTGATACTAGCCATTAAGTCAGGGAAGCCTGGAGGATAGAAGAGGGAAAGCAGAGAACTCAATGAAGAGAGATCACTTGGAAGACAGCCTTTTAAATCCTGGTGTCTTTTAAATAGGGTGGTCATTTGTTCTGCTGTGCCTTGGATAGTCTAATTTATAGCTATTGTCCCCAAATTATTAATTACGTCTTTTTTTTTTTTTACTCAAAAATATATCAGTTTGGGCAGTAAAGCATTTGGGCATGTTAACTACCAATACTTCTCCAGTTCCTCTCCTTTCTTTATTATGTCATTGAGGCAGAGAGGAGAGCTCTTGCATGCTACATGCTTGCTTTTTCTGCCATTCTCTGGCCACGTCTCCCCTTCCAGAGTCGGGAGTTGATAGTTCAGTCCAGAGGATTATGTTTTCCTTTTTTGCCTTCCCATGTTGTTCACCACTGCCCACTCTCCATTATCAACTCCCAATTAAGTTATGAAGATTCTTTCAAATACCAGTAGGAAATGCTTCACTGGGGAAAAGTTCACCATATCACACTATGAAGCTTACTCAAACCCACCATCTTCCAGGCAACACAGAGTAAGGCTGTAGACAGCAGCTGTGCTGTAGGTGTAGAAGACTCCAGGAGGCTGATGACAGCTGAGGTTTTCAGGACTCCTATGCTCTTGGACACACAAGTCCAATTAAAGAGTTGGTGCCGAGATTATTTTCCTCTTTGAGCCTCCAAATCAGAGCAACTGTAACAACTCTTTCTGCCCTTTGTAATTTTTTGAATTGAGATCTACTCTCCCAAAATCAGGGCATCAAAATTCAACTTCAGGACTTACAAGCCAAATCAGCCTTAAATAACTGTGAGGTTTTTCATGTTCAGTATTTTGTCTTTCTCCAGTTCTCTTTCATCGTTTCTTGCCTTCCCTTTACATATACCCTAGGCTTTAAAAATACTGAGTGATTTGCCCTACTACATATCACATGCTCTTACACTATGTCTCTGCACATGGAGTTTTTTCCGCCTGTCCCCTGCCTGACCAATTCCTACTTAATTTTCAAGACAAAGTGTATTAATTTCAGGGAAACTATCTTATTATCATAATATTCCTGAGATTAAGTATAGATGCAAAGATGGAAAGCAAAGAACCATAGGGTTAGGTGGTGGTGATATAGGGGAAACAGGACCCTCCAGCTTTATCCAGAGGCTACATAGGCAGAAAAAACACAGCTTCAGGCCCTCAGGAGTGTGATACTTCTCCTTCTTGGAATTCACCCACGCATCTTCCACTCCTTCTACAAAGGCCACCTAAGTCCTCAAACCCTCTCATTTGGAACTGGAGACTACAGCCTTTTCTCATTCCCCTGAATCTGTGGAACTGGCAGAGAGGATTCACCATGCAAAAAAGCTGGCTAAGAAGGGAGGAGAACACTCTTTTTAATAAGCAGATGGTCTCTATAGATGAGAGAGTGTTAACATTAAAAACATATGCTCAGAACTAGGGAGGGAGAAACACAAAAGCGGATCACGAGGCACATGGTCTCTGTAAACAAGTAGTCTTTGTGGAAGTTTCCCATGTGAGGGAAACAGCTTTACAGGGTATGAAGAAACTTGCCTGAATAATTCTGACTTCATCTGCAAGACTGTTTACCTGACATGAATTATAATAGCACATTACCAAAAAATGACATCTGCAGAGATGATAGTTAGATGAGCTTGTGTTTATTTGTTTGGTTTTGTTTTCCAACCCATTTGATGAAATAAAAGCATTAGGAAATAGTCACGGTGATCTTGCACTCAATCTCAGTGTTTGCAGCAGAGAAACATAACTAACTTTGTGTCAGCATTTGATTATGTGCTGTGTAGCTGTCTAACATTTATAGAAGGAAACAGAAATAAGCATAAAGACAGTCCATACTTGTTATTACTCCAGTGATGTAATTTCTAATTAATGTACTACTCTGATTTTAGAGTAGGAATCTGTATCAAAGGTGGAGAGAACTGAGTAGACAATAAAATGCCACCATGTCAAAAAATACATGGTTATAGGTTAAATTTAGCTGGGTTCATCTTATTTTTATTTCAGTAATGGGATTCGATCAGTGAAAATTGATATAGAGGCAAGACTCATATTACAATCAGGTAGATGTATTTTTTTTTACACTAAAAAAACACAGAGAAGTGGTGAGAATGATAAGCTAAACTACAATGTAATACAGTGAGCACTGGATCAGGAGTTGAAAGATCTTGGTTCTGCCATTAACCAGCTGGTGACCTTGGTTGAGGTCATGTTATAACTATTGACTTCATTTCTTTGACTCTAAAACAAAGTGGTTAATCGAAATCAGGGATCACAGACTCAGATTTCTACATTGTCCATCCAGGCTGGTATCTTACATGAGTGAAACTGCCCAAGTGTAAGACTGTAGGGGGTGGGGGTGGGGGGCTTGTGATGAACTAAAGAGAAAACATTTCCTTTAAATGGGCAGCTGCAACTAAGCTCCAGGAAAATACTGATATTTGGGAATGGAAGAACATGTGTTTCTAGAACTAATTTTTCAAAAATTCAAGCTGGTAATCCAGGCTTTATAGCTCAGGTTTTCAAGGTGAGTAATTCATTTAAATTTAAAAGGAAAAGAAAAAAATGTATGGGTCAAATAATCGTGTTAACAGGTTACATAATGGTCCATGATATAAATAAAAGTGAGAACTCTAGTCTAAGTGATCTCCAGGGTGTCTTTGGTTTTAAAATTCAGGAATTTTAGGGTAGAAATTGAAGCAAGAGGAATTCACTTCTGCTCAAAACAGAACATGTTATTTTTTAATCTGCAAAGAAAAGGGGCTGCCAGAGATGTGGTGTGTTAAATCAAGGATGGAAGTGCTAAATAAGAGGCTGGATGGTCACTGCTGGGGATACAGGAGAGGGGATTTCCATATTTGGGGTGTGTGTGTGTGTATGTGTGTGTGTGTTAGTGAAAAGAGTGGAATTAAACTAGATTATTCCATCAGTTCTTTCTCACTCTGTGAGTCTATGATTCTAGCTTTGTACTCATTCTTTTCCTTTTCCACTTTTGTTCTTCTATTCTTCTCTTTATTCCTAATTATTTCACCGTGATTTTTCAAGAAAGGGGTCTGGATATTAAAAAGGCTGTGTAAAAATAGAAGAGGGGCAATGAGTTTGAAGGGAGGTGTAAAGAAGAAGGGGAGGGAAGTAAAGGGAGTTGAATTACCTACAGATATGGTAGTTGGGAAAGTCTGTTATTTCAAGCTTGACTTATCTTTACTGTGGACATAAAATATGATCAGGGAGTATGATGTCAGTGCATCCACTCTCAATAATTGATATGATGAATAATCTCAACCTTCCAACACCTTCTGTATCTCCCCACATCTCAAGAAACTTCATTCATCAGCCACGTTTGAAATGTTTAAGTAATCTCAGTGATGTATGGAACTCTGACACTCCCTTGTTAGAAATTCGTGCTACTAACATTCTATCAAATTAAAAAGCCACTGAGCTCTTGTGCATAAAATTATCATAAATTACCTTCTGAAGGTTCATTGCTGTTTGGAATGTTTAATTGCTCACTCAGCTGAACTTTAACAGCTCAGTATTATTAATCAACTTGTCAAAAGGTTTTTCATTATGTAGTCTTTAGATAGAATTGGGCAAGGTACAAACTTATGCTTAAGTTGGTCTGATTGTAGCAAATTGCCAACAAATCTTGATAGAGTTTAGCATCTTTTGTTCACTAATTATGATATTTTTACAAAAGATTCTTAGGGAAACTGGGTTCTTTTATAGTTTTCAATAGTGAAAATGAATTCCTTTTGAAAGTAGAGACTTGTACTGACCATTTAAGAGCCAAAGAAGGCAAGTGAATGAATGATGACACTCTACTGATGAATGACATTGCATGTTCCTTTTCAATTATGATGGGCATGATGGATAAACTTCAACGTGTTATCTACATTTCTATGATGGCTTCTAATGTAGTTTTATAGTAATATCTTATTTAAAAACAGTGTTTGAAGGAATAGGATACTTTGGATAATTGAATTGTGTTCAGTACATCTTTATAATGAGGCCAAGGCTGTCTTATTCCCAAAGACGTGTAGATTTTTCTTCATCTAACAGAGCAAAGCCATATCACAGATTAAGATTTCCTACGGAGCTCTAGTTCCTTCAGCTTTCTACTCCTAGAAAAATATTTATAGCTCAGTGGACATGGTCAGTACTTTCATAAACTCAGGGATATTGAAAACTACAATATAAACTAAAATAATCAAGAATTTACATGGTGCATAATTTTCCCCTGTTCTTTCTCTCTTTCTCAATATCTCGCAATCTGTCTTTCTCAATGTCTTTCTCTCTGTGTAATTTTTAAAAATAAAATTATGCAAATATCTAAAAAAAAGTAGCATGGAAAACATGTTTTGCCATTAGCCATGTATTTTCACATCTATAAAGTAAGTTTGTTTCAGAAACCCAGGAAATAAATAACATCCACCAAAGTAAGGTACCATATCAGTTGGTGGTGGTTGTGGTTATGGTATTGGTGGCATTAAGAAGGGTAATACTTTGAGCCTACTGATAGCATTGCCATATATAAGATTTGTGCGAATGTCTGCCTCCTATGGCCACAAAAGTAAAAACTGGAAACTCATTATGATGCTGGAATTAAAGCTGTAGGACCACCCAGTGGATTTCTAACTTTATTAAAAAGAACTTTGGTACTGAAAACTAATCCTTCTTGGTTAGGAAAGAAACTGACTTTGCCAGAAATTCTTCTTTAAAGAAATAATTTCGAGTGAGGCTTCAGTATATTTGCTTTATTATTTTTCATGTGGCAAGCGATGGAAATAAGACAGCCACAGGGGAAAAAAAACCCAGTTCAGATGCAACTGGATCCTGAGATGACTAAGAGTTCTTCTCCTTGCCCACATCCCTCTCCACCCACCCCAGCCAGCATGACATAATTTCATTCAAAATCCCCATGACTAGCATGTGGCAATACTAAAACCAAAGACTCAGTAATTTACCCTATGCCTTCTCTCTTGCCATCACTGCTGTCATCACTTTCTGTCCTCTCCTGGACTGAGAAGAGTGGTACAGTTAGGAAGTTAGGGAGAGAAAACAACTTACAGAGTTTGAGAAATGTTTTGCATTAATGGTACAAATGGTTGCTAGTGGACACTGACTGAATGCTTGCACTAAAAATGAAGACCTGGTCCTGGGATGTATTTCACTTATAGAAGTGATGTAATAAATATCTCATCATCATAATCATGGTGTCAATTAGGATTGTGCTAGGCTGCAAGTAGCAAAACATCTAATGAATAGCAACTGAAACAAGGTTTTGGTTTAAAAAAACTTTTTAAATATTTATTCATTTTTGAGAGATAGAGAGAGACAGAGCATGAGTGAGGGAGGGCCAGAGAGAGAGGGAGACACAGCATATGAAGCAGGCTCCAGGCTCTGAGCCGTCAGCAAAGAGCTCTATGTGGCCCAAACCCATGGACCAGGAGATCATGATCTGAGCTGAAGTCGGATGCTTAACTGACTGAGCCACCCAGGTGCCCCTCAAGGTTTTTAAATTAAATTAAGTTTAATTTAATTTAACTTAATTTAAGAGGGAGAGAATGGTGGGGTTTGGGAGAGGGGCAAAGGGAGAGAGAGAGAATCCCAAGCAGGCTCCATGCTCAGCATGGACCCCGACATGGGGCTCAGTCCCATGACCTTGGGATCGTGATCTGAGCCAAAAATCAAGAGTTGGATGCTCAACCAGCTGAGCAACCCAGGCACTCCTGAAACAAAGTTTTATTATTTTCGTATAACAAGAAGTCACGAGACAGGCTATTGCTGCTGTTGATTCAGTTACTCAAAGATGCAAGCTCTGAGGATGCAAGCTCTTTTTATGTAGTTTTGGGTCCACTGTCTCTACTATGTTGGTTTTTTTGTTCACTTACTTGTTGCACCATAGTTGGGAATGAGGATTTTAGTAAGTCAGTCAATTGTGTCAGCCACAAATTAATCACCCTGAATAATGACTAATCAAAGATTAAATATCATTGGTAAGGACTCTCTGCTAATTTTTATTCAGTAAGTCAATTTTCACTCTAACTCCTCTGTATTTAATAGGAAGATTTAAAGTTTAGATGAAAGCTTGGAAAAAAAGATCTAATGATAGGTTAAAAGAAACGTATTTAAGAAGAGTTGAAGCAGTCTTTTCTCTTCTTCCAAGTATAGGAAAGATATTGACCAAAGACACTACTAGTTCAATATAGGAAAATTGAAAAAATTATTACATGCAGAAGAATTTACTATCGATGAGGATTTTTGGAGGCCTAGAATGGGTATCTTATTTGAAAGCTATAAAAACACTTCACAAAATAACATATTTGAAGTAATTCAGTCAAACCTTGCTCTGAGTCAGGCTGCAAGAAATGATCTCTTGAGGTCCCATTCAATTTGATGTCTCTCTGTTTCTGTGATGCTAAATTTTGGTATGATTGACTGGAATGCCTTAGGACTAAATTCCACTTAGGATTCCCATATCACATAAGAATAAAACCTAGAAATTACCTATTTATGCACAAGTTTCAGCAGCTGGTCTTTTTCCCCAAGCTTTGTAGTGATGCATATTAGAGAGTAGAGTGGAAGTCATAGTGTAAATTTTCTTTAGTGCATGGATTATTGATTTAATAGATCATGACAATCTATTTTGTCAGACCTGCTACCACATGGGTTCTGAGTCAGCAGGCAGACAAGCCTTATGAAATATTTGCTGTAAAAAAGCCTCCACTGCATAAGATGAAATTAAAGCTCAATAGTATGAAAGTCAGTTTTCTGAGAAGTGAGGTGATCATAACCCAAGAGCCAGAATCATTAGAGGGAAAAAAAAGTAGTAATTTTGCTTTCTTGCTTTTGCTTCTGTCACTAGAACAACAAATTTTAACCCAGAGAAAGAAAAAAAAAAAACTAAAACTAAAAACAAATTGTGGATCATTTCAGAATGTATAATATAAAGGATAAAATGGTATCCAGTTGAATTTTTAGTTGCCAAAGGTGAGGTTCCCTGAGAGACAGACTAATTTGGCTATTTGTTTGCAGGTAGTTTATTGAGTAGCAAAGGGAAGCAGGATGAATAGAAGGAGGAATCAAACTGTGATAGAGTTACAAAAGTAGCTTCAGCAACTTAGAGTTCTGAAGCTGGGATATCCCTTCAGAGATATTCCAAATGGGGCCAAGGGGATTGGATCTTTATACCCTTGCAATGATCAATCGTTGGATGTAGTCTGTCCTTGGGGAAAGAACATGATCTTGGTCAAATAGCTTCCTTTGGCCAAGAGCAATTCTTGGGGAAGTTCATAGCGGAGGAAATAAATGACTTGAACCGCAGAGAGGTCTGGGGGCACACCATGGAATCTAGTACAGTCTTTCCCTCTGCTACTCAAATCTGCTTGCTTCATATAGTAAATTCACCCCATCTGGGAAGAGCTACTCCATCCTGGTCAGTTTCTTTCCCTGGGGAAACTTTCTTTTTGTTTTTTTAGTTTTTTTTTTTAGTTTTTTTTTTTTAACGTTTATTTTTGAGATAGAGACAGAGCATGAACGGGGGAGGGTCAGAGAGAGGGAGACACAGAATCCGAAACAGGCTCCAGGCTCTGAGCTGTCAGTACAGAGCCGGACGCGGGGCTCGAACTCATGCACTGCGAGATCATGACCAGAGCAGAAGTCAGCCGCTTAACCGACTGAGCCACCCAGGCGCCCCCCTGGGGAAACTTTCAAGAGAAAGTTTGGAGAAACTATAGTTCCAGTCAGAATAGCTGGTTTCAAAGTTGTACCTAATAGTCATCATTTCCCTTCTTAACTATGCATTCTAGATTTCCCCTCACCCTTGGTTGACAGCTTGGCTGATCCAGGTGCCTTATCTGGAAGGGTGACCTGACTCTCATCTATCTGCCTGTAGTCACTATGCTCTTCTCAGTCCCAAGCTGAAGTACTTGTCTTTTACCCTTAAAATTGGCCACTAGATTACCAGGAGATATTCCAGTGGATCACCTGAGTCCCAAACATATTCTTTGTCCTTTTTGTGTAAAAACAGACCTACTTTTCCCTGATTTATCAGGGTCACTTGTGACTGTTAGGAGAGTGACTCCTTTCTTTACCTGCTGATCTCTTGATCAGAGGAGCCCAATGTGACCAAGAGGCACCTGAAGTTTAAGGTTTAATGGGACTCTGGATGCATCCAGAAATGAAGATTTCATTTTAAATTCTGGCCTATGGGACTCTGGTACCAACCATCACAGATCAGAATCCTGGGGAAACAGACATGTAGAGATTTGGATGCAAGAGGTTTATTGGAGAGTCAGGAATGACACCTGTGAGGGAGCGAGGGCAACAGGCCTGGGCAGCTAAGATCCTGAGCTGCAATATGGTTGCAATAACAGCCTCAGATGGTCTCATTGGGAGTGTTAAAGCTTGAATGATCCTTCAGAGATTTCCCAAATTGAGGCAAAAGACTCAAGCTTTGAAACCTTGTATTGACCAGTCATTGGATACTGGCTGTCCCAGGAGGAAACATAACTTTGGACAAAACAATTTCCTTCGGACAAGGACAATTTCTGTAGCGGGATACAGCTATAATCTGTAAATCAGGAGAAAGAATGCCTCAGTCCTGAAGGGAGAATATGGGTGCTACACCATGACATTATCTGGATACCTTGGTTCTGAATTTACTGCTATATGTTTAAGATAAAACTTTGGTCTTAGGTCAGATGACTTTTATTCTTTCCTTTGTTATGTGTACTCAGTAAATCACTTTCAAAGAAATGAACAATTGAAATGATTATTTATGATGTGTCAGTGCTCTACTATGTATGATCTGGTGAAATGGATAAAGGAGGCAGACATAGCCTACCTTCGATTTTGGTGAGCACCATCCTCTCTCTGCCCCTAACTAAAAGAAGAGGTATTTGGGCAAGCTGTTTAAAACCTTTCATTTAGATTTTCTTATCTATAAACTTAGGAGATCAGTGTTTGCCCTGTTCATCTCAGGACTCTGATTATGAAAACAGTGTGTGAAGTTCTTGGAAGACATAAAGAGTATTGCATAACTCTGTATAGAGAATTATCATTATAAAAGTTGTAAAATTTAATATATAATTAACACATAAGTGCTTCACTTGTGTTGGCTGGACTTGCCCTGCAACAGACCTTGAATGTTACCTAGGCATTCTGGGAGAGGTTCAGTTAGAGGTGCCATCCGGGAGCAAGCGTGGCAGTTTTGTGCCCTTGAAGCTTACTGGATTTCATTCCAGTGTTATTCTGGTATCAAAACAATGTACCAAAAAGACATTTGGACAGTCTAAACACGTGGATAAAATATATAATTAACTAAATTCACCTGGATTACTTTTTAAAAAATCATTTTTTGCAGTTAAATGTATTCAGTTTCTTACTATTATAATATTAATCATTTTCTTTATTTACCTCTGTTTTCTTTATAAATAATAATTGTTTTGATTTTTTTTCAAATTTAATGAATGACAAAATATATTTTTATGTCAGTATGACAAATATTAGTTGAGAATTTCATCTGCAAACTGAAGTCTCAATACTTATTAATATGCAGTGAGAACTTGTATTTACAGGGGTTTGGTACAGCTATTTCAGACCACACCTGTCTTGAAACCACAAGACTGACCAAATTCAAAGTCAAGAATGATTAGTGGACACTTAAAAACATTCAAAGCCCTGGGCCAGGTGATGTGAAGACAAATAAAGTAAATAAGATATAATCTATGGTCTTTAGGATCTCATATTGTAGTAAAATATGTTTGGTCAGGCATAAATAAGAAAAATGCATTTACTCCATGTCAGTGTAGTGGAAGGGGGATGGAAATAAATGGATTATAATTCTTACTAGAGTAGCTATTTTGAAAAAAGCATAAAAAATTTGGATATCAACTAGACTTATCATACAACCATTTCACAACGTATACAAATATTGAATCATTATATTGTACACCTGAAATTAATATAATGTTATATGTCGATTATCTACACATTTTAAAAACTTCAACAATATTCTGACTGGTTCTTTTCCAAATTTTAATATTCTCAGGAAGACTTGGTTTCTTAGGACATAGTTTCCTATCATCTATCTTCTTTCCTTCCTCCCTCCCTTCCTTCCTACCTTCCTTCCTTCCTTCCTTTCTTTCCATCCATCCATCCATCCATCCATCCATCCATCCATCATCTATCTCTCTGAGTATTAATTGACACTAATTATAGACTAAGACACAAAGTCATCCTGGTCCACATGATTCACAAACATCTGCTTTTGAAAATTATACTTTGCCTGGATTTTTTTTTATCATCTATAAAAAAGACAATTTCTCTGTAGCTTGGAAGGTAGTTTGGTTCCTAAATCACTTTGTTTGCTGAAGATTTGTCTGTGTTCTCTTGTTGAGGCTTTTACACATATCCCAAGTCCAAACATGGCAGCAGAAAACAGAATTGCCAACCCTATCCTCACTGTGTACAGTAATATGGTGAATTCAGAGGTTCTTTTCCATTTCATAGACCTTACAGGGTTTGGAAAAAATAAACTGTTTCAGAGGTGGTGAGAAATGAATTAGTACATGGGCAAAGGAAATGCCTGTCATGAATACATGGCCCTCAGAGGACTAAGCAATGTTCAATCTTTGTCCTTAAGTAAGTCTTGTAAAAGTCAAAAGGCAATAAAGTAAAAATCTAGGAGCAAAGTCTTGGCCACCCATGCCATTCATATTTCCCAGTGTTTCTACGAAGTAGTTTAGTGGCATCTATTAAACTGACAAAGAATAGGTTTTATTTTACCAGGCAGAAAAATTTTCTAAGGATATCAGCAATGAAACATGCATTGCAGAATTAAATAGCTTAAAATGAGCAGTTGGAGGGCAATGTAGAACACCTGGTAGACAGGTAAATCAGTGTGTAAAGATGTATAAGGAATCTTAAGCATCTACTCTACTAAGCAAATCCAAAACCTGGACTGGAACAAGAACATAAGGACAAAACTCAGATATTTCATGAGCTGTGATGGTAAATATATTCAATATTCTAAGAAAGTTCAATATTTATAGAAGTAAGTATCAGTTACAGTTAATTGGCACTACATATGATTTAGCATTTATAAATGAGAACCTGTCATCCCTGCACTTTGTCCACATGAATAAAAGGGAAGCTTAGGCATTGATGATTTCAGACAACTGATTTAGAAAATCATACTTAATTTTAACAATTATGTATTGAATAACTGTTTTGTTGAGGGCTCCACGGTTGGCCTATTAGGGTTTTTCTTCAAAGATAAAGTCAGTCAACTAATAGTACATTTACCAGGTACAAGGTAATGAATGCCACAAAATAGATGCAGAGAGTTTATCTGGAGAGGCAAATTATAAGAAACTTCATGAAGAAGGCAGTAGTAGCATTTTGACAATTAATTGGAAGATGCAGTGGGGTGGTGAGAAAATGTTCCTGGTTAAGAGAATAACAGTAAAAGCAAGATTGTTAAGGTGGAAAATGAGAGACATATTTGGGAAATCAGGAAAAGATCACTTTTGCTTGGTCTATAGAACAAATATAGCGTGATAAGAATTTAATCTGGAAAGGAAGTTGGGTGATGTTTTCAAGAGCCTTACATGTCAGGGTAAAGATCCACTTACTGCTGTTTAACAGGGTTTCTCAACCTTGGTGCTGTGGACATTTTGAAACAACCAGGTAATTCCGTGTTGTGAGGGGCTGTCCTGTGCTTCTGTCTTGTGCCCTGGTCTAGGGGCATTCTTGATTCTCCTTATCTCCCCACTTCTGATAACCAAAATTGTCTCCAGACTTTACCATATTCCCTGAAAAGCAACATTGTCCCTGGTTGAAAACCATTACTGTAGACAATTGGTTTGGTGAAAACTTCATATAATCAAAGACATGCTTTTATTTACCTTCCACATGTAATCCGCCACCAAGTAATGTAAAATTTTCTTCCTAAATATCTCTTGGATCCTTTCTTAGTATCGCTATCGCTGCTGGTAAAGGTCTTCGCCATTCCCGCAGAGATATCTGCAATAGCTTTTCATTATCTCCCTGCCTCTGCCCTTGTCACTTACAAACCACTTTTTTGTATCCTTTCAGACTTTTTTCAAAATACAAATCTGATCAAGACTTTTCATTACTGGTACACCTGGGTGGCTCAGTTGGTTACGCATCCAACTGTTGATTTTGGCTCAGGCCATGATCTCACAGGTCAGGCTCTGTGCTGACAGTGTGGAGCCTGCTTGGGATTCTCTCCCTCTCCTTCTCTATCTGCCCCTCCTCCCCTGCCTCTCAAAACAAATAAACTTGAAAAAAAAAAAAAAGACTCTCAATTGCTTTCATGGTAGAGTCTAAATCATTAAAGTGGCTTATATGGGAACTCCTACCTGTACAACCTCCTCACCTCTTTCTTAGAATTACATGCTCCAGCCATACTATACTACTGGCTTCTTGAAAGTGTCACATTTTTAAAAAAAATTTTTTTAATGTTTATGTATTTTTGAGACAGGGAGAGACAGAGCATGAATGGGGGAGGGTCAGAGAGAGGGAGACACAGAATCTGAAACAGGCTTCAGGCTCTGAGCTGTCAGCCCAGAGCCCGACACGGGGCTTGAACTCATGGACCGTGAGATCATGACCTGAGCCGAAGTTGGACGCTTAACCGACTGAGCCACCCAGGCGCCCCAAAAGTGTCACATTTTTTATATTGTTATGTGTTTGCACATGGTATTCTTTCTGCCTAGAACTCCTGTCTCTCTGTTTAATGACTAACACTCATCCAGTTGAAAATTCACCTCAGGTGTCATCCACCCAAGCGTCATAAAACTTTTTCTACCACCATCATTGATACACTGAACATACTTCTCTAACAAAAGTACTTTGTGCTATTCTCCATCATAGGGCTGGTTACTTTCTTCTGTAACTATCTGTGTGTATTTTTGCCTCTTTCATCAGAATATACTTTTCTTGAGGGCAATTTAGTCTCATTACCTTTATCTGTGGCAGACACTCAATGAAATAGTTAAATAGGAAAGAAAGATTAAGGTGACCATGATGTAGAATGCACCACAGTGGCAAAGGAATAGATGTGGGGAGATGAATTTGAGGCAAACGTGATTAACACAGGAAAGAGATGAGGAGGACCTGACCTAAGGCATAGGGAAAGGAAAATGAAATATTTAATAGGTAGATATACAGATTTTAGTGAACTAATTCTAGGAGTGTAGAATAAGGGAGAAAAGGAAATAAGAGGACAAACAATGCTTCACTACTTGGTGGTGAGTTGAGGTGTTCTTACAGGATTTAACAAGTCCATTTCTGGCACAAGGCTCTGTTGACACCAGGAAAGAGCAGTCTGGAGTTAGGACAAGTAGCAGTGTGGGTTGCAGAATTGTCAGTAAAGCTATTGAAGGGGTGAGGGGCCTGAAAATGCAAAGTGGGAAAAGATGAAGAATAGACAGGGTTGAGGACTGAAGACAGTCAAATACCCAGATTTACGGGTGAGAGAAAGATGAACAAATGAGTTAATGGGCCGGAGTCAAATAATCAGAGGAGAAATGAAAATGATAAATACCAATCTCTTATCACTTTGGCTTGTTTTAACTACTGATAGCCCAAGAGTACACTGCAATGGCACTGTGAAGTCTCCTGGTAATTCTCATCGCTTATTATTTAGAAAATATTAGAAACCTAGATCCCACTGTCAGGAGGAGCCAGGGATCTAACTGTGAGTTACTGGATCACGATAAGGCTGCCAGCTAAAATACAGTTAAATTTGATTCAGGTGAACAATAAATAATTTCTAGTTCAAGCATGTCCCATGCAGTATTTGGGATCTGCTTCTACTAAAAGTTATTTATCATTTATCTGAAATTTGAATTTAACTCCCTGTCGTGTGTTTTATTTGCAAAATCTGGCAGCCCTAGTCATTGTCACTTTTAGACACTGCCTGTGTGTTTCCGAAAAGAGAAAGATTGTGGTTTTCACTAATGGTCTTTGGAAACCAATATACTCTCCAAGAAGTTGGTCTTCCATAGACTTACGGATAAAGGCTTGCTGACCTTTGGGATAACCTCTGCTTTTTCCTACCTTCCAGAATGAGAAGAATCTACCAACCCCCGACAACTGCTTAAATTACATAGACTTATTGTTTATGTTTTGTGAAGAGATTCTATTCCTATCTACTAGCAAAGATTCAATCTGCCAGCTATACAGTTATTTCTGGCTTCATTTAGAACAGTGGTCTTTAACCTAAGGCATTGGAACTCTTAAGCATTGTGATCCTGCAGAATTGTTTTCTGAGAAAAAATGCATAGTTTTGACAGGTTTTAAAAGGGCTCAGAATTTTTAAAAGATTAAGAATCATTTTTGTATAGAAAGGACCCTTTATGGAAAGCACTAGATATCAAGTAAAAATTGAAATCTTTGCCTCTTGTAGAATCCACTTGTCAATTTCAAGACTCTTTGACCACAAACACAAAGGAAAGGTCTGAATATGGTACCCGTCCCCTCCCCCCCCCCAAAAAAAATCAGGCATGATTAAAGTACTAGCTTAAAAATAATCACAAAATGCTCTGGGTTCTTTTGTATCTTAAAAAAAGAAAAGAAAAAGGAAAAAAGATAAGCCGAGATGTTGAATTTTCTGGAAACAATTTCAGCATCTGTAAAAGGTCTATACTGTTTCTGACTGCTGGCTACTCCCAGGTCTGACATGTGCCACCTTAATCAACACTTTGGTGCAGGCGTAATGGAAAACATGTTTTCTCTGCCATAACTCTAGCATAAGTTTCTGACATCAGCCAAATGGGACAGACAGTCTGAGTCCTGCGATAGACAGGCCTTCTGACAGCTAAATAGAGGACACCCTGCTCATGAAAGATAGCCTTTATAGATACCACAGCCTCCAAGTGGAAAACCCTCTCTTGGAATAGAGAAATTTGGCACAAGTTTTCCCAGAAACTATGCCAAAGCTCTTTAATACTAGAGGAAGTTCTCATAGTCACAAACTCTATGGGTTGGTCTACTGACACAAGAGCTTGGTGCTTTTCCATCTAATCAGACTTGAGCATGGAAACAGCCCAAGGTTTTCTCGGGTGTTTATATTATTTCAATGGCACTTCCTTTGATTTACCTAAGGGATGTTTTGTTTTAATTAAAGTTTATGACCAAAGACGAGCTGAAAAAGTATTGAAGTGGATGTACATTGTTTATGGGTTTTGAATACAATTATATCAACCATAAAAATGGACCAAACAATTTTGCTTGTCTGCCAGAAATCAATTCTTGATCACGAGATTTCAGGTCTTCATTTTGTTTTCATTTAAAGCAATAAAAGGTGTTTGCTGATCATTAACTGGAGAAAATTGTAAAGTCAGTAAATCTGGAAACTAACATTTATTAAGTTTCAACAGGGAACGCAGTAAGACGATCTGATGTTGGTTAAATTATGGACTCTTTCCAGTTAGTTGGCTCACCCTCCAAAGCGAATGAACTAAAAATAAAATGACTTCCTTTTTGATGTCAATTATAAAGTGTGTATTTTTTCTTCTCTTTTTGTCTTTTAGGTTTTGATAAGATTTGGCAAGATAGTTGCTTATGAACCTATCTGACACCTGCCTCAGAAATCATGCCAAATGTCATAAGGTCATGATCCATTTCCTTCACACTCTTTATGCTTTTATGTACCAGATTCTTAAATTAGAAGCAAGAGAAATGATGTACTGGGTCATCCATCCTTATTGAGGACTTTTATTAAAACCAAACAAGCTCCCCTGATGCAAAATATTAGATTAAAATGGCTTCCAAAATATACCCACTGATTTGTTGGCAGGTCACATGAATCCCTTGTTACAGAATCTTGATTCTTAGAACAAGATTGCCAACTACTGGGACTTTCCCCTGTGTTTGCAAAGATGTTGAAGAATACAATAGCTAGGGGCCGGCTTCAGGATCACCAGATATGCATGGACCCAGGTTGACAGCTGCTCTCTGCACTCCTCATCTTCAGCAAACAGGGCAATGTCAATCAGGGTGTGGTCCTGTTTCTTGTATCTCCTTGGGCACTAACGTATTTCAGAGACAACATCAGCATAGTGACAGTATTGTTGTTTTATTTAATATATGTTTTCCTTCAAGCACTTCTATTCTCCAAAATGAGTTTTTACGATGAGACTTAGAAAACAAAGGCATTATTTGTGAATATTCAAGTCAGGTCTTGAAAATTTAATTTAATAAAGCATTAAAGTTCTCATTTTAACTCAGACCAAGGAATTAGAAGTAGAAGATCTGGATTCCATTTCTGGTTTCCTTTTGCATTATTGTATATTCTTAGTCAAGCCATTGACAACTAGAACATGGGGATACTGATACTTCTTTGTAGGAGAGAGAAGCTCAGGGCTTCTCTAGAGGAATGCTGCTATGAATTGTTTGGGTTCATTTTGTTGACACGGTGTTAAAAGGCTGTGCCAGGTTGAAGCCTGGCTCACATGTGAGTGTGGCCCTTTTAGATCGTCTTGCCCTTACGCCGTGAGCTTAGATAAGTTCCCTGTAGGGGCAACAGGCCGTCTTTCACATTACCCGTGGCTGGTCAAGTGAGAGTGACCGGAAGAGGTTCCTAAAGTCTAGACTGAGATCAAGGGCAGTCACTCTCACTTTTGTGATATCTACTACTTCTGACTGACACATGCATTCTGGATTGCATTTTTCTTCCACTGGGATGGTAATATCGAACTGTCAGGCTTTGGATGGGGGGTGGTAGGAGGCAGGATAGGCCTTTAGAATTGCTTTGGCTGTACTCTAGTTGAATCTACTTTGCTAGGGCAGAAGAAATCTTCCACACAGCCCAGAAGGCTGGAGTCCATGCCAATATTGAGGTCAAAATCTCAGATAGTAATAAATCGTCTTTGTTCCCTTGGGCATTGTTTTTTTTTTTGAATTCAGAGAACTTATGGAGAAATGACTCGTCTAGGACAGGATTTAGGTATTTAGAATCTTATTTCTTGGCCATTTATCTCTCAATAGATAAGTATCTACTGGCATTCTATTTTGACATGATTTATACTTATCTCACAAGGTGGTTTACAAGATTAGTTGAAATAATATATGTCAAAACACATGCTTCAGGCACTGTAAATAATTCTACAAATATTTGTTATTATTTATTGTAGGCATATTGTACAGGTGTATTTCTGCTTACTATTTATTACAGTGTGTCTTGCTGGGAGTTGACAATTGTTTATCAGTCACAGGTCAGTTCTGCAGCTTTTTCCTTCTCTTTTTCTGAATTCATGTTTTCCATCTTACTTTCTCCACTTCTGTGAAGTTCACATGTGTATTTCATGGGTTTTCAGATCCTCTTTACACTTACTCAATGACTAGTACTACATTTCAGGCACATTGTGTTCTCAACCACAAAAAAATCTCCAGACTACTTTTTTTTTTTTTTTTTGCTATTTTTCCCTGAAGTATGATAATGTCTTTTCTCATTCTCTTTTTAACTTCTTTGTTCTTTTCATGTTGCTGCAAAGGGTGCAAATATCTGCTTGGGTTTGTCTCTGCCTTTTATATTCAGCCTGCCCTCCCAACACCACACTTTCCAGGAGAGGGAGAAACAAAATGGGAACAATGCCAAGAATTCACTCAGCACAAGCCCTCCTTACCTACTCTCATACTGCTGTCTCTGGTGTCATCTCCATGCCTTAATTGTCATTAGCTACCCCTGCTTCTGTCACTTGGAGATCTCTTTCCTATTTTGGGCTAGGGCTGGGGGTTGCTGAGCCTTTACATGCTAGCTGACCCCTATTTTCCCATCTGTTCCCCATTTATGAGTAGATCATTCATCAAATTTGAAGGTTATCCCATCCGTCAAGGACCAGTTAAAAGCTCCCCTTCATGTCAATATTAATTTCTTTCCTTACCCTTTCTTGATATCTTGTTTGTGTCTCCTTATGCCACCTACCACTGTTTTCCATGTATTTCTAAATGGCTTTGTCTCTTCCACTAGATTGTGAGTTTCTAAAGGTGTGGCTTCATCTCACTCATCTTTGTATAACAGAGAACACTCATACCATTTTCTGTGTATGAATAATATGCAGGTAGGGATGTATGGAGTTGGTTCGTATTGAAATGCTCCTTCCTACACACACGCACACACACACACACACACACACACACACACACACACACTCATCACTACCTCTCTCCGGAAGGCTCTTCATCTTCATTTTCTCTGCTTGATACTTATCCTTCCTCATTCCATTTAAATGCTGCTTCCTCAGGTATCCCCTGGACCAGGTTAAAGGTCCTTCAGAAATGCCCTATTATGTACTTAAAACTCTAAATAAGATTCAATGCACTTAAAATTATTTGTTCAGTATCTATTTTGTTTGCTAGACAGTAAACTCCATGTAGGCAGAGGCAAGACATTTCTGCTTTATTCACTACTTTATACCTAGCATGGCACAGCCATCTGTTGATTTAATTATTGAAATAAACTCACTGTTTATTTTCTTCTAATTACGATTGTCCATTATTGTTGTTGTTGTTGTTGTTGTTGTTATTTTAGTCAGAAGCTATCCCTTAATGTATGGAGCACAGAGACTGGAATCAAATTTTAAGTATTTGTATCACAGCTCTGTCACAAGTTGTATACCTTTAACCTCTCTGTTCCTTAAATTCCTCATGCTTAAGATTACAGGGATGTGGTCAGGATTAAGAGACACAATGTGGATAGTACGTCACACAGGGAGTCGCTCAATGAACATTAGCTATTACCGCCATTCAGCCATCCTTATGGAAGGGAGAACAGAGGCAGATAATATGCAAAATTATTGAAAAGTCTCTCCTTTATAGCCCATCTTTACAAACCAAACTGAGGGACTCCTATGAAGTGATATGTGTTCATACCTACACTCTAGGCAGCCTTCTTTCTTGGGAGGGTTAGTATTTCCATGAGCTGCCTTTATGGGAGCCTTGTGTGATGTGCGTGTGTGAGCAGGATCCCCTCTAAGAGTGGGGTCCTGCGATGGAGACACTGAGTATTTCTGCTGCTCCATGACTTCCCTCTGACATCATGCTTCCCAAAGAAAGCACCGAAGTAAAATGGGCCAGTCAGTGCCTTTTGGCTTCCAAGGATGAATATTAGAGTTGAGGTAGCAGCATTTTCTGGCAAATAACTATAGATACATACGATTCTCCCTTACAGTGCTTTTCCATAACTTTCATACATGTTACTCTGGGTTGTTTTTATAGCTGCAGCCAACACCAATACCCTTCTGTTTCTTCGTTTTCTTGACATTTTACCCAATCAATTATGAAGTAAATTGCTCTTTGCTCTCAAAATGGCATGGCTTTCTTTCTTTTGAACAAGCTTATGAAAATGTCAGAAATTGTTAAAGGAAGTGAAGAAACAAAAAGCCACAGAGGAGAAATGTGGCTTTTATGTTTAATTGACATACAGCCTGTCGTTTTACCTTAGTGATCTGAAATTGTGCGCATTAAGGGTTAGGGAAATTCTATTTTAATTTTTCACGCGCCTTTCCCTGTTTGGTAGTTTTATGGCCCTGTCAGGGGGTGGACAGTTATTTTTAGACCCATGTCAGAGATGAGGAACCTGAGACTAAGTATCTCCCTCAAGGTCTTAGGCACTAAACTTTCAGGTTCCCTGATGCCTAGGCCCACCCCTACCACTTAATAGTTCTATGACTTTGGGCTACTTTGTTTTTTTGCATCTCGGTTTCTTCATCTGTAAAAGTTATATTAACACTTTTATTTCAGGGTTCTTGTTAGGATTAATTTAATTCGTTCTCTGAAAACTCTGCCTTGCGTATCATGAGTGCTCAGGAAATATCAGCTAGTAATATGCTGCTGTAAAATAATAATATCTGCTTTTCAGGTTTGTGAAGTTTAAATGAGATTATCCATGCAGAACTCTTAGCCCATTTCCTGGCAAAATAGAAGCACTGAATAAGTGTTTGGAATACTTTTAATATGATTTTGATGCTTATTTATTTGATCATGGTGATAACATATACAATCAAATAAATTATCAGTTGAGGACTAGAAGATCCTGTTTGCGTCCTTCCCTCACTAGAATGCTGGCAACAACACTCAGTACTTTTAAGCTTCCTTTACTGTCATATATTTGCAAATAAACTTATACGTGTGGATTAAAGGCCTAAAGACTCATCAGTTGGATAATTTGCTAAAAGGTCATTATTGGCCATGAATGCTACTTACCACTATGACAACTGTCCTAAAGAAATAGCAGTGTTTATTCTTCTGTGCCATTGTTAGGTATCATTTTATGTGTAGAAGTTTTGGAGAGCACTTGAGGACATATGAGGAAAGAGGCAGCTGGTGATAACAGACTTCAGGCTTGGCAGCCTCGTTTTCAACAGATAGCCTTCTTCTCCTCTCTGCTATATGCTCCTGAGCTTTGGGTGCATAGGCATATCCTGATACTGTTCAGAAAGTAAAATGTTTTAAACCAAATAAAATTATTGATGATATTAAATGGGATTTTTTAAGCTTGCCCATTATAAACCACCACATTCTAAGAAACCTATTTCATACAAGGGTGAAAAAACTGTCTAGTGACTTTTTTTTCCCCCTCCAAATTTGGGTTCTTTGTCTTTTAAATATCAAGAAGTTTTTCTGATAATTAAACATACCCAATGCGCACTAGGCTTTTGACTATCAGGATTAAGCTTTCAGTATTTCAGAAAAAAATCTGAAAAGCCACATTGTTCTTGCTTGAGGTATGAGGTGTGATTAACTAGCAAAATAACTTACCTCACCAGGTCTTGCTACCTAACTCAGAGATGAATAGTGATTTTTCATATCTCTAGGAAGTCAACTCTGGTGCTGGGTTGTGCAAAATGAATTTAGCTGCTAATTTGGATATGTGCCTATAATATCTCCAATATAGCCTCTCCGGGTCTAAATATCTGTGTCTTAAATTCCCAAGTTTGAAGGTCCAGTTCTTCAGTATAGCTAGAAAAGAGAACTTTCTGGCCTGGGGTTTTAAATATTTTAGATTCTGGTCTGAAATATCTAGTGCAATTGTCCAGACAGGCCAAAGTCTTCAGGCAACTGCCAAAGCACATGTCTGTTTGTGGTAAGTAGACACCATTTTCCTACAATATCACCATATCTGGAGGGCATCGTCAGTGCCTTCAACCATGTTTGGTGTCAGCCTATTTGTCTGAGAATCCAGCTGTTGAGTGGAAGTTTACACTGGTCTTCTCCCCAAGGGCTTTCAGAGTAGTCAGTATAAAGTCCGGAAAAAAAAAAAAATGAAGGGTAGATTGTTCTTAGCATGCAGGAAGGAAGTTGTCAGGCGGAAAGAGGATATGGGTTTGTTTGCATGCAAGGGTCAGTATTTGCTGGCTAGATATTTCCGCTGTGTCCACACGACAAGAAAATCCTCAGTTTCCTGTGCTGGACAAATAGCAGGAAAGGGTGTGAGGGTTATTGAATGACATTATCATGTTATAGCCTCATGGGTGAGGAAAGCCTGCTTATCAAAACTGATAGCAGCACAGGGCTTATTTGGGGAGGAGACCCAAGGTGCTGGAGTCACACTGGATGTTTTTCCTCTTGGGTGCTTTGGATCATTTGGCTTTTGCAGACCTGACATTCTTCCTCGCAGATAGAAGGGACTGTTCTTACTCACTGGAAAGTTACTATCAGTTCCATTATTTGCCATCTCCTCTCCGGCAAACAGTTCAGGTAGAAAGGAAATAAGAAACACTCAGACTGATTGTCAAAGTGGAAAATAATCAAGATACGAAACTTGCACCCCGCCCCCAACACCAACCTTCTTTTTTATGTTTAGCCACAGATGCTCATGTAGACTCGACTTTATTCAAGTGTGGATCTTGTTTAGTGTAAAGCTCATGTCCAATAACTGCCAGTACAATAGCTTAAATGAGAGCTAGGGCTAAACGTATGACTCACTCTGCCATTTAAATGTTCTGGGTGTAACAATTCTCTCTAATGTGTAACTCTGCAAGGTGGAGGAATACACAGGTAATGTCTATAGTCCTTACCTGTACATCTATTTAAATCATGATTTAGAAGTGCAATTGTGCATTTATTAATTTGTTCTATAATTAATTAGTGCTTACCACTTTTAGCAATTATAGAACCCCAAATGAAGCAGTTTGATATATAGTGAGTATCTGTAGGTGCTTTCTTGTCAGTAACCTACTGTTTGTAACAAGCAGTTTTCAATTAGGATTCCGGATATTTTCAAAATTATAAAATACCATGAGCCAAACAAATTGGTTAGAGTGATAATATTTGCTCTTAATGAAAGGTATTCCTTTCTTTTTTAATTCAACTTCAACCACAAACTCTGATTTCCAAGAAGAAATATTTAAATCCAATAAAAAAGGAAATGATCAGGGCGTATTTTCAAGGAGAAATCTTATTCTAAAAGTAAATAATAGAAACAATCTTCTGAGAAACACATCAAAGACAATTGAATTAAATCTTTAAAGGAAATAATAAAATGACTAACAGACAACATTGCAGAATATTAAAATGCCAATAGAAGAGCCTTTCAAAAATATTCTTTGGAAAATACATCCAGTCTTTAATGACACCCTGGGGATGAGGGTTGTAGTTTATTTTGAAGTCGGGAAATCATTTATTTTCTTATGTTAATTTAGAGGTATCTTTTCATTATATAGATTTACCAAGTAAAATATTCTACCTGGGCCATAAGAATTCTAGTAAATTTACAGCCAACTTACATCGTTTTTTAATTTGTAGCATGAAGAAAATAAACATGACTGTAATAGATTTTTAAGGCAACGTTACCCACAATAAGTACCAAATTTCCCTATTTCACCACTGAAGATAGTGATATGTTTTTGCTATTCCAGGTAATGAAAAATAATCACAATATTATGATATATGGTTATTTGTATATACTGTAATCAGTTGAAACAACCAAAGTCAAATAGATGTCTTTTGATTGCTTGTCCCAATTTCATTGTTCTTCTTATTTGGGGAAAAAAGGCTGGTTCCAGTTTTTAGTAAGTCAATCAGGTGTTTTCTTAGCCCTGGATCACTTCCTGTGATTTTCCTGGGGCTTACGTCTTCTCGTCGCCATAAGGGGATACAGAAAGCTCTGTCTGCTACTGAAATTAGTGTGTGGTGGCCACACCTTGCTCTGTCCTTGCAGATGACTCCTTCCCACGGCTAGGTCTGCGGGAATGCTGGGAAGGTGGTGGAGCCTTGTAAGGTGCTGTGGGAGAAAAGGGCCTTCGACTGTCTCAGGGGTGCGTGAGACGTCAGTAACTGGTTCCAGAGGTTGTTTATGGTGCTTTACTCCTGGAGTCACCGTCATCATTTTTTTTTTTTTTTTTTTTTTTTTTTTCTGCCTGGCTTCATTCCTACCCTTCCAGGCTCTTTCCCGTTCAGACATTTTCTACACACTTCTCAGAATTATTTTGCTTTCTGAGAACTCTGACCGTGTCACTCTGTTTCTCAGAGGCCCCTGGAGGCTTTTCTTCACTCTTTAGCTTGAGCGCTGACTGCCACCTTCCAAACTCTCTCACGCTGTTCCCACATTACCTGTCTGTCCTTCTCTCCTCAGAGTCACAGCGCTATGTGGCGTGAAATGGCAGAGCACTCAGGAAAGAAGGCTCTGGCCATGCACTTCTTTGTTAACCTAGCCGTGTTGCCCTTGCTTTTGTGCACCTATGCCCCAGCTCCTTGCGAGCTACAGGGGGAGCTCTGAGTCAGAGCTTGCTTGGGCTATCGGCCTTCATGTGATCTGAACCTCTGTATACAAGTAGTAGGAATATATACGTTCGATAGACATTTTCATAAGCAATTTTTCTCTTTTTTAACTTTAATGTCTTCCCATATTGCATTCATCTGCATAACAGTAAACACATGCCCCGACAGAAAGTTGCAGGCAGGGATATTTATTTATAACAGATGGCACAAAGCAGGAGCATGATGAATTGGTGTGTGGCTCCTGAACTAGCAGGCCCATAAATAAAGTATCCTCAAAGCTACTTTGGGGATCTTGCTTGCTCAGAAGGAAGAAAGGAAAGATGATGCTCACAGTTTTGTTGCCTTATATAATATAATCCCAAACATGTGCAATTTGACCACATGCAACCATCATTTTATAACTCTGAATTTTTTCATCCAAAAATCTGTTCGTAGGTAGCATTTCAGACCTACGACATAATTATAGCAATGACAATTTTCCTTCCTTAGTTCCTCTGGTGTTTATTGATCAAATGACTCCGTGCATTTTAGGAAACGTATAATTACAAACTGATAATGGTCTAAACAAGACATAGACCAATAACATTTATATAACCTTTCACTTAAAACCTTATGTGTAAAAAAAAAAAAACAACAAAACCTTGTATGTTGATAACTAGAATAATGAGATTATTTCCAAGAATACACTTATCAAAGACACAAATATTTTTCTTTAATTCTGAATAATTTTGTTTATTTCTCAATATACAAGGCATACAAGAGTAGTAAATATAAAGGTCAAGTTCAGCTGACCTTGTGAATTCAAAGTATTCATTAAAGGCTTTGAGGCTAAGCATTTGGGTTTTTTTCACCAACTTGAGGGTTTCCTTAGCCTTGTCATTATTTTAAAAATGTCTTTAGGGGCACCTGGGTGGCTCAGTCGGTTAAGCGGCCGACTTCGGCTCAGGTCATGATCTCGTGGTCCGTGAGTTCGAGCCCGGCATCGGGCTCTGTGCTGACAGCTCAGAGCCTGGAGTCTGTTTCAGATTCTGTGTCTCCCTCTCTCTGACCCTCCCCCGTTCATGCTCTGTCTCTCTCTGTCTCAAAAATAAATAAACGTTAAAAATTAAAAAAAAAAAGTCTTTAGATTGAAATTTAACAGTTTTTTCAATTCTACCCACATGTACACAGCCAAATATTTTTACAGAATTATATGTATTTATATGTGTATGTGTATGTGCACAATGCATGCTTATCTGTGTATACATATCTGCACACGTGTATGCATACATGTGCATGTATATACATTTGTATGCATGTACTCACATTTGTATGCATGTATACATGCATGTATATGTGTTTCTATATTTTAATACTGGAAAAACTACTGCTATTATTTTGATTATGGAAAAAGCAATTGATGTGCAGAAGTCTTAGCAGAAAAGGACAAATGTTTCACTTTTTGGACATACAGTCTGGACTTCAACTGTGCTTCCTGAACAGATAATATTAACTATTGTGTCTGAAACAACAATCCCTTAAGTGAAACAAATGATCTGACTCACCGTAAAATTTCCTAACTGTTTTGGATCCTTTTTCTTTAGAGAGGGGAAGGAACATTAGATGCTTACTGTTTTTATAAATTAAACCAAATATGCTAATATCCTGGAGGTGTATCAGTCCCTACAATCACAAAGTTAAATTGCTATAAGCCCTTTTCAAATTTAAACAAATTTTTGCGAGAGGCAGAAATAAAGGACAACATAACCCAATGATAACTGAAGGGTGAGAGCAGAGTTATTACAGAAAAAAAGGTCGAGGGGTGCCCAGGCGGCTCAGTTGGCTAAGCATCTGAGTCTTGATCCTGGCTCAGGTCATGATCGCTTTGGTTCCTGAGTTAGAGCTCCACATTGGGCTCTGCGCTGACAGCATGGAGGCTGCTTCAGATTCTCTCTCTCTTTCTCCCTCTCGCTCTGCCCCACCCCACTCATACTTTCTCTCTCTCTCTCTCAAAATAAATAAACTTAAAAGAAAAAAAGGTCAAAGACAATATTTTAAAAGTTTGTTAACTGGACAAATATTTATTGACTACTTGCAATGTTATATGAAGTATGCGAGGTGCACTCATTACAAAGATGCATAAGAAAATCTTGTTGGGGATATAGATAACTAAAATCAAATACGGCAAAGGTGTATGGAGATGTTGAAATGGTGTTAGGGGAGCAGAGGAACAACATCCAATCCAGTTCAGTGAGCAGTGTTTAAGGAAGAATGTCCTCTTTTTAAAATATATAGAACTATAATGTCTCTTATTAACATTTCTTGGAGAAAAAAAACATTTGAAAAATGGCTGTGAATTATTTTCACTTTGAATTTGCTACGTATATAAGCATGATTTGTGGTATGCTTTGAAACTCATAGTTAAAAAAATTTTAGAGTACTTTCAAAAGACTGGGCTTTTCTGTGATGCCTTATAAAACGCTTGGCATGCTGGCAGCACATGGTAAGTGCTATAAATCTAAGCTATTATTATTATTATTATTATTGCCACTAGTTCTATGACTGCTACTGCTTAGCCTACTGCATGTTTGTGGTTAGAATCAATGAGATAATAGTAAAGGGGAAAGTGCTGCTATGAAACTTTGTAAACATAGAAGACATTTTCATTAGTTAGAGATGTGGTCAGCTCTAAGAACCAGAATAAACAAGGCCAACATCTCTGGGGTAATCTTTGCTTTCTTCTTACTGGGTTGACTCATTGGTATAAGGATGACTTTTGTACCTCTGGACATCCTGTCTGTATTTCAAGCAGGAAAAAAGGGGAAAAAATTCTTTGTGACACTTTGTCTTTTTTATTCTGGAAGGGAAGACTTTCTAGCAGAATTCTGCCTACCTCTCATTGTGGAGAACTGTGTCACATGTCTGTCTACTTACAAGAGAGGTTATGTAATTGAATATTCACCTTTCCAATTTTTAGAATACAGGAAGGCAAAGAAGAAACTTTTTGAGTGGACTAACCTACATTGTCTGACATGAAGTTATATGAATATTTTTATATATCAAAAATGCTGTGTTACATTTTCATAGTCAGGACTCAAGTCCAACATCTGCATTAACTGCATTAAGTCTGATCTGGTTTCTATGAATGTTTTCTCTGTGTCTATTAATTCTTCGGTAGAGCCAATTACTAGAATCTTGGGCAAACTGTAATCTTTTTGATATACTTTATTTTTAAAGAAAAATATTTTAACAAAATGAACTTATATTTTTCATAAAAGAAAATCATGGAGTATGTACATGCATTATATGCATTGATGGCAGTCTATTATAATTTCTTAATCTGTAGCTCTAATAAGAGATTGCTGGTGTTCAGTTTGATAGCCTCAAGTCTTGGCAAAATCCCAAATGAAACATTTAATGGAAGCTGTGAGGTCAAGTATTTGAAATAGGAGCTATCCTAGAAAACCCAAAATCCAGTGCTACTCTAACTATATTTTACTTGCTAGAACAGCAAAGGTCCAAAACCGTATTTTGGGAATTTTTAAACAATAAGAATGTACTTGTGTGGTGCTTCACCCCCGTCTACTGCCAAGCTAAACACAAATGAATGAGAAAATGAGGTTAATTACAACCCATGCTAATTGTCTAATTGTACTGGTTGGTGGAAGCTTTGTGCATATTAGTTTACATTTACTGATAATCAATCCATCACACCTGATAAATCACTTCATATGTATACACGTTCTCTCCCCAGCTAGATTATATACTCTGATATCTCTTTCACAGATCCCAGACTAATGATGTGACCCTGTTCCCTTCTTAACCATTCTGCATGCTTCGTGCTTTTGTTGTTGTTGTCTCACAGTGTTTTAGCTCAAGGTTAGTTTAATATAGAAATAGCAAACAAAAAAGTGCCAAAGGTCCTAGGATATACTTTCCTGGGAAAAACAAGCTGGTGCATTTATTTATTTATTTATTTATTTATTTATTTATTGCTCAATCTCATTTGCATTCCCCCATGCCAGAAAATAGCATAGTTTGTGTAGACAATTGCCATTTATAAATATTTAGCAGAACCTCATCTTCTCAAGGCAGTAAAAGAGGGTATTGAGGTGATTAGATATTCATGATATTAACTGGCCTAAAGGGCATGATTTATTGCCAAAATTCAAGTCAACGCATTAACACTTATTTCCTCTTATCCTTTTAGCATATATTTCTTTCTTATCAAGAGCTAAATTAAAACAAAAAAGTTCTCAAAAGAATAGCATCATTATAACATCTTTTAATCAGGCAGTATGTTATTTTGTCTCTACCCACATGTGCCTCTGTTACTAAGAAACTAAAATCGATAATTTTCAGGGAATGTACAAATATTCAATATAGATAAGTAGTTTTGTTTCTTTGCCTCAGACTTTGAGAATCTACTCAAGAAGAGACATAGCCTTTCTTGCATCTCCCAATTTGTGAACTCAGCAATCAAACCCAGTTAACTTGGGGAGACTCCTAAGGGATTGAATTACAGTTGTAATATTGTAATCATCAGGACAAAGAAGGTCAGAAGGAACAGATTTGTTGTGCTGTTTTTCCTAATAACAGAAGCATCAGATCCTAAAGTCTGACCCTAATTAAGTCTATTTACTCTTTTGGATCTCTCTTTTCCTATCTAACATGGGTATATGCATTTCCTTTGCTATTCTAAAAGTGTATTGAGAAAATGAAAATGGAAATCCTTTTTAAATACAGAATAAGCTGAAAAGCACTTTTGTTAGTCTCAAATTTCACCTCCTAAAATAGGTCAAATGTTTGTCATCTATAATTTTTCAGATTATTTCCTCTAGTACCATTACTTGCTGAAATGAATTGTACAGGTGTTTAGAAAATAATAAAGATGACTATATATATATATATATATATATATATATATATATATATATATGTATATGTATTGTGGTCCACATGTTATTTTTCTGTACCTGAGTGGGTTAAGTACTTAGGATTTCAATCTAGTTTGACACGCTCAGCTGTTTTTGACCTTTTGCTCAGAAACTAGTTTGTTAATCCAAAACTCTGATGGTCTGTAAGAGTGTTCCTCTTTTATGGGACCCCTAGGCATAACTGCTTAGAGAATGTGCCTGCCTGCTCTGTAATTGTCAGCTAAATTAGGAGAATTAAATTCAAATACAGCAAAAAAAGTATGATAATAACAAGTTCAGAACAATATGAAATTCTTCTGATTTTGAGAACTGTTTTGATGGAGGGAAAAACCACCATACCCCTTGGAATGCATGTGTTGCACCTGTTTCTTGGGACATAAGAAAGGAGAGGACACATTTTACAAGAGGCAACTGTGATTGTGTGGTAGGCAAGTGGAAGAAGGATGTTTTCATAGTCTTGAAAGCAATGCATGCAGGTGATTTCAGGAAAAAAAAATCCCCACCCAACCCACCTCCACTGTTATTTTCTTCTGTTTTTATCCTCACTATTTTTGCTTTAGATCTTCAGATACTCACTGATATTTTGCATTTTTTAAAATGTTTTATTTACTTTTGACAGAGAGAGAGAGACAGAGCATGAGCAGGGGAGGGGCAGAGAGAGAGGGAGACACAGAATCCGAAGCAGGCTCTAGGCTCTGAGCTGTCAGCACAGAGCTGGACGTGGGGCTCAGGCTTACAGACTGCGAGATCATGACCTGAGCCAAAATCAAGAGTTGGACGCTCAACCGACTGCACCACCCAGGTGCCCCGATATTTTGCATTTTTAAATCAGTCTGATTTCTTCTTTTGCCAGATATCCCTTGTATTGGCCACTGACATCCTGACATATGGTATTGCATATAAAGCACAGAGATCCATCAAGTTCCACTAAACTCTATTTTTTTCTGGGAAATTCCTATCATCTTATTCATTGTTATGTTGGGTTTGGCCAATAGAATAAATCAGAAATGACAGTGTGCCTCTTCTAAATCTAGGCCTTGAGTCATCTTTGTGCACATTTTCCTTGGAATCTTGAAACTGCTCAAGCTAGCCTGTTAGATGATGAGAGACGTGGCCCATTCACCAACCCCAAGAGCTGGCATGCAAATGAATCTATCCTAAACCAGCAAACCCTGGTCAGCCCATTCATTGACTATAGATGCATGAATGTGCCCAGGCAAGGTCAGCTGATCCTGGCTGATATCAGCATAAGATGCCAGCTGATATCAGCATAAGATGCCAGCTGATATAAGACTCATGAGCAATTATAAATCTTTATGTTCTAAGTCATTGAATTTTGGGGTGGTTTGTAATAGAGAAATAGCTAACTGATGCAAACAATATAATTCTCTCAAATTTTCCATGGTCTCTTTACTTTGTAAATTACTAGTAATATTATTTTTTATTTTATTTTTAAATTTTTTTAAGTTTATCTATTTGTTATTTTTGAGAGAGAGAGAGAGTGAGTAGGAGAAAGGCAGAGAGAGAACCCCAGGCAGGCCCCATGCTGTCAGCACAGAGCCGGATGCGGGGCTCAGGCTCACAGACTGCACGAGATCATGACCTGAGCCAAACTTAATAGTTGGACGCTCAACCGACTGAGCCACCCAGGTGCCCCAGTAACAGTAACATTACACACACACACACACACACACACACACACACATATATACATACATACATACACATATATATATGTATATATATATATATATATACCATTTTACTATTAGTTTTCTATTTGGTTTACCTCTGCAATATTTTTGAGTCTCTTTAAACTATCATACAACTAGGTGTGCCTGGGTGGCTCAGTCAGTTAAACATCTGATTTCAGCTCAGGTCATGACCTCACAGCTTGTGAGTTCAAACCCCCTGCTGGACTCTGTGCTGACATCTCCGAGCCTGGAGCCTGCTTCAGATTCTGTGTCTCCCATTCTCTCTGCCCCTCCCCTGCTCATGCACTATCTCTCAAACATGAATAAACATTAAAAAAATATAAACTATCACACAACTAGATTTTAAAAGTCCATTCTGAGCATCTTTTTAGTCCATTTACTGATGTGTGTGTGCATGTGTATGTTTACAGCATCTTTGGTGATTTCTGTGGGCATTTTTGTTCATTGTTTCTCCTTCCTTGCTTTATATTGGATTGACAAAGTTTATTTTCCTATTTTCTCCTCTATTAGTTTGTTGGATATACTTTCATTTCTCTTAGTAGTTATCCTGATATTAAAAAAATAATGTTTATTTATTTTTGAGAGAGAGATAGTGTGAGGTGGGGAGGGGCAGAAAGGGTCGGGGACGGAGGATCTGAAGCAGGTTTTATGTTGACAGCAGAGAGCCCAATGCAGGGCTGGAACTCATGAACTGTGAGATCATGACCTGAGCCGAAGTCGGACACTTAACCGACTAAGCTACCCCGGTGCCCCCTGACATTTTTAATATGCATGTTTGATTTAAGAAACTCTAAGGATGATCAGTACATCTATTTTTCTTTCAGGCAATACAAGATCATTAGAGTATTCTAACTGCTATTACCATTCCCAGCTAATATGCTACTATTATGTTTTGGTACAGCCTTGATTTTAGCTTCTCCCTTTAAATAAGTGGTCATTACTTCTGACAGTCCATATTTATTCGGGTCTTCCTAAATATTTATCTATTAATGTGATCACTATTGCTTCCTTCATTTCATTTTTTTCTTCTGGAATTTCCGTCTTTCTGAAGTCTAAATTTTGCTAGTTCTTTTAAGAAGGATCTGTGAATGGAAAACCATCACAGTTTTTGTTTATCTGAGGAACATTAAAAATTTTTTTTAATGTTTATTTATTTTTGAGACAGAGAGAGACAGAGCATGAGCAGGGGAGGGGCAGAGAGAGAGGGAGACACAGAATCTGAAGAAACTCCAGGCTCTGAGCTGTCAGCACAGAGCCAGACGCAGGGCTTGAACCCATGAACTGTGAGATCATGACCTGAGCTGAAGTTGGACGCTCAACCAATGGAGACACCCAGGTACCCCTGAGGAACATTTTTATTTTTCCCTTGCTCTTGATGAATAGTTTAGCTGGACATGAATTTGTGGTCAATAGTTATTTTCTTCTAACACTTTGAAAATGTAATTTAATGACTATAGTTACTATTGAGAGAAATTTGCTGTGTTTGTAATGGATAGTTCCATATATGCACTCTTTTCTTTGGTTGCTTTATAGGCTTTCACTTTTTGATAATTTTGCAATTTCACTGGGAATGTGCCTAAGTGTAAATTTATTTTCATATATCCTGCTGGGGACTAGTGTTTCTTAAATCTGGGCTTTCTTCTCTTTCTTTAATTTTAGAAAACTCTAAGCTATTCTATCTTTGAGTACTATGTCTATTCCATTTAGTGTATACCTCCCTTAAAGGTATATTGGTACTCTTTGGTATATCCCTTTTTGGTACTTTTTTTCATGTATTTTTTCATATATTTCACCAATTTTTTTCTTTTACTCTCTGGGCTGTATTCTTGTTAATTTACCAAGATTTATGCTTTTGGTAACTAATTGACTCATATTTATGTATAACGTTTTCTTTAACTCATTCACTGAAGTCTTAATAATTGCAGTTTTTATTCTGCAACTTCTATTAATTTCTTTTTCAAATCTGTCTCTTCTTTTGTCTATAGCTTTAGTTCTTGACTTACAGTTTCTATTCTTTCTTTTATGTTTTAACACTTTTAAATATATTTGTTCTATATTCTCATTCAAATTGTTGTTTTACTATTTTATTAGTTCTGGTTTCTCCAGAAGTTGACCTTGAGTAGATTCAAGTGCAAGTGGCTTATTTGGGAGGTGAAGGAAATGTATGGGAAACAGCTAGAACACAACTCTCAGAGTTATCACACCTCTCTCTCTTGCCCAGAAGCAAGGGAGCTGGGATATTTACATATTAGTCATTGGTTGCAGGCTTCTCTGTGGCTGTTACCTCCTTGGAACATGTAGCCTGCCCTGTGCAAGGACAGTGGAACTTATGCTGCTGCTTTAGGGACAGCCCTCAGAGGGGGCCTGGGTGGCTCAGTTGGTTATGGGCCCTACCTCGACTTCATCTCACGTCATGATCTCACCATTTGTGAGTTGGAGATCCGCATCAGGCTCTGTGCTGATAGCTCAGAGCCTGGAGCCTGCTTCGAATTCTGTGTCTCCCTCTCTCTCTGCCCTTCCCCTGCTCGCACTCTGTCTGTCTCTCTCTCAAAAATAAAAAACATTAAAAAAAAATTAGAGACAGCCCTCAGGCAGACAGGCAGATACCTGCAGTTGGGAGTTAACAATGTAGTCCAAGGCCCAAACCATACTGGAAGGGCAGCCAACAACATTTGCTACAAGAAGTTAAACTCCCCATTGATTTTCATTGCTAACTCTTGGTTATGTTTGCTTTATAAGTTTCAACTATTAGCTCCATTAACACCATTTAGTGGTGTTGTGTGTGTGTGTGTGTGTGTGTGTGTGTGTAAATTCTCTGCCTTCCAGACTTAAGTATTTCTTCAGAATGGTTTTATTTTATATCTGCCTTGTTTCCCTAGGAAAAAATTATTCTTTTTTGTTAATTTCTCAGTTCAGGGGAACTGTGAACTATGAAGGTATAAATTCAGTCTTTAATTCTGTGCAAGTTGCAGGCTTGGGATGTTTTTCATTTTCTCTTCCCAGAGCTCATGGACAAGCTTCCTTGTCATCTCCCTTGGGCGGTGGTCTATTTTCTATTATCCTTTTCTCTGAGGGTGTGGCTTTAAAAGTCCCAACTTTATGCTCCCTTTCAGTTGCATCATATAGGCCCAAGGTCTTGTCTCCTGTGCTCTGCTACCTTAAGCGGCTGGCTGTTGCCAAACTAGAGGACCCTACTCCAGGGCAGCTACAAAGTCAGCTCATGTGCTTACAATTAGGGCTTTCAGTTTCCTGGTTCTTGCCACCTGGGATTTTCCTTTTTTCTTTCAAACTTAGACACGCATTAAAAATTTTGTTGTGTTTTTCCATTATTTCTGGATATTGGTAGCAGGATGGTTTCAGATTTATACAAGTCTGCTTTTTTTTTCTGGAATTGGCCATTTAGATTTTAAATATTTAAAACATGCATGGGGTATTTAAAAATAAGATAAATAGACATGCTTTTAGTAAGGCGTTGTGCTGTTTAAGTAAAAAGATTCTCAGGAGTCTGGACACTCTGTCCTAATCGGGAAACTTCCATTACTGAGCTGTAGTAGCCTTAGACAAGCTATTTAAACTTTTTATGATTCATTTTTATCATGTAAAAAGGAGACCAGATATTTGCTAAACCCTTTGCAGTTATAAAATTCCACCAACTAGTTTACAATGTAGTACACAATGCGGATGCAGCAATTTAAGATAGTGTAGTTGATAAATTAAGTCCATTTTCCTATCCTTTTCACTAGCCTGCAAATATTTCATGGGGCAGAAGAAGATGCAATTTAACTCTTTATATACCCAGTGCCTAGCATGGTGCCTGGCCCTATTTCCACCAAAGCTTGCTGGGAAACTTTTGAATGTACTCTGCATAAATCCCTATTCCTTTATAGTGTCTCTCTTCCACTTGCTTCCTCAATACAACCAGAAATACCAACTTTCTCTCTCCCTAACAAAACACACTGCTGAGAGTTTGCATTCGTTTTCTGTTATTGCCCTCTCTCCTTTCTTCATGGACAAGCTCTTTGAAGTAGTAATTTTGGACCTCCCTCCTTTTATACACTCTTTTCTATTTTCATTTATAATCCTAATCTTTCCTGGCCTACTTCCATCTCTCTGATTTTTCTTTCTCAGTCTGTTTCATGGCTTCATTCCCCCCATTTTTAAATGAAATTTTATTTTATTTATTTTATTATTTTTTTTTAAATTTACATCCAAATTAGCATATAGTGTAACAATGATTTCAGGAGTAGATTCCTTAATGCCCCTTACCCATTTAGCCCATCCCTCCTCCCACAACCCCTCCAGTAACCCTCTGTTTATTCTCCATGTTTAAGAGTCTCTTATGTTTTGTCCCCCTCCCTGTTTTTATATTATTTCTGTTTTCCTTCCTTTATATTCATCTGTTTTGTCTCTTAAAGTTCTCATATGAGTGAAGTCATATGATATTTGTCTTTCTCTGACTTATTTCGCTTAGCATAATACCCTACAGTTCCATCCACGTAGTTGCAAATGGCAACATTCCATTCTTTTTTTATTGCGAGTAATACTCCATTGTGTGTGTGTGTGTGTGTGTGTGTGTGTGTGTATACACACCACATCTTCTTTATCCAGTCATCCATCGATGGACTTTTGGGCTCTTACCATACTTTGACTACTGTTGATAGTGCTGCTATAAACATTGGGGTGCATGTGTCCCTTCAAAACAGCACACCGGTATCCCTTAGATAAATGCCTAGTAGTACAATTGCTGGGTCATAGAGTAGTTCTATTTTTACTTTTTTGAGGAACCTCCATATCGTTTTCCAAAGTGGCTGCACCAGCTTGCATTCCCATCAACAATGCAAAAGAGATCCTCTTTCTCCACATCCTCGCCAACATCTGTTGTTGCTTGAGTTGTTAATGTTAGCCATTCTGACAGGTGTAAGGTGGTATCTCGTTGTGGTTTTGATTTGTATTTCCCTGATGATGAGTGATGGTGAGCATTTTTTCCTGTGTCGGTTGGCCATCTGGATGTCTTTGGAGAAGTGTCTATTCATGTCTTTTGTCCATTTCTTCACTGGATTATTTATTTTTTGGGTGTTGAGTTTGTTAAGTTCTTTATAGATTTTGGATACTAACCCTGTATCTGATATGTCATTTGCAAATATCTTCTCCCATTCTGTTGGTTGCCTTTTAGTTTTGTGGATTGTTTCCTTCGCTGTGCAGAAGATTTTTATTTTGATGAGGTCCCTGTAGTTCATTTTTGCTTTTGTTTTCCTTGCCTCTGGAGACGTGTTGAGTAAGAAGTTGCTGAGGCCAAGATCAAAGAGGTTTTTGCCTGCTTTCTTCTCAAGGATTTTGATGGCTTCCTGTCTTGCATTTAGGTCTTTCATCCATTTTGAGTTTATTTTAGTGTATGGTGTAAGAAAGCAGTCCAGGTTCATTCTTCTGCATGTCGCCGTCCAGTTTTCTCAGCACCACTTGCTGAAGAGACTGTCTTTATTCCATTGGATATTCTTTCATGCTTTGTCAAAAATGAGTTGGCCATATGTTTGTGGGTCCATTTCTGGGTTCTCTATTCTGTTCCATTGATCTAAGTATCTGTTCTTGTGTCAGTACCATACTATCTTGATGATTATAGCTTTGTAGTATAGCTTGAAGTCTGGGATTGTGATGCCTCCTGCTTTGGTTTTCTTTTTCAAGATTGCTTTAGCTATTTGGGGTCTTTTCTAGTTCCATACAAATTTTAGGATTATTTGTTCTAGCACTGTGAAGAATGCTGGTGTTATTTTGATAGGGATTGCACTGAATATGTAGATTGTTTTGGGTAGTATCGACATTTTAACAATATTTGTTTTTCCTATCCGGGAGCATGGAATCTTTTTCCATTTTTTTTGTGTGTCTTCTTCAATTTCTTTCACAAGCTTTCTATAGTTTTCAGTGTATAGATTTTCACCTCTTTGGTTAGTTTTATTCCTAGGAATTTTATGGTTTTCGGTACAATTGTAAATGGGATCGATTCCTTGATATCTCTTTCTGTTGCTTCCCTTTTGATGAATAGGAATGCGACCGATTTCTGTGCATTGATTTTATATCCTGCCACTTTGCTGAGTTCTAGCAGTGTTTTGGTGAAATCTTTTGGGTTTTCCACACAAAGTATCATGTCATCTGCAAAGAGTGAAAGTTTGACCTCCTTCTGGCTGATTTGGATGCCTTTTATTTCTTTGTGTTGTCTAATTGCAGAGGCTAAGACTTCCAATGCTATGTTGAATTACAGTGGTGAGAGTGAACATCCCTGTCTTGTTCCTGACCTTAGGGGGAAAGCTGTCAGTTTTTCCCCATTGAGGACGATATTAGTGTTGGGTCGTTCATATATGGCTTTTATGATCTCGAGGTATGCTCCTTCTATCCCTACTTTCTTGAGGGTTTTTATAAAGAAAGGATGCTGTATTTTGTCAAATGCTTTCTCTGCATCTATTGAGAGGATCATATGGTTCTTGTCCTTTCTTTTATTGATGTGATGAATCACGCTGTTTTTTGAATATTAAATGAGCCCTGCATCCCAGGTATAAACCCCACTTGTTCGTGGTGAATAATTTTTTTAATATATTGTTGGATCCAGTTGGCTAATATCTTGTTAAGGTATTTTGCATCCATGTTCATAAAGGAAATTGGTCTATAGTTCTCCTTTTTAGTGGGGTCTCTGTCTGGTTTTGGAATCAAAGTAATGCTGGCCTCATAGAAAGAGTTTGGAAGTTTTCCTTCCATTTCTATTTTTTGGAACAGCTTCAAGAGAATAGGTGTTAACTCTTCCTTAAATGTTTGGTAGAATTCCCCTGGAAAGCCATCTGGTCCTGGACTCTTGTTTTTTGGGAGATTTTTGATTACTAATTTTATATCTTTACTGGTTACGGGTCTGCTCAAATTTTCTATTTCTTCCTCTTTCAGTTTTGGTAGTGTATATGTTTCTAGGAATTTGTCCATTTCTTCCAGATTGCCCATTTTATTGTCATATAATTGCTCATAATATTCTCTTATTATTGTTTTTATTTCTGCTGTGTTGGTTGTGATCTCTCCTCTTTCATTGCTGATTTTATTTATTTGGGTCCTTTCCTTTTTCTTTTTGATCAAACTGGCTAGTGGTTTATCAATTTTGTTAATTCTTTCAAAGAACAAGCTTCTGGTTTCATTAATCTGTTCTACTGTTTTTTTTTGTTTTGTTTTGTTTTGGTTTTGGTTTTGATAGCATTAATTTCTGCTCTAATCTTTATTATTTCCTGTCTTCTGCTGGTTTTGGGGTTTTATTTGCTATTCTTTTTCCAGCTTTTTAAGGCATAAGGTTAGATTGTATATCTGAGATCTTTCTTCCTTCTTTAGGAAGGCCTAGATTGCTATATACTTTCCTCTTATGACCATCTTTGCTGCGTCCCAGAGGTTTTGTGTGTTACCATTTTCATTGGCTTCCATATACTTTTTAATTTCCTCTTTAACTTTCTTGGTTGGTGCCTTCATTCTTTAGTTGGATATTCTTTACTCTACACGTATTTTTTACCTTTACAAATTTTTCTTGTGGTTGAGTTCAAGTTTCATAGCATTGTGGCCTGAAAATATGCACGGTATGATCTCGATTTTTTTTGTACTTGCTGAGGGCTGATTTGTGTTCCAGTATGTGGTCTATTCTGGAGAATGTTCCATGTGCACTGGAGAAAAATGTATATTCCACTGCTTTAGGATGAAATGTTCTGAATATATCTGTTAAGTCCATCTGTGTCATGCAAAGCCCTTGTTTCCTTGTTGATTTTTTTATTAGATAATCTGTCTATTGCTGTGAGTGGGGTGTTGAAGTCTCCTACTATTATGGTATTAGTATCAATGAGTTTCTTTATGTTTGTGATTAATTGATTTATATATTGGAGTGCTTCCACATTTGGTGCATAAATGTTTATAATTATTAGGTATTCTTGGTGGATAGACCACTTAATTATGATATAATGCCCTTCTTAATTTCTTGATACAGTCTTTATTTTAAAATCTAGATTGTCTGATATAAGTATGGCTACTCCAGCTTTCTTTTGTTGACCATTAGCATGATAGATGGTTCTCCATCCCCTTACTTTCAGTCTGAAGGTGTCTTTAGGTCTAAAGTGGGTCTCTTGTAAACAGCATATAGATGGATCTTGTTTTCTTATCCATTCTGTTACCCTATGTCTTTTGATTGGAGCATTGAGTCCATTGACGTTTAGAGTGAGTAGTGAAAGATATGAATTTATTGCCATTATGTTGCTTGTAGAGTTGGAGTTTCTGGTGGTGTTCTCTGGTCCTTTCTAATATTTGTTGCTGTTGGTATTTATTTATTTCTCTCTCTGTCTCTGTCTCTCTGTCTCTCTCTCTATATATATATAAACATATATATGTGTGTATGTATATATATATATATTTTTCCCATCTTTTCTCCCCTCAGAGAGTCCTCCTTAAAATTTCTTGCAGGGCTGGTTTTGTGGTCACAAACTCCTTTATTATTGTTTGTCTGGGAAACTTTTTATTGCTCCTTCTATTTTGAATGACAACCTTGCTGGATAAAGAATTCTTGGCTGCATATTTTTCTGATTCAGCACATTGAATATATCCTGCCACTCCTTTCTGGCCTGCCAAGATTCTGTGGATAGGTCTGCTGCAAACCTGATCTGTTTTCCCTAGTAGGTTAAGGACTTTTTCTTTCCCTTGCTGCTTTCATGATTTTCTCCTTGCCTGAGTATTTTGTGAATTTGACTATGATACGCCTTGTTGATGGTCGGTTTTTGTTGAATCTACTGGGAGTCTTCTGTGCTTCCTGGATTTTGATGTCCATGCCTTTCCCCAGGTTAGGCAAATTTTCCACTATGATTTGCTCACATAACCCTTCTACCCCTATTTCCCTCTCTTCCTCTTCTGGGACCCCTATGATTCTGATGTTGTTCCTTTTTAATGAGTCACTAATTTCTCTCATTCTTAAATCGTACTCTTTTGCCTTAATCTCCCTCTTTTTTTCTGCTTCATTATTCTCCATAAGTTTGTCCTCTATATTGCTGATTGTCTGTTCTGCTTCATCCAACCTTGCCGCTGCGGCATCCATTTGTGATTGAAGCTCAGTTATAGCATTTTTTAGTTCATCCTGATTAGTTTTTACTTCTTTTATCTCCGCAGAAAGAGATTCTAATGTATTTTCAACTCCAGCTAGTGTTCTTATTATTAGCATGATACTAAATCCTGGTTCAGACATCTTGCTTGTATCTGTGTTGGTTAAGTCCCTGGCCATCGTTTCTTCCTGCTCTTTCTTTTGAGGTGAATTCCTTTGTTTAGTCATTTTGAACGGAGAAAAGGAATTAATGAGGTAGAAAAAATTAAAAATTAAAAAAAATTAAAATTAAATAAATATTAAAGTTAAAAAATTAAAAATAAACCCACACGCAAAAAATCGAATAAATGATGCTAGATCCTAAGTGTGTTTTGGTCTGGTTGTTGAAAGTGGCTTGATAGATTAGAGAAAAAAGGTAAAAAAAGAAAATAAATCATTTGAAAATTTGAAAAAATGAATACGCTAAAGTAGACTAAAATGAAATGATGGAAGTAAAATAAAATTTGAAAAAAATTACACAAAAGTAAAAAATATAGTAGAAAAAAATTAAAGACAATATTTTTTAATAAAAATTGAAAATAAAAATGAATTTTTTCTCTGTATTCAAGAAAAAGAAAGGAAACAAAAAAGAGAAAAGAAAGAAAGAAAATTGAATAGGTGGACTGGCTAACAGGCTGAAATATGACTGAAATTACTTCGTTTTCCCCTAGAAGTCAAACTATGAAGTGCTTTATAGTCCATAAACTAAGCAGGTGGTGAGACTTGTGTTCTTGAAGAGTGAGGTTGGCCCAGTTGGGCAGGGCTTAGTGTAATGGCTCCGTTCTCCACTAGATGGCGCTGCTAGCCTACTGGGGTGGATTGTTGTGGCGCTTATGGTGTGTATGTGCATGCATGGGTGCGGTGAAAACAGCATCACCCAGCTACCCAGGCTATAGTGTCGGAACTCTGTTCTCCCTGATCAGCAATTGTGCATCTGTCTTTCCTCTTCAGCTTCTGTCCACTCCCCACTTCCACACTGTGACCAAGCCCCAAGCAGCACCTCCCTCCTGAGTTTTGTTGCAGATGCGGCTGCCTTCCCCAGCCCCCCACTTCTGAGAGACTGCGGCTTTGACCCACTCTGCCCCTCTGCAGATGGCCTCACCAAGCAATGCTTGGGGCTGGCCGTACCCAGGAACGCTTGCACGACCATGCTGCTGCCAATGCCCACAGACTGTGGCCAGGTGCCAGCCCACTCCAGAAAAAGTTCACGAGAAGTGTAACAGTAGCATCTCAGGGATTATGGAAAATCACAACACACATCTGGCACCAGGCTTCACCCCCAATGACCTTGTTCCAGCACCAGCCAATGTGGCCATTCTCTGGGGTCTGCTAGGCCCAGGTGGCCTCACAGCCTCTATTGAATGTCTTTCCAGTAGTGGAACTGCTCCTTTCCATGTGGTCCGCGAGAACCTCCTGGACCCCACTCCGTTCCTGGGGATTCACTCTTCCACCAGAGCACTGCCAGGTTGAGCTGAGGAGTTGCAGACTTTGTGCTCCCCTTGTTTACAGTCTTAATGGAATTTAAACCCTCTCTTTTCTCCTTTCTCCCTTCTTAGTTCAGTCCCTGTGGCTGTTTCCAATTCTTCACTTTCTCTCCAGCTGTTTTTGGGGAGGGTGCTTTTCCCGTATACACACACTCCCATCTCTGTCCTCTCACCACACGCAAAAGCAGCTTCCTGCCCTCTGCGGCTTCTCTCTCCCCAAGTTCACCTCTCCAAGCCATGTACCTGCTGAATTCTGTGGTTCAATTTGTGCGCATTGTTGTGTTAATCCTGATAAGTTTTCTAGGTGTGCAGGATGGTTTAGTGTTAGTCTGGCTGTATTTCATGGACATGAGACACACAAAAACTTCCATGCTGTTCCACCATCTTGACTCCTCCCCATGGGTTCTTTTTTAATACTGCATCTAAAATTTGAATATGATTGGGGGTTCTGTTTCTCTTTATTCTACGTGATCTTCCCAAATCACATCATCTGTTACCTGGGCTTTAATCACGTGCATGCTGATCATTTTAAAAACTTGATATATATTATTATACATAGATGTCTTAGTCTGTTAAGGCTGCTATAACAAAAATAGCCTAAACTGGGTAGCTCAGAAACAATAAAAATTTATTTTTGATAGTTCTGGAGGCTGTGAAATCCAAGATCATGGTGCGAGCAGATTTGGTGGCTGGTGAGGGCCTGATCCCTATTTCAAAGACACCACCTCTTGTGGTGGATGAGGTGAGGGAGTTCTCTGGGGCCTTTTTTATTGTTGTTGTTAATAAGAGCACTAAGCCCAATATTGAGAACAGAGCCCTCATGGCCTAGTCACCTCCCAAAGGCTCTACCTTCTAACACCATTATCTTGAGTTTTAGAATTTCAACATATGAATTTTGGGGAGGAGGGGAGAAAAAATTCAGACCATGTCCATATTTTTTACTTATTTTATGTGTAGGTTTGTCTCTCCTGTTGAATTAAAGCCCCATGCAAGCTGGGACATTATCTGCCTTGTTCACCACTGCATCTGCAAAACCTGGTATAATGCCTGGCTTGGGGTAGGCACTCAACAACTACTACTTGAATAAACAACCAATTTCAGTATGTGATGCCTCATGAAAGCACTGTGTTTGATTTTCGTCAGCAGAGCAAGAAAGAAATTTTAAAAAAAGAATCTGAAAATCTCAAAAGATCATCCATCAGAGATTCTAAGATGGTGACAGCAGTGGCCAGTGTAGTTTTTAAATTTCTCTTATCTGTATAAAAACAGAATAAAACAGCAAAACCAAAAGCTAATAGATAGACCTTGGGATAAAACTAGGTGATAAGGCATTCCCACAAATCCCAAAAGACAAGTGGACAGGAACAAACCACGTGCAATCACGGTATCTGTATGCTATTGATGTCAGGGAGAGAGGAAGTGGACAGAAGCAATGGGCTGAGAAGGGAGCCCCCAGACGGATGAAGGGTGCTGCTTGGCAGTGTGGCAGGCGCACTTAAGGGCAGCAGCTGAAATTGGAAGATGTTTGGCTTGCCCCAAGAGCTGAAACGTTCAAGGGTTCCAGGGCCCTTGCCCAGCCCCCACATGCTCTCAAAACTGATTCAAGAGCTCCCTTCCAGGATGGAGTCCCACAGTGAGGAGAAACTTCTGGAAGAAGAATCAGAATTTAATAAAAAAGGAAAAGAGAGCATCAATGAAATGCAGGGGATGGGGAACAGAGCAAAGAAGTATCAGAAGGCAAACCATTGTATTTATTCTTATTGAGGTATAATTGGCATACAATAAATTCCACATATTTCAAGTGTGCAGTTTGACAAGTTTTGACATATGAAACCATCATCACACTCAAGATAGTAAATATTTCTATCACCCCAAAAGTTTCCTATGCCTCTCTGTGATCCATCCCTCCTGCCAAAGTCTGCTCCCTTCTAGGTAATCCTGACCTGCTTTCTGTCACCATAGGTTGGTTTGCATTTTCCTGGAATTTTATGTAAGCTGCACCATAATGTTTTACTCTTTTCTTTCTGGATTTTTTTTTTTCACTCAGTGTAATTATTTTGAGATTTACCCATGTTGTTGCATGTATATAACATTAGTTCATTATTTTTTAATGCTAAGTAGTATTCTACTTTGTGGATATGTCACAATTTGTTTATCCACTCAACAGTTGATAGATACTTAGGTTGTTTCCAGTTTGGGGCTATTTTAAATAAAGCTGCTATGATCTTTTATGTATAAGTCTTTGAATGGATATATGCTTTCCTGTCTTTTGAGTAAATACCAATGGGTAGAATGGCTAGATCATAGGGCAGGTGTGCATTTAAGTTTTTCAGAAACTACCAAACTATTTCCAAAGAGGGTATACCATTTATAATTCCCACCAGCAGTGTATGAAGAGTTCAATTTCCTCCACATCTTCAGCAACATTTGGCATGTCAGTGTTTTTTATTTTAACGATTCTAATAGGTATGTAGTGATTGCTCAAGGTTTCAATGGTGTATTTCCCTAATCAGTAATGAAATTCAGCATCTTTGTATCTTATATATGTAGAATTTGCCATTAGTGTATCTTCTTGATGAGATAAAATCTGTCTGTTAAATCTTCTGTCATTTTTTAATTGGGTTGCTTGTTTTCATAGTTTTAAGAATTCTTTATATATTCTGGATGCAAGTCTTATATCAGATATACTATATACTTTTTAGTCATGCACAAAAATAACATAAGAGAATTCTCTGTGAAGGTAAAAAAGTTGTGTAAACTAAGCTTCCTTCTAAAAGTTCAGGAAAACTAAATACATTAAAAAAAATGAGTAACAGAAAAGTATTGAGTTCAAATTTTATGCAAAATTAGTATAAGGAAAAGAGGGCTAGGGAGTTTTAGGACTCTGTCTGATACGTAGGACAGACCTCTGTCCTAACCAGTACAAATGTTTGCATTATAAAATCAGAAAATAACTCAGAAGGCCTGTCACTGAGGCATAAATTTTTATCCTTATGTATTTGTCTCTTTGCCTTAATAATATTAAAAGGAATATACCACCAAAGGGTTGATATATTAAGTTACCAACACTTCAATGAGCATAATTTTAAGTCATCTTTTGTTATATGATAGAAAACTGAGAGAAACTCCATAGGCAAATGACCCACCCAATAGATATTCAAACAGAGTGAATATAGAAGAGAGCCATTTATCATGTGACAAAATTTTGGTGAAGAGTAATTTAGGTTGGGACTGTTTTACCCTGCACGTGGTAGAATTGGGGGCAGTATGAAATCTAGTTTTCTATAGAAGACAAGTCTTAAATGGAAGGAGGCAGAACAATAATTGCTCACAATTTCACTTGACACAATCATGATTTTACCCTCCAGGTGGAAAAATAAATAAGATAAAACAAATACTTGGCTCTGAGGAAGGTCAGAAATAGGAAGACTTCTTACTGATAAAATGTTTATGACTCAGGGAAAAAAATACAAGGAAGAAGGCAGATGGAGAAATGAAAGCCAAAAAGCAGTGTGTATGGGATGGGGGGTGGGGTGGGGAAGGAAAGGCTAGAGAGAGAAGAGGGAAGAAAAAGGAACACAGAAGATTAAAACAATATTTTAAAGGTTTGCTCTCTCTTTTTGAAAAATTTAAAAATATTTTCAGCAAACAACATTGCTTCTCTCTTGGTTTTGTTTTGTTCTGTCTTCCTTTCTACACTGATGTCTGTTCTTTGTTTTGCATCCTGGTTTTGCAGGGGGAATTCTGCTTAGCCAGACACGAAGGGAAGTGCCAGCTATGTCAATCAGCTGTCATAACTAGGGCCAGAGACCAAAAAAGAACAGCATAAGCCAAAAAGGAAGGAAAAAAAAAAGAGACAGAGATGGTGTGTGGGAGTATGTTGGGGGGGGGGCGCTGCAAAGGGAGCTTGCTGGGCTGGGAAAATACATTTTACCCATTTCTCCCGAGTTACTTCATCTATACTTTTTTTCAGTTCTGTGGGAAATCAAGAGCAAAGGCTCAGCTTATCAGTGATTTCACTGAGCCAGGATTCAGAAAGCTGAAGGAACATCCTGTACCAAGCTCTGAAACACTGACCTCAGTAGAATCCCCACCCTGAAGATCTAACGGAAAAATATTTGCCTCATAGTGTGTGATGGCTCTGTAAGATATGCAGGCTAGGGAAGACAATAGGAAAAATTTAGAATTAAATATTGAGTTCAAATAAAAGCTTGGACAAAGCAGTGGCCTATTTCTTATTTGAAATGCGGTATGCTGAGAACTTTACCAAATCCAGCCATTTGCCTGTGTTTGGATTAGTCTTGGAAGGATCATTAGACCTGCATTTCTGCCAAACACAGTTAGGATTTGCCCATGCTGATGCCCAAATATAGACCTCAAGTTCAGTGTTGTGTCTACCATGTGCCTTGTCTAATCCAGAATGGGCTTGTTCGTCATGCTCTTTCCAGACATAGTATAAACCACTAGGACAACTATAATTAATACTGAGAACACTAAACAACCTTTGGCTAGAGCTATTTTGACCCAATAGTTGAATCCAGTGGAATAAGACATCTAGGTTTATAACCCTAGCTAAGGTCTAATGCTGTCTGTGACATTATTTTTTCAGGCCAAATGAGTTCTATGCCCAAGAGTCCTGAGTTGCTCAAGATGAGTGCATTCAAGTTTGTTCTTTTTGTGTGTAACTTGTTCCAGTTTCTGGCTCCAGTTTCATTCATCAATTATGATTATGGGTTGTAATATTAACCTAGATTTAAGTATGCCAAGGTTTGATGGAGAATAAGAATATATAAAATCTTGACTCATTATTTTTAATGTTGATATATAAAAATATAGTCTAACTCAGCTAAATAATAAATTGGATTACATGATGATGTTATTATTGCTAATAGATACTGGAACTACACTATATACTCTTTAGGTAATCAATATACTGGAACCAATTATACATGAATACTTGTGAGGTTAGAGTTTCTAAGGCCCTCACAAACACGAATTATACTTCTGACACCAGATTTGTCTTTAAAGACTTTGAATTATTTGAAATGTAGATAATAAATTTAAATAGCCACTTACCTAGCTATACATTATTACTGAAGAATGCTCATCTCAGCAGAGGTTGGCAGTAACAATCCTTAATGTGTCTCCAGAGCCACATCCTTCACTTACTTTATCTGAAATATTTTTATGAATTTCTGGCCAAAACCACTTTTGATCCAAATAAAATCCATTTTTTAAAAAAATTTGTGGCATTTTGTGAGGGAAAATTCACTTCTATTTGTGATTATTAGGTTCGGGGCAAGGTTTTTTTTTTTTTTTTTTTTTTTTTAATTCTTTTTTTTCAACATTTATTTATTTTTGGGACAGTGAGAGACAGAGCATGAACGGGGGAGGGGCAGAGAGAGAGGGAGACACAGAATCTGAAACAGGCTCCAGGCTCTGAGCTGTCAGCCCAGAGCCTGACGCGGGGCTCGAACTCACGGACCGCGAGATCGTGACCTGGCTGAAGTCGGACGCTTAACCGACTGCGCCACCCAGGCGCCCCGGGGCAAGGTTTTTTAAACAGCTACTTCCATACCATACAAGATTAAGCTAGAACACATCAGAAGGTAAGATTTCTCTTAATACACAGTTCATTTTGAACAAAGTTGCATTCAATATATGCACCATAACAGGAAATTGTGTGCATGCAATAATATTTTTGCAGTGAGTAACATCTTGTCATTTGTCAACACGTTTGTCATTTATATCCCCTTGCAGCTAAATTTAGTTCGAAAAAGCCTATATAAAAAGACATCTATGTATTTATGTATTTCTAGTGCTCATCTCTGAAAGGCCGAAGCACTTGACAAGCGGGATATTTTAACACAAAATGATACAAAGAGATAAGGAGCAGATACATGGGGAAAATATTAGCTTTTTTTGTTAAATTCCAAGTTTCTCTGAAACTGTAAATTTGTTACTAGATCAGGTCAAAGATGAATATGAAAAAGGGTAGCCTGCAGAGATGCAGTGATGGCTAAGATCCATCTTTCTGCTCCAAGTTCTTAGTTGTGTTTCTTGAAGTGAATTTATTTTTAAAGAGATCATATTCACTTTCTTTGCAAGCCATGTAACAAAACTTATTTGATATTCAGAACACAACACTGTGACTTGGTGTATTGAATTTACAAAGTGGACACAGGGAAAAATGTAGGAAATAGCTGTCAGGAAGGATTATTATAGAAAATGTACAGAAGAACAAGGTAGAGAAAATCTGTTTTTTCTTTTTTCCTTCTTTCTTTCTTTCCTCCAGTCCCACTTGCCTCCCTCTTTCCATCCCTTCTCTCTCCCTCCCTCCCTTCCTTCCTTCCTTCCTTCCTTCCTTCCTTCCTTCCTTCCTCCTAACTTCTGTAATTGGATCATACTCAAATAAGAGACAAAGTTAACTAGACACATAACTAATATAGGTAGAAATTTTAGAGTAGGAAAGGGAAAAAATGTGATTGTTCAAGCTTTGAATTATTTACAGTACTTCCCAGCACGTGTGTGCAATGCACACACTGACATAGTATTAAGTTCCCTAAGCCTAAAGCTGGAAAATTTTGTGCCTTAATACTTCTGTTGTGTTTCTCCATTGATAGAGTTTTCACCTAAAATCCAAACATTTGACTCTTGCCACTCCATGAAATATTTGGAAAATTTTTCCACAAGCTTTCTCAGAGACCAGATAAAAACACCCTTTCACTGTTCCCTGTCTGTCTCCCTCCCATTTCCTGTACACACCTACTTCTTGGACAGTTGCATTTAATGCTAAGTTCAAAAACTATGACTTTCAGAGAGGAAAGTTTTGAAGAGAGAGATGCTTTTATTTTCACACTTAGAAAAGAAAATCTTTTTTCCTTGGGGTGTTTGGGTAAGAAGCTAGCAGATCAGCCTTCAAGTTCAAAATGGAAGAATATGATTCACTCTTAAAATTTCCTTGATTGTTTTTGGAGTAAACGTTCAAAGACCATTTCCCCCCCACAAATGTGTTCCCTTCACATGAACAGAATTTAGGAAGAAAAATAATGCCTTACCTTAATCCTAGACACAGCAGCATCTTTGATGAATGTTCAGAATATCCCTAGACATATTTAACCTCATAATTTCTGGGATTTTCCATAAAATGATATTGATAGAAGGGGCCTCAGTGTCAAAATTTCAGCATTTTCTTGTAGCACAACAGGATTTTCAGATGAATCTGCTCTCTATAGGTGGTAATTCCTGGAATAATATATATATATATATATATATATATATATATATATATATATATATATATACATATTTGTCCCAGCAACCAAGCTGTGACACAGTTAGTATACAGTTAAACAACTCACTTGATGTGCCTTCTGTTGGCTCGGGTGTGTGTGTGGTGGGGAGGGGAAGGGAACTCTATTTAGAGCCACTCAAAATTGTCCAGTTTTTCCTAGCTCGACTGTTATCGTCATTTCTCTTTAGCTGTCTCCTGGGCTTTGAAGTTCTGTGTTATATTGCCCCTCGAGTACCTCCAGCAGGACCTGAAGTTCACAGTTAACATTAACAAAGTGAACACTGTTAGCAAGACACTCTACCGTGAATTCCTAGAGTTCACAGAGATGAGTGGCATTGAAAGGACAGTTCTGAAGATATAAGGTCAACTTCTGTTGAGCTACCAAATCAAGCATAAAAATCATAGAACATGCCTATGTTCTTTGAGCTATACCTTCAGTAACATGTGGGTGTTTTAATTTTTCCCTCATTTATTTATGGGGAAATTTCTGAAAGAATGTAAAAAGTGTATTTTTCTCTTATGCGCAACAGTTATAGAAATGTTGTTGCTTATGTTATGATTTTATCATACCTAAAATAATTTAGATTATAAAGTTCCAGATTAGACTTTTCCACCTTAGGCTTTTTAAAGACAGAACATATTAGCCATATTTGTGTTTCTCTAAGAGCTGATACAGTGCTTTGTGAACCATAGCAAAAATAAAAAAGAAGAAAAAAATATATATTCCAAACATTTGACTCATCTCTCTCTCTCTCTCTCTCTGTATATATGTGTGTATATATACATACATATATATATATATATATATATATATATATATATATATTAAAATTAATAGACCATATTTAGTTTTCTCTGACAGTTTTCCTGGAAGGCTCCCAAATTGTTTTACCAAAACAGAATGTTACCAAAAGCTCTAGGAGTAATAGATCAATAATAACCCTGTTTCATTGAAGAGGAAATTAAGATAAAGTATGTCCAAAATGACTTCAATGGGGACATAATATAGAAACAAAGCTAATAAATTCTAGATTTATTTTGTGGTTTTTACCTAGAGCCACATATAGTTTGACTAATGTAACCTCCTCTGACATGAACATATGGATATGTGGGAAGGAAAGGAGAGACGGATGGAAAGACATTGGGAAAAATCTAGAATGACTCATCTGGTTTACTTCTTTTCAGAAATTCAATCCAGGCTTATATTTGGCACCTATTACTAGAACTGCACTATGTTACATTTTATAGTATATGTAGAAGAGGGTTAAGACATATTCCTAAATATGTACATTGTCTCCAGAAGCTTTTAAAATGCAAACCTAATTAGCTGGGTGAGATAATGAATTAATTTATCAGTATTCCTAAATACTTGTCATTTTATCAGCAGGGATAAGGGTCCTAAGACAAAAGGACTTGGAGAGGTGGTGATAATGGTGGATAATGGTGAAATCAAGTGCACTGAGCATTGTCCAGGAAAAAAAGTACTGGTGATAGAAGTGGGGTGAACCATAGGGAGGATCCCTTGTCCCAAGAGACAAGTGTGAGGATCCTGAGAGCCTACCTGGGGAGAGGACACTAAAACAGAGCTCTGTTTCACAGTCTGGCTTAGACCTGGTCCTGAGCACTTCTATGGTGATGATGGAGGGCTTGGTGGGGGATTGGTAAAAAGGCATGGGAAAGGGATGTGATACTTTAGGGCCTTGTGACCTTCTTGAAGAAACATGATTTTAGTGATTCTTCAGAAAATCTCACTTTGTTTGTAAGGGACACAATCTCTGAAAGTGTTGTTCCTGATGTATTTACCTGATGATGGGCAATGTATGTTGACAGTCCACTGAAAATATTCAGTCTCACAGATAATTGTTTTTTTCAAACCTCTGCATGAAATTAGTGCAATCAATTCTAACTGTAGTTTATTTAGGAATTCATATTGTAAAGCCAAACATCTTTTATAAACATTTTAAATCATTGTCCCATGCAATTCTATAAACATATGTTTGCTTTACTGATTTTATAAAAAGTGACTTTATGAAATCATATAAATATTTGCATATAAAAACATGAAGTGACAGCATTATTTCAGGTCTTATTGAAAGTGGGACTGCTCTGATGAGTGAATACACTAGGGATTAGGCTGCCCTGCAGATCCCAATGGGTACTTCCTTAAATTTAATTACTATTTTAAAAGCTGTTAGGAGAAATCTGATTTTAGCTAACTGGTCTTTTTTTTTTTTAATTTTTTTTCCAACGTTTATTTATTTTTGGGACATAGAGAGACAGAGCATGAACGGGGGAGGGGCAGAGAGAGAGGGAGACACAGAATCAGAAACAGGCTCCCGACTCTGAGCCATCAGCCCAGAGCCTGACGCGGGGCTCGAACTCACGGACGGCGAGATCGTGACCTGGCTGAAGTCGGATGCTTAACCGACTGCGCCACCCAGGCGCCCTAGCTAACTGGTCTTAAATCATGTTTGAACTTGGCTATACTATTCCTCTGACAGAGCTGGAGGGTGAACAACAACAAAAAATGGACATACGTATTTGGATTCACACTTAGTGCGCAGGGATGGGTTGGTTCTAGAATTAGATAGTCAGGAAAAGGAGATATCTTTTCAGATGGAACTACTGGGAAAATATTTAATTCCAGGACTTGAGGTTTAATTAAGACTCTGGCTGCATCCCTGGGTGCCTGCAGAAAAGAGTACGGCCAATTCTTGTAAAGGGATTGGAGTAGTTCCTATGAAAGCCAGAAAGTACTCTTTCTCCAACTCTTTTTGCTTTAGAGATACACACGGCCAGTACACAGGTCTCAGAGGTATTTGTCATACGTCTAATTGCATGTTGAGTCTAACTGAATGGTGATAATCTAATTCCAAATTCCTGGGAGAAGTGGACTGATCCAACTTGGATTAGCCATTCAACCTTGGTCTGATCATCTCTTTCTGGTGGATTTGGATGGAGTGATCAGAGAACTGACTGAACTAATGAAATCAGTCAACTGGGGACCTGCTTCTGTGAGCAATTTCAAAGAGTAGTAAGTCAGTTGAGTTGGGCAGATACCCAAGAGTGGTTGTGTAGAATTTGAAGTGGGGTTCAGTGAGCTGATGCAAAAGGGTAGGGGAAAATGAGAGGTTGAAGTAAAAGAAAAAAATAACACACAGCAGAGATAAAAGTAACTCTTTGTCAACCAAGATTAGAGTCAGCCACTCTTAAATTTCTGAGTGAGAATATTTCCTCTCCTTTGCCAATGTGGAAGTGGAGAGTACTGTGAGAGTTTTACCTCCCACCTAAAGTATTTCCTGACTAGTCATTTTCCACTAATGCTTTTAACCTCTAAACCTCTACAGTTCTTGTTGCTACAGAGCTCTTGCTAATACAATATCTTATGGAGTTTTTTAGTGCTATATTACAGAGCGAAATCATCAGAAAACACATATATAACTTCTTCAGAGTGGAATTCATGTTTTTGTTTCTTTATGGCCCACCTGCTTTCAGGAGCACCTAATGCAGTAATTCACCTAGAGATTGGGCTACTCAAAGGCTGTACCTTTCTTCACTCTTCAGCATCAAATTTTTAACTACAGAACCAGAAAATTGTACTGGATGAGCTCTCACATGCTTTCCACCCCTAAGACTCTCTGATTCCAGGGTCTAAGATATAAACGCTCCCCAATGAATGGAAAACTTTGTGACAAATCACCACCTTGGGGTGCTTCTGACAATTTTAGCCTGCAGGTGCTGCTGTGGTGCAAGAAGAATTAAGGCATGGGGAGGCACACATCAAACAATGGCGAGAAAAAGATGTTTTCAAGAATTCTATTTCCACCCACATGCAGGAGTAGATTTCTCTGCTCCAGCATCTCTCTGTGAAAGGACTGGGGTTGGTTTCCCGAACAGGGCAAGAACCAGAGGGTGTGTGTTCTCTCCAGCTGGACCTGGATATCTGAAAGGATGTCCTGTTTACATTTGGCACCAGAGCCTAGTGATTACACTGCCTGAGTACCCCCGATGCGAGATGAAACTCAAAATGGATTTTTCACACAAGTTTAAAAAATAACACTCAGCTGACCCTGTCATCATACCACCTGGGATTGGTTTACCAAAGGCCTATATTTAAAAAGAATGCTTACTAAGAAGGGTGAGGCCATGGTATCCATGGAATGCAGTTTTTGGTGGTCATGGAGGATTTTCTTTATCCTTTCTCTTTCTCTTCCCCTTCTTTTGTTCTCCCCAATTCGATTCCTTTCTTTTCTTTGCCTTTCCCTTTGTCTCCTTTTCCTCTCTTGTCCTTTTCTTTCTTTCTTTCTTTCTTTCTTTCTTTCTTTCTTTCTTTCTTTCTTTCTTTCTTCTTTCTTTCTTCCTTTTTTTCTTCTTTCTCAAAGAGAAAAAGGAGGGTCAGGAACTTGACTTATGGCCAGTCTCATTTCATGAAATGACCTTTGTAGGTAACAACACTGTCCAGTGTAATATTCCATAGCTAAGCATTAAGTAGAGAAAAATCAACAAAGCAACTGGCTTTTCCTTCCTTCTTTCTTTCTTTCTTTCTTTCTTTCTTTCTTTCTTTCTTTCTTTCCTCTGCTCTCTCTGTTCTCTCCTCTGCTTCCCTCCCTCTCTCTCTCCTTTCCTTAGTCAGTCTGTCTGTCTCTGTCTCTCTTTTTAAAGAAAAAAATTATCTTTGAAAGAAGGTGTGGGAAGTCATGGTGGGGATCCAAACTAAGAAGAACAAAGGAATGAGAAATTAGAAAAATGTTACTGGTGAAAACATCATTGTAAAGACAGAAACTATCAAACAACTAATCTCATCAGTCCTGGAAGTTGGAGTTGTACAAGTTGTCTATTTGTTCATTGCAAATCTTTTTTTAAAAAAAAAATTTTTTTTCAACGTTTATTTATTTTTGGGACAGAGAGAGACAGAGCATGAACGGGGGAGGGGCAGAGAGAGAGGGAGACACAGAATCGGAAACAGGCTCCAGGCTCTGAGCCATCAGCCCAGGGCCCGACGTGGGGCTCGAACTCACGGACCGCGAGATCGTGACCTGGCTGAAGTCGGACGCTTAACCGACTGCGCCACCCAGGCGCCCCTGCAAATCTTTTTTAAGAAAAGATTTTTTTAAATGGTATCTTCTCAAAGAGCTCCCGTTGTTTCTGTCAGCTTGACTTTCTGACCCTCTGGTTTATAGTTAGTACCCAATAGTGTCATACCTTATTGTTGGCTACCACTCTGCCCAAAGTCTTTCTGGCATGAAATGGGTGGGAAAATGTGTATAAGGAATGATTTCGGGGGTATGAATTCTGTCTTCCCAATGAAATTGCAAGCTTCCTCAAGGTAGGTCAGCACAGAGTGCCATTTTTAGACACTGTGCCGACACAGATCAGGGAAGAACGGACCAACCTATCTAACTTTTGATCTTTCCTAAAGAATTTGCACCTCATTGCATGATTTCTTTGTTTATTCTGTATAGAGTGTGCATAACAAGACTCAAATACCAATTTGTGTGTATTTGATGATGCCAAGGCTGTTCTTGCAATAAGGAGAGCCAGGATTAGCAATTGAATAGCCAAGTAAATGAAGACCAGGTATTCATAACCCACCATTTATCATGGGTTTGCAAGACAACCGCATTTATTTCAATCTGTGTGTGAGAGAATGTGCCTAGCAATCAGGTCAGCACTATGAACGTTGCACTGTATTTATCTTTAGTCCCTAAACATTGTGTGTAATCAAGGAAGTGAGATGGAGTAATAAAAAACCATTATAGAGTTCTGAAAGCCCTCAATTTCATATTTACATCTTGGAACCAGCTCATTCTGACTTCATAACTCCTTAATTAGAGGCACAGTCGCTTTCTTTTCTGTAGGGCATTTTTTTTCACCCTCACAATACAAGCATACATTTGGTAACTAATACCAGCAATTAGCCTCATCTGCTATGTAAATGAGTGTAATTGCAATTAAATACTTTAGTAGGCCCAAAGGGAAAACATGCAATCATTACAAAGTAAGTAGAAGAGCATGGTTAAGGGACATTTAGAAGTGTTCGCAGAAGTGCCTTTTCCCTGCAGTGTCAGGAGCCTTTTCTATGGTGAATTATTTCACTGGGAGCCCTGGAACTTGACTTGCATTTCTTGTTCTATTTTCCTAAGAAGATCGGGCGAAAACCGTCCTTTTCAGCATTTCTCAAGGTTGGTTGGTTTTGGGAAAAATCAATCTGGGAAGTAGTTTCTCTTCAGCATGGATCCCGGGCTTAAAAATATCAACTTTCAGCTACCTTGTGTTGTGCAGGTTGGAAAAACAGCACTATATTTACCAAAAAGATAATTTTCAGGGTCCATATTTGCTCCTTACTAGATCCTAAGGTTGAGAACATTTGAAAGAGCATAGCACAGAGGAGAGAGTGATGACCTACCAGGGAGTCAAGCAGCACGGGTACTAGTTAGTAGCATGGAGTGGCTTAGAGCCTAGGCTCTGGGGCCTGAATGTGGGCCTCTAGCCCTCACTAGCTACATGCACTTAGTCAAGCCATGCGTCCATTTTCACCAGTTGTCAAGTGGGAAGACGTAGTACATGTCTCATAGGTTGCTGAGGATATAATTGGTTCATGCAAATAAAGCATCCAGAATACAGCCTGGCAGAGTAAGTGCTCAACCAATCCGTGTGTGTTGAAAGATCTTTGACCCTTTCATTCCTCCATGTAGATTTCCTGTCTAGATAAAGCCAAACCTCAAAGTAATGCACCTAAGTGGAATCATTTTAATCTCTAGAAGGAGTGAGCTTACTGTGTTTTCAGCGTTATGCTAGAAGGCTTCTTTGAGGGACACGATCCCCATGAAACTTACTGTTGTAGGCATGCATTTACTCTAGGAGTGATTCACACTTCAGTGTAGGGACTTCTTAATGAGAGTCCAAGTAAAAACAGATGTTCTTATCTGTGAACAGTGAATATGTGACACATCATTTTTCTTTCTTGGCATTGGTGGCTAGGAGTCACATAGGCAAATTTGTGGCCAACACATTTCTAGTTATCTACACAAGACTCTCCTGCATCACAAGCTTTTGTTTCTCCCTCTTTTAGTTTCATAAACATCAATGTCCTTATTTGTGAAAAAAAAATATTTTGCCGTATGCATCTTGTAAACGACCTCAATTATTCTCACATAATTGTGTACCATTGAGCAAGTCACTTTGCTTCTTTGAGACAGCTCCTTCATCTTTAAAATGTAAAGTTGGGCTTCTGTTTTTTGTTTCCAGCTTAGAAGTGCTGATCCTTGATTAAAATGAATACTTTTGTTCTTGGAAATGATAGCTTGGATAAATGAAGGAGAGGCTCTCTAGAAAACAAGGGATGCATGGGATCAGAGCTGAAAAATGTGGAAGAACATTTCAGATCTTCTCACTTTGGCTACTTCTGCTTTCTCTCTCACTCTAAATGACCCAACACATTTAAAGGCATGGTCATGAATATTTCAGTCCGTTCTTGGTTCCTTTCCTGCAGTGAAGAAAAGGCAGAAGGCTTTGTTTCTGGGAGTGGAGGTGGCCAAAGCATTTTTGTGACTTCCCCTATCATTTCTCCTACAACCTATTCAAGGGAATGGGAGCAACAGGACCTCAAAGAATAAAGACAGTGAAAGACTGTAAACCTCTCTTGCCACTTTTGATAGAAGGGGAAAATTCTAGAGTTCTTATCGTCTTCTCTTGTTCACCTACCACTTAAGAGTTACAGGGAGAGCTTCAAAGGCTTCACATTGTCCACTCCACTGAACTACGTTATCAGAGAAAAGACTGCCAGATGTTTAGCAATCAAACTTGGTGCAGAACATAACTTTAATGGAAAACAGAAGGGCGTTTTGCTTCCCTCCCACTGTGCTATCTATCCAAGCGACTTTCAGGAGCCCACTTTCCTTACTGTCTTTGAAAAGCACACACATGCACTTTTTAAAATGCTGTAGTCTGACCCAATTTGATATAACATAAGGTGAATCTTTGCATATATTTGTGAAATGAGTAACTTTCTATCCTTTGGGAAGGAGTTCATAAAACCTGTATTTTCTAGCTTTAAGGCCACCTTAGAGAACAATTAATCAAACACAAATAGGAACATTTGGTATGCAAACCACCCCAAAGGAATCAAATCTTATTTTCCCTGTTTATATCTGGTCAGCTCCCCTGGCACCACAGATTCAACGTTTTTGTTTGTTTGTTTGTTTGTTTGTAAAGATTTGGTAACTTTTAATGGGCTAAAGTGGATAGGAATGTAGAAAATGTGTGTGTGTGTGTATGTGTGTGTGTGGTTTCTTTTTTTTTTTTTAGAAAGAAGAGGACATTTAATTATTTTCTCTTAAGATGCTTTTAAAAAGAAAAAAAAAACCCAAAGTCCTTTATTTTTATGCTGAATTGAGAAAGAGATGCTTTCTGTAGAAGATCATTTGAATCACTGTGACAATGAGGGAAATGCTGCCCAAAACACTACATGACTAAGGTGTAAAGGCTTCTCATAGCTGGAGAAAGCAGAAATGACTTTAACTTATTTGAAGAGTTTAACTTATTAAGTTGGGACTGGCTTGTTTTGAAAGGGTTTGCCCCACACCCCAGACTTTATTCTTTACAAACTACGTCCCAATAAAGTGTCCGTTGGTGGGTTGTAAAGCAACTCCAAGACATCTGGCTCTACTGGGGCCATGGATAAGTGTAATGAAAATTTGACTTCAGTGGCTACTTCCTCTAGATGCTATGCATTCTGATCCTTTCTTATAAAAACAGCAAAAAAACAACAAAATATAAAATAAGTGGAAATTTAATTGCAAAGTAATTTGTAAGATTTCTGTTACTTTTTATTTTGTTAGATTTGAACCTTCAGATATAGTGAACCCAGGAAGAAACAAATCTTGGTATAATTGCAGTTTATGAAACTGGTTGTTGAGAAAATATTACTCCATTATTTAAGACAAAGTTCCCAGCCTCATCCTCAGTTTCTTGATATTCTCCTTCTTCACCCTGCCTGCCTTATATTCCATTGAGTTTCCAGTGTTTGGTGAGCAGAAGAGATTCAAACAATAGGCTGTAGGCATTGGATTGGGTGCTACTCCAGAGGTAAGTTTTCTTTCATAGACCTTCAAGTGTGTTCTGTGTGCCCAACTTGATTGACAAATGGTGTTTAGAAAGGGAAATTGTTCAGAAGGTAATAAAAATATCTTTGTTTATAGTCTGACTACAAAACAAAGTGAGAAAATTCTCAGGCCCAATTTTCAGTTCTGTGGTCCAGAAAGATCACTCAAACAGTATTAGGTCTCACTCAGTTTCCAGGTTGCCCCTCGAGAGGTGAGCTTAGGCTTTTGAGGTTAGGGTCACTATCCAGATGATTCCGCCTTCTCTTCCTCTGCATTCCCTTTAATAACAATGCTTTTCCCTTGTTCGGTTGCCTGTGAGGGGCCTCTGTGTGGCTGTATCTTTTATTTTCACTCCTAAAAGAGTGTTTCAAAGAGAAGTCAAGATTTTGGCCTGATCTCTTTTCCCAAGTTCATGGCCGTGCTCCCAATTAAACAAAAGTTTCTAGATTGGATCCCAATGGATATCACCTATTTTAGGCACTCAAAGAAGGACTTGGCTTTGCAAGGAATGTTAAATATCAAATATACATTATCTTTGAATTATTACTGTTATATGAGCTTATTTTTTATACTCATTTAAAACAAAATCATGGCAATTCCCTGCAATCAGGTGTATTTTAAAAGGGAAGCAACTCACAGTAGGAACAAAAAGAGATTGGAAATGTGTTTGTCTTATTTTAAGGAGGGATTTATTAGATATATCTTTTTCTAAATAATTATTTTAAGAAAAAAATCTGGGACTGTATGAAAATGAGTTGACCAAAGAGTGATATTTGTGTGGTGAAAGAATATATTTTAAATCTTCTCCACTATATACTCTGGGAAGTATATTTTTTTTCTTTAGACCAATAGTTTACATGCCCCAAATTTTGAATTAATTCATGACTACTACTGAGATACTTCCTGTCTACCAGGTATAGAAACCAAGACCAGATGAATTTCATGAGAATTTGTTACAACAGCAACAACAAAATTTAAGTGTACAAACCATTGGTCTTTAGGATTTCAAACACCAAATCCTGCTTGTTTGGTTTTTTGGTTTTGATAACAGAAATTTTTGATTTATGGCCAGTGAGAAACTTGATGTAAACCCAACTGGAATTCGAGATCTTAGGGACATAGTCATCCTGAATTATCACTTTTCAATGGATTTCAGTGGTCCCCAAAAAGGATGATTTGAGAACATAGACCCAATACCAGTACTAGAAAAGAAAATTGAAAGTAGTGTCCTCACTGGAGAAGTATTTCCCTATCAGTGGAACATCATATTTGTGCTCTAAACTACATAGAAATAAGGGCTTAGGGTTTAAAAGAAAGGAGGTGGTGGTGATGGTTCTGGAAAAGTGTTGATGCAGAATGTATAGTCTTTTTGTGTAGTAGGTAGCCAAAAGCATGATTCTTAGAGATCCTATCTGTTCCCAAGCTACAATTAAAAGGTTAAAGCAAAGCAATACAGAGAAATACTTTAACAATTCAATAGTTGCTTCTTGAATGGCCACTGTGACAGTGCTTTGTCATAGGATATCCCAGAGCTGGTCTTTAAGCTCTATGAGCCCAGAGACCTTCTCTGATGTTTATCTTGGAAGGCCCTTGCTGTTCCTGGAATAGAGTAGGTACTTGGAACCTATTTGTTCAACAGATGAGTAGAAAAAAATCATACAAAGGTCTGTCAGATGAAGTCTCTGCCCACAAGGGGCATATTGACTATAAAAGCATTCACAAACTGCTTTACAGTTCACAAAATCTATTGGCCTACATTATTATCTGTAGTGGTCAGTGGTTCCAAATCTAATTTGTATCAGAATCACCTGAGTAGGCCTTTTTTTTTTCTTTCTTTCTTTTTTTTTTTTTTTTTTTTTTTACTGTGCAGATTTTTATAACCCAACCTGACTTAGGAAATGGAATCTTGTTGGGAAGTGGTAAAGTCGATGGAGGAAGCAGGTGACAGCACTTGCCAGGTGATTTTAGTACACAATGCTGACAGAAGGTGCCATAGTGAAGAGGACAGGCTCCTGGCTCTGACCAGACTGAGTTTAAAACCGGCCCTAGAGTTTTTTAGCTTTTTAAATTTAAGATGAACTTTTCTGAGCCTCGGTTTTCCCATCTATAAAATGGGGGAGAATAAAAATAACTATCCACAGAAGACTATTGGGTGGACTCAAGGAGATAAGCCACATAAAGTGCATATCCCAGAGCTCGGCACAGAGTAGGCGCTCAATAAACTTTGCTTGAAATTGCTAACCACGAGGGTCTATGGCTTATTTCATTTTCAGTACTAGACCTAGGCTAAAGAACTGCGTTCCCTGTTCTCTAGGATGAGGCTGTCATGACATTTTCTCTCATCTGTTTAACCACAGGATGGTCTGAGAAGCTCGCTCCTCCTGAATCCCAGCCAGGACCAACTAGACATTTGGTCAGGTCAGAATAGAAGAGACTGTGGCATTTCCGATCCTCCATTGGACTTCCCTCTAGGATGAACGTACTCATGTTGTTTCAGGATTTCCAGCAAGTCCTGGCCTGGAAGCCAGAAGCTAAAGTTATCCCAAAGTGATAAGCTCAGGAACTACATGAGATGTTGATTTAGATCTAGTCTCAGAGGTTATCGAAGGTTCAGAAGCTGAGAAAGGGCAGGGGGTTTAAGGGTTGGTTGGAGGGGGTCTAGCATTTTACCCACAGGGGAAAATTGTGCTGTAGAGAGAAAACCCAGTTTTGACTGAAATGTCTAAGCAAATAGGTAACTTTAAATTAATGATAAACTATAATCTGGGTCTCTAAGATAAGCAAAATAAGCAGCTGTAATAGAATGAGGTTTATCAGAGTGTGATAGGAAGGTCAGGCATGACAAATTGGGAAACTGGGATGTTGAGTTGGCTCATGACTATTATGTAACTAACATTTTTGCTAAATTTAAACATGAGCAGCCTTCTCTGGAGGTGTGTGGGTGGAGAGGTGAAGGGGCAGATTGAAAACAATGGTCTTTATTTTAATAATATACTTTAATTTTAGGCCAGGGTTGAATGAGAACTTTCAGCTAACAGTATACTTTTTGGCAGTTCTGAATTTTTCTGAACTGAGGCTACCCTTAGCCCTATGGAACACCCCTATTTTTCTGTCAAACTACTATATCCAGTGCATTTTTCTCTGGCCTCCCTGGAAGTAGAATTGTCTCGGCCTTTCCCCTGCAGAAGGCAAAACATAAACATAAGGGCATTAAAATGGAAACAGGATCTTGGTTCTCACTGTTTCACCAGGCTCCTTAGCACTGACCTCTGACCCTCATTAAGATCCCATGGAAAGTCTGGGCATCTGGGGTGTGTAGCTCACTGTGGGAATTTTTTTGTTGTTATGATTGTTGTTTTCCTCCTCCTGGATTATTTTGGCTTAACCTGGGGCTATGATGTAAAATAAGCCACTTTCAAGAGCTTTTCCTGACCTTGTCTGGGGATGGGGTTAGAATGGGATTTGACTACTGCTGCTGTCAAGTCAAAGAATCCATTTTCAAGTCTTCATCTAAAATTTATGTGAGAAAATAAAACAGCATCTCTAGCATTTTCTTGCATTAATGACAGGTAACTTCTTGGTTTTGAACACCCATGTAGAATTGTTGAAGATACTGAGGCTTCATGTTTTTTTGTTTTTTACTCATTTGTTACTTTTGTAAAAGTAGAGCTCTAGATCAGATACCCTCTCCCATATTTGCTCGATTTGTGTTGTTTCACATCATACTTTCATTAAAGAAGACATCTTTCCTGATCATTCAGTGGGAAAGATCTCAGATAAGTTCATTTTTCTTCAATGGAATTCTTTGTTGTCCTTGAGCAGTTTAAGAGGCTGAAGTCCAGAAATATAATTGGATGGTAATTTAAAATATTCTGGTTGAGTGGCTAATTTATGTACACATTTAAGAGTAATTAGTAGAGAATTTAGAAAATTTTCAATAAAAGCAGAAGAGTAGTCATCCACAATAAGGTAAAGTGATTCTTTCCTCTTTGGTTGGGTACCTCTTTGCATATCTCAGGGTCATAGACTTCCATTCAGCAAAGGCCAAGTTTCATCTTAAGCTTTTCTAATCCATTGTAGACTTTCTTAAAAGCTCAGTTCCAGTTGATATAAGAGGAACTCTTATAAAAATGTGCTCAAAGAAGGCTGATAGGTTTTCTTACAGGTATTTTGGTTGTTTTAAAAGAGATTATTAACATAAGCCAAAATTTAAACTTTATAGTGTTTTGTTTACTCACAAGAAATTCAATATTCTCTGATTCTCTGTTCTAAAAATTCTGGAGAAAATACAGAATTACTATTTTGAAATGGAAAAACTGAGAGTCAAGAGGGCAAGTGATTTCCCCATTGTGTGTAAAACTCAAGTTCTCAGCCTCTGGTACTGTATTGTATCTATAAGTAAAAAGAAAAACAGAAACCCAGCCCTGCTGTACCTCAGGAAAGAAGAGAAAAACTAGGAATGCATATGCGTGTTCTTTCAACTCTCTCTATAAAAAAATCAATCTTTCCCACAAAGCCCTCTTTTATTGGATGGGTGTATATGCAATATTCTAAAACCTTACTAATAGAGTCCATTTTGTGCTTTAATTTAATTTTAGGACAGACTTCTGGGACAGATATATATCTGGTTCTATAGCACTCAAGCTATAGTTATTTAATAGACTAATGTTGGGAGGAGAAGCAAGAGGAGAGTATATAATTACTAGGTTGAATGGACATCTAAGGAGGCCATGGAATAAATCCTTGCTGTGCCAACTATTTTTTCTCCTTGAAAATACCACTTCCCCTTGCACTCTGCTATTCCAGGCCCAGAACCTTTTTGAAACTTGCCTCTTTAACGGATCCATCTATGAACATGTAGATAGCTTCATTTGACTTGATATAGTTTTTCACGTTCTTCAGCTCTTTCATGCATCTGCTTAGTCCTTTTAATTAAATTACACACTCTTTTTTTTTTCATTACTTTTTTCTTTAATTTTACAGGGCCCAACATGTTGCTCTACACAGAGCAGACAGTAAGTTTGTTGACTGATTATAACATGAATCACAGATAATACAAATTACTCGACCACATAAAGGATTAGTACAACACTCTCTTCTGTGTGGAGATGAGATAAAACTGGAAGAGGAGTGTGTTTCTGTCGCCCATGGGTCCTGTGCAGGGAGCTCCAAATGAGGAGCAGGTCTGACATGGCAAAGTTGAATTACCTTTATTTTAATGACTGCAACTTATATATGTATATGGCTTCTTGGAAGTTCAGATATTTTTAATACATATGACCTCATTTGACTCTCCAAGAAAACTGGAAGTCAATCTGTATTGACTCCGTTTTGTGGCTAAAGAAACTGAAGCTCACAGGATTTAGTGATTTATCCATATTGATATCTTGCAAGTAGTTGAACCTTGAACCCAGTGTTTTGTCTTTCTTTGTTTCCTTTTACCTCCAGGGTTCATGCTCTTTCCAACCCACCATGCTGTTTCTCTCATTCCATAAAGCTATCACTGCAACACTCATAGTCTGTGACTCATTCTGGAATAACAACCCTGCCTCAAGTGATATTTGCCAATAGAGTCCCACAGTTACTGTTGTGCCCTGTAGCTTCTAGCATAATAAAATTGTAATATTGAAAAAAGATGGCTTTTTTTTTTTTTTAAATAAGAGTTCTTAAGGAGCTGAAGGTTACATGGAAAAAAGCCCCAGGTCACTCAGACATTGCACTTTGAGCATATTGAGCTCTTGTGCTTTGTTTGACCAGCATGATTCTGGCTTTAGCTCAGAAGGAAGTTTAGTGTAAGCTTCTAGGTCAACTGACCCACTAGGAGGAAAATTATAGCACTCTTCGCCTTTTTTTCAAAACTGAGAGGATATGTTTAGTAGTAACTTTCTGAAGGGGTAGAAAGTACAATATGTATGAAATTGTCAAAGAAAGATAATTTATTGATAAAAAATTAAAAGCCATTTCCATAATGTGCTTTCAGAACACGTTATGCACAATCACAAAATCACAGCGCATTTATAGAACTCCAACTAAAACAACATGGAGGTATTAGTGGATTAACTCCTTCCCACGTACCCCCAAACAACAGCACTGTACCATGTGTAGTACTTCCTGTTTTATTTAGTTTTTAAGTCTTTGTTTGATTTCAACTAGTTTAGACATCATAGTCTCAAATGTCTCATGAAGCATAATGGTTCTGGCTCCGATTCTTCCATTGAACCCCACTGCATTGCCCACCCTCAGCTGCGCAGGCTCAGTCTTCCAGATTTAGTAGAGATCACTACCACCCATAAATTTTATGTGCATTAAAGGTAGTTTCCCCCTCTTGTAATCATTATTAATATTTGATGGCCAAGGTATTATTCTTTATCGATAATTTTATAGATCACAGTTAATTTAGAAAGAAAAAAAATCAGAACTATAATGCAAAGTAGTAGAGCTCCACGTTAAAGAGTGACCTTGTCAAAGAGATGCATTTTTACTTCAATTAAATTCAAAGTCAGTCAGTCCCATAGGTAATGTTAGCAATTATAAGAATACTTTGCAAAAGTAGTTAAAAAACACTCAGAGAACTTTTATGCGATGCTAGTTTTTAAAGCAAGAATGACTTTCTTCTAAAACTTCAATTCTTTATGAGATCATTTTGGAGTGTACTGTTACATAAAACATGAGGTCAGTAACTAAGGCTAATTAAATTTTAGTAGGAGCAAAAGTCACCAAAAGGTTTTTGCATTCATCCTACCAATTCTAAAACAGTGATACAATACACCATTAATAGCCTTAGAATTGCTAATTATTTCAACATGAATAGCGATATCAATGCTGTCAGTTTAATTTAATACACTCAGGAGAATTCCTGCAGAATGCATGATTTCTCTATTATTTCCTGGTTTTCGCAACCACTAAAAGCTATAAATTCTCTTTCTTTTTTTCAAAGAGAGATTAGTAGTCTAGACCCTTCTCACCTTTTTGAGGAATGGTGCAGTTGTTATTTTTTTTTAAGAAATGGGAAGTAAAGACAAAATAGAAATTCAGAAATGAGAGTAGCCCAGGTTTAATTCTGTGATCCAGTTTGAGGAAAAATGTTCCTAACTCCAAAAGAATTAAGATGCTCGTGCTTTCTGTTGATTTCAGTGGAGTTTCTACTTAGGAAATGACCTTTGGCTTGGGGTTGAAGTGTATCCTTTTTGGAGAGGAGCTAAAATGGATGTCTGGAGGAGTACAAGTAAAAAGAAATTGTTTGATTAAATAAACAAGTAGAAACTTTATTGGAAACTTTACCAGATTAAAAGGATGGAGTAATCCTCTCATTTCACAAAATATTTCACTTAGAAGGCAGTAGAGAACAACCACGGCTTTCTCATGGGGGAAGAAGGAGTTAAAATTTATTCTACAAAAGAATCATTCAGTAGTAACTAATTAAAAAGTACTAGTTAGATCTTAAAATCATGGAATCTCAGAGTTGGGGAAAAAAAAAAAAACCTTGAGGATAATCTATTCTAAGTTTTTAATGCATATAATCCCTTAAAAGTGATTGGTCAATCTTGGCTTGCATATCTCTAGGGATAGGAAACTTACTACCTTATTTTCAGGACATTCTAATTGTTTGCACATTCTTTTTTAAACCAATTGAATTTTATTTGAATTTTCACTCATTTACTGGGTTAGTATCTTCCGAAATGTGGTATTTGACATGGTTTTAGGTGATATATGGGAAATAATCTTAATTTTAATATATTTTTCAACACACATTAAAAAATACATTATTGTACCAAACTCATGATTTCACAGATTATTATTTTTTGGATGGAGCTAAGGGGAAAAAATGAGTACACATAAGGCAGAATTAAGAAACTGTTAAGTTAATGTTAAGTGTATGTGAAAATGAACATGACCAAAGTTGTGCAGGTGATTACAAAATGATGAAGTATGAAAAACAGTACCCAAGGTCTACTGTGGAAACAAGAAGGGATGACATAATCCAGAATCATGGCAGACTGTATTGTCATGAGATAAGTCAGGAGGGTGTATATGGATAAACTGGGGCAGAGGGAAGAGGTAGAAGGCTGCTGTAATAATGGGGCAGACTTACAATGCCCTGATCCATGGTGGGAGTAGCAGAAATGTCAAGAAAGAAGTCTATTAATGAAGTGTTATGGAAAGAACACAGTCCTGCATTTCCAAGAACTCAGATCTTAGTCCTACCTGTCCTCTAACTAGACCTCCCCTTACATCTCTCTCGATCTTCGTTTTCCTCATCTGTGGAACAGGGATAGTTTCTAGTGCAAGCACCAAAATTTCTTCCAGCTTTGAAGACCTTTGATTACATAATCATTATGAATATATGGGCTCAGCAAATGAATGGATATATGAGGAATGGGAAAGAGAATCGAAAATGGCAGTGAGGTTTAAAGAATGGGTGAATAGGTTCATTCACAGGCAAGAGAGTCAAGTGGGGAGGATAATTTGAAATCAGTGGGAAAGGAAAGATTGATTTGAATCTATTGCAATGGAGTTGCCAGTGACATCTCTTTGTTATGTCTGACAGGTCCTTGTGCACTTGGGAAAGAGTGAGACTTTATTTGCTCATTTGCAAAATAGAAATTAGGTGATCTATAGAGATTTGGGGATTGCTTACATAGAGATAGATGACCTCCTGGAAATGAAGAAGACTATTAATAAAGAAAAGGAGGAGAGAAAATTGGAGTCAAGGGAGTTACATTTATTCAGAGGCTACTAGGTGTCAGGCATGTTATTTACATTGCCCCTTTAAACTATACAAAAACATTATGAGGTATGTGTAATTTGCCCCATTTTACACAACAGGAAAATAATGCCTGGCATGGTCCAAGATCACATAAGAATGAATACATAGCTCAGACTTGAACCTTGAATCTATCTGACTTCAAATCTATGTGATTCCAGTCCTATGAGGACAGAGACATATGAAACATAGACAATGAAGGTGAGGGATGAGTACACTGCATAGGAATGCTTCTAGGGGTGCAGGGAGATCCTCTGATTGTGTGAGGTGAGTGCAGCCAAAGCTAGAGGGAAGAAAAGGAGGGAACAATCATAGCTGACCCTTGATCTGTGTGAGGGTCAGCGGTGCTACCCCCATACAGTCAAAAATCTGTGTATAACTTTTGACTTCCCCCAAACTTAACTAGTAATAGACTATTGTTGACTGAAAGCCTTACCAATAACATAAACAGTCAATCAACAGATATTTTGTATGTTGTATGTATCATATACTGTATTTTTACAATAAAGTAAGCTAGAGAAAAGAAAGTGTTAAGAAAATTATAAGGAAGAGAAAATACGTGTACAGTGCTGTACCATATTTATCAAAAAGAATCTGTGTATGAGTGGACCCACATAGTTCTAACCCTAATATACATTCAAGAGTCAAATGTATATACTGAACATTTACTGTATGCCAGACACTATTCTAAGTGGTTTACTTGTATTCACTCATTTAATCCTAGTAATAACTGGCTCACTGAATGGGCAGCGCTCAGTAGGTTTCAAGGCAGTAAATAATTTTTTTTTCCTACTATAGCCTTTTAACCCCACCCACTCAGTGCTCCATGACTACCCCTGGACAATGTATTCAGCAGATCCGCTGACTTTTCTTGATCACTTTTCAGGTACCGTATTAGAAACTATGATCCATACATTAATATAATGCTCACTATGTGGTGCCAAAAAAAATGGAGATGTTCTTGGCATACTGAAACAAAATGTTAAGTGGGGAAAAAAGCAAGAAAGTAAATACGATAACCTACCAATATGTGATAAAGGGAGAAACACATACATATTCATATATAAGCATGTATGATTGAATACCTTTTGGGGTATTACCAAGGACCTAATAAAAGTATGTGCCTGTAGGTAGGGAAGTTATTGGCTAGGGTAATTGTAGAAGGAGGGAAAATTTCCACTGAATTTCTTTTTATTCTCTTTGACTTTTCATCTCTTTGAATGTATTACTTTGGAGCTCAGTCAGCCCTTGCCACAATAATGATGCATGATGACCATCCCCAAATTTGTGGCCATAAGCATTGATTTTCATTCTCATAAGCAAGTGGTTACCTGAGTGGCTCTGCTTCAGGGTGCGGTGTGCAGATTGCCCATCATAGCTCTACTTCATTTGTCTTGTTTTGAGACCCCCAGCTGGGAGGAGTGGAGACTTTCTGGGGCATGTTCTTTTCTTGGCGAAGTCAGGAGCTTCCAGAGGGGTTACAGAAAACATTTATGCTAACTAACTGAAGGTGTAGGCTTGGAACATCCACATAGTCACTTCCAACCCATATGCTTAAATAAGGAGGGAAGCATACTCCTCTAGGAGGTAGAGAGAATGAACCATTGCTGAACAATAATCTACCTCACTATTAAAAACTTAGGTCAATTTAAGTCTAATATAAAAATTTGAATCTCTCATCCAATCCCATATTTCTCCTTTCTCCACTGTAGCTTAAGCTAGAGCCATATTTAGAAGTCTGTAGTGAGGAAAGGCATATGGCCGATTTTCTTCTCTCTTGTCTTGTCTTGTCTTGTCTCGTCTCGTCTCATCTTCCCTTCCCTTCCCTTCCCTTCCCTTCCCTTCCCTTCCCTTCCCTTCCCTTCCCTTCCCTTCCTTCCCTTCCCTTCTCTTTTTTCTTCTTTTTCCTCCCTGTCTCCTTCTCTTTCTCTCTTTCTTTCTTATTTCTTCTTCTTTCTTTGCTATACCAACTTTCTAACTTTTATATGCTTTATCTGTCTTCTCCAAACTTAGGTTCAAGAAAGAAGGATGATTAGAAGGAAAGGTCAAGTTCTAATATGACTGGTCTTCTGTACTATAAATTTAGGTCCTATGTGTGGCCCATGACAAGATAGTGGTTCTTTGTTTCATGAAATATATTGTGAATTCTTTGAGATTCCTGGAAAGGGACTTCTGCTTGACCATTCCTTGGTGCAGTTGATGCACCTTCTGAATGACCATTCACAGAGGTTTCCAGTCTGTTCGATCTGTTGGGTAGGATTCTTTCAAGTATTCAAGCTCTGCTACTATATGCCACCTATAAGAAATAAGCATCCTTACCTGCTATTGATTAAATGTAGCTTGCATCCAGTGTAGCCCCTATTCTCTGTTCAGAGAGGTAGCCATTCATCATTCAATTTTTCCAGGTGAAAGCCAGTTTCAGGTTTTCTTGAATTATGTCAACCTGGCTTCATAGTAAGGAAGCACCTTGTCCTTTGAAATGCACAGCTCCGATCAACTCTTCCCCAACAAATTTTCTCCTCTCTTCTCCCTGGTCTAGATTAAGCCCTTTATAGCATAGGCTGGAGATGGATGATGGGTTAAAGAAGTGGACGAAATCCAGAGCCATGGATTGTAGACACAGCTCTGTCACTAACTGTGGAAGTGACATGAGTGAGAATCTAGTTCAGCACCATTTTTCTAAAGAAGAGGAAACTGGGGATCACACACTTCACATAACTTGTCCACTTCAATCTGATAGTTAGTGACAAAGCTCTGCCTAAATCTGTGTTCTTTGGACTGTGGTATATTTTTTCCTCCCACTGAATCAAAGCAGGAAGTGCTTACTTATGTTTAAATAACCCTCTTTTTGTGATTTAGATCCTTCCTTCTTTTTCTGGCCTTGGCAAGGACCAGACCAGGAGAATAGCTGGTCACCACTTTTTATATTGGAGCATTATAAATAAAAAGCCTTCCAGACCTGCCCAAAGGGTTGGGATTTCTTCGAGAATCTTAAGCCTCAGGGACTCATTTTAGTCATTCAAACTACAAAATACTTTGGTTCTGAAGATCTTCTTCTGAAAGACCCAAATAAAGACCTCTCCTCACAGTCCATTCGTCAATTACCCCCCTCCCTCCCCACTAATGGCTAGAGGGAGATGTGAAAAGTCAGCTGAACTTGGCACTCATTATTCCTAGAGGAAGGTATATTTCAAACTTAATACTTAGATTCCAAACTCTTTTCTCTGTAGGAGTTCTAATGCTTAGGTAAAATAACATTCTTAATTCCAAGCGTAGAGTTCTTAAATAGGAACACGTATCTTCTTTTTCCCTTTTATTTTTGGAAATTTAAAGTTCATTAAGTTATTAACTTTTGAAAACTTCCACCCTCTCACTTCCTTGTCTGTCAGCCTAAGGTCGTCCCTTCTCCTTGACACAGTCTCTCTCCCTAAAAGGATATATTCTGTTCCTCTTGTGCTGTATTTCTCATGCTTCTCAACATCAGTGCCCTTTTTCCACCTATCTTTAAAGGCCTGTGAATGTGCACGTGCACACCCTGCATTTACACACACAATGCAGATAAAAGAACAAAACCTTCCGTCTTCTGAGAAAAATTCTAACTCTCCTCAGGTACCGGAGGTGTCTCATTTCATATTCCTGCTTGAAAATATGGGAGGAATCTTGAATTGTGATCTTGCATTATGCTTCAGAGCAGGCCTTCTTAAAAGTACAATTCCTCCCCCCCAAAGGAAATGAGAGAGCTATTTAAAACAAGCAATCAATCCATTTAGAACTCACCACAATCTGAACAACATTTCTTAGGATGATGAATCGAAGAAAGAGAGGAAAGGAATTTTTTAAAAATGGATTTAAAAGGAGATTTTGGGCCCATCAGCATTCATGGAGTCCAAACATAGAAATTCAATTCAATTTATCATGTAGAGAAAAGATTAATCACTTGCAGAAATCTTGAAATCAGTGTGCTGCATTCAAAGTTGTTAAACGAGAATCATTTTTAATTATTGCTATCTGCTTGGTATTAAGCTTCTCTACATGATTTGATTATCTTTTTTTAACTATATATATATATATATATTTTTTCATTTTTATTTATTTTTGAGACAGGGAGAGACAGAGCATGAATAGGGGAGGGTCAGAGGAAGGAGACACAGAATCTGAAACAGGCTCCAGGCTTTGAGCTGTCAGCACAGAGCCTGACGTGGAGCTCGAACTCACGGACTGCGAGATCATGACCTGAGCCGAAGTCGGCCGCTTGACTAACTGAGCCACCCAGGCGCCCCCATGATTTGATTATCTTGCTGCAACATGAGTTGTCTTTAAGTCCTCTCTGTTTCAATCCCCAAATCAAGTCCATTGCTACCTCTGACAATTTTTCAGAGGGTTCAGATTTAGTCCTTGTTCTTTTGAAAAGTTGGCATCTCACAAGAAGTGACTACTTCATATGAATTCACACTATTCCGGTAATCTGTTACCTATTGTTTTCTTCTTTTTTTTTTACTTTGTGTGTGTGTGTGTGTGTGTGTGTGTGTGTGTGTGTGTGAGTGAACCCAAAAGTAAGGATCATTTCTGTAGGTATTATTTAGGGAATAGCATTTCCAGGTGCAATCTACCTACTACAGTTTCTAGTTATTTCTCTAAACTACTTTTTTTAATGTTTATTTATTTTTCAGAGAGACAGAGGGAGAGAGAGAGAGAGAGACAAAGTGTGAATGGGGGAGGGAGACAAAGAATCCGAAGTAGGCTCCAGGCTCTGAGCTATCAGCACAGAGCCCACCACAGAACTCGAACCCATGAGCCATGAGATCATGACCAGGGCCAAAGTTGGATGCTTAACTGACTGAGCCACCCAGGCACCCTTCTAGTTATTTCTTAAATCAAATCTAAACTCAGTCTTACCACTCCAGAAACACATTTCTATTGTTGGTTTTGGTAGAATTTTTTTACTGCTCAACATTTGTTTTTCCTGGTAACATCATTTCAATTTTGCCCTATTGCATAGAATCTCCTGGGACTGTCAACCAAGGTGTCCTGCCCCGCTCTGGCCTTGGCAAAATTCTGTGATCCAAACCTTCTACCAACAATTTGACATGAAGCAAAGTGACAAAAACAACAAAAGCAAAACAAAACTTCCTCAAAATGGCAAGAGCTCACTGATTTCCAAGACTGTCTACTTGCCCCTACCTACTCCCTGGACCGTCATTGTTGCTTTGGCCTTAATCCTTGCTGAGTCTGTTCTTTCAGCTTCTTTACCATGCTGTGAGCTGCTCAATATCTTTCTAGTAAATTTTGTTTTTCTGTTTAAATTAGATTTAGGTTTTGTTGATTATATTAGAGTTGGTTTTTGTTGATTACAAACCAGAAACTTCCAACTGAGACATAATGGAATTGGCCTCAAATATCCTCTGGCCCAGTTGGTTTCCCACCTATGGTGAAGGCTTTTGGGGGACTATAAAATTGCTCTCTGGTCTTCCTATTTTTTTCCCTTTTTTTATGTTGCTAAACTTTACCCTTTTCATCCTTCATATTTCTTCAAAGTTTACTTTTTCATGACAATTAACTCCATTTAATGATTCCCATTAACAGCCTTCCAGAATTTGCTTAGTGCTCATTTGGTATTTGCCAGTTCCTGCAGGTGGCTCTCCTTGCAGAGAGAAGATCTCTCAGCTTTTGTGTAAGGATAAGCTGCCAAATGTTGGACAAATAAAAACTGAGTCGCAGTGTTTCCATTCCTGTGCTTTTCAATAAAGTAAACCAAAGACAACTTACTGGTTAGACCAATCCTGTAACACTGTTATCAAATGTAAATTATCCATAGGAAAACCATCATCAGAGTCTCTTTCCCCCAAAGAGCAGGAGATAAAGTACAACAGAGAGAGGGTCAAATCTAGGGAGATGGTTCATGCACAAAATTTATGTTCGACTCATACCAGCAGCAAATGATCCTAAAATCTCAGTGGCATAATGCAACAAAAGTTTATTTCTTATTCATACTCCATGTCTAACAGGGGTTAACAGGGATTTCTGCATATCATAACTTCTCCAGGACCAAGTAGGTGGAGGCATCCTGTTGATGAACATATTTCTTTTTTTTGGTCATATTTATTGCAAAGCAAAACAAGCAAACAAAAACAAACAAAAAACCCCAACAACCATGGTCTTATTATCTTTAGTTGGTCAGGGAAATAAAATCCCTCCATGTGCCTGGAAAAGGCGTGAGTATCTGTCAAACAATTCTAATGATTAGTTTAGATGCCTTGCTCTGTACCTGTACTTCTCTCTCCCTCACCATACTTGGCATTAGTCAGTTTAGAACTACCCACCTCAGTACAGGCACATTTTTACAGATTTAGCATTTTGTTTAACTGAGCTATTACTTGATCTCAACTAAGACATTAATCAACAATGTTGAATTGATAGGGTCTTTACAGTTTACATGCATCTCTCTACAAAATATTTCCTTTGACCTTCACAATCACCCAGAGACATAGGTGGGACAGAGAGTATTAATTCCATTTTGCACAGATGACTAAGTTGGAGCTTAAGGAAACAAAGTACTCAACCCATATTCACAGTGGTAGAGCTGGGACTTAGTCATTATATGTTTCCACACCAAGCCTACTGTCATGTCTTTTCCACACCACACCTAACACAGTGAGCAAATAAAGCATATGGCCTCTACCAACCTTATTACGATGTAAAAGAGGACCCAAAGAGGATAGAAATTCCTTCCAGAACCAAAGAAGTGAAGCTATAACGATAGTCAGGGCAGCGCCTCTAGCATATTATGACTACTGGAAGGAGGTTTGTCCCCTGCCCTTTTACACTCCACATGGGTGGTTGCCTGCTTCTCTACCTTCTTCTAGAAATAGCTTGAAGTAGGGGAGCAGACATATGTGAGTGTGTGTCTCCTTGTCAGTTGATTAAGAAGATGGGAGAGGACCATGTAGGTGTGAACTGCTATAAGGAAAGCAAAGAATCCCTCTGCTGTTGCTGGTAAAAATGAGTGGCTAAACTAAGCCCTATGGTTGGAAACAGTTTCTACCTTTATATCAAAAGAATAGCGATGCATACACTTTTAACATCTACTTTTCAGGTTAGGAAATTGGCCTCGTGTAGCCCAGTTTAATCTTCGGAGTCCCTAGGGATTAGTTTGTTGCAAAAAATTTATGGTCGTTCCTTGTCCTGGAATTTCCTGTTTCAGACAGGTGTCTGTGTATCTCAATTTTTGGATTTGAAATATTTGTTGTTCCCAGTGGAAGGGCAAACCGTGTGGCCCTGGACTTGGTTGTGTCATGCCATTCATTTCTCTTGTCAACCTACCTTGTCAACAGGCATGGATCGTGTTATAGGAGCACGATGTGGATAATAAAGAACTTGAAGGTGATAGGAAGGGAATTGAAAACTCCACTGAAGAAACCTAAAAGACAGATGCAAATGTGAAATTGTCTAGCAACTGTTGCCCCTGAATATCAATCGCTGCCAATCACCAATCAACTTTTCCAGCACTCAACCCCCCCCATCACACGTTGCCCTGAGAGGGGTTGTCGCCTCCTGAGCGTGCAGCACACCTGCAGGCAGGCCTCTTCTGGAGTTTGCCTACAGGAAGGTCATTAAAAGGCATAACAAATGAGGGCAGCTCCCCCAGCAGGAGCAATTAACCTTCAGGAACATGGCAGGCATAGGTATATTTTAGGACTGCAGAAAGCATTAACCTTCTCATTATTTAAAGAAGCGAACAGTAGGAGGAAAATCTGCAATCTCCTTCACCATTTCTCTCTTCACTTCCCTCTCTTCATCACCCCCTTACCCCATCCCGCCTCACCACCGCCCTGTTTTGTTCACTCTGTCTGTCTTCAAAATGTATGAAGTCCTCTTCATGCGGGGATAGTGACAGTTGTTACTTGGCTCCAGCCTATAAAGTTTCAATGTGGCCAGCTCTCAAGGAGGCACTTACATATGGCTAAGCAAGATCTTTTCTTCTCTGGGTCCGATATGGGTCTCTTCTCCGGGTCCAATCTGAGGACCAGACTGGAGGGGGTATGTGGTGGAGGTCCTGAAACCTCCTGGCCTGGTTCCATGTGGTGACAGGTACCACTGATGCCTGTCACACATACAGGGTCCCTGCAGGTGCCTCTTAAATGCCCATCCGTCTCCTTCTCATCCATTTCCCTTTGGCTCTCTGGAAAAGAAGAAAGCCCAAATGCTCTGCAGGGGAGAACAAATAGCAAGTGGGCTCATCCATCATTGCTTCCTGTCAGGTGCAAGCTATAGATGAATGTTCAGAGACTGACACAGCCCTGGTCAGAAACTGCATAACAGTGCCCCCTTTTCCTATTAGCTAGGGACTTCGGATTGGGAAGGAAAGAATATCTACATAATTGTAGGATGTTAACATTCAAGAAATAGCATCTTATTTTGAATGTCCATGAATCCGACGTCTATTAGCTGGGATAACTTACACTGGGATCCTCATGTACAGAAACAAATCTGTGAGGTTCAATTTCATTTTCAATTAATGATGCTTTTTTCTAGAAAAGTAATAGTGAAGCTGAGAGAAAAACATGGGACAATAGTCTTCTCTTATATCAAACGTCATTGATGTATATCCATTTAAGAGAGAAAAAAATATTTCATTTCATTAAAGAACTAGGTGCTAGTATGTCATTTAGAAATCATCCCTAGGTTATTAGGCAACAATATGAAAATCTAATCTGGCAACATGTTTGTAATTGTTGCAAGAAGGCACCTATGAAGAAATTCTGAAGAGACAACTGATTCAGGATTTGATGTGGCTTCTGGCAAAGTGAGGAGATGCCAGGATTGCCCCAGCCTCTGAGGAAGCCTCTTTAATTTAAACGTGCATGCTGAGATGCAGCTGTGCTGATGAATGCATATTTATTGGACCTGGATAGGAGGCAAATGCGTAACTAATTAAACTATTCTAGTGTCAGCTACTCTGGCCAACATCCCCTTGGAAAAAAAAAAGCATCACTATTTAAAATGTATTTTGGAACCAAAAAGTTACCACTCAACTGATCAACAAATAATACCTGAGAAGGGACACAAAGGTGATTCTACTAAGATTAGAAAAATAGGGTTGAGGAATATCTTTAATTTAGAGATGACTTTATGAAAGCTTACTTATTGAAGAATGCTGATTGACTACATTTTCACTCTATCTGAGATGAAGAGGACAAATTGTCTGGAATATGTACAGAATGTCATATTAGAGCACATCTAGTCTACCTGTCCCCCTCAGAGCTGAAGCAACAGAGCATAAAGTGACTGGAATAGAAACTATGGAAGCTTCTCTGTTTTCTAGTTGAGAGTCCTTCCTTTGCACTACTGTTAGCCAATGAAGGATTTTATAATACAATCTTTAGAAAAAAAAGTGCAACTGGTTAATAAGGAAAGTTCTTTAAATTTGTTTCTTTAGCAAATCTAGACAAGATAAGCAGTATGACCAAGCTGGAAGCAAAAAAGATGGGGCTGGATAGCTTCAGAATGCTGGAGTTCTGTTATCTCCAATGCTCTGCAACATGTTACATAATTTAACCCAGGCATTTATTTCATCCATATCATGCATACTTTGGATTTTCGTTATCTAATGACTAAGTGTCTATTGATAGATCTAGGTTGAGGAGAATATTCCAATTTGGGGGTTTTCTGAGGCAGTGCGATAAATAATACTTCTCTTCCTTACCGGATTCTGAATTAATCAAGAAATAAATCAGCAGTAAGCTAATGGAGTACTGAAAGATCACCTTTATTACTGATAAAATTTGAACAATATATCTTAAAGCGTGTTCAGATGGGCTGGCTGAGCTTACTCCCAGCATCCAATGGGCTGACCTGCTCCCTAGGAGCAAGGAGCGGGGGCAGGGTCATATCAAATATACTAATCTGATAAGTAACTCCATTTGCCTCTTATGCCTTCATCTTTGCTGGTGCAGTGAAAGAGGAGCAAGGAACTCCCCCACAGGAAGAAATAAGGTAGAAGAAGAAGGATTCCCTCCTAAAACTTTGTCATTTTGCCTTTTATGATTCTTTCCTTTCAGTGTGTTATGAAAGGCATGAGACCCAACACTGGGGAAACGCCTTCCTTCTTTATCAACTTGGGGGGGGCACTAAATGTGTGTGTGTGTGTGTGTTGAATGGGGTTTTCTCCATGGGCTGAAGGAACTATCTCCTTTTGTGCAAAGGTGGGAAGAGAGGAAGGAGGAAGGGTTTAGACTCATTAGAAAAGTGATAACAAAGTGAAAAAAAAGCTAATGTTCAGTTTGGGATATTCAAATAAAGATTTCACCAAATACATGTGGAATTAGGTGAGAAGAAGAAAGAGAGAGGGAAAAAAGAATATTTTTCCTTTAGCATAGCAAGAGCGAAGCCTAGAAAAAATTCATTTATCCTAGATATTTATTAAGTGCTGACTGCTGACTGCTGACTATGGATTTGAGATGGTTCTAAGCACTGAGAATACAGCAGTGAAAAATTCTATTGATAAAACCCTGCCCTTGCTAAGATCGTATTCTAGTTGGGGCAGAGTTGAGATCTAGTAGGCCTACCATCGTATCTACTCTGGGCGGGGTGGAGGGTGGTAAATCAAAGCAGGGGCTGAATACTGGATGCCTATGGCAAGTCAACAATAACAGTCAAGGGGTCACCAACAGGCCCCACTCAAGTTAGAATGGGCCATGTATGCATCAAGCACATTAGCTGACTTCAGACCTGAGTGCCAGCAGAGGGAGTAGCAACCAAGTCAAAGGGAAGCAGAGACATCATCAGATCAGAGAACTTCTTCAATCCACTGCCACAAAGACTTGGCAAGCCCCTTCCCCTAACATATACCCAGACACCATTTTGAGAAGAGAAGGGAGAAGATGGCAAAATCTGCGAGTGGTTGGATCCTCAAAGGAGAGAGTACTCGAGTGGATCTTGATTAAAAGTGAATTATCAATGGACTGAATGTTTAAGCTAAAAGGAAGCTTTATACTGGAATGACTGAATTATTTTTATCTGGGTTAAATTTACTTCTTTTTCCTTGATATCTGACAGTAGGGAGACCTGCCAGAAGAATATGGGTGATTTTATGACCTTGCCATAATGCTATGGAGATGATGTCACAGAAACAGCAAAGGTACTTGGATGCCTCGTTGTTGACTATTTGTCTTAGACTAATTTTGAGACAAAAAAGAACCTTTTTCCTTCCTCTTTGACGCTTGCAGTCTTAACTAAGCTCAGTCTACTGGAGGGAGATGATTTTCCAGTGATTTCTACTGTACGTTTTATCCTCAAGGTACTAGAGTATTCAGAGGGTAGTATAGAAATTGTCCCAGAACTTAGGACTACCCATGGTTTAAGGTGCAGAAAGTTGGGCTCCTACTGGGTAAATAAAGAGGTGCCTCAATTGAGAGAGAAAGAGAACTGCTAGGTCATAGCAGGGCTGGGCCAAGGATCACCCAAGGATTTATGTTTCTTTTATTTAGTTCACTGGGACCCTTTAATCTTTTTGTGATGTCTTCCTTCTTCCCCTTCCTGTTCTGAGTTCCACCCCCAATTTCATCACCCAAACTGCTTTTCCAAATGTCAGCAAAGACCTACATGTTAAAAATCCAGTGAATTCTTCCAAGCTCTCATCCCATCCACTATCTTTCCATTGTATTCTTGTTTCTGGAGTTCACTGCTGAAATTCTCCTTCTTTAACATTCTGAAAGTGCAGTGCTGATTCCTCCTATCTTGTTGAAAATTCTTTGTCAATTTTTGTTATGGGCTGGGATGTGTTTCCCTCAAATTCATAGATTGAAGCCCTAATTCCTAGTGCTTAGAATGTGACTATATATGGAGATAGGATCTTTAAAGATGTAAATAACTTAAAATGAGATTATCAGGATTGGCCATAATGCAGTATGTCTGGCATCCTGATAAGAAGAGGAAATTAGGACACAGACATGCACAGAGGGAAGACCATATGAAGACTGAGGGAGCAGATGGCCATCTACAAGCCAAGGAAAAAGATCTCCAAAGAAACTGCCCTTACTGACACCTTGATCTCAGACTTATGCCTTCCAGAACTGTGACAAAATGAATTTCGTCTGTTTTACTTTGTTGCAGCAGCTCTAGCAAACAAATACAGTCTCATTTATTGTCTTTTTCTGCTCATTCTCTAATTCCCCAAATTTCAGTCCCTAGATCAGTCTTCATGCTTAGACTTGCTAATATCATATACCTCCACACATTCAATTATTACCACCATGAAAGTGATCCTCTAAGTTACTAGGTTGAACCATATGAGAGGACCATTTTTATATATTAAAAGTGGTTGGCTATTGATGGTTTCATTGGCTCAACCTGATAAGCCTCTACTGTGGACTTTCCTGAGGCTCAAAACTTGCATGTCTCTCTGCCTTTTACACCTGCCCACATAATTATATGCTAGGAACCTCCCAAATAACACATCTAACACAGAACTTAACATCTTCTTAGGAAATCTGTAGGCTTCAAGCATTGGCCTCATCTTTGGGTCATTCCTGTCCTTCAGTACCCCATACCATGATCATGACATGTGTAGTCATATGTGATACCTGCCTTCTATATGCACTTTCTTAGGTACAGCTCTTTGAGGGGAATTTTGAGGAGCCTCCTAACAATTTGCAATTTAAAATATGGTCCCTGAAACTGGAACATCCCCATTGGCTTCAATCTTGTTAGAAATAAAGAATCTTAGTTCCCACCTGGATTTAGTCAATCAGAACCTGGGCATTTTTTCTTAAGTCCCAGATGATGATTCTCTTACAAATTAAAACTTGAGAAGGACGGCCTTGAAGTAGGGTGGTGGCCATAGGAATTCTAACTTTCCATAAAGATAATAAAAATTTATTTTTCCACTGGCAGCAGGAGAGGTTAGAATAAGAGGAAACCCAACTCACCATAGTCTTGCAACATAGAGTATTGCCCTTAATTAAAAAAGAATTGCATTTTTATATTTAATTTTTTTAATGTTTATTTTTGAAAGAGAGAGAGAGAAATAGAGTATGAGCAGGGGAGGGGCAGAGAGAGAGGGAGAACACAGGGTCTGAAGCAGGCTCCAGGCTCTGAGCTGTCAGCACAGAGCCTGACATGGGGCTCGAACCCACAAACCGTGAGATCATGCCCTGAGCCGAAGTCAGATGCTTAACCAACTGAGTCTCCCAGGCACCCCTAAACTGCATTTTTAATAGGTGAAAAATTATATTTTAATAATGTTACTTCTTATTCCTCTTTGATTACTGGTGAGGTTCTTTATTGATATTTGTCCATGAATTTCCCACACATAGCATTTGATAGTTGTTTTTCTAATCTAATTATTTGCACACTTTCTAAATTCCATTATTATTATTACTTTGTTATTACAATGTGGATGACTTCTAAGACTTTTTGTTAACTTGCTAAATTTAAACCAAAGCATTTTCAATATTCCTGACAGCTATGCTTTTAAACTATGTAGAATGTGAGGAATACATTTTCTTCCCAAATGATTTTAATCAGCTACACAAGTCACAAGTTTTTGCTTAATTTATGAGTCAGTTTGAGGACATTAATGGTTAACGATGATTTTAAAATAAACACTACATTGCTTGACACACAGTAGGAACTGGGGATGATTCTGAACTGAGTCAAAAGGCAGAAAATAAAATAAAAAGCATGGCCCCATTCGACAGCCTCTTCTTTAAACCTAATAGCTGCAGCATGCGTGCGCGCACACACATACACACACAAGCGCACACACACACACACACACACACACACACACACACAAACACATGAGGAGTCCTTCTGGGGAGCCACTATGGATACAGAGATACAAAGCACTAGGAATCATGCCTTTTCTTATCATTCAGAATGATTAGTCTGCTGGTTGTGACTATCTGGGCAGCCTGGGAGGTGGCTTGACAAGGTTACTCAGGTCAGAGCAGGATAACAAGCAGTAGAAGAAAGAGCTATACACTATTTAAGAAAATAAATAAACAGCCCTGATCATGCTCCTAAAGCCAGCAGCTTCACTTTGCAGTTGAGTAAGCCGTGCTTGTCTTCCTTGTTTCTCTTTGTTTATGAGGATTTCTAAGTTCTTGCCTATTGATGGTGTAATTTGCTCAGCCAGACAAGCAGGTACTGTACACAATAAGTTATTCTAAATAAAAGGGGCGATTAATCAAGGAAAATCAAACTGTGAGCCCTAGTACCACTCCTTCCTGGCTGGTCCCAGACTCCCAGCTTGTTTATTTAGTGTCACCCATAGTCTGTCATGGCTGACCTAAAACTATCAGGAACAGCCACAATGGCAGCCAAGCATAAACAAAAATCTGAACTGAAGGTACAGTGGGACTGCCATTCCACAGATAAGATCTATTGCTGTAATAGCCCTTGATTATGAAGACCAAAGGAGAAAAAACACCAAATATACAGACACTTTTCTGTTTATTTATACATGAAGAAGGAGGGGGAAGCAAATCATTTACAAAGAGGAGGGAAAAAAGGGAATAAGGTTTCATTACATGTCAGTGTTTCTCAGTTTATACAACAAGATTCTGTGATAGCAGGGGGTTTGCTGCTGGTCTCCTTTGTTTGTGTATTGACATTTTGCAATGCTTAAAAAATCACACACTGGGACCAGAGATAGCTGGGATAAAGGAATTGAGGCGGGAAGATCTACTGGACTGTTACCTAGGGAAATAATGTTTTTCTCTTCCATGTAACTGTTCCAAAGTAAGCTATAGATTTAGGCAACAAATGAGTAGGTTTTTAGAGGATCTCTCATATAAAAGGATGTGCTGGGAGATTATGCCTTTTCAGATGAATGGGACCCCTTAATTATTGCAAACATGCATTATACATTTTTCAACAGGCAAGAAGCAGTGCTCACTTCTCTCTTTGCCATGATATTCTTCCATGGTGGAACCCTTTCCCTTTTTTCCCCCCATCAGTTTATTTAATTTTATAAAGTTGGGGACTTACTTGGAAAGAAAGTTATCTGGAGATGCTACTTATCAGAATGTGATGAATGTAGGTGTCCGCTTCAGAGCCAATCTGGTCACTGCTTCAAGAAGGAACGTGGAAAGATTACTTTCATCCTTAAAGAGGCCCACAAGTTCTGGGAAGCGGTGGAAATGGATCTCTTCATTGTTGTTTGTAGGTGCTACACTGCTGTTGCTCATGTTCCAGGGGCCAAATTTATCCATTTAATGGAGAAGTGTGCTTGTCCTACTCGCATTCCACTTTATAAAATGTGTAAGAGGAAGGGCAAGACGCTTCCAATAGGGTCGTAGTATTGAGGAATACCGCTTTATTGTTCTCTGTTGGTCAATTACTGGGACAAATGGCTGCAGGAAGTTCTCCCCAATCTATTTTCTTGCAGTCCATGCAGTATTACATTTCACTCCAAAGAGTAAAGTTCTAATGCTTTATCACATTCCAATGCTCAAAAGGGAAATTGCTGCTAAGGTACTTAACACTAAATGCATCCATTTTGGTATACTGACATTGCCTGGGACTACAGATAAATTTCAGCAAATCACACTCATACACTAAGGAATTGGGATCTCATTCTCTGAGGCACTGGAGGAAATAGAAGGCTCTGCCTAGGGAGGGCACAAAATGAGGGTTGGCATTATCAAGACACTGCACTGAAAAGGTGAAATGTTCTATCAGCTACTGTGAAAAACCCCAACTGTGTTCACTTGCATGACTGGCTGAAAATTCATTTTCTTTTCCCTCTTGGGTCTTTTGTGGCAAAGGAAAACATTTGGGAAAGGCTGGTATGAGGACTAACATAGCGTACACAAAGAGTCAGGGAAGGGTCATGTGGTTAGCACTAAACTAACATTCACATTTAGATAGATGCTTTAGTCCATTTCTGCAAACCATTCTAAATTCATATTTGTACTCTTGCAGTCTTTTATGACTCAAGATCTGAAGTTCTGAAGGTGCTTGTGAAGTACAACACTAGTTTTTCTTTGCCTGCTTGAAGTTTAACATGCCATTCTCTCCCTGTAGAGCCTCCCCAGTGCTTTCCAGTGTGATTCCCATCTCTCCCCTGGAGGTGTTCTTTGTGCGTGGTGATGATCTGTGAGGGGATGCTTCTGTACACACAGATGATTAACTGCATTGAGGCCATTTTTAGGATGAAATATGATGACCAGAATCAAGTGATTTATTATCACGTGCATTGGTTATGTTCTATCTAATTTTCCTTGTCTGTAAAAAAAGAATGTTTTTCTCATATCATTTTTAAGTTAATTCACATACCATAAAATTCACCCTTTGAGAGTGTATAACTCCGTGGCTTTTCGTATATTCACAAAATTGTGTGACCATCAGCACAATCTAATTTCAGGACGTGTTCATTATCCCAAATAGAAACCCCACACCCATTAGCAGTCACTCCACATTTTCCCTCTTCCCAACTCCTGGCCACCACTAGCATGATTTTTGTCTGTGTGAATTTACTTATACTTGGCATTTTGTGTAAATGGAATCATTCTACAGGTGGTCTTTTATGTTTGGCTTCTTTCATTTAGCATGATATATTCAAGGTTCCTCCGTGTTGTAACATGTATCAGTATTCCAATCTTTTTAAGGCTTTATTTTTTAAAGCAGTTTTAATTTTGCAACAGTGAGAGGGAGTTACAGATACTTTCCATATACCCTGACTCCACACATACGGAGCCTCCCCTTTTATCAATATCACTCATCCAAATAGTTCATAATTTACCAAGGATGAATTTACACTGACATATCATAATCAACCAGAGTCCTTAGTTTATGTTACGGTTCACCCTTGTTGTACCTTCTATGGGTTTGAACAATTATGTAATGACATATATCCATTATTATACTATCATATAGAGTATTTTCACTGCCCTAAAAATCTGCTATGGTCTGCCAATTCACTCACCCTTCCCACCAGCCCTGGCAACCACTCATCACTTTATTGTGTCCATAGTTTTACCTTTTCCAGAATGTCATATAGTTGGAATGACACAGTATGTAGCCTTCTCAGATTGGTTTCTTTCACTTAGTAATATACATTTAAGCTTCTTTCATCTCTTGATAACTCATCTCTGCTTACTGCTGAATAATATTCCATTGTGGGATGTACTACATTCACCTGGTGAAGGACATTGTAGTAGTTTCCAAGTTTTGACAATAATGAATAAAGCCACTATAAGCATCTGTGTGCAGGTTTTTGGATGGACATAGTTTCCAACTCCTTTAGGTAAATGCCAAGGAGTGTGATTACTGGTTCATATGGTAAGAATATGATTCATTTTATAAGAAACTGCCAAACTGTCTTCCAAAGTAGCTGGACCATTTTACATCCTCATTAGCAATTGACGAGAGTTCCTGTTGCTTCACATCTTTGCCAGCATTTGGTGTTGTCACTGTTCCAGATTTTTATAATATTACTAGGTGTATAGTGGCATGTGACTGCTTTAATGTGCATTTCTCTGATCACATAATGTGGAGCATCTTTTCATCTGTTTGTTCTCCACCTGTATATCTTCTTTGGTGAGGTACTTAGTAAGGTCTTTGGCCCATTTTTAACTGAGCTGTTTGTTTTCTTGTTGTTGAGTTTTAAGGGTTCTTTATATATTTTAGATAATAGTCATTTATCACACGTCTTGTGCAAATATTTTCTCCAGTTTGTGGCTTGTCTTCTAATTCTTTTGATTCTGTATTTCACAGAAGTTCAAAATTTTTAATTTTAATAAAGCCCATCCTATCAATTATTTCTTTCATGGATCGTGTCATTGACATATCTAAAAAGGCATTGCTATGCCCAAGATCATCTAGGTTTTCTCATATCTTATTTTCTAAGTTTTGTAGTTTTGCAGTTTACATTTAGGTTTGTGACTCATTTTTAGTTAATTTTTATGTAAGATTTAAGATTTGTGGTTAGATTTATTTTTGTGCATGAGAATGTCCAGTTTTTCTGGCACCAGTTGTTGAAGAGACTATCTTTACTTCATTGTGTTGCCTTTGCTTTTTTGCCAAAGATAAATCGACTATATTTATGGGGGTCTATTTCTGTTCCATTATGGGGGTCTATATTCTGTTCTGTTCTCTCTATTCTGCTCCATTGATCTATTTACCTTTTTTTTTTTTTTTTTTTTTTTTTTTTTGCCAGTACTACAATATCTCAATTACCATAGCTTGTTAGTAAATCTTGAAGTTGGACAGTCTCATTCCTCCAACTTGATTCATCTCCTTCAATATTGTATTGGCTATTATGGGTCTTTTGCCTCTCTGGGCGCTTGGGTGACTAAGTCAGTTGAGCATCTGACTCTTGGGAATTGCTGGGTGCTTGGGTGACTAAGTCAGTTGAGCGTCTCTTGATCTCGGCCTAGGTCATGGTCTCACAGTTTGTGGGATGGAATCCTATATCAGGCTCTATGCTGGTGGTTGGAACCTGTTGGGGATTCTATATCTCCCTTTTTCAGCCCCTCACCTGCGTGTGTCCACATGCATGTGTGCACTCTCTCTTTCAAAGTAAATAGATAAACTTAAAAAAAATGAAAAATAATTTGGAAATACTTTGTTGATTGTTTTATTCTTTGCATGGCTGAATAATATTCCACTGTATGGTGATACCCTATTTTGTTTATCCATTTATCAGCTGAAGGATATTTGAATTGTTTACAATTTTTGACTATTATGAGTAATGCTTCTGTGAACGTTCCCTACAAGTTTTTGTTTGAACATCTATTTTCAATTCTTTTGAGAATTTACTTAGAAGTGTAATTGCTGAGTCAATGTGGTAACTCTATATTTGAGTTTTGGAGGGGAATTTCAGACTGTGTTCCAAAGCAGCTAAAATAGAAGTATTTATAATGGTAATTTATAATTCACATTCAACGACGTTTAAAAATTTCTATTGTTTTATCTATGGTTTGTTATAGCTTTAACTCTTCTACACAAAATATTCTTTGATCAGAACTCCATTTTATATAGGGGATGATTAAGTTGAATTGAGTTTTAATTTAAATGCCCATTCCTATTCCTTAAACTTTTTCTGACTCAAAACTTTTACTATGCCATTGCAGTCTGTATTAAAGACAAACCTAAAATACAGTTACTTCAATAATTGATAATCAATATTATATAGTTGATTGGATATATATTAATAGCTATTAGTAAAAATACATTGACAATATTTATTAATTATGGTTCTTTTTACTTTTTGTATGTATTTTTGGTTTAAATAATACCCTGTTTCACTGAAAAAGATTACCAAAGTTCATATTCCAGGAATGAAATATTCTATTTTATTTAAACATATTTATAAAAATCAAATACATTTTGATTCACAGTGAGGACAGAAACTTTAAAACAACAAAATATCGTAATTAAAAGAAAGCAACTATTAACCTTGACATTCGAACAGTAAATTAACCAATTTGCCAATTATTCTCCAGGTATGCAACAAATGAGCTAATTGACTGATTTTTTTTAAATGTTGGTCTGAATTATGTTGTTGGAGTCAGTAAAATTTGGAGTGTCAATGCCTTTTAAACCATTTGATGATATTCAAGAACTTTCTCAGAAATAAGTACAAATATCAGAAATAAATCCTATTGTTTGTGCTTTTAGTAAATGAGAAATGGCTCTTTATTCTGGTCTTGCTTGTATAATCATGCTATTTTTAACACATTAAGAATGGGTTAGGAAAAAACAAGAATGGGATGGATTGTTTGCTAAACTTAGGAGATTGCCTCTCTTCTAGGTTTATGCTTAGATTCCATTTATCCAGCTTCCCAAATTAACGACAAGTTTAGATGTTCTGCTCCTGCATATACCGTTTAGTGCTGAGAGTGGAATTAAAGACCCATGAGAAATTGAATGGGAAAAGAAAAAAAAAATCTTCTGAGAATACCAAGTGCATTTTAGAAAATATTAAGTTAAAAAAATCAATAACTCAACATTTCTAAAGGTAAATAACATTAGACAGAAAGCAAACAGGCACCATTATGGTCAGTGGTCAGATTAGAGACATTTTCCCCAATAAAGATCTTATGGCACCAGGGAAACCAACACAGACTCTGTTAAGCTGTTGGAATTATTATTCATTTAAGAGAGTGTCTCATATAAAAGATCTACTAGGGTGTTTGAGACCACATACCCCACTCAGGTGGAGAGTTACTTGCAGGTCTAAAAAGCTTGGTTGTTATGTGAAAGGCTGATGTGATTTTGTGGAATAGCAGATCAATTTGAGTATAGCAAATTAGTAGTGTAGACTACATAGCAAGCTTAGGACAAGTAGCAAAGCCTTCTTGGGAAAAGCTTGCAAATTTTGTATGTAAAGATAATTAATAGTTGATTCTACTTTGAAAAGGGCATTCATTTTTCTGCTTGTCTACTATTGAGATTTATAATATTAAAATCATTGTTATTCCTGTTTCAGAGCTTAAGTCTCTACACAGAAGTGCATTCGAATATTTCTTATTTTTGTTATGAGTCACGGTAGCAAGCAACAGAAAGCGATTCTAATCAGCTTAAATGGGCAAGAAGAATTCATTATTATGATACAGGGATGTCTCATGGAGTCCAGTAGCGGGAAGGAATTTGGGCTTTGAAAGGAATTGATACTAGGGACCAAAAAGTTGTCTTTTCCTCTCTGAAGATTGTTTTCTTTTGCATGATGATAAATGAAATTTCTTCCCCACATTTCAAAGTTTGTACCTCACTGGTCCAGACACTTCCAAAAGGACAACTTAAATCCAATTTCTGAGGGAAGAGACTCTTTTTGGCTGAGATTGAGACAGATGCACATTCCTGGTCCAATCAACCATGGCTAAGGGGATGGGGTTATAAATAAAATGGCTACGGTTGTGCCTACCATTGTGGATGGAAGGGCAGGGAATGCAGGGTGCCTGAAAGTGTAATGAAGCGTGTTGTCTGTGATATGGGCAGAAATTGATCCAAGTATGCATCAGCCAGAACTAATTTCAAGTAAGTCACCTAGAATAAGAGTGTAAACAAAAAACCATTTGTCCCATTCCCCAATAATAATAGCTATATTGTACAAATGTCCCAGAAAATTCTGCATGTGCTTAGCCTAAAAAAAAAAAAAAAAAAAAAAAAAAAAAAAATATTGACTTATATGTAGTTTTTTTCAAAGTACAGATCAAAGGATGCATTCTTACGGGAGAGCATAGTAGATACTGTTTACCAATCTTTTGAATACAGTCTCCAACTAGGGGGAAAATCAATTGCTTTTTTCAGTTGTCTCTATTAAAAGTCTTGTGAGGTCTTCAACAAAGAGCTTTCAGTTCAAGAAATTTCAGAGCCAAATAACTATTCATTCAAGGGTAAAGTGTAAAAAGTACAATTGAACATAGCAATTGGGTAGTTGTTAGAGTGACTGCTAAACTATTTATTGTGTACAATGTTGTCTTTCCACCACATCCTTGAGGAATAAAACTCACATAGACTGTGTTCTTAATGTAGATGTTTTAGAGGTATCCAATATAATATGAACACTCAAATAAAAAGCTACAATAGCATATTAATTGTTTTCCAGGAGCATTCTGCTTTAGAATTTTTATATTTATTAAAAATAAAAGAGAAGTTCTGGTTTTGCCTTTCTTTGTGTATTTTACCTTTATTTGTATATGCATATGTTCTGTTATATCCCATTAAATTTTTTCATGTGTATTTATCTATTTTGAGAGAGAGAGAGAGAGAGAGAGAGAGAGAGAGAATCCCAAGAAGGCTCTGCACTGTCAGCTCAGAGCCTAACCTGGGGCTTAATCTCACAAACAGCAAGATCATGACCTGAGCCAAAATATAAAACCAGATGCTAAACTGACTGAACCACCCAGGCGCCCCTGCTATATCCCATTTGAATCACACAATTCCCTACTTCAAAAAAAAAAAAAAAGACAAAACAAAACCAAAACTGAAAACCAGATACATATTATCTTACAACAAAGGTATATTAAAAGGGGATTGTTGCTAAATCGAAAGGACTATTTTTTTTATTGTAGTAGGCAGAGGCTTCAAGGGAGGGAGGATGAGATCACCATAATTTGGGGAACAGGAAATGAGAAAATATCTTCATGAAGGAAGGTGAATTTAAAATAGTAAGGGGAAGAAATCACAGGGTAAGGAAATGTCATGATCAGTGGTGGAAACAAATATTTCTTAAGCCAATATTATGTGGCAGAGATATTGTTGGGAAGGATACAGATATTTTAAATTGGTGATAATAGTATTTGGAATATGGAGCATAGAGAGCAGAGTTGTAGTTTTGCATGGTAGTGTGGGGTCATAAAAATGGCTGTGCAAGCTGAACCCATGCAAAGCAATCTTAATGGTCACTGGGAGAAAGTTACAATTGTTTAGCAACTTAAAAAAAATTTCTGTTAAGGGGTGCCTGTTAATTGGTTAAGCGTCCAACTCTAGATTTCAGCTCAGGTCATGATCTTGCAGTTCGTGGGATGGATCCTCACTTGGGATTCTCCCTCTCCCGCTCTCTCTCTCTGCTACTCCCCTGCTTGTACTCTCTCTCTGTCAAAATAAGTTAACATTAAAAAAATTTCTGTTGAAAAAGTAAAAACTGTCTTACTGTCAGTTATAAATAAGTAGAGAAATTAAAACAGTGAAGCCAATTTAATGTACTGTAATAAAAAAAACGTGAGAAATATTGAGAATTGAAGAATATTATTGTTTTTGTAAAAAATCTATCAAAAGTAGTTTTAATAGTACTTGTTATCTTCTTGCCTCTAATTTATGACAGGGGGTGAACATTTTTCTATGCATTGGCATATTGTCATACTCCTTTCTAAGTTTTGATTAGCTTCCAACATTTTATCCTCCGTGCTTTCAATATCACAAAATATCTCTGAGAACGCCTTTAATATTGAAGTTGTTTGCCAGCATCTCCCCCTCTGGGACATCTTCGTCCTTTTTGTCAAAACCTCTTTCCTCATTTATGTTGATAAGTTCACCTTCAGTAAGTTCCTCTGGCTGTACATCCCAAGTCTCTCAAATGGTAGCCCTGTCAACAATCCTGTGGTCAGCTCTTTCTTCTATAATTCTTCACTGGATGAGAATTTCAGTTTTGACATTTCGCTGTCCATTTCTTTGCTGCATTTTTATCTCCGTGAACATTTTGATCTCTGTTAAGGGGCCAATTCCCTCGTTCAATTATCCATTTTTGTAATACGTCATCTGGACTTATCACTGGGAAACAACAAAAGTGTATTCTTCACTGTCTACGCATACACTGAATAACAGATGTCCAGGGGCTAATCACTGCCAGACCTTGAAAGAAGTGATGCGATTGGTCACTGATTATGATGCATATCAGTTATTTGTTATATGTAATTTGTGGACCAAAAGGCTAGATGTGAAGTTCACACTTTATGCAATTACTCATAAATACTATACTGTGGTAACTGAAATTTGGGCCATTTTGTTGGGAGACTGGTATAATTTAACTTAGCCATAGTAGCTGAAATTCATGCCAGTACTGTGTAATGTGAGGACTGCCTGTAGAGAATAGGAACATAGTTTCCAGAGAAGATGAAAGTGAGGCCAGAAAAGGGCTATTTTTATATCTTTTAAAAAGTTAAGGTAAAATTCATATAATATACAAGTAACCATTTTAAAGTATACAAGTCAGTAGAATTAATGTATTTATAATGTTATATAACTACCACCTTTCTCTACTCTCAGAAATTTTCATCACACCAGAAAAGCACCCTGTACCCATTAAGTAATCACTCCCCATCTCCTCTCCTCAATTCCCTGATAACTACCAATGTATTCTCTGTCTTTATGGATTTGTCTATCTGGATATATTATATAAAAGAAATCATACAATATATGACCCTTGTGTCTGGCTTCTATCACTAGAATAACTTGTTCAAGTTTCACCCACGTTATAGCATGAATCAGTACTTTGTTCCTTCTTGTAGTTGGATAACGTATCATATTATTGATATACTTCAATTTGTTCTTCCATTCATCCACAGGCATTTGGGTCATTTCTAACTTTTGGCTATTTCCACCTTTTGGATAATGCTGCTACAAACATTTGCAAACATGTTTCTCTGTGGACGTATGTTTCCATTTCTCTTGGAGGGAAATTACTGGGTGTTATGGTAATCCTATGTTTAACCTTTTAAGAAACTACCTGTACATGTATTAGGGTGCATGTATGTATGCATTTCTTTTGGGTGGGATTGCTGGGTCTTAGGGTTTGTATATGCTCAGCTTTAGTAGATGAGGATAAACAGTTTCCCAAAGCAATTGTACCCATCTACACTCCCACCTGGAGTGTATGAGATTTCCAGTTGTTCCGTATCCTTGTCAACATTTGGTATTGTCAGGTTTTCTAATTTTAGCAATTTTAGGTGGGTATGTTGTGGTATATTATGGTCTTACTTCACATTTCTCTGATGACAAATGAGGATGAACACCCTTCCATATGGTCATTTTCTACCTGAATACCTCTTGTGCAGCACCTATTCAAATATTTTTCTTAGTCTCTGTTGGATTATCTGTCTTTTAAAAATTGATTTGTAGGAGTTGCTTATTCATTCTAGATATGATTCTTTTGTTGCTATATGTATTGTGGGTATTTTCTGCCACTCTGTGACTTGCTTTTTCTCTCTCTTAATGGTATTTCAGATGAGAAGATGTTTCCAATTTTAATGTCTTTCAAGTCATCAATCATTTCCTTTATGGTAATGTTTTTTTGTGTCTTAAGAAATTTTGCTTTACTCCATGAAAATATTTCCTATGTAGTCTCCTAAAAGTTTAATTGATTTTCCTTTCACATTTAGATCTACAGTCCCCTTGGAATTGATTTTAGTGTATGATATGAAGTGTAGAGGTCAAGATTAGTTTTCTTCCATATAGATCTCCACTTGACCCCAAAGACCACTTTTTTCCTCGCCACACTGCAGCACCATATTTGTCATAAAGCCTGTATCCATGAAGCTGTATCTGGTTTCTTTTGTTCCATTTGTCTTTTTGGTTATCATTGTGTCAGTATTACCAGACCTAAAATATTGTAGCTTTAGAAGAAATTTACCTATATAGTTGTATAAAGCCTACAGCTTAGTTCTTCATCTTCAAGATTATTGTGGCCATGTTTTACCCCTTGCTGGTCTGTATACATTGTAGAATTTGTATGTCAATTTCTACACACATGAAAACCATGTATTCCCCAACAAAACAAAACAAAGTCAAACAAGACAAAAAAAACAACGTCTTTACTTGGTGGAATTTTGATTCACTCTATAGATCAATTTGAAGAGAATTAGGGTCTTTAGAGCATTGGGTCTTCCAATTTCCAATCTACAACCATTATATATTCCTCCATTGTTGAAGTCTTAGTAATGTTTAATAGTTTTCTTTTGAAAGAACTTGTATAACCTTTTGTTCCATAAATTCCTAGCTATTTAATAGTTTTGATGCTATTGTAATTTTTAAGTTAAAAAACTATTTGCATATATTTTTCCTGATATATAATTAATTTTTATATATCACTCTTGTATGCAATGACCTTGCTAAATCTGTCAATTCTAAGAGTATATATATACAGATTTTTCAACCATAGTCATGTCCTATGTGAACAATGAATTCTCAATTCTTATAAAGTTCTTATTTCTTTGTTTTTGCCTTTCTGCACTAGCCAGAACTTCCAATATAACGTTGAAGAGAAGTAAGGATTGCATACATAATTGGCTTGTTTCTCATCTCAGTGGGGAGGTGTTGGTGATTGATTGTGTCATACACGTCACCCATACACTTAGTCCTCGTCTGCCTTGCTCAAACCTCGACCTTCTCGGAGTTCAATCCTCTTCTTTCCTCCACTTTTAAGGTACACAAACATACAGAATGCTAGTCAGAGTAGGCTGATAATATTTGAACTAACAAGTGTCTTTGTACATAATATGGAAGTGTTGTTTTAAAAAGAAAAGAATACTCTCTGAGTCAGAGGGGAGAAAATAATGGTTTGTATAGTCAGTCCTCAGATGAGTGGAAAGGAGAGAGAGAAGGAAGGCTGAGCATGATTGAAAATGGTCACCACCATTTCTTCACATGCAAGCTTCCAAGATCACTAGCCCCACCTGGACTTAGCTCTATTCTTCTGAGAGTGGCTGCCAGTAAGAACTATCTGGTTGAGTGATGTGTAGGAAATGTGTAACATCTCCACTGTCTGTAAGTTAGAGGGCCCTTTCTGGCTTTTCATCATGGATCCATTCCTATGCAGTTTGTTGACCATCACCAACCTTCCTTCCAATAGGAAAACTCCCAGAATGTCTTGACATCCTGGCTGTTTCACACTTGCTGACATTGGAAACTCTAGAGAATTGCTGACTTTATGGGATGTGTTCAGAAGCCTAACTAGAGAGAATAGAGAGTAAAAGCAAGCAGAAAAGAACCATTTTGTAAATGTCTTAAATGCTAAGTTGAGATGTTTTGGGACTTAAGTGGGTACCCTGTGGAGAGCCACTGAAGGCTTTTGCTCAGATGAGTGAAATGATCAACACTGTATTTTAGGAAAAATAATTCCACTGTGGTGTGAAAGTTGGTTTGGAAGGGTAATGATCTATTATTAAACGATTTTAAGAATCTAGCTGAGGGGTGCCTGGGTGGCTCAGTTGGGTAAGCCTCTGTCTTCAGCTCAGGTCATGATCTCGTGATTTATGGGTTCAAGGCCCACATTGGGCTCCACAGTTGAAAAGCCTGCTTAGGATTCTCTCTCTCTCTCTCTCTGCCCATACCCTGCTTGTACTCTCTCTCTCTCAAAACTAAATGAATAAATAAACTTTAAAAGAATCCAGCTGAGAATTAATAAGGTCCTGACCCATTGTTGTGGGCATTGGTAGAATGAAGGGCAGTAAGAGACACAAAATTCCATTCCCCAATCTGTTCCCCTGCCCATAGTGGGTACTCATTAGCTGCTGAGGTATCAGGTAAATCTAGGGCAGTAGAACAGTATATAGCTCTGTTTCTAACTGTAAAGGAAGGCTTACTAGATTATCCTATCATGGTTCTTCTTCCTACTATGAGGCCATATGTAGCTGGTACATTCTTGGCAAGTTTACAGGACAGGGTCGCTGTCTTGTGTACATCTGTATCCAATATAGACTGCACAGGATCTTTTTATTTTCATTTCCTGGGGTAGGGTTCTTGACACTTTCTCCCCAGCTCCTCCCATTTATTATTCAGAATTTGCCTGAAGCATCAAGACTAGAGGAAGAAATCCTAGGAACAGATAGTGTGAGAGCTCCAAATTATAAACTGAAAGGTGGTTGGTTGTGGCTAAATTTTCTGTTATAGGATGCACTCCACTGCACTTTGGGGAAAAAAATGCCATGCTGAGCTGCTCTTTTAGAAACTCAGTGCATACCCGCTGTTCAGTCCTCTCAGCCAAATTCTAATGACTCCGTAAAGAATAAAACAGGTGCAACTAAAAGCACCCAGGGATTCAATACTTATACTCCCCTGGAAATCTTGCTGCCAAAGGAAAATACTGTAGAAATGGGTCATAAGACAAGGTAAGGGGAATCTTTGGCCTCACAAGCAGCTCAGCACAAGGAAAGTGAAGGGAAACTGTCTAATGAGAATATGCTCGTGTGGATCTGATGCCAAGCATTTGCAAGATTCACAGGGTCTACAGTGTATGAAGTGACATTATCTGGCTGGGGGGTTTCAGTAATGAAAATGTAATGTTGCTAGTGCAGAAACCCCAGAGACTCTACCGAACCAGCAGACGTGTGTCCTTATATGAGCCGGGCCTCTAGACCTCAGCCTGTTACGAGGTGTAGAGATCAGTTAAACTGGAGGAGGATGTGGGGGAAATGTAATTTGTATTAAGTGCAAAATCTTTAGAGCACTTGGCAATATCACAGCGTTGGGAAGGCATATAGAAATTCAATAATCATCGTTGATTGTTGTAGTACAATACAGGCTGTCAAGCCCTGTCTTAGAGCCACTTCTGTAGATAAAGTCCCTACTGTTACTCTGGGATTTCAAGACTTAGAATGGACTCTTGTATTTTACTCAAAGTATTTTAATCAAAATACTTCTATACATTTAAAAGTACTTTAGAAGTTTGCATAAATGACTAATTGCTTTGTACTTTAATTTCCTCAACTTTATGAGTTGTTTTTCAGTTGTTTATTTCCAGTGTCTTGAGATCTTTCTGTCCAGACACCAGCTTTGAATTTCTTGAGTTCTGTGGGCAATAGGATATAGATAAGGAAAAGTCTTCAAGATAAACTGTTAGAATTTAGACATGACACCTCAGTTGCAGGTTTTCTTGGTGAGGTTTCCACTTGACTTCATTTTGGATTATAATCATGAGCTTACCGCATATAACAAACATTTGTGCTAAAGATTGCTCATGTGGGTCCTCAATTTGCCCATGAAGAAAGTAAGGATCAGTGAAGTTTAGAACTTACCTGAAGTCATTTGGCCACTGAATGATGGAGCTCTGGTCCTCTACTCCAAATCCTTGATCTTTTAATTTTGCTGCCACATTATGAGAATTAACTAATTAGTCTTTTTTCATTCTTAATTTTATTTCTTTGGAACATTTCAAATCTCTTTGCTCTCAGTAGTGGCTAGCTTTTCTCCCAATATGATTTTGTATTTCTTCAGAACAAGAGGAATGTTACATACTTTTTAAAGTTTGTCTTTCAAAGCAAATGGTATCTTGCCTCTAAGACTTTAACAGAGGTCTTTAATGGGCTATAATGTTTCTTCCAGTTCCTTCATGGCCTTTTCTCTACTTCTCTTTTCTTGGTCAGTCAAGTCCGTACTTAGATGTTTGGTGATTGTCTCATTATTGTTGTCATGAGTCTATTGAGTTGTGGTATGTAAGACTATTATCTTGAAAGTGGTCCAAGGACACAAAGGATTGTCTTCAGAGACACATGTAAATTATGCATGCTTTTAATGTAAATGTCTATGTAGTTTTGCCAGCCAGCTCATACATGTGGGCATGGTCCTTCAACATAGTGTAGTAGAAAACAGTGACAAAGGGGAGGAACACACATGAACTTGTTACTGACGGACTTTTAAAAAATATCTGAGATTACTAGAATCATATTTTGTTCATGTTGGTATTTTTTCTTGAGTCCAGATGCTGATCTTTCAGGCAGCCTGATGGATTTTGCTACATTGTGAATGTGAATCCCATGGTTTTCTGACCCCTAATGTGCTGAGCAGTCAAACACAAAGCATTTGGAATCTCTCTTATCTACTTTGACTAGCTCTATGGCCATTTCTTTCCTTCAGTGTCTCATTTGTAAAATAGGAATAGTACTCTCAGTTTACAGGACGGCTTCATAGGCTGCTAAAAAAATGGAGTAGCAAACATTAGCAAAGTGAGGTGGCACACGTTAATGAAATTATGGGAAATAGAGAAATAGCACTCAATAGTTCATATACCTGCAGACAGCAGGCTACAGCTTCTGATGTTCATTTCCTGCTAGTTTTTATTCCTCCATTCTATTTATACATGGTAAGAATTTATATGCTTACATTTTCATGTGTAGTTTGGTAAAACTAGAGAGAAAAAAGATTTATTGAATGTATTATTATCATGGGGGGGCTTGCACTTTTCATCATACTCTCCATATTTAGGGTTTACAACTAGCCTATAAAATATTTGCCCCAGACTGAAGCTCGGCAGATGAGTTCTCAGTCCGTCCTAAACTGTGAATTTAGTGCCAAATTTCAAAACCTGTAGAGTGCCGTGTTTACCATGAATGGGATCTAAATTATAGCAAAGTCTAGTTCAAAATAGCCTGCTTTAACACTAACAGGTTATGGCAATAGCTTTACAAATAAATTCTAATGGGTAGATGGCATCACTTCTATTAGGAGGGCCTGAGGGGTTACCAACCATGCCGGCTTTTATTTAATTATACAGATGTATCACCAGTTTCAGCCTTATCATATGCCTAAGTGGTTTAACCACAAGTAAGTGTATATTTACCTGGAGTCAGGGAACCATATTCTTTTATTTTTTTGGAGAACATACATTTTTAGAATTGGTGTCTCCATCCTTGGAGGGATGTAAGGATGCTAACTGTATATTCTGGATTATTCTATTTACTAATTTTGCCATATGAAAATCAAGTCAAGTTAGTATTGATAAAGTTTATTTTTTATTTTCTTTGGCTTCAGGTTAATATAGTACTTTGCTCTAAGCTGGCCAGATACCTTTTTGAGGCTCTCCGGATGTTTCAAAGCATCAGGGTCATCAAAGGGAGTCATTTTTGGTCCATTTTACAGATAAGACAGGAGGTAGGACCTAAAGACTTAGAAAGTCACCTGATGGAGAGGAATTATTTAAATACCAGTGTTCATCATCAGGTATGAAAACACACCACCTTCTGTGTGTGCTTACAACTTAATGTTTTCTCTTTACAAGTCATCTTATCCATTCTAAAAATGTCCAAGATGCCAAGAGGATTAGAAACATTTCCTCTCTCCTTTGTGGAAGGAGTTGCATATTGAGGATTTGGCACCTTCTACTTCAAAGAAGGTAAATACATTGCACGTTGCTGCATGGTGGGGTGCTTGCTACAAGTCTCTTTCTGATGGGATATTTAGTCCTATGGGGAGAAAAGGAGCAGGATGAAGGACAAAAGATAAAGGAAGCACAAATAAAGAAGAGAAGCTCAAGAAAAGATGAGGAGAATGGGGGCAGGAGCAACTGGGCATTTGTTCTCCTGTCCCTGAAAGTTATCCACTGTGCGGCCTGTGCCCAAAGGGGGCTATGGCTGATTGCTTAGCAGAACTTTTGTGGGACTCAATGCTCAAGTACCCAGTAGCTTCATAGGCTGGTGAATCAGAACTTGACTCAAAAGAGAGGCCAGGGGCGCCTGGGTGGCTCAGTCAGTTAAGCATCTGACAATGGCTCAGGTCATAATATTAAGGTTCTTGAGTTCGAGCCCAGCATTGGGCTCACTGCTGTCAGCGGAGAGCACACTTCAGATCCTCTGTCCCCCTCTCTCTTTGCCCCGCCCCTCCTCTCTCTCTCTCTTAAAAAAAAAAAAACATAGAGGCCAAAGAAGGATTCATCCTACCAGCATGTTGTCAAGTCATTACTTGAAGGAAGTCAGTATTATCATTTGGGGGCTGAATATATGCTTGCCTGATCTTCAGACCCTTGAGAAAAAAGCTTATTTGTGCCCCCAGGAGACCGAGGATACCTAGAAGGTCATTGGATCCAGCAGAATGGAAGGAGAGAAGCTCCTGTCCTTGTACTTTATGGCTGGAATCGGGCCCTTCAAAGCATCCCCAGCTGGGGTGAGCAGGAAGTGGATATCCTGGCCCACACTTCTTAATTTATAAAATAGGAGTGTTATAAAGGAAATTTCCAGTTTATTCTTTTGGTCTTAAATTAATGCATGCTTTTCCTTTGTCCACGTTTTATTTGGTCATGTACTAAAGTTATTATTGAAATGTAGTTATGTTCACAATAATCATATTACTTTTGGTATTCTGTCCCCTTCTTTGTTACATTAAAATTCTAATTGGAAACATTAATCATTCAGTTCTCATAATCATTTTTGTCAAGCAGAATATTGACAAAGGTTCTCTTTTTTTTCCTTAGAAGTTATCAACCAATGGTTATTTTGTTTTTTCTGCAAGGATGTGAGGTGGAATTTATCCAAAGTAATGTCTTTGTTGTTATTTACCTACTCTTGGTTGCATTCTTAATCTTTGCCATGCATTCTAAATCTGTGTTCACCAGATGTGAACAAGTTTAGAGCCCCAAACACTCTTGTTTCATAAATAATATCAATAGAAGGATGAAGAGGAATATAATGGCTGCCTTTGTCATAAAGATAAAGCATCACTGAGAAGCGATTTTTAAATTCCTAATAATTTGACATCTACTGGAATATCAATCTTCGAGTCAACTAGGACACCTGAAAAGCAGCATTTCATCTTGGAACCAGGAGGCACTCGAGGTCCTTTCCATTCTCCTGCTGTGTTCCTTTTTCCAGTTTTCATTATTGTTTAACCACTGCTCCTTCTGCAGTCACTATCATTCTTGGACTCCTGTATGGGCTTCCTTCTCTAGCTGTTCTACCCTGGACCATATTCTCAGGTCTCCCTCGGTAACAGTGACTAACACACTCCCACCTCTGGGCCTCCTCTCTGTCCCACATGCCCCTGTTGTTACAGATAACATGGTGGGATTGTGATGTGAGAATGAAAAAGTAAAATCCCACAGCATCCCTTCAATTCAATGCAGCAGGAAGTCTTACTAATCCATGAGTTCTTCCATATATTATATTTAGGGCTTGGAAGTCTTTGACAAAATTGTTTTTTTTTTTTTACTTCTTTGGAAAAATGCTATAAAGAATGAAGAGCTACATGTTCATCATCTTTCATGAACTGTTATTTGCATCTTACGATGTTGTTGTCTGATCAAGCCAGGATATCTGCTAAAAAGATGTTTATTTCTGTTAATAGATTGGCCTTTCCTTAAATTGCCCCTCTGAGGAGAAATACCAGACCTGAAACAAACCCAAATGTGTTGTCAAAAAATTAGGTCTGATCAGGATGATTGAATGCATCCAATTTGAATTCATCGTCCTACCTCTAGGTCTCACTTCCTTAGCTTCTCCCTTCCTGCCATGTCAGGGGGAAAAATTATAGGAATGGCTCTTAATTTCTTACTTTCCTTTCTTTCCAAAGTCAATCCATCAGCAAGTTGAAATTATATTGCAAATTCATCTACTTCTCCTCCATCTCTAATACTGCCATTCTAGCACAAGACAAAACCATCTCTCTCTTGGGTTTCTGAATTGGCTCCTAATTTATCATCTTGCTTCTACTCTTATTCTTCTTCATTCTACTCTCCGCACAGCATAGCCAACATGATTGCTGACCCCTGCTTAGAATTTCCCAAAAGCTTCCCATTACATTTGGCATAAAAATCCCAACTCTCACTGTGGATGAAAGGCTGATGCATGATTTGACTTCTGCACACTACTCCAATCCTTTCAGCTTGAGTATCTGCTATGTGCTAGGTACTGACACACCGAGTGGAGAGAGTATCTAACATAGATAAGATTAATCCTCAAATAGCATATGTTCCAGGAGATGAATATATGCCATAACCAGAAACTTCAAAAGAATAAATATGATGTGTCAGGGCGCTATCTTAGACTGAGCCCTAAGGGAAGGCCTAATTTAGAAGGTGGCATTTAGGGGCACCTGCGTGGCTCAGTGGGTTAAGCCTCCAACTCTTGTTTTTGGCTCAGGTCATGATCTTGCGGTTTGTGAGACCAGTCCCCATGTGAGGCTCCCCTCTGGCAGCATGGAGCCTGCTTGGGATTCTCTCTCTCTTCTCTCTCTGCCCTTACTCCATTTGAGCTCGCCACCTGTCTCTCTCTTTCTCTCTCTCTCTCTCTCTCTCTCTCTCTGTCTGTCTCCCCAAAATAAATAAATGAACATTAAAAGAAAACTAGAAGGTGGCATTTAAATGAAAATCTGAAAGACAAGGTGGAACACATGATATGGTTATCAGAATGAAGTGCAAATGGATGCTATTGGAGGATTTTATGCAGGTTAGTTATGTGAACTGTTTTATATTTTTAAGATTGCTCTGGCCACTGTGAGGAGAATGGAATCAAAGGAGGCCAAGTGGAAGCAGGCAGCCCAGTTAGGAAGCTATGGCAGTGGTCCAGGCAAGAGATGATTATAAACTAGACTAAGATGATGAATAGAAAGGAGTGGATAGATTCAGGAAGATGTGTCCAAGCCAACAGGACTTGTTGATTGACTGGTTGTGGGGTGATTTTCAAGGTTCAGGCCCTTTGCATATATACTTCCTTTTGCATATGATACCCTTCCCATGTTTGGGCATGATAAATCCTCATCCTTCAGGTCCCAGCTGAAGTGTCATCTATTTAGAGACATCTTCTGACCTCTTGCCTAAATTCCATTATTCTCTATTTAGTTTAATTTTTAATTATTTTATTTGAAGATTTAAATAATTGTTTTATCTTCCCACTACTGTAAAAACTTCTTGAGGGCAGAGATCCCTTCACCTTTCTCCCCACTGAATTCATCCCCCCTAGTAGAGATGGTACACAGTAGGCATTCAATAAATACTTCTTGAATGATTGGATTATGTAGGTCACTGTGCCAGTTTATTAGTTCTGTTTACGTGTCCACAAATTGTCCGATTTAAATTGAATAGATTTAAAATAAATCAAATTAAAAAAATTTTTTAATTTATTTACTTACTTTGGGAGAGAGAAAGAGAGTGCAAGCAGGGGAGGGGCATAGAGGGAGAGAGAGGGAGGATCCCAAGCAGGCTCCATGCCATCAGCACAGAGCTCAACACAGAGCTCAAACCCATGAACCATGACATCATGGCCTGAGCCGAAATCAAGAATCAGACGCCTTACCAGCTGAGCCACCTAGGCGTCCCTAAAACAAATCAGATTTTATGTGTCCCCCTTGGTTTATACACTGACAGAAAGTTTCAATGAATAGATTATTGGTTTCTTTAGGAAATAGACTACTCTTCATCTGTGAATGCCCAGTGCCTAGCTCAGGCTGACATGGACAAGGCACTTTATTTTTCTCTCTAAGCCTTTAGATTCATAATCTCTAAGACAGATATAAACATCAGCCCTGTTTTAAAGAGTTGCTGTTGAGAATTAAATAGGATAATCCATATAAAGTACATAGCATAGTTCAGAATATATTATAAGCACTTAATCAATGTGACTATTTTTATTGTTATTATTATTGATATGCATTGCTGAAAAAACAGGAAGTTTGTGACATCTGAGGACTTTATTGACCAGTAAGCATGCTGCTATTTATTCTTATTGTCTGTAGATAGAAGTCATTATGTTTATATTGAAAATCTGCTTTCCAAACAATATATTACAGGTGTATACTCTTCCAAGGTAATTCTTAGAACTGGTGTAAGTGATTAACTTCATGATTCTTTCTATGATTTGAACAGATTTAATTAACGGCCAGCCTTCTTAAGCTTCATACTTAAAAAGGTTTTTGTGGAATTAGAGTTTTAGAAATTCTAAAATGTAGAAAGAGAAAAAACATTTGACTCCTCAGACATGTGCAAACAGCAGCAAGCAATTATATTTACTGAGTAGATTAAAAGTACCATCGAGCATTGGCTAAACATCTTTTTATTTTCAATATGAAATGCATATCGGAATTCTGAATAGCAGATTACTATTGAGAATCATTTATTTTTCCTCAGCAAACATCTATACTTTTGATGATATGGTGTCATCACGAGGTAAAATATCAATATGCTTAAGGACCCAGCATTGTGAAACACAGTTTTTTAATATTTAAAAGGTCTGTGCAATTGTAAATAAGACAGTGCACCCAATATCAGAGCATGCTTCATGAGAAAAAGATGCTAAATTTCCTTGACCTACTTTCATCTTCATGTTTAGGAAACAGTGTCTAAGAAGTAAACAAAGTAGTTGTGCCTCATGTAGGAGATGATTATTGTTTGAATTTATGATTCATGCCTTGAGCAAAATTTTGTTTGTGGCCTCATTTGCAACCATAATTTACAACTTTACCAGGGATATGCTGTGTATTTGGGAGGTAATATATCAGACTTGCTTTGTACTGGAACAGTTCTGTAGCTCGGGGTATAGTATTTTCTGTGTTTCTGTTAGCTATAAAATTTCTAGGCATAACATTTATTGTGGCAAATATGGAAATTTTTTAAAAATTGTATTCCCCTTAGGAATGTCTCATTGTATTTATATTCTTATTATAGCTAAATCCAACTAGTGTTTAAAGGAGTTGTTAATCCAACAAATATCTGGTTGCACAGTAGGAAGAATTAACCTTTTCAGATTCTTTGAAAATAAAGATCTCCTCATTTTTGCATTTTGTGTACCTCTCATCTAAGAAACTAATAAACAATGTGTGACTCTGATACACTACTTGTGCGTGCCCTTAATATCCAGACTTTTTTTTTCTATTGCAAATAATAAGTAGGCTGTAATACTAAAAAATGAGTTTTGCTTTATTCTCTTTGATCTATGAGTTAGTGAAGAATTTCCCACAATACTCACTGGACGTTTTGTTGTCTGTTCTAGTTTCAACTGTCTTAAACAATACATCTGGAAATACTTGAGATTTAAAAAATAAATAAACAAACAAATAAATAAGTAATACTACTCCAAGTTGCCATGATCCCCAACTGAATGTGAGGTTCTTTTTATTTTTTAAAAAAATGTTTTTAACGTTTATTTATTTTTGAGACAGAGAGAGACAGAGCATGAACAGGGGAGGAGCAGAGAGACAGGGAGACACAGAATCTGAAACAGGCTCCAGGCTCTGAGCTGTCAGCACAGAGCCCGACGCGGGGCTCGAACTCACGGACTGTGAGATCATGACCTGAGCCGAAGTCGGACGCTTAACCAACCAAGCCACCCAGGCGCCCCTGTGAGGTTCTTTTTAATATTGACTTGTATCTTTTCATGTTCCTGTTTTGGCATTTTTATTAGCATGGTCTTGTATGAAGATGACTCTTGATTACTCCAAGTAAATATTTAAAAGTTAACTTTGAACTTCCATTGGAAAACTGGAGGTAGCTTGGTTTGCAAAGAGTCATTTTCATAAGTACAAATAACAAACATGATCCCAAGTTATAGTTTGAATTACTAAAATTATAATTTTCTATCTGATTATATACATTTAAAGCACAGTTCAAACAAGAAAGTACTGCCATCTTTCCTGTTTGCTGATACAATCAGTGAAGAAGGAAGCTATAAGCCTGAAGGAAGCTTACAATTTTAGGAAAAAAAGCTTAATGATGCACATTAGTCTAATATGCTTCATGCTACATGTGCTTGCGTCATCAAATATAGAGCAACCTACAATACAACTCCTCCAGAAGTTCTCTTCCGTCCTCAAGTTCTTAGCAGAGTTTTTCCTGACATAAAGGCAAGTAGATGAGATAGTTTGCTGAGAAGGGAAATGGTCATTTTTATGGCTGGGCATGGTAGGGAAAGAGAATTAGGATTATGCCTTTCGTCTCCATGTTTGGACTTCAAAACCAGAATTAAAACTGTTTAGTAGTACGGAGGCTTGAGTCATTTCAGTGCTATTACATATTTCTTTTCCTCCCCTGGTAATTATTCATTCAGCTATTATAACTAACCACAGTAATTTTCTTAGAACAAAGGAGAGCATGGCAACAATAGCTTTAAAAATGACCAAGTTTAAATGCCCAAGGTCAGAGTGTAACGTTTTGATTTCCGTAAGTATTTCAAATGCTACAGGCTTTATGTAATAATTTTAATGTGAAAAATATGCAGGCCACGCTTCACTGCTCTTTGCATATACTGCAAAGAGGGAAAAAAAAACCTTAAAAATTGCTTAGCTTTAATTGAGCAAAAGGATTCACATGTGATCTGAACTTGTGGCTCATAATTCCTCTAGACAGCTTTGGTTGCCGTGTGATGATCCTAATTAAATTATGTAACGGCACTGAACTAGCTAAGCCAAAGGGTCTGTTCTTTCTTATCACCTGGCCATTTAACTCTTTGCAGGATTCTGGGTTTTGGGCTCTGGTCTTCTACCGCGATTTTGTATGTTTTTCATTGTTAAGGGTAGGAAAACACAGTATTAATGGTATACGCCTTGAAAGTTTCGGCCTGTAGGTGGCAGCATTGTAAGGTTTTGGAAGTCTTGAGCTCTGAGGTCTTTGCCTGTTCTAGCTGCCTTTCCCCCACGCCTCAACCTCCACCGCCAGCGACCCCCCTCCCCTCACGCCCTCCCCCACCTCATCAGGCCCAGCTAACATCATTACACACTCATGTCAGGTAAAACTAAAATGGAGAGAAATGTCATAGCCAAAAAATTAGGCTTTGTTCACTTAGGTCTGTGTTTCATTATATCTCTGATAATATGGTACATTTGTGATTCTGACCTGAGATTCAGCTAAAGGAGGCTTCTCAGTAGTCCAACGTTAACCCATTGCAAACCATACACCTTTCAGATAGGCATTTTACCAAGTACAGGGGGCGGGGAATTATAGTTTGGGTGAATAATTAATTTCACTTAAGCCTACCTATTTTAATCACTTGGGAACAAGTCAGGAGGCTCAAAACTACCTTATGAGATCCCACAACAACCTTAGCATCCTGATAAAGGTTCTTTCTTTCTTTCTTTCTTTCTTTCTTTCTTTCTTTCTTTTTTCTTTCTGTCTTTTCTCCATGCGTGGCCACCTGTTTTAGTCTAGTTAAGTTAGATGATTACTGCTCTGATTTGGGCAGAGTAGAAAAGAAACAAAGATTTACCAAATTTGATATATCTGATTTAAAAATCATGATTCCTGGGGCTTTAATAATGAATCACTTTGTGCAATACTAATATTGTTTAATATTATACAAATCAAAGCATGATAAATAATAAATACATATATACAGATACTGGCATAGATTTCATTGACTGTGGTGTTTTTCATAAGATCCACAGGGATCTTACAGTTCCATCTTGTGTACTTCTCATCTATGAAAGTTATACTTGAAAAATTTTCCCTGGGCGATAATGGAAACAGTATAGTGTAAGGACATTGGTATCAGGTCTTGTATGAAGTCTTTCGTTAACTGGATCCTTGGGGAAATGGTTTCCGAGGTCAAGATTGACAAAATTATTTAAGTATTATTGAAAATATAAAACAAAATTGTTTCCTCAATAAATATAATTAGCTGTATATACTGCAGTTTCAAGAACAAGCACTGATATTGGGACCAGCTCTTTAAATAAAATAGGACCTCTGTGGTCTCTGGAGGGAACATGCATAAAGCAAAGTAAATGATTTTCTGTCAACACTAAGTAGACAGGTGCTTACATTGAACAGCATTCTAATATGTCTCTGAATATTTATGTCTTCTTTTTCAAATGCATTGCCCATGAATGTCACAGCTGTCAAACGTCTGTACACAAGAAGATAAAAAATGAAATTAATAAAAGGCAGATCAACATTTCGTTTGTTTGGAACACTTTTCTTCCCCGCTTCTTTTTCCTTCCTCCCTTCCTTCCTTCTTTCCTTCCTTTTTTTTTTTTTTTTTTTTTTTTTTTTCTAAAAACTCAGCTGTTTTTTAGGATTTGGGCACATCTGCATTTTCTAAAAGGCCAAGGGAAATGTGAGTTGACTCGTATTTTAGGCTGGCACCAGGGTCTGTCTCAGTATTTAAACACCAAAATAATCAATGGAATTAATGACCAAGAGAACCAGGGCCTGAGGATTTTTCTAGCCATTTCCGCTGTCCATGTGCTTGGTTGGCTTGGGTGCCACAAACGAGATTCTGACAGGTTGTCACTGCCCCAACCCAAAACTCAAGTTTGTGAGGTGAGAGGCTCTTAAATCTTTCTGCTTCTGTAGCCCAGAGTTTTAGTTCTAAGAGTTAGTGCCAAAACAAGCCGTCGTGTGCCCTCAGAGTTATAGAGGAATTTGGTTTTCAGAGCAGAGATGACTAAATAGAATTGGTGGTAGATCAAAGCAATGGAAAAAGGGCCATTTAGTCGACAGATCCCTGCCTCTCTGCTTCTCGTGGTTACTGAAAGGACCATGTGTACAAAGAGCGCATGTTGGGATGAACTCAGCAGTCCCTTGACAAGAATTTATTTATTAAGAAGCAGCAGATTTTGAGGTGTCTGGTTACCATTACTACTAACTAGTCCTCAGCCAATATATCCCCCCAGCTACTTCTTTTTTTATTAAAATTTTTTAATGTTTATTTATTTTTGAGAGAGAGAGAGAGAGAGAGAGAGAGAGAGAGAGAGAGAGGCAGAGCACAAGCAGCTGGGGAGGGGCAGAAAGAGAGTGAGGGAGACAGAATCCAAAGCAGGCTCCAAGCTCTGAGCTGTCAGCAGAGAGCCCAATACGGGGCTTGAATTCACAGACCACGAGAGATCATGACCTGAGCCGAAGTTGGACACTTAGCCCACTGAGGCACTGGGGCACCACCCCTCCCCCCAGCTATTTCTGTATCCACCCTGAATTGTCTGAACAAACCACTGGGCCAAAGGAAAAAGTGTAATTTAAATGTTGTACCAGGGTTCAAGCTTAGGGACTGTGCCCTTGCTTGGTCCTTGATGAGAATTGTTCTAAACAAAAATTCTCCAAATAGTCCAATAGTTGTTATAAAAGCAGTTTATTAAGACTTAAAATTCATTGTCCAGATTTTGGTGACCTAATTGGTATTTCATTGATAACCACAGATATGAACCAGATGTAATAAATATTGGTTTAGCTCAGATTTGATTTAGAGAACATGCTGATTGCCCTGAGTTTGTTATATTTATAAAAGCTTAAAAAAATCAACTATAATGTAAACTATGGACTTGGGGTGATTATGATGTGTCAGTGTAGATTCAACAATTGTAACAAATGTACCATGCTGGTGAAGGATGTGGAAAATGAGGGCAGCTATGCATATATGAGGGCAGAGGATAGATGGGAAATCTCTGTTCCTTCCCCTTAATTTTGCTATGAACCTAAAACTTCTCTAAAAAAAGTAAAGTCAACTAAAAAAACAAAAAACACCCACATAGATTCAGTTCTAATTTGATGTTCGCTGGACACTTTTTTTAAAAGAAAATTTCAGTTGAGTTGGCAGTCTGATTAAGCAAATATTTGAGTATATTTGAGTATATTTATATTACATGGCTTAGTTCAAGTCCCTCTGGTTGGTAGTGTGCTATTGTAATGGATCGCTTCAATATAATATCAACTTATTTCAAATCAGTAATTTAACCTCTTATCAGTAAAATTGTAGGTGATATGATTGCACGACTGGTAAGCATTTTCTGAAAGTTGCTGTTGATCCTTGGCTCCAGCCTAGAATTTCTCTCCATCTCTGCCCCTGGAAACCCTACTCCTTTATCAAGATCCAACACAAACACCAACATTTCCATCAAGCCATCCCTGATTCTCCTTAGACAGAAATATCTTTTTTTTTCTTTTCTTTGTGCATATACTTTGTATGTAGTTTAATTAAAGTATCATATTCTGCTTTGGGTTACAAATAGTGGTTCATGTGTTTACTTTTTCTAACATGTCACGAGCTCTTTCAGGGCAATAGGTTTGTCTATTTTAAAATTTGTGCTGTCATAGTTCTGGTGTTTTGTTTGCAGATTACTTATAGATGGTGTGGCTTTTGATGTTGGTTGAATCTTTGTTGTTGCCTGTTTTGTTTGTCAGTTTGTATTGATGGGAATGGGTCCCTCGGAAGGAAAAATGCTTGTAGCTATAAAATGTCATCTAAATGCTTACCATCGAAAACCTTCTAGGACATTTCACAACATAGGCATAGAATATCTAAAAAAAAATATATATATATATATATATATATACATATACATATATATATATATATATATATATATATATATATATATATATGCAACCATTATGGGCAGTTCACTCAAAAGTTCACATTTCAAATAGGTTGCATCTGTTTCTAATCAGGTAACTGAATGATTAGCAGGAGAAAACATATGATTAGAAAGCATGCAAGCCTTGCTGATATGTATTATTTTTAAAGCTCTCCAAAGCTAAGGTCAATAAAGAAATAGTCCATGCAGCAAGAAGAGCTAGATTAGAGGAAGAGTTTCAGCTGTAAACCCTTTTGTGAGCTGTTGTAAAAACAGAACTAATTTAACTGATGAGTTGAAGCATTTGGGACTGACATGCCAACTAAGGAATGTGCAAATAGACGAGAAGTATGGTGACTAGAAAAATTATGAGAGTTGTAGTTGAAGAAAACAACAAAAAAAGTTTACTGCGTAGAAAGTTAATAAACAGATGATTTCATTCCTTTTTATAGAGCTGTACTTGAACTCAAAGAAAGCTAGTGAGAATAATGGGGAAAAGCCCAAGAATACAGAGGGGCAATTCCAAACAAGAAACGTTGGAAAGCCCTTTGTTTACTTTCATTATTAATGGGGGAAAAATGACTTTCTTGAGGTATTATATCATTTTATCATACTTACCTCTTCGTTTAATCTATCACACTGAACTACCTCTTTTGAACAGTTTTTTACACCACCAAGCTTGAAGTTCGCAGAAAAAATGAACAAAAAGCTCTGTTCTCTATTCCTGATTTGAACCAGACACAACCTACTTCCACACTGCATGCTGTCCTTCAGTTAATGACCCTCCTGAATTCTATCAGATGTCCCCTGTCTGCAAGCTACAGACAGTCTGCAAGGGTAGAAAAGTATGGTGACGTTTGCTCACAATAACTTGCTTTTTGAATTGACTTGGTAATATTCTTCCACAGTTTATTACAGAAACTGGCTACATTTTTGTGCACAGCATCGTTACTTGGGGCAGTTGAGACTCTTATGGGCTTAACAGAACATAATTTCTGAGAACACTAGAGTATCTACACAGCTATTCTGAGAGGATACATTCAGTTTAATGTGAGAGTCCATGCATACAATGCCTTATAACACTGGGTTTATTATTATTTTTAATTGGATTTTGAGACTCAAGTGAGACTTAGAGTTCCAAGCTCAAAGGAACTTGAAGCCATGGCACCCTTAGCCTTGGGATATTCTCAGAAATCTTGGAGGGCATGGACCTTCCAAGGGACAGGCAGTAAGGACCTTGAGCCAATTTTAGCTAAACGTAAACTACAGAATGACTTCACCTGACACTGGGTTTACTTTTCATCATTACTTTTTCATTTCTGGGTATTTACAAGCTTATAACTTAATTACATGCTATAGTTAATTAACATGATTTGAGCAATTGTTTTCCAGAAGGCTACCCTACTGGTCAAATTCAAAAGCTTAATAACCAAACTTTACAGGAATTTTTAATATAAAATTTAAAATATGAGTCTATTTTCTATATGAAATGCCACTATGTCATTTATAGAATCCTAGTACCTAATTTTTTTAAAAAAGCAAAACAACACTTTAAGAAAGGACATTTATTGATTCTTATTATTTCCATCCCAAATCATTTCTATTGCAGCTTTTGCCAGTTAAACTCTGTGTTCATGTTCAAATAGAATAGATGGTGTCTGTTTCCTATATGGTTTTCATAGGCTTAAGGATCATTTATATTAGTTTTTAACCTTCCTTGCTCCAGCCCAAATAATTCCATGTTCCTTGATCTCTTCCCAGGGATCTTATTTTCCATAAATAATCACAAAGCCTCTAGACCCATAAAATCTTATAATCCAGTATCTGTTATATTTATTTTCTTTATTTCTCCTTTCTTTCCTTTTCTCTTCTTGCTGATGGGAATAAAGAGGCTAAGAAACAATTCTTCAAAAGTTGTGGTAAGACAGAGCTTGTAATATTTTAATTTTACCATTAAAGTTGTAGATTTTCCTCATAGTTTATCTTTCGCTCAAGACATTCAATAAAACCTCTTTTCTCAAATCCAGACTACACATTTATGTCAATCAATTTACACCCTGCAAAACAGACCAGCTTACCACTCAGATCAATCTCTAAGCACATAGGAATCTAGGCAAGCACTTGTCTTTATAGAACAACTTAGTTTAAGCAATTAAGAATCAAGCCCCATACACATAAACACACTGTAATTAACTGTTTAATAGTGGAAGCTTGCTTTTCACATTTTTCCCTTTGAGTGTAGTCAAGGTGAATTACTTGGTTTTTCCATCACTAAATGCTACAGCAGCTCAGTCTTTTGCAAGTCTCCAGTCTCCACATATTTTCCTATGCCCACTATATTTGACAGTAAAACTGCCAAGCTCCATTATTTCCAACTGGCAGCAATTTAATACATAGTTGAGTCAGTTATTTAGCTAAATAAATTGCTTAAAGTTAACTCTATTTGTAAGACCACAAGGTGTTTCTAAAATGTGCTGCCCTTTTATATCATAAACCTGGATTAGGTTTACAACCCCATTACCCCTCAGCAGTTTATAAATCAAACAAAGAACGTAGAACAATGCATAAAAATCCCTGTGAAACCACCCTCAGAGTTTTTGTTAATGACAAAAGCATACTGGGAGCTGGATTTACTCTGTATGGTAGAGAATAAAAGTTTGGTTTAAAATAACCAGCGTTTGTAAGGGTTATCCAAGCACCTTTAAGAGGGATCAACTTTGAAACTAGAATTTTGTGAAGCCACAAGCCATCTGTTCCATGTTTTATCTAGAAAAATGTCAGGTTGTGCTAAAAAGCTTTGAGCATGCTCCTCCATGTCCTTTGCTCCTACCTATTGACAAACATGCCAAGCGTTCTTAAAAGTACGTGGGAGAATATGTACTGACTTACTTATGATGTCTCGCCACAGGCGCTCATTAAATATAAATGAATGAATACACATACACTCAAACACACAAACACACACAATGCCCACAATGAGCACCATGTAATCTGGCCTGGATGTGATGTTTTCCTTTTCCAGTTAATCGCGATAGGTTTCTGAGCTGAATTAAATGTAGCCACTGCTTTCACCGAAGGTATATTTAAAAGAGTAGAAGGAAGCTAAAGATTGGGGTATCTTCTCCAAGAACCCCAGTGACTAACTCTCTTCTAAGAGTGAACATACTTTGGAGCGCCTGGGTGGCTCAGTCAGTTCAGCATCGAACTTCAGCTCAGGTCATGATCTCTTGGTTCATGAGTTCAAGCCCCATGTCAGGCTCTGTGCTGACAGCTCGGAGCCTGGAGCCTGCTTCAAATTCTGTGTCTCCCTCTCTCTCTGCCCCTTCCTTCCTCCCCGCTCACAACCTGTCTTTCTCTCTCTCTCTAAAATAAATAAACGTTAAAAAAATAATAAAAGTGAACATACTTCATTATTTTGACCTATTTCAAGATCTATCTAAACACGATAGAAAAAAAACCCATAATGGGTCAATCTGCAGGGTACAAACCCAGAGAGTAGAAACTCAGGTCATTTGTAAATGTGTATATTTTGTTTAAATTTAGAAATCTAGCCATGGTAATGTTTTTAGGGAATGATTTTATTTGCCAAGTGACATCCTGAGTGCTCTGTAGAGCTGAGCATGGAATTTCTTGGCTAGTCATGCTCTGAAAGGACAAGGACTGCAGAATAGATAACCTTGCCTAGCAAGTTATTGTCAAGTCCTCCATATCTACACTAATAGGAAGGTGATAATCCCCAAACTGTTTGCTTTTGTCTCTGGGTGGACATTTTTACATTCACTTACATTTGAACATGAACGCATCACACACTTGAGAGAGATGAAGGTGTTTTCATTGTCTCTCCTCACCAGTACCTAGAAAGTCTACCACTTTCTCAACTTGCCTGCTCCCACCTCAGTGGGGGAGACCGATGTCTGGTAGACTGAGCTCCAGTTGAAAAGATTTGTGTGACTTAGTTCTTAAGCTCAAATTTGGGAGCAGAGACTTTGAGAAATGAAGATTGATTAAGTAAATCTTTAAGCAATCGATTATTGAGGTAGGATAAGTCCCTCAGCAAAAAAGAAGGCTGGAAGACCAGCCTCGGGTTTGTTTCCTAGGCTGTTCTAAACCCCACCGTTCTGTTGCGGGCCACCACTGGCTGTCATTTAGGCTCTTCAGTAAGTCAAAAGAGATAATGAAAAATTCACTAGTGAAGTTAAGGCCTCATTAGGTTGTTTGACTTTCAGCTTTTACTGGTGAGAACTGAAACATGTGCAGAAGACAGCAAAGCAGAGAAACACCCACAGCTAATCAGGGATATACAGAGCAGGAACAAAAGCAATTATTTACTAAGCCAACTTTTACTTATAGGAAGGAAAGAAAAGAAATACAATATTAATGAAAATACACAAAATACAAGAACCTGAGTTAATTTATCTTAATTTTTCAGTATGCCTACCAAACTGTCAATAAGCAAGCCAAAGGGAACATTCTGTGATTTATCCTCTTTTTTGCCTACCTTGACTCTTCACGGAGAGTTAGAGAAAAGTAAAATTTCCAGAAATGAAGCAAAAGGGAAGAAGAAAATGATCTGAAGAATCCTTGAATTTGCTCTACTCAAGAAGCTTGAAAGCAATGAGTAAGATAAAAGTAGCAACAAAGGAAGACTACCCCCAAAAAACACTGCATAAAAACTTTGATATGAGTCATCTTTAAGAATTCTTTCATTGCCTAGAGAGAAGGAAGTTTGCAAGGGAGGGGGAAATACCACCCAAAGTACACATTAAAGAGACAGATTTGGCTGAAATAACAACGTGTTATATGAAGGAGTACTGATATACTTCAGATCTCAGAATAGTTGCATCACAGTTCTTTTTAAATTTATTAAACCTGTATGGTATAATATATGTATACAGTAGACCAATCCCCTAAGAAAATATATATGGGAATCTTAACTAGGAGCTATGACTAGAGGTGACTGCGTCTTGCTTCTGATCTGAGTTCTGCTCCTCGTTGGTCTCTTCTCTCTAGATCACTGCCTGATTCTCACTTGTTCGGCCACTCTCCACTATTGCTTATGTTGTTCCATGTCAAACCCGTGATTTTTAAAACATTTTCAGTGATGTACCAATTACAGACAATTCTCCATCTTCGTAATTGTTCAAAGTTCATAGTTTACGGCGTGATGGTTTCAGTGTTTGCATTTATTTCTGTAGGCTAGTTCTTTCACTTCTAATTTGTTATTACATAAATTCTTGCACATAATAGAACTTCAAGAAGTGTCGAAATCCTTTCATTTCTTCAGATATACCTACCCCATTGCCCTTAAATGCTTCCCCCTCCCTCTGTGCTGCTCTAGTGGGAAGGGATTTTATATATAGTGTTGCCTCTTGAACAAAATAGAAACTCTCTGGAAAGGACTCCACAGTTAAAAGTCCCTTACGTCATGTTTACCACAACGTTAGGTTTCTTCTTTCTTTCCTGTGCCATTACTTTGGTTAAAATACCTTGCCATTTAACTATTTTATGGATTCCTGAGCCTGTCACAATAATTTTTATTAATTTTTTTTTTTGAGAACCAACTACACTAGTGATTAGGGCAAGCCATCAACTTGGGTTTCTGACCCTGAAGTCCTCCACCAGACCACAAGTCTTGCTTGCCATGGATTTACACTATACAGTATAGGATATGCACACCATTGGAAATAGAAGATAATCCTTTATGGAAGCAGTTTCCCATACTGTTTTAACAGATTCTGGGCATTTTAATTTTATAGCCAAGATCCATCAATTTGCTGGAGCATGTGCTCCAAGGAACTCATTGCTGAGACAGGGATGTTTGTTTTAAAAGGTGATGTTAGTTTTGAGAATGGGTTGATATTTGTTTTAGTGTTTGTTTGTCTTGCTGATTACTTGCATGGCATGTTTTGATTTAATTGTGTTAAAAAAATTTTTTTTAATCTGCCTAAGGGCAGTAGGGATGGGTTCATTGAGAGATACAAATTGGGGAAAAATAATAAATTCAGAGCCTATTTGTTTGTTACTGCCCTTTGGAAAATAGATGAAAGAATGTCCTACTTTTCTAATATCATTTACACACTAGAAATGACATCGATCTGTAGAAACAGATACTTCATACACTGGAGTTGTAATTGATGGAAGAGAGAACTACCAATAGACACAAATGTTCTACTATACTGAAAATACCGAATTCCTAAGATCTCAAATGATTTTGCAAAAAAAAAAAAAAAAAATTAGGATTTATCACTCAGTTACATACACATGATCCTGAGGTTTGATGCCAACCAAAGGTCACATGACCTCTGCCTTATCTGGCAGAGCTTGACTTAGATTGATTCTTTCTAAAAATTTACAAATCCTTGCTGTAATAAATCTATATTTATTGCAAGTTTGCATTCAAGACCTTTTATGGCACTGATTCAGAGTTTGAGTTCTTACCCGGAAATTTTGGTAAATTTTCTGTTAGCATTAGGTTGAAGAAAGACGTTTTGGGAGAGGGGAGGTATATACTGTTAATTAGTTTTTACTATGTGTCTGTCACTGTGCTAGGCAGCTTACATTTATTATCCCATGCAGTCTTCATCATAGCCTTTTCCTTTTTCAGTGAATTCACTATTATGTGGAATATTTGTGGGTATTTTTGATCTGAAGAAAATACGTCCTTAGACTTAAAAACTTTGGAAAGACATAATCTTATTCATGCTCATTTATTATATGAACTTACAAAATTGCTGGACAATTGGAGGTATAATATATTTGTGAAAGAGTCTTGCCCCTAAGTGAGATTAATTACGTTTTTAACTTCTAACCGTGTTTTTAGTAGTGCTGGGATGTAGTTTGCTAAGCCAATGAATTCAAGCTATTTCAAAATTTATAACCCATAAGTAATGATAAAATAATTCTACCTATGACAATTAAAAGTTTTTTTTAATGTTTATTTATTTTTGAGAGACAGAGCACAAGCAGGGGAGGGGCAGAGAGAGAGGGAGACACAGAATCCGAAGCAGGCTCCAGGCTCTGAGCTGTCAGCACCAGAGCCTGACGCGGGGCTTGAACCCACGAACCATGAGATCATGACATGAGCGGAGGTGGACCACTTAACTGACTGAGCCACTAGGCTCCCCTACCTATGACAATTTATGTGCAGTCGTTCCCAAAGTGTGGTTCAGAGACCCCTATGGGTCTATGAGATCCTTTCAGGATATTTTCAAGGACAAAGCTGTTTTCATAATAATATTAAATGATATTCGCCTTTTCACTGTCACTCTCTCATGAGTGCACACTAAAGCTTTCCAGATGCCACATGACTTCTCCTACTGTTATTGATTTAACAACTAATAGATTTGGGGTGGTGGCGAATTCTTATGTTTAATAGAATTTTCCAAGGTAGTGGTTTGAATGTATAAATATATGTGAGCTTTTAGAAATTAACTCAATTTGTTCTCAATTATTTCCATCTTATTTTAACCAGTTATTTTTGGTTATGCCTTCTGTAGTCTCTATAACTCATTATTACTCACTAAATTGTTAATTTCAAATGCTAAAATTTTCTTTGCAACTACAATGAGCTTAATACCTTTCCAGTACTTCAGAAAACTTTTTCATAAGCTTGGTGGTGATGTAATTAAATGGTGATGTTTTGATATTGTACAATAAAATGTGTCAACATTTGAGATCTGCATGATTTGGTGAAATGATATTTTCCTTTTTTTTAAGGGGAAAAATTTTTAAGTGTATTTATTTATTTTTTGCTGGGGCAGAAAGAGAAAGAAAGAGAATCCCAAGCAGGCTCCATGCTGTCAGGGCAGAATCTGACATGGGGCTCAAACTCATAAACTGTGAGATCATGACCTGAGATGAAATCAAGTCAGATGCTTTACTGACTAAGCCACCCAGGCGCCCCAGAGAAACGATACTTTCTAAATGACCAGTTTATGATGTTACACAATTCTATATGAATAAAGATCCATGGAAATGAAGGATAGGCCAGTGAATTTTAATGTAAGAGATATGAAAAAAGCTTATTGGTAAGTTTCAGATTCCATATGGCCACTAACCTTTAAATAATTACAAACTTTCAGGTTTTGATATATTATCAAATAAGATTAACCATAATTATCTGAAATGACTATTCTATTACTCTTTCCTTTTCCATGTACATGTCCATGTAAGGTTGGATTTTCTTTATGTACTATACCAAAACAGAGTGAATGCAGAAGCAAATATGAGAATCTAGTCATCTTTTATTAAGCCAGATATCAAAAACTAAGTAAAAAATGTCCCCCTTCTTACCAAACTATTTGAGAATTGGTGCTATAATAGAAGCAAACTAATAATTATTGTTGCTAGAGATATAGAACATATTCTCCTAATCAAATGACTCAGAGACTATTTAGGAAATAGATGACACTTAAACGGAATGACAGAAGAGAGTTTAACAGAAGGACCATTTCAACAAATATGGGAAGAATTAAGGGAAACCAACAAGAGATAGTGAAGCATATTGGGTCTAGCAGAGGCCAGGTGCCATTACTATTAAGTTTGAAGGAGCAAGAAGATAGCGTATTTCCCAGAACCTGGAGGGAGAATGGTAGCCGCAACTGTAGACTGATCAACAAGAACCATGAACTTTGTTGGGGAAATGTAATCTTTACCAATCTGCAGTCTATCATAAAGAGATCTTGGGTAGTAAGTACTCTGATCTTGCTTTCCACCTCTGATCAATTGCTGATGCCTCCCACTGTCTGAGCTCCACTGGGAGCCAAGCTGGTCCAGTCTATTGAGGTCAGGATATAGAGAAGGTAGAGAAGGATGGAAGGTGGGTCTGGAGGGAGGACAAAGGATATCCAAAATAATCATTGTTGGTAGAAATAGTAGCAGGCAATATTGAATGTGTATCATGGAATTATGAGATGTATAACAGATTCTTTGCCTTCAAAGAGCTTGCATACTTTTTGTATTTTGTTTGTATTAGGTCCTTTCTTTTTTTTATTAAAACTAAACTCTATACCTTATTCAGATTTCACTAGTATTTCCACTAATGTTCAAGTATTACTTTTAATAATATTTTGGATACATAAGTGAATGGGGGATGAGAGAGTATATGAAAACAACACTGAACAGTGAGAGTGGCATTCACCAATTAGTATGGAAAGTGAGGATTAGAAAGACTCTCTCTCTCTCTCTTTCAAAATGGATATATATATTAATCACAGATAGTGCTGAACCCTATATATGTTTTTTCCTAAATATACATACGTATGATAAAGCTTAATTTATATATTCGGCACATAACAGGTTAACAACTATATATATATATATATATATACACACACACACATACAACATATATACATATATATATGTACAACATATATACATATGTATATGTACATATATATGCAACATATATACATATATATACAATATATATTATATATATAATAACTATATATATGACATATATGACATATATATATATGACATGTATATTATATATATTACATTTGAGAGAGAAAGAGAGGGCATAAGTGGGGGAGAGGGAGCAAGAATCTCAAGCAGACTCCATACTCAGTGTGGAGCCCAATGCAAGGCTCAATCCCATGACCCTGGGATCATGACCTGAGCCTAAATCAAGAGTCAGATATTCAACTAACTGAGCCATCCAGGGGCTCCTTAATATTTTTATTTTATGTTTTTATTTTATTAAGTACTTTTATTTTATACTTCCTATAATTGCATGTCTTTAGTCCTTACAAATTTTTCATATACAAAAGCTGTAGATAATTTATGTATATAACTTAATAGGTTTAGAAAGGTGTATTAGTTTCTAATTTGTATTAATTTGTTAAGAACTATAAGTGCATGGAAGCCAGTTAGGGATGAGGAGAGGGACACCTGGGTGGCTTAGTCAGTTAAGCATCTGATTCTTGATTCTGGCTCAGAACATGATCTCACAGTTTGTGAGTTTACGTCCCGTGTTGGGCTCTGTGCTGACAGCATGGAACCTGCTTGGATTCTCTCTCTCCCTCTCTATGCCCCTCCTCCCTTGTGCTCTTTCTGTCTCTCTCAAAAAATAAATAAATAAGCTTTAAAAAAAGGATGAGGAGAGATGAGAAATTGGGATGAGTTTGTGTTGTTAGGAAATGTTTCATGGTAAGTATGGACATGAGTAAGATTGGAACACAAAGAGAAGAGAGATCTTTCAAGGTGACAGGGGCCAATCTATGAGGTAGGAATTATGTGAATAATAAATAGACATAGGGCTGACTGTACTATGAGGGTTCAGAGGGATAGAGAGAGAAGAAACAGATATCTGTACATTAAGGCCAGCCCAAATGCTTTGAATGACAGAAGATTGTACATGATTTATCTGGCAAGAAACAGAGCCATTGGCGATGGCCAGCTTACCATGGGCTTACCAACATGGTGTGTAACAGTCAGATAGGTGTATACAATAGTCCCCCCTTATCCATGCCAGATACACTCCAAGACCCCCAGTGGATGCTTGAAATCTCAGACAGTGCTGAACCCCATATATATATTTTTCCTAAATATGCATACCTATGATAAAGCTTAATTTATATATTAGGCACATAACAGATTAACAACAATAGCTAAGAATGAAATAAAACAAATACAGCACTATACTGTAATAAAAGTCATATGAATGTGGTTTCTCTCTCTCTCAAAATATCTTACTGTACTATATTCACCCTTATGATGATGTGAGATGATAAAAGTTCTATGTGAGACATGAAATGAGGTGAGGTGGGCTACTCTTGACCTTCTCTGACACATCGGAAGGAAGATCATCTGCCTCCAGACCACTGTTAACTGCAGTAAGTGAAACTGTAGGAAAGAGAAACCATGGGTAGGGTGGCAACTACTGTAATTACAGCAAGATGTCCTTACATGGTAGAAGGGTGGACTGTGACCACTTTTGAGTAAGGACATAGCCACTCATAGAAAGGGCAGTGAGTCCCCGGTCCTGGGTTCCTTTCTCCTGGAATATGTTTCACTGTGTGTCGTCTAAGTGGATCACTGAACTTTAGGGGGTCTCTGCGAGGAGCCTGAGAAACATCAGTGAGCTGTGTGTATTCATGCATCTCCTTTTTTTTATATACCTTTCACAGTACTTACTGGTCGGCTCGGTGGCCAATCAGAGTAAAAGCAAAGTTCATTTTAGTCTGTATTGTCCTTTCTGCTGGTGTTGAAGCTCAGAACTGACTTTGGGTCTGCCCTAGGTCAGTCAATCACCCAGATGCTAAGTAGGACACCTTAGAAGTGTTTTCAATCCTGGTCTCGGAAAGGAAATTCTTGAAAGTAAAATGCATCGACAATCTCTTATAAGTTAAAACATAAAATCTTTTCATAGATTTGGCAAAATTAATCTTGTTATGCAGGAGCAGTTTGCTTATTCATTTTTGACAAACAATGGAAACACGGCATTATTTACATGGGTTTCAAATAAAAATCTATTGTAAGTGATGTTGAATTTTACATGACAAAAGAAGTGAAAAGCATGTAAGAATAGAAGGAATACAGGCTATGACTTTATTCTCAGTAGTGAAAACTTTTTTTTTTTTTTAACATAAAAACCCTGCAACAAAGCATGGTCCTTTGTAGACTTTAAAAGAAATTGATAACTCATTGTAAAGGGTTATCGATACTATAGTTTCATGGAAGTTATGCTTTTAACCTGATAACAAAAAATGTTTACTGATAAAGAACCTGCCTCCCCTTGGCCCATGAAAAGAAAATGACCAATATTTGCCAAATACCTTTATTACTTAATGCATTGCAAATAAATAGATATTGCATTTTCAAATCACTTCTTTTTTTTCACCTCAGAGAAGCAAGACATTAAGATGAAAACAGTGCCATCATTTTTGTGTTTGTAACATTGTGGATTTTAATGTTAGGAGTTAATGATCTTCTAAAATCTCTGACCTTATTTTCCCCACTGAGATAAAATATTCTTTTAAAGAGATTTTTTTTTTTTTGCTTTTGTGTTGGAGACCACATGCTCTGTGTTCTCAGAATCTGCACCTAAGGAAAAAGCTGGCATTAACTGGGAGGAGTGCATCTCCTTTGTAGGGTCCTCTTCTATTCTGGGCAATACAGCAGGTCTGTAGGGAGAAGCTTGGGAATGTCACTTTATGGTGATGAATACAACTAATGGAAATTAATCACACAACCTAAAAAAGGAAATGTAAGAGGAAGAAGCAGAAGTCAATTAGTAGCCTATGAGAATTAATGTAATGTAGATGTCTTCCTATGTATGAAACCAGTCCGTTGAAGTAGCATGCCAGCTAAAGGCACAGACCTTAACTAAAGTGGCTACCCAGGTTGTAAGGAAAACTTTGAGGCTGATAAATAACTATCTCATGCGAGGATTCGTAAGAGACCTGACCTGTGTGAGGATGAAAGATAAGACAGGTAACATTTGTCTCTTGCTACCAAAGAAACTGCATTTGATGATACTTTACAAACCATCTGAGGATCATAAGAAATTCTTACTGGTGTTTGAACGACACTCAGTGGGAGCTTTCTCAACAGGAATGCAGATGGTATTCTATGTTATGCAGATTTCATAAGTCTCACAGAAGTTAGACTTTACCCAAGTGTCTAGTTTGTTAGCTCCAAACATTGCGTCTCAGACCTCGTAAAGATGCTTCAAATCTTTTTTTATGGTTACAAAGACTTTTTAAAACTCGATAAACTAACAGAACTTGTTTTGAGAGCCCTCACAGGTAATTTAAAATTTCTATTTCCATGATGCATTTCTGAAGGTGGAAGCAATTGAAGAAGTGACTAGGGCAACATTCTAGATTGTAAATATTTCTCTTTCATTTGTGGCTTACTTTTCCCCAATTAGGAGAGCGAAAGGTGTTTCTGCCGCTAACTGTTAATTATGTAAGACAAAGAGTAGGCTATAAGCATATCATTTTTCTCCTTCCCAAACTTAAGAATCATGCATTTGATGTGCTAATAAGCTGTAAGAAACAGTATCAATTAGTTAAGTAAAACATGGTGGGGAAAAAAGTGTCAATGTGGAATTAGTCTGCTGATAAGTTGATGCTACTGGATATTCACTAGTTGGAAAACTGGTCTTAGCAAAGGGTGTACACTTTTAAGACTATTTTAAGTAGACATGTTTTACAGAACTTTAGATCCATTAAATTCCAAAAAGCGGGGGGCGGGTACTAATTAAGGTCATGACACTATTTTTTGGTGCCTGAAAAATATCTTCAACTTAAAAAAGTAGGAGCTGTTATGATAACAGCAAACATTCATTGAGTCATCCTTCAGTGGCAGGCACTGACCAGACTTAACTCCTTTAATCCTCAACCTTTGGGATAAGGATTATTATTATAATTCTCACAGAAGAGAAATCCTCAGCATAGGGTGTGAAGTTGCTCGACCAAAGGTAAATAGCAAGCAAGTAGCAGAGCAGAGATTTGAACTCAGGCAGGTTGGCCCTGAAGCCCACTTTCTTAGCCGTGATGCTGAGATGATTAGAAGACATGTATAATAGAGAAAAATATATTAACATAGCCCCGTTGTACGGATTTGTGGAAACCCAAACTAAAAAAGGACTGGAAGAGATAAGTTCTAGACTCTTTAGATGTGTGTTAGAGTGTCATTATTAGTTGTAGACATTCTTATGGCTGGAAAGGATCGAGATGAAGAAGAAGAAAGAAAAGGAAGTAAATGATGAAGGAAGGATGCCACAGCTAAGAAGATATTGCTAAGTATGGAAACACTGCTCTTCAACTCAGCTTTTCTTTCTTTTTCTTCTTTAAGGTTTATTTATTTATTTTGAGAGAGACAGAGACAGCATTGGGGGGTGGGGGGCAGAGAGAGTGGAAGGGAGCAAGAGAGAATCCTAAGCAGGCTCTGAGCTGTGAGCACAGAGCGCAACACAGGGCTTCATCCCACAGCCATGAGATCATGACCTGAGCTGAAACCAAGAATCAGACGCTTAACCACCTGAGCCACTAAGGTGCCCCTCAACTCAGTTTTTCAATTTAATTACTTCTGAGATGTCTTTCTTTTCTTTTTTTTTGTAGAAAAGTCTTGGAAAACAATGGAAAACATAAGTTAGATTAAGTTTGCTTGAGTGATATTGACTCAATAGCCCTCTTCTCTTCCATAAGATATAAACTAAGGATTGATTCTACATACATTCATGTACTTAATTGAATAATAAGAATATATTATAACTGGACAGATCAACTTGGATATTCAGTGTTTAAGAATAAAGGTAGACAGCTTGCTGCTTGTCTAAATATGCCTTGTTATCAAAGGTAACTCTGAAGGTTAACTTCAGATAATCTTGATTGACAGTGATACAACCCTTTAGTTTCTCACAGGGGCTATAAGTAATTATAATAATTGCATAAGTTGTTATTAATTGTAACAATAATAGCTACTACTTACCGAGTATCTGCCAGTCTTAGGCTCTATGCCAGGTGATTTACATAAGTGGTCATGTACAATTTACAATCATCCCATGTGTTAGGTGTATTCAAATCATTTTAGAGATGAGGAAACTGAGACTCAGTGAAAGAAACTGGCATCCATAGCTGCACGCATCCAGCGTGCATCATTTGCTTTCCATCTACTTGAGCAATGCAGTCGAATTTATTGTGCTTAGATATTTCAGAGGCGTATAATGAAGTCATTATAGTGATACATAGTTTTTAAATTTCAAAGCAGGATTTGCTGAGATAAAGTAGAGTAAAATGAATTATAATTATTCAAAAAGAATTACTTAGGATAAGCAGTGACGATCTGGTAAAATTACATTTTCCTCTAGAGCTATATTAGATTAACTTTACCTTCATAATGGTCTAATTACTGGTACATACCTATTATTCTCTGTTTTCCTTTTTTCTTTTTTACCTCTAGATTTTAGCTATAGATGGGAAAAGAGGGACTCTATCTATTGGTTGAGGTACTTAAGCTCAAAAATAAATTTCTGGACAAATACAGCAGTCCCTTAGAGGGAAAATGGGCAATGATAGGATGGTCAAAAAATTAATGTCCTTTATTAATAAAAACTCTTCCCTAAGTGAGTGTACTTTTCAATTGCTAGACACAAAGGAAACTGCTTTTAATATGGCAGCACTGAAGCACAAACACACATACTATTTTTCTTACTTTTTTGACTCTGTCAGCAGGTGATGTGACACACTGTAAAGGGCTGATGTTTTTCTTGTGGGTGGAGACCCAGCCAGCTGTGATCGGAGTGGTGGGTGGGGAGCCTCATGCTTGGCCTTCTGTGAATGTTGATAACTTAACACTGACAAATGATCGCATTATCATTAATCGGGGGGTTTGATATGAGGACCTGCATATTCATCATGTAGACACTAGTTTTAAACTCAAAACGTTCCTAAATAATCATATATATCAGGTTTACAGGCGGGGCAGAAATGACATGGATATATGAACAGTAAATTTAAATTACCCTTCTAACTTGAAAATCATTTCATTGATTTGGAAAGAAGACCAAAAACTCCATCCAGTTATTCATGCACTGAAGTTAAATAATGAGAATGGGAATATAGAGGTACCTCCACCCCTGATGCCCACGTCTGGCTCTGTGGTATCTGTCATTCACATTCATACTTTTTTAAAAAGAAAATTATCGCTTTTTCAATTCCCTTTACTACTTATTGGACATAAAAGAGATATAAGCTTGTATTATATATGTGGTGATGGGCTTTATGGAAGCACTAAATCACCTAATTAAATCAGCACTTTTAGTGTTGCCCAAATATAGTTGCTGGCTTCAGTGTATTCTCATAACATAAACAATTGGTGCAGGGTAATGTTAAAAGCATGAAATAGACTCCTTGTGTTTGTGTCCTGAAACTACCATTTGCTGAGCAGGTCTCCTCATCTTTCAATAACAGCAGCTACCTCATAGGGATTCATGAGGTTTAAACAAGTTAATACATGTAAACATCCCTGCCTGACACGTTATAAGGGTTTAGTAAAGATAGCTTGTTTTATTTCTACATACATCTTTCATAATGGCAATTATTCTTTGGGAATTCCTTTGGAGTGCGTAAGTAGGATGATGTCTTGTTCATGTTTGCTTCCCTAATACTTCATGCCCAACCAAATAAGGTCTGCAGTTACATATATCCATATCTACTTTTGCATCTCTCTCTCTCTCTCTCTGTCATCATCATCATCATCATCATCATCATCATCCTGAGTCTTCTATTTGCTGAAATGCCAAATAGAGTCCTGTATATTCTGTTTGTAAGGTTCTTACTAAAGGTATTTTAATAGCATGAAAAGTCCCCAAACTTTTTGTTAGTTATGAGGAGCTATACTGCTTCTCATTTGAAGCCTGGTGGATGGTTGGTATTTGGGGTGGCAAAGTGTGTTATGAATTTATTCAGTCAGGACACATTTATTGAGCCCTGACTATGTGCTAGGCACAGTTCTAGGGTTTTAGGGATGTGCAGGTGAACAAGACACATGATGTCTCTCTTCTTGTAGAGACTGAGGGTGGGAAAGGGCAGTCAATAGCTTTTAAAAATGAACAAATAAGAAAATGCCACATAGTGATAATTCTCTGCTATTGAGAATGAAAGAATGTCTTAAGATACATGGTGATTGAGCGGCCATTTATGTCAGATGGTCGGAGAGAGCCTTTCTGAGCCTTTTTGAATGACACTTGAGCTGAGCTTTAAATTAAAGGAAAGACCCAGGAAAGTGAAAATAGAGGGCAAGGCATTTCCAGAAAAGGAAGTGGCTTGTGCAAAGACTGAACAGGAAGGCATTTAGACTGTTTAACCAGTCAGAGAGGACTGGGAGCAAAGGGGAGACTGGATAAGGGAGGAGTAAAAGATGAATGCAGTGACTTTTTAAACCATCATAAGGAGTTTTGATTTTATTCTAAACACGGTGGAAACCACTGGGGAATTCTAATAAAGCAGAGACGTTTTAAGCACATCACCCTACGCGGAAAGTAGACCATGGAGACCAAGAGTGTTAGACTTCTTTGGTTAAACAGTAAGCAGTTTTGGCAAAAGGGGTCTGCCGATGAATGGAGAACCAAGAAGGGTTGAAGATCCAACCCACGGGAAGGCCAGAGATGCCGCTGGCACAACTGATAATTGCATGCTATCGGGAACTCACTCCCTCTATCTTTTTATCTTATATCTGTTGTATAAAAACCTTATATTTTTCTTAATCCAGATGGAACTTTTTTTTTTCTTTTGTGAGGCCACATGGCTACAGACAACTCCTAACTTTTATATCTTCATGGCTTCTACTACCAGAATGGATGAAATCTATCTCCCAGTAGTAGATTAAAATATCTTAGGGGAGAACTCAAACTGGCTACTCTTGAGCTAAATTGTAGTCAGGGAATGAGCTCATGAGTCTCACCATGTAGATGTGAGGGACAAACGGTGGGGGTGGGGCACCAGTGCAGATCCAAGGGGAAGTAGAAGGGAGGGACTAGACAGACAGTCCCATATTGTCACTACCCAAAAGAGAAAGTATCTTTAGGAGAGGAGGAGAGGGAAAGGTGAATACTAAATATTATTAGAGTACTGACTTCTAGGTGCTGGGGATACAGAAGCAAACAAAACAGATTAAAATCCCCGTGCCCATGAAGGTTCCATTCTAGATCCAGTGTTTAAAGAATGCTATTTAGGCGGGTGGGGTGGGAGGTGGCGCCTGGGTGGCTCAGTCGGTTGAGTATCCGACTTTGGCTTAGGTCACGAGCTCTTGGTCTGTGAGTTCGAGCCCTGCGTCGGACTCTGTGCTGACAGCTCAGAGCCTGGAGCCTGCTTCAGATTCTGTGTCTCCCTCTCTCTCTCTCTGCCCCTCCCCCACTCATGCTCTGTCTCTCTCTGTCAAAAATAAATAAACGTTAAAAAAATTAAAAAAAAAAAAGAATGCTATTTATGGTACCATTAAACAATGCTCAGTGCCATTGTAGCAGCTGGAAACACACCAAGGAAGCAAAACAGAGACAACCTTTCTGCCTTGATTGAGCTTAGCATCCACTGTGAAATATAAAAGGACAGAGAAGTCCAGGGTGTTCCTGCTATATAGTGTTCAGGGATGAAAATGAAGAGGGAGGAAATTGTAGAAGTTGATTTCTCGCTCTGCCATTTATTCCCAGGCCCTTATCACCACGTAAATAATGAGGAGGAGGAAGCTTCCCTGGGCAGAAGCTGCCAGGGTTATGGCCCCTTCCCTGTGCCTTGCTGCCAGCCTCTCTTTTGTAGGTCTTCTATTCCAAATGCCGTGAGGGAGGAAGCCACTGTGCCATAGTCAGCCTGTTGCGAATCTCCTTTCTTAGTCTAAGCATTGCATTTGTAAAACCACACATTCTCGGTTTAATGCACTGGGTTGTTCACTGCCACATCTGTCAATCACTTTCAGTCACTTGCCAATCAGGTAACGGAGCCAGAAGCCAAGAATCTGCCCAGGGCAGAAAAAGACCTAATGGGTTTGTCTGTCAAATGCATCTTAATCCTCTGTTCTAGTGAAATGTTTTGAGTCAACTAATAACCACAGAATGAATGACTCAACTTTTTTTTTTTTCTTTTGGAAAAGAAGGAGAGAAACTGTTAGAGATAGAAACACAGTCTGATAGAATAAATGACAGATAATTCAATTGACAGAGCTTTATATTCTAGCTATATTTATTAAACTAATTGAAAGATTAGACAATTGGGCCTAAGGCTGTATTTATTGTGGTCAAGAAAATGGGGTGTTAGTGCTCTAGCCTTATGCTGACTATACTTGAATGGAAACCAGAATGATAGACTAAGATTTTAAATGTCATTTTTTTTGTCTGGGCAAAAATAGAGAAATAAATGTTAATGAGGTCAAATTTGGATTTGAGCTCTGTTTTGGCCAATGCCTTCACCCCATTCCAATGCTATTGATCTTGGTAGCATTTATCAATGTATTGCCCCCAGCTCCAAGTCTACCCATTATTGACTGATTTGTAAAAATAGAGATGGGCCCTTCAAATAAATTCTCCTTTTTTCCTGATTGTACCATGTTAAACTACATCCATAAAGGGCACTGAAAAGACACTGCAGGAGGAAGGGGTTTTCCTTCCTGGTTCCCTTGTACTTCTCTTATCAGGCTTCTAAAGCACAGGGGTCTTATCTAGTGCCCAGTTTCTATACCCAGAGCCACTTTTATGGGCATGTAACCTGTGCGGTCATCTAAGGTCCTTGCTTTATTCATTAGTGGTCTGCTGCTACCATCTTGAAATTCTTGATAATGGGCATGAAGCCCCACGTGTTCATGTTGAACCAGGCCCTACAAATGATGGAGTCAGTCCTGCCTGCATCTCAGGGTTACTTCCCCAGTGCCAGGCTCCTGCAGCATGGGCAGTTCTCCAGCACCCAGGTATGATGGGGCCCTGTGGTCAGCAGCACCCACTGTCCAGCAACTTCTTCCAGTACCTGCAGAGGCAGTTTGATAGCAGACTCCTCCCTATGGATGGCTTTCCCCAGCACTCCAGAGTTGAAGTATCTCCTGGCCCCATTCTTTCATGACCTTAGTCTGGCCTGAGCGTATTAAGTCCTCTGTCAGCCTTGGGCTTGACAAACCAGGAGGCAGAACTGTTCCTGGGCAGCACTCCTCCCGCTTTGAACCAAGGGGCCCAGAGGGCTGCCATGGACATGGGGCAGTCCTGGAAAGGGGGGCAGCACAGTAAATGGGAGAACAAGGGAAGGCAGAAGAGAGAATGCTCTAGGGATTGGGAGAGGTCAGGAATTGGTAGTAGGAAAGGCTGGGGAAGCCATCCAGGCTGCAGGAAAGCATGCTGGACAGCACTTGTGATGATGTCAGCTGCTGCTAGGGCTTTGATATCCTAACTGTAAAGGACAGAACAGACCCATGTGTCTGTCTTAGGGACACATTCACACACAGACCCCGGAATAGACTCTTCTTCTTTGTTCTGTCCTTCTCTCTGTCTTTCTTTTCTTCCTTTATGCCAGGGGCAACCCCTTTCTGCTTTGTTCCCCCTTCAGGGATAAATAACAGCATCAGATAAGACCTCCAGACACTCAAATGAACTGAAATAAAATGCTGATTACTGGGGAACTAACCACTTCCTATGATTTTTGTAATCAGCTGAGTTTGATGGCCCTAGGTTTTCACGTTTATTCATTTTTGAGAGACATAGAGAGACAGAGCATGAGCAGGGAAGGGGCAGAGAGAGGAAGACACAGAATCTGAAGCAGGCTCCCAGCTCCGAGCTGTCAGCACAGAGCCTGACGTGGGGCTTGAACTCATGAACTGCGAGATCATGACCTGAGCCGAAGTCGGATGCTCAATGACTGAGCCACCCAGGCGCCCTCCCACTTTTCTTTTTAAATTTTTAAAAAATGTTTATTCATTTTTGAGAGACAGAGAGAGACAGATTATGAGCGGGGAAGGGGCAGAGAGAAGGAGACCTAGGTTTTCAAAATAGAGACAAATCTCAATCCTTTTGGCTAGTTCCTTCTATAAGAACATGGTGAGAGATAGTTTCACATGCACGGGAAACTTCTCAGAAGCTTTAGTGTCTCAGGCAACCTAATTATGCCTCAGAACAGATAACCAGTTTCCTATCCTATCATTTTCTGTGAAAACTTGCTTTTTCTTGTATTTTGTTGTCTTCAATGGCAGTGTATATTACAGAGTTTCTGGAATTTAATGTTTGCAACATGAACAAAGCTTTATGCTAAATACATTTAAAATTGCATAAATGTTGGAAGTAAGTTTCTATGTTTAAATTGATTTTTATGTTTTCTTCGAAAAGTGGCAGAAATAAAGACAATTTAACAAAGAAATTAAATGGTGAGAAAAAATTTTTAAAAATAGGAACAAAATTGAACACATAAAATATATTAAATCATGGGCTAGAAGTATTATGTAAACAATTTCACATTTATTGTTTGGGATTCTACTTTTGGAATGCTTTTGAAACTCTTCAAAAATAATGTTAAATTTGATAAATTCTGTATTTGAGACCATTTTCCCAACTCTGTGATTGATATTTGTAATTGTACTATACCTGTCTGTCTTCAATCCTGGAATAATCCCAAGCACCATCTGGCGGGCACAGGTAAAGATCTACTTATCTTGTGGTCACTCAAGACAAACCTCATGAGTAAGTTCCCTTGCTTATTAAACATGTGACCTATCAATCTGGAGTAGTGGTCTGCCTCCTTCAGACCACTGGAGGCTGGTTTTAGAATCCCCCCAGAAGGTCTCAAGATTGCAAGCTAACATCCAATCACCCAAGAAGCATTTTAATCAACACATACTATGAATTAAGTAGAACACTACTTCTTGTGGGTTAAGTGGAAACCTCCCTCCAATGCTCTCTTAGGCCAATGGAAGAATAGGAATAGACAAACTCCCTTGTCCCTGATTTTGCTGCAAGTTTGACCTATGATGTTTCTATTTAATTTTGAAATTTTAGAAATTATTGTGCACTAGTCCAGTTCAATAAATAAGCACACTGCTTTGTCAATTTATGAGAAGTCCTCACCAGGTCTGTGATGTCATTACTGAAGAATATTGAAGAACATGAAAGGGTAATGCCACATGTCATGTACATGTCAAAGGATTGCGTAGATTTGGTTAGCACAACTGCAAGAGTTTAGCTTTTTCTCATCTGTTCTTCCAAAATCAGCACAGCTTTTGATATACTTATGAGAATAACTGAAACTTTGAAACTCTAGCTTTTATTTAAAGAAATCAGATCTAACCAGGATTAGTAAGCGGTGCCCAGATTAGCTTTATTAGTAATAAATGGTGAGTCAGAAAGGCGAAGCACCATCAGGAGAACCAGCAGCTGTGCCCAACATGTGCCGGTTTTCCCCATTTTTATCTTTTACTTGTATTGTTTTTGTAAAATAAAGAGGCGAGCAAGAAGGAAAAGACAGATGAAGTAGAGCAAAAACATTGAGGAAGGAGAATGGTGGCAGAAGGAGGAACTATTCCATAAAACAAAGAGCAGAGAGGTTTATTTAGGATAAGAAAGAAAATGAGACAGGAGGTCAGGAAGGAAATAAAATCAGAACAGGGACAAATGAACTGTCCTTTCCTTCACATGCACGGAATATTCTATATACAACATCCCCTTTAACTTGCTAGTCACCATCATATATATTCAAGAGAAAGCACACCACAAAGACATCCTACTTTTCAATACAAGCAGGAGGATAGCTCCTAAATAAACTCATCTCTCATTCTCCCTGTTCCTGCAAGTCTTAAATGGATTCATTCTCCTAGGAATAGAAATTATGGAATCTAAGTGTAAGACAATAATCTGGAAAAAGAGAAAGGAGAGAAAGGGCAAAATTTTCTTTTGTTTGCAAATCTAGTGTATTAATTGCATTCCTGAGAGACTTTCTGGACAGAGCCTCTGGTAAACAAATTAGATATAAACCGAAGGCGAGGGCATCAAGGTCACCGTGGTGAGGGAACATCAAGTGACAGGCACTGGGACCCCCGATGCATGGCTTGCAGAGCAGATGTTCGCAAGGATGCAGTGATTATTGAACTGGTAATAAAAAAGCATCAGCTTACAGGCAGCCACGATGGATGCTGGTAATTATAAAGCATCCCCTGGGAGGAAAGTGACACAAGTCAGCCACAACTCTGCAATCACCGGGGCATAATTAAAGCTCCAGTAACAGTTGTTAATAGGGTGCAAATAAAACAGGGGGAAAATTTGAACACAACCTTTCTTTTTCTTTCTTTCTTTCTTTCTTTCTTTCTTTCTTTCTTTCTTTCTTTAAGAGACGGCAAAGGGCAATGTAATTACAGGGATAGCAGATTTTATAATTTTGCTCTACATCATAAAGCGAAGGGTTGGGGCTATTAGGTGGTCATAGATATTTAAAGTATGGAAACCCAGATACACCTACATATATATACATACATATATATATATTATATATATATTTACACACACCAAAGGGAAAAATTGTGTTTGCTCTTTGAATATGTAGTATGTGGGGGAGAACAGATTTTTAAACAGAATGTTTATATTCTAATTTTCAAAATGGTAGAAATACAAATATGTAAAGAAAACGGAATACATGTAAATATTTGGCCATTTCATCCTTTCCGGAAGATCTGTAGTGGTATAATGTGCCAAGCTATATGATACTGTTGGTTAAAATGGTTTAGATATTGTTAAATAAAGTCAGCAAATCACTTATAGTGTTGAAAGTGTCACTTTTTCACAGAATGCTGCCAGCCACTCCCTAACCTAAAACATTAAGCAAAACAGGGCTCATTTTCCATGGGCTAAATCACTGAAGCTATTTGCCAGTACAGCTCCTAAGAAAAATCATCTACACCCATTGCAACCCAGTTGCTTGGGTGATTGGGCAACTAACTATGCAGCAGGGTATGCATTACCAATTAAGCCTATGTGTACGTCTATTTTAAGAGGCACATGGGTAGTGCGACGAGAAGGCAAGGAATGCTCTTGAGCTCCTATATAGCCAGTTTTCCATTCATGGATATTTAAAAGATTGAGTTTAAAGGGCTAACAAACGTAGAAAACAAAGTCTATGTCCTTGCACTAAACTTTGCGTGTGAAGTACGTGGATACCTGTATGTGCTATGTTTCAATAAATCGTAGGAAATAAAGGGAAGAGAATGGCAATTTTCAGTAGACTTTCTAGGTTTTAATATGATTACAATTAACTACCAGAAAGCTTTCTCTTGCTTCCTTTTGGTATTTGGAGAGCTGGCCAATTAAAACATAACTACACACTGATGTATTTGGTATGGAATGCATGAAGAATAAATTATATTTCCAATAGGAACATAGATTCCTAGGGCTGGAAAGGAACCTAGAGTCTATAACCAGAATTACTCTTGAATATCTACTGTTTGCAAGGCACTGGTAAACATGAAATGTACTAAGACAGTGCCTGCCCCAATAAAAGGCTTGACATAGACACGGGAAAAGTTAACAAATGATAAAATGGGGAAGTCTTTGGCTTCTTTTGGGCCCTCAGTTTGCAGAAAAATAATAAAAGCTTCCCGAGAAATGTCCCTTATTCCAAATAAGATTCAGAGACACAAGATATACTACCCCAGGACTAAGATAGAAACAAATGTGGATATTTTGACTTTGGTGAGGAATAGGGCTTCTTTTAATTGAGAATTATGCCCTAAAGGAGTATAAAAGGTAAACCTATTGAGCCCCTCCGGAAAGGAGTAGAACAAAGAGGAGTAGGGAAGAGAGAAAAAGGATATCCTATCTTCACCTAAGGGAGAGAACAGGAAAGAGTGTTCTGCAGGTGGCTCAGGATTCTATAAGGAAAAGAGGGGTTATAATCAAATAAGTGGGGAATGCTGTTTATTGCATTTCCCTCTTGGAGATTCACAATCACATTAGCCTATTAAATGCTCTGATAAAATCCAGCAGGGGGCTATATATCAAACTGGTGAAATGTGCAGCTTGGCTTTGGAGCTAAATGATCTTAGTTTGAACTTCAGCCCTGCCAAAAGCCAGGCAAGTTACTACCCTATCAAAGTAATAATCAAGACAGCCCTACCCTTGGTTTCTTCAATTACCAAATAGGAAAGATTATAGTATCTAACCTCTGGGTTGTTGTGAAGATTAACACATTCCATATAAAGTATTTAACAAGTTTCCAAGTGTGTAGGGAATGCTTGAAGTATCTTAGATTTTATTAGAATTAATTTTATATTGCATAATAAATAAGTCAACCTGTTTAACTTTACTTGGTATTGTCTAGCCTTTGACTACGGAACTATTTTTTAAAGAACACATATAAAAAGCTGAAGATATGCTACTAGTTTTTGTTTTTGTTTTGTTTTGTTTTGTTTTTGATAAACAGATTTTAAGCATTGGTGCTGTGAGGGAATCACATGGTCCAAAGGAGATACTTATGATTGACTTCTTCCTCTACCCTGAAGTTATTCAGGGTTGCTATAGGGAATGGGGCTCAGGGTAGGAAGAACAGTAGCTTTGGGGCATCAGAAGGATGAGTAGAAGGCAAGTGAAGGAAGGCTTTAATAAGGAAGGAGAAGACCTTTTAATCTATTTCTGCTATTGTAATTGCTGGGCAGTAGTCGAACAACAATTATCTTACGTTCATTTGTAAAGTTACCACTGTCTGTCTATGTCTATCTCTTAAAACTTAATCATGACATTGTCTTGATTGTCTATTACTTACCTTTTGTATTCTTAATAACTTCCCCAAGGCTTCAGATAAGGCCTTCAAACCCATTCCTTAGATGGAGAAGCAAAAGATTATTCTCCCGGTTTCCTTCTATCTGGTCTTGTGCTTCAGGAGTCTCCAATTCTACTCTTTTTTTTTTTTTTGAGAGCAAGCTTCTTTCTGAAATAGGCTCTTTTATTTATTTATTTATTTATTTATTTATTTATTTATTTATTTATTTTTTTGAGACAGAGAGAGACAGAACATGAACAAGGGAGGGTCAGAGAGAGGGAGGCACAGAATCCGAAACAGGCTCCAGGCTCTGAGCTGTCAGCACAGAGCCCGACGCGGGGCTCGAACTCACGGGCCGCGAGATCATGACCTGAGCTGAAGTCGGCTGCCCAACCGACTGAGCCACCCAGCTGCCCCTCCAATTCTACTCTTATTTCATTGTTTTCTTTTTCATTTCTCTTTTCTCTTTTGCCCAAAGTATGGAATTGCAGAAGGATGAAAAATGTGAACAGAGTTAATTGGGGTGAAGGAACAGGGTAGGTGAGGAGGTTTGTCAAGATACGTGCAATACCATCAAGGTCTTTCATTTTCCCTGATCCCAAAACAAATTAAAATACAAAGGGTCTAATATAACTTCTTCTAAAACTTTCTAAGAGGATCATAGAATCTAGGAACAAATCAGAATGAATGTCTTAACATGTAAAAGAAAATTTCCTTGGAAGAATATTGTCATTTTTAGGATATCAGATATAAATCCAGGGATTTTTGTCCCTTTTAAATTACTTATTTATTTATTTTAAAGTTTATTTATTTATTTTGGGTGAGGAGAGGCAGAGAGAGAAGGAGAGAGAGAATCCTTAGCAGGCTCTTTGCTGTTAGCACAGAGCCTGATGTTGGGCTCAATCTCACAACCTGTGAGGTCATGCCATGACCTGAGCTAAAATCAAAAGTTGGACACCTAACCGTCAGAGCCACCCAAGCTCTCCTGTCCGTTTTTTAAAAAGTAAGTTTTCCAAGGACATTATGAAATGTTTGTTAACAGTAGTTTTCAACTATTATACAAATTGTACTTAACAATATCTGTTTTGGATTTAAAATAGTCCTAGGATAAAATATATTAATTTTAGGGAAGGCTTTGGATAAATTATAATATTTATAGCTTATCCCAAATAATGGACAATTCTATAAATTTCTTTTGTTTCCACAGTAGCTCAACACAGAGCAGACTATTTTGACATCAGAGAGACAAGACCTAGACACGTCAGAAGAGAAAATACAAATCAGATCATTTTCAATTTTTTAAAGTGGTTCTAGAAGTGGTCTTAAGGGCTTTATTTTTTTCTCCTATTGCCTACAATTTCAACCCCTCAACATGCTTAGGATACTTGCCAAGAACTTTAGCCAAATTTGTTTTAGATTTCTGATAGGACGTCTTTAAAACAGATTTATTTTTAATTCTTCCTCTAGGGGATTTGTACTCTATTAGAAAAAATTGTAAGTACCCCCTGGGATATTACTAATCTTTAGGTTCATAATATGAGGGAAAAAAAAGCTTGTCCTTGAACAAAGCTAAAAGAAAACTAGTAACCATTCTGTTCAATGAAACTTTAAATAGAATATTTTAACTAATGGGTAATAAATGTTCATTCATTAATTTTGGTCAACAAAATTAATGGTTATGTTTTATATTTTAGTGACTATAGAAAATGTGGAGGATGCAATGATGATTAAGAGAGTTGCAACCTCAAGAAGCTTCTAGTCTACTGGCATGTTAAGAAAACCCAATACTGGGGCATCTGGGTGGCTCAGTTGGTTGAATGTCTTTCGGCTCAGGTCATGATCCTGCAGTTCTCAAGTTGGAGCCCCATATTGGGCTTGCTGCTGTCAGCACAGAGCCCACTTTGGATCCTCTGCCCCCCTCTCTCTGCTTCTGTCCCCTGCTTGCACTCTATCTCTCTAAAAAATAAACATTAAAAAAAAGAAAAAGAAAACCCAATATGGTGCCTTTTGTGCTATTGCTATGTGTGCTGTGAAGCAGGCAGAGTAGGGAGGGTTTGATAGAAAAGCTTACTATTTAAATCGAATCTTAAAGAATAAAGTGGAAATAGGAATGGGTTATGTATGGAAGTGATAAATGTTGATTACTCCCTAGCTCCTTCCTAGGCTCTTTTCCTTTTTCTAGAAACTCTCACTTTCTAAGACATCTCTTCAAATTACATCATGGTGAATTCCATGTATGTTCATGTGATTACAACATTTATTTCTTTAGCTCTGACCTTTTCTGCTAAATTCTACATTCATATCTAACTGCTTATCTAATATTGAACCTGGATATTTAATATCACATTTTACATGTTTAAAATAGAACTGCTTTAAACCACCTGCTCAGCAATTTGTTCTTCCTCTGGTGTTCCCTGTCACATGAAATGACACCATTTTTCACCTCACTCCTAGATATCTCTTGCACCGTATCACATCCGACCTCTCAGCAAATTCCATTGGATTTACCTTCAAATTATATCCTGAATCTGACCACTGGCTGCTACTGCTCTGCCCAAGTAATTTCTCCACTGGATCACTGCACTAGACTCCAAATAGTTTCCCTGCTTCTCTTCTGAGCCTCCTGCAGTGCAAAGATTGCTTCTTTTGAATCATAAGCCAAATCCTCTGGCTAAAGACCTCCAGTGTCTTCCTATTAAAGAATAAAACCCAGGGGCGCCTGGGTGGCGCAGTCGCTAAGCCTCCGACTTCAGCCAGGTCACGATCTCGCGGTCCGGGAGTTCGAGCCCCGCGTCGGGCTCTGGGCTGATGGCTCAGAGCCTGGAGCCTGTTTCCGATTCTGTGTCTCCCTCTCTCTCTGCCCCTCCCCCGTTCATGCTCTGTCTCTCTCTGTCCCAAAAATAAATAAAATAAACGTTGAAAAAAAAAATTAAAAAAAAAAAAAAAGAATAAAACCCAAAGTCCTCGTGTGGCTCCTATACTGCCCATGATCTAGTGGAATACCACTCTCTCTCCTCACTTATCTATTTTTGACTACACTGGTCTTTCTGCCATTTGTTGGACATGAATGCCACACCCTAAGATTTCTACACTTGTTCCCTGTCAGAAATGTCTTTCCTCCTAGAGCCCACGTGGCTTGTTTCCTCTACTCAAGTCTCAACTCGAAAGTCAAACTTTGGAGAGCTCTTCTCTGGTAAGCAAAATTAGCAAACCCCTCTTTCTCCAACAGTCTCAATTCTCTTTTTCTAATTCATTCTTTGTCACATTTATCACCACGTGAATGTTATCAGAGATCTACGTGAATTCCATGGTGACTGCAGCTCCCTTTGTTTCATTTTCTGCTGTATCCTCAATACACAAAAGAGGATCTAGCATATAGTAAGTGCCCAATAAATTTTTTTAAATGTTTATTTTATTTTTGAGAGAGAGCGCGAGTGGAGGAAGGACAGAGAGAGACGGGGACAGAGGGTCCAAAGCAGGCTTCAAGCTGACAGCAAGGAGCCTCTTGCAGGGCTTGAACTCACAAACTGTTAGATCACTACCTGAGCCAAAGTCGGACGTTCAACTGATTGAGCCACCCAGGCATCCCCAGTACATTTTTATTGAGTTTTGAGTTTCATATTCTCTTGGCAGGAATGTCCAGTTGTATGCATGGGTATAAAATTAGATAGATCTGTTTTAGAATGAGATATACCCCACATAGAGCAAGTTACCTAGTTCAGACAAAAGGTGAATGCAGGCTATGTGGGTAAGTTCTTAAAAGATGAGACGGGAAGAAGCCCACAGAAATCCACCTTCTTCATCTAATAGGTGGTCTGTGTAGAAGCAAAGGTTACATTAGCAAAGTTGTAAAATTCCTTCCTGCCTCTGTGACTGGTGAGGTTGCTCCTTCCCTCCTTCCCTGCCTCCTCCTGATACTCGTCTCTGAAGCATATTTTATTTATTTATTTATTTATTTATTTATTTATTTATTTATTTAGAGAGCAGTGGAGGGGCAGAGAGAGAGGGAGAGAGAGAATCCCAAGCAGTCTCCAAGCTCAGCTCAGGGCCCTATGTGGGGCTTGATTCCATGAGCCATCAGGTCATATCCTGAGCCAAAATCAAGAGTCATACACTCAATCGACTATGCCACCCAGGCACCATCCCCTGAAGCATATTTTAGAAACTGCTTCATTTTTTTGTGTCTCATTCATCTAGCATAGCAAGGATACTCTACTTCAGCAGCTTATTCAAGAATGGAAGATACGCATATGACATATATGTATAGGTACACATATGTAAACATATAATATTAATATGTTAGAAAGTACTACATGACTTCATAGAAATGATCAAATACCATGAGAATTTGGAAGATGAATCTAAGGTGGAGATTCAAGGAAAGGAGAAAGCATTCAAGTTGGGTCCTAAATTGTTAGGCAGGATTCACTGAGGCAGAGAAAAGGACAGTTTGGACACATGCAGGGAGGCAGGAGAGTGCAGGATACATTTGAGGAAACATATTGCCAGATGGCCAGATCATAATCTAAGAGCTCTTATTTTAACAATTGAAGTTATATGACATTCTTAGCTCTTATTTGCTTTTTGCTCACATATCAAAGAAAATAAAACAGGAGTTATTTTCACTGTAACTTATGGCATCATTATGTGGCAAAAGGCTATGGTTTTGTTTAGCCCATGTGTTTTTGAATGTCAGTATTACACTCTGTGTTGAAGGAGTTAAATCAGCAGTTTATCAATAATGATTCCAATCTCACCCAGACTCAAGGCCACACCCAAGACAGTGACTCCTAGTATGATTTGAAAGTGTCCTTTCGAGGCAGAGAGAAAGGGAGAGAGAATTCCAAGCAGCTCAGTGCTGTTAAAGCAGAGCCCAATGCACACCCCTGCCCCCACCTTAGTCTTTTTGCAGTCCCAGCCCAGTCTTTTGAGTTCTATCAAGGCTTTCTTCAACAGTGATTCCCTACATCACTGCCGTAACAATCACCCAGGAAACGGTTTCATATGCAGCCCTTCTGATTCAATAATGAGCCGAGACATGTAAATGTTTAGCATGGCGTGAGATCCAGGAATCAGATTTTGAGAAACGCTGTCTTGAGGATGAACAACTTAAGAGGCTAGTGATTCATACCTTAGTGTGATTTCGTTTAGTTAAATTGTTTGCTTTTTGATAGCAATTTAGAATCAACTAGCATTTACTAAATAAAAATAAGAGAAATAGAGCTTTGTCCTAAGTAGGTGTTGATTGAATGAGAGGCTTGGGCACCTGCAGACAAAATTACGTGTGGGCTATTTTTGTTGGTAAGTGGGAGAGGGATGCCCCAAACTGGCGATGCTCTGGTTACTTCATGGCTCTATTTTCTGCTAATTTTGGCCAATATTTCTGTTTGAACTGTTTCATAGAACTCCCATCGTCTTTCCAGTGGGCATTTCTTACATATAGTTTAAACCATTTGGGAATGCACCGAAGAAACGTTTGTTTGAAAATTGAATGACAGTATTTTGGTAGGAGAAAACTATAATGTGTAAATATTTCTGTTCAGTATACTAAGAGCCAAGTGGATTTGGAAAAGAAAACGGTTTCTGCACAATATTTTTTCTGGTCAGTTCTCTATAATTGTTGAAAATGTCTTAAAAAACCCACCATATTCTATTTTTTTAAATTTTTTGTGGTATTTCTATTTCTCTCTGCTTGGAGCCTATCAACTACATGAACACATGCATGCCTCTTAAGACCCAGTTGCTACTCTTTGGCAGCCCTTCTTGTCAAAAAGACTTATTCACTAGTCTCCATCAGTTTAAGCATTAAGAATAATGTCTTTGGCTTGACCAGCAAGCTATTTTATTGTCTAACTAAATGTTTAATCTTGGCAGAAGCTCTTCATAACTCCTACTTCATAGCAGCGCTGGTGACACTTCTTATTTTAACAGTGTCAAATTATGCCCAATTTATTTTGTTTGATTTCCTTGTTGTGAACGGTTATGTGTTCTCCAAACCTTCTTTCTGGAAGTTAACCCACAGCAGGGAGACACTTGTCACAAGGTGACTTTACTGGCATCACCTGCCAGCTTCAAATGGCTTCCCCCAAACACATAATGGCTGCCTCCCACTGAGATCTGAGGCAACCTCCTACATCTTGGAATCTGGCCAAAGTGACACTGCTGAGATACACAACTAGGAACTTTGTTATGTTTTCTGGTGTGGAAATGGGACAGTGGAACAGTGAACAAATCTCCCTAATGTGAGACTTTCCTTCTTGGTGGATATATGTTGTAACCTTAAATTTTAAATAGGAAAAAATTCTACATGTAACTTGAGGTTTAAAACTAGGGATATAATCTTGTGTAAGGAGATTGGAACAAATGAGCAGTCAATTTATAGAGATCTGAATAAAAGTCCTTAAAACATGTAACACATAGTGTTACCACCTAGCAGCTTATAGCTATTTTTGTACCATTGGAATTTTTGTTCAGTTGTATTATGAGATGTTTAGCTATTTCTGTCCTACACTTGAAAAAGGTAATTTATTATCTTCAGGAAGATACCATGCCCTAAAATATATCTGTATCATATTTTGGCTTATTGTAGTTTATGGTGTTGGAATCACTATAGATTAATTCTCTATGACTGGAATTTCTTGTGACAAGAGATCCTAGAATCTGAGTTTTCAAGGAGTCAATTGTTCTCTTTGTGTGATTGCTTTGGTTCTCATCTCAATAGTGATGATTTTCAGTTTGTTTGAGGCCAAATTATAGAGATATGCATGCATAGTTCCCATTAATGTCAATAGGAATTACGCACAGTGACGGAAGAATAGACCCCATATGTTTATGAGAAATGAATGATTTGAAGCATCTGTGAAACATTCTTAAAGCCATCTCTATCACTGCATGCAATCACAGCAAGGTTTTTTTTAAAAAAAGCAAAAAATATTTCCCTCATTATGTAGGCTTTAAGGAGCTTATCACTATGACTAAACTGCATTTAAAAAAAACTATAGCGGGGCGCCTGGGTGGCGCAGTCGGTTAAGCATCCGACTTCAGCCAGGTCACGATATCGCGGTCCGTGAGTTCGAGCCCCGCGTTGGGCTCTGGGCTGATGGCTCGGAGCCTGGAGCCTGTTCCCGATTCTGTGTCTCCCTCTCTCTCTGCCCCTCCCCCGCTCATGCTCTCTCTCTGTCCCAAAAATAAATAAAAACGTTGGAAAAAAAAATTAAAAAAAAAAAACTATAGCTTTAAACACTACACTACCTAGAACACTTCTATAGGTGTCAAAGTAATTTAAAATATGGGCAGCCTATTAAAAAATGTTTCTTTTGCGCAACTTCATGTGTGTTTTAGTATCATTTTAGCATTTTTATTATAAAACTTTACTCAGAGATTATAGAGTCATGCGTGGCAGATAGTTTTTAAAACTTTTTAATTTTAGATTTATAGAAAAGTTGCAAAGATAGTATGGAGAATTCCTCGTATGCTCCATTCATTATCCCCTAATGCTAACTTTTCATATAATCATGGTGCATTTGTCAAAATTAAGAAAGTTACATAGGTTTGATATAATTAGTAGATTTTATTCAGAATTTGCCACTCCTTTTTCTATTCTAGCAACAAATCCACGGCATCATGGTACATTTAATCCTCCTGTCTCTTTATTTGAGCCTCATGGCAGTTTCTCAAGTCTTATTTTTCACGACATTGACAGATCGGGGGAATGAGTCAGGTATTTTGTAAAATATCCCTCAATTTGAATTTGTCTGTTTTCTTATGATTAGAGTGGGATTATGGTTCTTTTGGAAGAATATCACAGAGATGAAGTGCCCTTCTCATCATGTCAGGGAGTACATGGTATCAACATGACTTACCAATGGTGATATTCACCTTGATCACCTGGTTAAGGTAATGTCAGATAGGTTTCTTGAGTGTAACAGTTGATCCTTGAACAACATGAATTTGAACTGTATGGGTCGACTTATACATGGATCTTTTTCAATAAATATGATACAGTACTGTAAATGATTTTTCTTTTTCCTTATGATCTTCTTAATAATTTTCTTTTCTGTAGCTTATTTCATTATAAGAATACAGCATATAGTACATATAACATTTAAAATATGTGTTAACTGGAGGCACTTGGGTGGCTCAGTCAGTTAAGTGTCCAACTCTTGATTTCAGCTCAGGTCATGATCTCAAGTCCCACGTCAGGCTCTGCACTGGAACCTGCTTGGGATTCTCTCTCTCTCTCTCTCTCTCTCTCTCTCTCTGCACTTATCCCCCACCAAAATAAATAAATAAACTTTCAAAATAATATGTGTCAACTGTTTATGTTATGAGTAAGACGTCTGGTCAATAGGAGGCTATTAGTAGTTAAGTTTTGGGAGAGTCAAAAGTTACACGCAGATTTTTGACTTAGTGGGAGGAGTCAGGACCACTAACTCCTGTGTTGTTTAAGGGTGAACTGTCCTATTTTTCTTTTTCTATACTCAGATCATTGCAGTGTGTTGTTTAAGGGTGAACTGTACTATTTTTCCTTTTCTATACTCAAATCACTGGCAGTGATGAGAGCCAACTTATTCTCAAGAGGAGGGAAACTAAGCTCTACTCCCTAGAGGGAGGACTATCTACATTCATATTATTTAAATTTCTTCCACAAAGATTTGTCGCTTTTAGTTTATTTATCTATATATCTATTTATTCATTCAATCATGTATTTATAGAAGTATCCATTTAAGGGTACATGTTTATTTATTGGTCATAACACAATACTATGGTTATGAATTTTGATGCTCAAACAATACTTTAACCAATAGAAACTCTTTTAGGTTGGCTCCTACATCCTTTTGACATGCTCCCATTCTTTTTTATTTTTATATTTTTGAGCACTTCTTTATTTGGTATTACAAGATGCTACAGGTTCATCTTGTATTTTCTCTGTCCCAGTTCTAGAATCAGCCTTTCTCCAAGGAGGAATGGATCCTCTGATTGGAGAGTGGTGTTTAGAAAACAAGATGTAACTGCTGGGTGTGCTCATTGCTATTGGGGTATGACTGCATCTATACCCCCTCAGTAGGCAGTGTTAGATAATTTTTCATGTATATTTACATACATTCACATGTCTGTATCTATCTATCTATCTATCTATCTATCTATCTATCTATCCATCCGTATATTAAAATAAACATGACTTTATGCTGATATCTATAACTCTAATCCAGCATAATAGGGTTCATTCAAATTTGCCCCTTCCACTTTATTTGCAATCTCTTTCTCTTACAACAAGAAATATGTCTCCCATTAACATCAATTTATTTGCTTATTTGTTCAAACCTGGCATATGTATAGTTTCAGAATTGCTAAATCATCACCCTGTGGCGGGGGTAAAATGTACCCTTTAAAGTACAGTGTTTATGTACCATTCTATTTGTCTTTCCAATGTCAAGTATTTTATAAGGTTACTTAGGTCAGCTCATTTTTGCCCCATCACTCCCTTAAGTGAGTTTATGTCATAGACATTTGTAATACAGTTAGATTCAGTTGTTACTATCTACTTTCCATCCTGAGTCTGTCAATATCCTAGTTGATTTTTTAAAACATTTAAATAAAGTGGTATGCAATTCTATGTCCCCACTTCTGTTTTCTATAGGTTTAATTTGCTTCTCTGTTGATAGTTTCTCAAGTTGGAAGATTGGTTATTCATTTAAATCTTATTTATTTTCTAACATGAGCATTTAATGCTATAAACTTCCCTCAAAGCACTATGTTTGCTGCATCCCACAGACTTTGACAATGTCTTTTCATTTTCCTTTAGTTAACAATATTTTAATTTTCCTTGAGTCTGCTTTATCTGAAATTTATATAGTTATTCCAGCTTTTCCTCTGGTTAGTGTTTGCATGCTATACCTTTACCCTATCTGTGTCTTTATATTTAAAGTGGGTTGCTTTGAGATAGCTTGTACTTGAGTCTTACCTTTTTATCCAGTCTAACAATCTTTTATTTAATGGGTATATTTAATCATTCAAATATAAAGTGATCATTGATGTGGTTGGATTAAAATCTACTACTTTGCTAGCCTTTTACTATTTTGTTTTATAGTTCTTTGTTCCTTTTCTCCTTGTTTTCTGTGTTCTAGGGTTTATGTGAACATTTTTTTATAATTCCATTTTATTTCCTCTATTTACTATGTAGACATCTTTTAAAAATTTTAATGGTTTCAGTATGATTTGCAATGTGAATTCTAATTTATGTAAGTCTGTCTTTAATAATTTTATACTGCCTCATGTTGTTTCTACATCCTCATAGTTTTTTCCCAATTCCTCCTTCCTATTCTTTCTGTCATATTTTGTTACTTATTTTATTTTTACATACAGTATAAACACATAACACATTGTCAACAGTAAAGATTTTAACAGTTATTTAACTTTTGTAGAAATTAAAAATAAGAACTAGGAAAACATATATTTTACCTTCACTTATTTCTGCATTCTACATTTACTTGTGTAGATTTAACTTTCTGTCCTATATCATATTCCTTCTGCCTGAACAACTTATTTAAACATTTCCTTTGGAAAAGTTCTGATGAAAATCCATTCTCTGTGTTTTGGTTTATTTTCTGAGAAAATTGTTAGTTGTCATTAATTTTTTAAGGATATTTTCACCGAGCATAGAATTCTAGGTTGAGAGTTCTTTTGACTTAAGTACTTCAAATGTAAAACTCCACTGTCTTCTTTGTGTGTGTGTGTGTGTGTGTGTGTGTATTTTCTAATGAGAAGTTTGATATAATTCTTATCCTAGTTACTTTAGAGATAATGTTGTTTCTCTCTCTCACTGCCTTTATGATTTTTTTTATTTCGGTTTTCAGCAATTTAAATACAGCATGCCTAGGTGTGTTTTTATTGCAAATTTTTTATTCTCTTTGTTGTTCTCTGAGCTTCTTAGATCTGTGATTTGATGTCATTACGAATTTGGGAAAATTCTTGGCCATTATATCTTCATATTTTTCCTTTACCCCATTTACTGTCTTGCTTCATCCTTCTGGGATTTTAATTACACATATTTTAGATCATTTGAAAGTATCCCATAGATGTTAGATTCTCAGCTCTGTATTTTTTCCTCCACCTTTTGTTTTTAATTTGTATTTCTGTTTGGCTAATTTCTATTGACATATCTTTAAGTTCACCAACTTTTTTCCTTGCCTATATCAAATTTAGTTTTAAAGTCGCCAAAGAAATTATTTCTTTCACTGTGTATTTGATTATTAGCATTTTTATTGATTACTTCTTATAGTTTTTACCTCTTTGCTGAGATTATCTGTTCAATGTTGCATGTTGTTTACTTTTTCCTTTAGGGTCTTTAAAATATTAATCATAGACGTTTTATACTTATTGTCAAACATCTAGTCATATCTGAGTCTGATTCTGATGATTTTATTGTCTCTTTTGTTTTCTCTAGCCTTTTTGTATGCTTCATAATTTCTTGTTGAAAGGCAAACATATTATATAGGACCATTGATACTGAGGTACATTTTTTTATGCTTTTAGAGATGGGCATGACCTTCCTTTTGTTAGGCCTTTAGTGTAAGTGTTTGTGTTAAATCAGTTAGGGTTTGGGCTGGGTTTGGAGTTTGTTATTGCTATGTTTACCCTCATTGCACCAATTTTTCTGTATAATTCCTGTACTCATTTCTGCCTTAGGCTTTGAGTCTCCCTTTGTCCCACTTCCAGAGGACACTTTGTCTCTGGCTGCTCCCACAGCTGTATTCCAGTTATTTTCCCTACGCACTTAGCATGATGATGGTGGGTGAGGAAAGGAGATATTCTCACGTTTTGATTAAATCTCAATATTAGAAAGGCCCAGATGTCATGCTATGTACTCCCAGCCAATATTCATACACATTCCCCAAGAAGAAAGCTTCTCTCTACCTCTTGTCCTACCTCAGTTGCAGTGGGTTTCTCCCAGTGTCTTCAGGTTATGGTTTTGATGTCTTTCCATTGCATACTGAAGCTTTGTTTTTCCTTAAGGGAGATGCCTTTGGGAAGAGTCTCACAATGGCTTCTATTCATTCCCCTAGCCAGCTCCATGAGACAAGATTACTTAGGATTCATTTTTTACTTTCTTTGCGGCTTCCTGGAGTAAACCTGTAAGAAGGTGCAAACCCTCTATGTGTATGGCCCTGTAGGATTTTATACTTTCACACTTTCCCATATGAAGCTTTTAGCATTTATTAGACATTTTTTCTTTCTTTCTTTCTTTCTTTCTTTCTTTCTTTCTTTCTTTCTTTCTTCTTTCTTTCTTTCTTTCTTTCTTTCTTTCTTTCTTTTCTGTTCCTTTTCTTTCTTTCTTTCTTCTTCTTCTTCTTCTTCTTCTTCTTCTTCTTCTTCTTAAGATTTTGTTCTTAAGTAATCTCTACATCCAATGTGGGGCTTGAACTCACATTGTGTTCCACTGACTGAGCCAGTCAACCAGTTAGAAATTTTCTAGATTAATCTTCTTAATGGGTTATTTGGTGTTTGAGAGTGTCTTTCAAAGGTAATCAAAAACTCTGTTCCTATTTCCTCCTGCAAGTACTTGTCTTCTTCTAGGTTTGATGTTAGTTGTTTGTCCTGCTAACTCAGTGCTCTGATAGGTTCAAGAAAAGTACTTTATACGGTTTGTTCATCTTTTTTCTTACTGTAAAGTGAGGGGAGCCCTGGGCGGTTCACTGGGTTAAGCATCTGACTCTTGACGTTGACTCAGGTCATGATCTCACAGTCGGGAGGTATCAAACCCCTTGTCGGGCTCCATGTGAAGCATGGAGCCTGCTTGAGATTCTCTTTCACTCTCTCTCTGCCCCTCCCCCATTGCGCTCCTGAACTCTCTCACGCACTCAAAATGAAGATATAAACATTAAAAAAATAAAGGTGAAAACAACTCTTTTTAGCTTTCTGCTTTCCTGATTTGAGACCGGAAGCCTTATTGTTTTTAAAGCTCTATTCACATGTGATTTTGAATGATCAAAACAATCCAAGTCAAGCCGTTTATTTGATGGATTAGACTGTTTCTTTGACTGATTTGATAGTTCATGTCCAATTAGTCAAACAATATTGTGCATGTAGTTAAGACTGGAGTGTAGGACAAAGATATAGTACATGTATAAAACCTTTTGCTCCTAGAGGCAATGAGTTTGGTGCTGTGCTCTTTTTACCTGTCTGCTTCTTTTAACTTTACTTCCATGTTTTAAAGGGAGTGAGATCAAACTCTGTTTCCTTCTCCTTCAGTTTCTTCTTCATTTTATTATACACAATGCCAAGAATAGAAAATATAGAGAAAAATGTCATGAGGGTTTGAGCAGAATCAGCCTGGCCTACTGCAGATTCCAAGAAAAAGTGGCCTGATGCAGGCTGGTGAAATGGACAAGGACCGTGTGGTATCCTAGTCTTAATCTTTTCTGCATTAGATTTTGCTAAGGAAATATGATATCTAATGTTGATATATTTATTAGGTATGTGGACACAGGACTAAAAGCATTAAACATCTTTCTTTATATACTCCTTTCTTTTCGTTTCATCTCATTTCCTTTCTTTTCCTGCCTCCTTCCCTCCGTCTCTTTCTTTCTTTCCCTCTCCCTTCATTCCTCTCTCTTTCCCTCCCTCCTTTCTTCTTTCTTTCTTTCTTTCTTTCTTTCTTTCTTTCTTTCTTTCTTTCTTTCTTTCTCTTTCCCTTGTCTTAACTAGTTACGTAGATAGCCACTAGGGCCTTGGGCTATATTATAGAATTTGGGCCTCAATGCATCGTAGAGACAGTTCTATTAGTTCAATGGTGGTTCCATTAAACGTGCTGGTGGTGACTGTCCTCAATTGTGCTGCTAAATCTGGATGTTCTTCTTATTGTTTATGGTAGGATACCTCTTATTGATTTATTTGGTCATGGAAACTATACACTTGTTCCTTCTATTTGCATCCCCAGTTGACCATCCTCCAGGGACTATTTTGTACTATTTGCCATAAGTTTTGCAGAGTACCACGTTGAACTTGAATGTCTTTCTTGATAGAAGATCATCTTCTGTGGCAGAGACTGCTGGCTGCTTGCTAAAATCTATGCTTTTTCTTCTTTCCAATAACCCAACTATGGTACATCTTCCATCCTTCTTTGCAGTTAGGTGAAGCCATTTGATTGGGTTCAAGTGAGTAAAAAGTGAAAGTGTGCTGTGCCATTTCTGAGCCAAGGCTTTTAAGAAGCAGGTATATATCCTCCATGACCTCCAGCCCTTTCTGCTTTTGGATGCCAGTGACAGACAGGACTTAGAGGACTGTGGAGCCACAAAGTAGAGGGAGCCTTGTCCCTGAATCATCACAGGGCAAGAAGACACCTGCCTTAAACTCATGTGATTAAGAAATAAACACTTATTTTATATGAGTCATTTGCCTTTTATTTATTTGTTTTTTTTCCCTTCTATTTTAGGCTACCCTAACATATATCCTTAAGTTTCTTGATACCTGGTTGGTCATACTCTTGTGTTCCTCCAAGTCAAAATCCTTAGAAATGCCACTCTGAGATTACTCTTCACCATTCCAAGCACTGGGAAAAAAGACAGACTAAACTAGTTCAATTTTTAGTTGGTGATATGGATTATGGAGGTTTGGATTTCTCTGTCTCTGGCACTAAGACATTAACAAATTGCTTCCACTTTTATGAATGATGTGTCCATAGTCATGTTTAAATTGTGTTTTTGCTGTCATCCATTGCCATATTTCCCTTCAGCACCATCCCAGATGAGTTCAAAGTTTTCTATGGCAAAAAAAAAAAAATGTGGAGTATTTAAACACTTTCCATATTTTTCTTAGATAGTTTCACCTAGCCTGAAGGAGCACAGCAAAATTTAAAAATCAGAAGTGGTCTCATTTCCTTACCGAGTTCCATGAGATCGATGAAAACAACCTGACCGCTGATACTGCAGTTTTATACTTCAGAGACTTCTGTGGCAATCCTTCCCATGCCCCAATCCCTGCCCTGGGCCCCAGCAAATCCGCAGACTACTTGTTTGCTCCACAAAAGCAACCAAATAAGTTTTGTAAATACTGAATATTATCCCCCCCCCCCCCTTGGAATATCATCAGGTGTTTAGCGTAGTCTAGACTCTAAGAGAGACATCCTGCAGCTAAAATCTGCTTAGCTTTATTTAGTCCATTCCCATATTCATGTGAACAAAACTTAAGCATGTTACAACTATTAAAGTTATTGAATTCTAGCACCTCTCTTAATAATATTGCCATTACTATATGTTTTCATTTTTTGTTTTGCATTTGCTTTATAACTCTTTTCAATTTTTCTTTTTCAGTTTAAATATATTACATGAGTAATATAACTATATAGAACTTGATTTTCTTTTGTAGACCTAATTTGACAGTGTTTATCTTTAATGGGAGATTTAGTCTAGTTAGTGTGATGACCAATTTATTGATTTAATGCCTCTCATCTTACTTTATGTATTTATTCAATCCGTTTTTCCTCTCTCTTTCCCTTTCCTTGTTTTCATTGCTTTGATTAAGTTGCTATTTATTCTATTATTTTCCCAATGGTTCATTTGAAAATTCTTCTCTGATTTTCCATTTAATTCATGGCTACATCCTCTTCCCAGCTCTCATATTTTCCTGCTATTATTTAGAAAGAAGATATCATGTTATTAAGCAGGATAATTTATTTCCTTTGGTTTCTTACTTCTCCATAAAAATGAAATTGTTGGGATAATTTTACATCTCCCACTCCTCCCTTATCCCACCCCACTCAAGTTTTAGAACATTATTTCTTCCTCTTTTTATCCCTACCCAGGTCTAAGTTTCCATTAGATGGTTAGTAATTTTTATTCTGGACTATAATGAGAATTTTCTTTACTATACGTTTCTTTAGTTTCAAAAGGCATTTAAAAACTCATGTAACATATTCCTGCTATCCTGCAGCATCTATCTATCCGTATATCTCTATTAATCTATCTCTGTTTATCTATCCATCTTTTCAAATTCATTGTTCAACTTAGTTCCTTCTCTTCATCTTTCCTCATTATGAAGTCTGATTTTTGGCTCATTTGTTATTTGGTTATAGTGTGTATGTATGTATGTATATATGTATTATTGATATGGATTGAGTAATTACCCTCTGATTTATTGTATGTCTAAAATTATCTTCCATATTGATATGTGACTAGTTTTTCTCCATCGGTAATCTCTAGTTGACATTCCACCATTTTGTAGCCTCAGATGTTGCAACTGAATAGTCTGATGACTATTTGATTAATTTTTATATATTGATAACTTCTTTTCTGTCTTGATGTGTGATTTCTGCATTTATACTTAGATTTCAGTATGTTTTCCCAGAATGTGCCATATTCCATTTTAAAAATGGTAAGATACCTTGCATTAAACAAAACAATAAACATGTAAGATCTATATAAAGAAAACAACATGCTACTAATATAAACATAAAAATGCTATAACTGGAAAGTAAGTTTTCAGTATTACATTACATAGACACACAATCTGTTATAGGTATCAATTACTTCTAAAATAATTTAGACATTTCATGCATCCAAAAATTTTCTTGGCAACTAGACAAACTGATTTAAAAGATGTTTTGGAATAATAAATATGCACGAATAGGTTAATTCATAAATAGTAAAGTCATGAGGAGATTTATATCCTATTAGATGTCAGAACATATTATGATGCTGCAGTAATTAAAACTATTAGCATTTAAATGAGTATGCACATAGATCAATGGAACAGAACAAATATTCAGAAGTGGCTCAAAATATAGCAGATATATAATAAGTGTGACATTGTATATCAATGAGGAAAAGGTTACTTATTAGATGAGAAGTGTTGGGACCATGAGATAAACATAAAAAAAAAATTGTTCACTCCTTACTTCTTTCAACAAAATACATTTCATATAGGTCAAAGATTTGAATGAAAAGTTGAACTCATTATGTTATTAGAAGAAAATAGATTAAAAACAAAATCTCAGGGAAGAAATAAAGCCTTTTTAAATCTGACACCAAATTTAGAAACTTAAATAAGTTGATAAGTTTGCATGGGAAAACACAATTGAAAGACAGATAGTAAATTGTGAAAATATAATTTGTAAACATATAGAGCAAAGGCTAATGTTCTTAATATGTACAGACTTATCAAATTAGTAGTAAAATTACCAACAACTGAATGAAACACTGGGAAAGGAACATGAACAGTTTACTGAAAAGATAATCCAAACAGCTCTTTAAAAAGATTTTTAAAAGCTTAACTTCATTCATAATAACAGAAATACTATTAACCTATAATGGGAAACCACGTATAAAGTTTTATACATCCTAATGCTGGTTAGACTGTGGGAAAATACACACTTTCATACATTGTTTTAGCGTGAGTCTAAATTGGTATAATTTCTGCTGTGGGCATTTGACAATTGTTTTAAATATAAAATACACATATCTCTTGGCCCTGAAATTCCACTTCTAGAAATGTATTCTACAGATATACTCACACAAATGAAACTATATGTCCAACATTTATTGTAATGCTTATTATAATAACAAAGTATTGGAGTCAACCTGAATATCCATTAATAGAGAAGTGGCTAAATAAGTTATAGTATATTCCAACAAAAGAATATTATGTAGCCATCAAATAGCACATTTTGATATGAAGTGATCTTCACGATACATTAGTACATGAAAAAAAAAAGATCCAGAGTAGAGTGTATAGCATTATCCATGGATGCATGTATCATATATTTGCCTGATGTAGAGCATAAAATCTCTTTTGGACACTAGATAAGAGTCCGTTAAAGTCGTCGCCTCCAGAGAGAGGAGCTAGGCGGCTGAGGAGGAGAGTGGCAAGGGTGGATTAATTTGCTAGGGCCACCATAACAAAGTACCACAGGCTGGGTGGCTTGAACAACATACATCATTTTCTCACAGTTCTGGAGGCTTAAAGTCCAAGATCAAAGTGATGGCAGGTTTGATTTCTTCAGAGACCTCTCTCATTGGCTTATAGATGGCCACTTTCTTGTCACACTGTCTTCCTTTTGTGAGTATACATCCCTTACATGTCCAAATGTCCTCTTCTTAGAAGGCCACTAGTCAGATTACATTCAGGCCTATCTGAATGGTCTGATTTTAACTTAACACCTCTTTAAAGACCCTGTCTCCCATTCAGAGGTACTGCAGGTTAGAACTCAACATATGAATTTTTAAAAAACGTTTATTCATTTGTGTGTGTGTGTGTGTGTGAGAGAGAGAGAGAGAGAGGAGGGGAGGGGCAGGGAGAGAGGGACACAAAGAATCCAAAGCAGGCTCCAGGCTCTGAGATGTCAGCACAAAGCCTGACATGAGGCTTGAACCCACCAACCACGAGATCACAACCTGAGCTGAAGTCGGAGGCCCAACCAAGTGAGCCACCCAGGCGCCCCTCAACATATGAATTTTGTGGAGGGGACCATAACTCAGCCCATAACAAAGGGTGACTTACTTTTCACCACAGTCCCACTTAAACTTTTTCAATATTGTGTCAGATGATGTTATACCTTGTGAAAAATAAATAACTTCATAACAATTGCCATGGGCCAAATGTTTGTGTCTTCCACAGTTCATATGTTGAAACCCTAATCTCCAATACGATGGTGTACAGAGATGGGACCTGTAGGAGGTAATTAGGTGATGAGAATGGGGCCCACACAACGGGGGCCCCTTTATAGTGCCCTGCTATAAAGAAACATGAGAGAGCTAGCTAGCTCCCCTGTAAGGACATAACAAGAAGACAATTATCCACCAGTCAGGAAGCAGGCTCTTACGAGACACACTGGGTCTGCTGGTGCCTTGATCATAGACTTCCCAGCCTCCAGAACTGTGAGAAATAAATGTTTGTTGTTTAAGCCATCCAGCCTACGGTACTTTTGTTATAGCAGCCTGAATGGATGAACAGACTGAGATAATGAACCCTATAGTAAAAGATAGAAAACTGAAAATTTGACTTCCTATTGGCCCAGTGGAAGAGGGTTGAATACAATTTGGTTAATATTTTAACTTGAATATTAAAATATGAAAATAAAGTTGAATATAGGTGAGTGTAGCCTTAGAAAAAATACACTTGAATTCATGAAAAAGATTGTTTACTTTGTAAAGTATTTACCTTATGATTCCTTTAGATAGAAAGCTTTCAGTGTGATTCATCTTGCAGACGTTTTCAGAAGTACTTCATTGCGTAAAGAGAATTACACCTGAACATTTTTATTAATTTAACAGTTTAATACTGCCAAAGTAATATAACAAGATTTTCATGTAGAACAATTTTCACTCTTTGACATTCTATTCTCCTTTGAGTTACGTAGGTTATGTATCTATTTAACAGTGAATTCACACTTATATTCGAATAGAATTTAAAATGGAATGAACAGAAATACTCTTAATGCAGTAGCCATAAAAAGGCAGTTGTATGTATTACTCACAGATATTGCATAGTTACCATGATAATCTAACGACTATATGCTTCCTCTGAGGTTTTAAAGAACAGCATGAACAGTCATCTTTCTGGTTTAAGTAGAGTCATGTCTACAGGCAAGGGGACATTTGGGTGGTTCATAAGATCCCATTCTGCCATGTGATTACTGTGGCAACAGTTGTAAAAAGAGCACAAAAGCTACACCTTCTCTCACACTTGATTTTTAATTTGGAATTTTCACAAATATGATACCAAATATGTTTCATCTATTAAAATGATTTGTTTTATAAGGTAAATATAGGAATACACTAAATGTTAATGGAAAAAACATGCCCATCAGATCAATTAATTGCTGATTTTTCATGGTAGTTCTTTAAAATCTACACTATACACTACTATCCCCAAGAAATTACAGACATGTTTATCTTTTTTACAGCTGTATTACATCAAGCTATGAACTAACTAGCATTTTTTCACCGAGAATGCAGTTTATGGAAAAACTAGTTTGCAAATGGACTTCTCAGTTGTGTGATGTTTAAGGTAGCTACCTGCAGAAACATTCAGTTGTAACTAAATCAAAGAGCCATTTCTCCTAGGGATGGGATAACTCATCCTCAAGGAAACAATAGTTTTTGAGTGATGACAGTCTCATAGAGATTTTTTACAAACGCATAAATACATGGCCCATTTCTCCCCCAACTCCATGACTCCCAACTCACACTTGACAAGTACATTTGTTTATACCATAGTAGAAAGCTGGATTAAGTGTTTTGACAGTAGACATAAATTTGCACTTAACTCTGCAAGCTAGAAAAGGCTGCAGGAATTCTAGACTTAAGAAGAAAATATTAAGTCCAAGTAAGATTATAAATTATTGATATTTTTAGTATATGTTTACTCTAATTTGGACTGTCTAGTGATAGATGTCTTCTTTTTAGGAGAATTAGAGTTCCTTTCTCAAAGAACTGAAATCATACTAAATGTCTAGAGCCGAGCTAGAAAGACAAAGTTAAGTTACATTAAGTGACATCACCATCAGCACATTATGATAGTGTAGGCATTTTACTATGTCACTGCCACACTTTAACTTTGCGTTAACCATGTTGATTTTGGGACACTGTCTACCATGTTAGAATAGATCTCATTTCTAGTGTTCTGCAAATGAAAATAATTCAAAATGATGTGCCTGATCATTGGTGCAACATACATGAGACCCAAACTAACATGGTCAAGTACAACAAATATTCTTGTCACTGTACTGGGACTTCTGATGTGGCCCCTCAGTTACAAAAAATAAAGGCACAACATTTTTGACACAGTATGCGCCATAAAGTAGGTGGTGACCCTTGTTCCTATGAAAGTAATATTTTTCCATCTGCTGGCTAACAGCTTATGAACACAAACGACAGGTTTCCCAAATGCCTGTTTAAAACTTTTAGTACAGTGTTTGTCATGTCGTTTTACTTCACCTATAGAGATTGCTATCTGAAGCTGCCTGTTGTAGCAAAAAGGGGCAAAGCTGGAATTATGCACCCTATCAGCTTGTGTGTGTGTGTGTGTGTGTGTGTGTGTGTGAGAGAGAGAGAGAGAGCACCTTATCAGCTTGTGTGTGTGTGTGAGAGAGAGAGAGAGAGAGAGAGAGAGCACCCTATCAGCTTGTGTGTATGTGTGAGAGAGAGAGAGAGAGAGAGCACCCTATCAGCTTGTGTGTGTGTGTGTGTGTGTGTGTGAGAGAGAGAGAGAGAGAGAGAGAGAGCACCCTATCAGCTTGTGTGTATGTGTGTGTGTGTGTGTGTGAGAGAGAGAGAGAGAGAGAGAGAGAGAGAGAGAGAGATTTTTCTTCTTTTCAGTGTCCCTTTATTTTTCCTTTGGATCGGTTTCTTGATTCCCTAGAAGCCACGACACTGTCCTTCTCTTACCTTCCTGCTTTCTGGTCCAGCTTAGGTATCTAGTTTCTAGCCATGTACATGTCCTCTGCTGGCTAGTAGTCTCTTACCAAGGTTTGTGAGACATTCTCTTATCTTCACCCTTGTAAGATGCATGTTTGACCTCATGGTTACTAAAAACTAAAAACTCAGACTCACAGAAGTTTATATGACATTTCTGAAATCATGGTTATTAAACTCCAATCTGGGTCTGAATGTGTACTCACAAAGCCTTGCTATTACGTTAAGCCCGGTTCTGAGGATGGAGGATGAAAGCAAAAACAAAACACACAATGGTAATAACAAATCGTATTGAAAAATGCTGAAAAGTACCTAGGATTTGAACAACTTTAGCAGAATTAGGAAAATTTACTTTTTCAGACTCTCCCAACAGTATACCTGTCCAAAGGATTATTTGATATTGCACTTAATCCACTGTCTGAAAAAGCACATTTTTAAGTTTTCCTTCAAATTTATAGTTTTAAATAAACTTTTAAGATAACAGGCCATTCTTCAAACAATTCTTTCTTGCATCAAGCTTTTGGCAAGGAGCTACATCTGGTCAAAGGACGAGCAGTTTCAGCAGAGTTTCTGAACGTCCTGACTATTTTGTTACATGTAGCCTCACTCACTCTTACCCGGTGAGGGTAATCTGGTAAAATCTTACAACAGCACTGCTCCATTAGAAACTCTCTGAGCTCAGCATGCAAAGAAACACTTTGGGGTTCAACTGTCTGATTTTGGTCCACATGAGACTTGATAAAGTTGATATTCATACTCATAACAAGATTGTGTTTTCAGAAAAAAAATGCTCTGAGGTGGGCTATCTGATACTTTTATTTTTAAGATGTTTTTATTAAAGAAGATAGTAAAGCTTAGCCTTTCCCTCTCCTGTCTGTACCATCAGTGGTATTTGAAGGAGATTTTCATGTTGTTTTTGCCAGGGGTCCCCCTTCAGACAGCACCTTTCATCACCAGGCTGGAACCCTCGTTCAGCATTTTTAGAGCAGTCAGGGGTGAGGGCTTCCCACTCCCAGAGCCCCATTAATAAATGGAGAGCAGGCTCTGGAGCCACTGGCCACAGCTCCCAGTGTAGCCTACCATCACAGCCCGGTTGTAAATCAGCCCTGTGTGTTTTCCTAATTTTAGGTTTGGTCTGACTTAATCCATCTAATAGGAAAAACATCTGGTCTAGTTTTACTTTTAATCTGTTCTTTACATCAGGAACCTTATCGCCCTGGGACCAGGTAGTAACAAGAGGTCGGTTCTTGTACCTGGGCATGGCTATGCATGGTCCATGCCTAATAAGGGCCTGCTTTCCATTTGTGCTTTCCAGTCCTTTAAAGGCCTTCATTAACAATAACGCATTGACATCCCAATCAGTTTGGGATTGTAAATCCCCCGGTTAGTGGAAAGCCTGGGTTGTGACACAGTTTGGGGCAAGGGGAGCTGGGTATATAATCTGAGATGGGGGAGGTGGTTAAAGTAAATTTTAAGTGATAAATTTGTAAAGATCTGAGTATTTAACAGCCTTTCTGTTAAGGATAAAGATTCTAAAATATTGCATCTGAGTTGAGTTTTATTTTTATATGGTTGTATTAAGGCATACAAAATATTATTTTAAAAAATGTATGGGAATATCTTAGAGGAAGCAATAAAATAATGTCATATGGAGTCAGTTTAGTTTCTGTTTATATTAGGCATACAAGATAACACAGCCTATTTAGCTCTTTTGAAAGAACCATAAAATGACTCCATTTTAACATTTTTGACTACAGTTAGAAGTGGTTCTGGGTTTTAGAAATCATTTAAATGAAAAGGGATCAGGGGTCATTTGGTTTCCCAAGTAGCATTTTCCACTTTGTTTACATCAGAAATGGGATTCATTTCTGATTCTTTTTCTAGTTTCAGCTCTCCTTCTTCCTGACACTCTCCCTTCCAGAGTTCTTTCTCTCCCTCTTTTGTCTTTGAGTGAACTTTTGGTATACAGTCAAGATGGGTTTTCTGATGGAGCTGAGATCAATTGTTGCAAAGATGCCTAGTTCTCCACTTGGCTTTCTGCCCCTCTGAATTGGTTTTAGAAAATCACGGACAACATGAGGTAACAGCAGACTCTCTAGGAATTAACTTCAAATAGCCCCGGGCCTAAAAGCTCTTCCCAAATCTACAGTATGTTAGGGGACTTTCACTCCCCAAAGTAATGTAGCTGTTTATGCACTCCTGCCTCTGAGTTCCTTTTAACTGGGGCCCGAGGAGGAGCGCATAAGCAACATTACTTCAGCAAGCAGGAATTAATTATTGAAATCAATTATTGCGTCTTTCCGATGGCTGCAGTCAAGTCCTCAGTGAGTTGACATAAAAAATACTTGTCTCAATGGCTGTCTCTGTGAAAAGAGATTGAAATAAATCAAAAAGAAAAGGGAATGACTTTCGACTTGGTTCCGTTCCCTCTCTTAGGATTTCTCAAAAACTTTACTAGTTGGGAGTTCAAAACAGAAAAGATTTTAACTCTTTTTTCCCCCCATGAATGGAGAATTCTGTTCTCTACAGAGTAAAAAGGATTCCTCTCTGGATGTGGAGAGTTGGTTTGCATTTATGACATGGGTAACTATTGAAACTGATTTGAAAGTGGCACCAGCCTAGCCAGTGTTGGATGTTGTCTGAGGGCTAAGCCAGTATCTCTAGAACTTGTTGCCCATGTTATTTGCCTCCTAAACTTTGCCAGGCATCTATAGTTCTATTTCCATTTGTTTATTTTGGAAACATTGAGGCTTTACTTGGCAGGTACTCTCTGATGTGCAAGATAGTTTACCATCAACAGACTCTTAACATATAGGAGTAATATGTGTGAACATTTAAATGGAGTATTTCACAGGGCTCCCTGGAAACAGAGAGCCACTTATAAGTAAGAAAAGTTAAATATGAGCACACTTCCATAAATTTCAAATTGAGCTGTCAACTGTTTCTTTTTTTTTTTTAATCATGAAACTAACTTGTCATCTATAAGAAAGTGATTGACTACCAATAGCTTTTCTAATTGGAGATAGCATGATCCTTAGAAAATAAATGAAGATAGAGACTAAGAGTGGAATATACCCATATTCCTTAGTGCAAATTTACCACTAAATAGCAGCCAAAACTTGGGTCTCAAAAACTGAGGCCTACGGACATCTGAAACTACAAGAAAAAGAGAATGCTTTTGAAGCAAACATTAAGAGAATGAGAGTGCTTTCACCTTAGAATAGAAAGGATTCCCCCAGCCAGGAGGAGGAGGAGAGATACAGAATAGTAATGAGAATAGAGAGGTCAGTAAACTCCTGTGAAAGGGGTCCAACAGACTGAATAATTGGTATGACCTCAAGGTGGGGATGGCTGAAATATGCACCTAAGTGGCCTCACAGATATGCTCAGGTAAGGCCCCATAGGCAGACCCACTGGTCCAGTGAGCCTGATGAATGGGAATCAGGGACAGGGCAATCACAAACTGTGTGACTGCCAGCCATCACTCCCTTCCCTACATCCCTACTCACATGTCTTTTCAATCTCTGGCCCTATGTAAATCTCCTGGGACTTAACCAACCTTGTAAAAGAGGAATGGGTGCCCCCCAACCTGCCAAATAGTGAGATTAAATTTTCTGCTAACTCATCAGAATCAAGGGATAGAACTTGAAAGAGAAAGGAGGTTAGCTTACAGAAAAAGGAGATAACATATATTTCTGGTACCCTAAATTTCTGAACTATGATTTCCACATGTTTTAAATTCTATCCTTCATTGATATCCATTCAAACTGTCCCCAAATCTCTACAGCTCTAGACTGCCCTGTGACTTGTCTTCTTTCTGCTGTCCTTCTTTTGGAGCTCAGTATTAGCAGAGACTGTGGCACCTGAGAATTATTGCTATGTAATCTGGATTCTTAATAGAAATTCCAGGAAGCTCAGTTCTGGGCAGCATATGTGAATTGAAGGGAAATAAATATTCTCCTTTTGGGGTCAAGAAGAGTCATGAGTAATTTAATGTTGGCATCTTCCCTTGTCTTTAGTACTCTTTGGAGCCAGTGACAATGATTAGGAATGGGTCTCCGTCTCTTGCCTTAGAACCTATATGAGAATATGTGATTTCCAAGTCTTTTTTGTCTAGCTGTACAGTTACCCTAGCTCTAGGTAAATGGACGGCTCTTTTCCTGCTTTCTCTCATAGACCTCAATTACTGATTCATAGAGCCAAACGAGTAGATTTAACGAATATTTAATAATTCCCACTGTGTATATAGTACTGCTCAAAGCCTTGTCCTAGAGATGATGGATAAAATAACATAAAATATTGAATAGGGTGGCAGAGAGGCTGGGTAAGGAGGGAAGATAAGTGATCTGTATGTGCTGAGTTCAGAAGGAACCCTAGACAAAGCTACCACCAGAACATTAGGGGATGTCAAAAGACTAGGTATTGAAGTAGGAACCTATACTAAGTTAAAATTTCCAAAGCTGAAAATTGGAATTCTGTGTATGAAATTATTCAGCCACTTGCCACGGTTTCACTTTATTACACCAACCTTTCCCCCAGAACTGCCTATTAAAAACAGAACAAAACAAAATAAAACTGTTGCTAACTGTTTCTTTATTAAGGAAAGGCTTCAGAAGTATTTTTTTTTCTTGTATTTGGGAATCTAGCACTTAGTTGGTATCTTGTTTGGGTTCTCTAGAAGCAGAGCCTGAGACAGGAATTTGGGTGCATATTGTTGATTGAGAGTATGCTCTTCTGAGAAAGGAAGAGAGGAAGGAGAATATGATGGGGAAAGGATCTGAGCAAGGATATGGTTCTAAGCTTGATCCCACAGGGAGTTCTTAAGTATGTATGTATGTATGCTAGATTTGGTCTCTATGAGTATGTGAGTGTGTGTGTGTGTGTGTGTGTGTGTGTGTAATTTCCCAGGTGGAATGGTTCTCTTTAAGTCAAAGGCTATTTTACAATACTCATAACAACTCACACCAACCCCATGAAGGGGATTTGGGCAGGCTCTGAACAGCACTCACTGTATTTGGGATTCTCTATTTTAATATCTTTAATATTTTTTAAAAAATGTTCTAAATTTAAAATGTTTAATTTAACATTAAACAAATATTATTTTATCATATTTAATCATTTTAACACCTTTCCTATTTAATATAGGAGATATGCATTTCATATTCTGATGCTTTGTTAAAGTCATTTAGCTCTTCGATGGATTCTGGTGATAAGTGATTGAATGTTATACTGTTCTGAAGCAATATAAATATTAGTTATCCTTATGTCTACATTTTAGGGATTCCTTCCACATTCAATTCACACAGAAAATATTAATAGCATATGTGTTTTCAGTGAAAGAATTTGTTTCTGTTTTACCTAAACTTTTCCACAGAATGAAGTAATAATCTTAGCAAACAAAATAATAGGGAGAATAATGGGGAGAAAAAGGAGGACTGGTATTTAGAAAATAAAAGAGCACTAGCAGTATTATAAGGATGTTATTTGGAACTGCCTTTTTCCATTGGAGATTGTGACTAAGATTTATAAATGGCTTGGAAGCTTCAAATTCCTTACAAAGGTTATCACTGAGCATTAGCCAATAGGTTCAGAGAATATGAATCTTGGTGAAATCAATAGTTGTTTTTTTATTTCTTATAAGACCACACCAGAAAGGGATTTCAGTCTGTTAACATTAAGAAGGGAAAGGAAAAAAGTCTTGATTACAAGAGGTCATAAATCACCATGAACTTCTGACTTGGTTCCTCTCTACTCTTACCTTCATGGGCCATTTGGATTCATGCAAGAAATCACAAAGCGCTTCAAGTTGAAATGCATTATTTTCCCTTCCAAGAGTGACCAAGTATAAGGCTTTGTATATCAGATACTATTTCTAAGGATGTGAACTATTAGCAGATTTGAAGAAAGATTCCTTCCACATAGTGAGGGTTAATGCTTCCTCACTGGCTGGCTAGGAACCATTTGAAGAGTTTGAAACTTGTTATTTTCACATTGGTACTGTACATATGTCTCCAGAGTGTGGGAGCTTCATAAATAACACATTTTGATCTGAGCAGATGTACTGCATCTCTGGAGGTTAGGAAGTTCATTATTACAGACAGCCCACCTAACATCCATTCGGTTAGACTCCATTAGGTATATTAAAATACAATGTGAAATGTCTGAATGAAAAGTTTATTTGGTGATCAGCAGGGTATTCACATCTCTTCCGGACTAGGAAAAGTTTAGTCTCAATAGCAGCGGCCACATTCAAGTGATATATATTTGTAATATTGACTACTGTGCGGGTACTACTGACAGCTTTTACTGTTCCTGAAATAAATGTCTCCTAGCAGCACTTAATAGACATGATCTTAGCCACTTTTATATTCCAGGGAGGGACTAATGTTATTGTCCTTATAGGGTAGAAAGGAAATATGGAAACAGACGAGGGGATACATGATATTCTTATATGCTTTTGATTCATGTTTCACATACGTGGTCACTCTGCTCTAGCAGAAATGATTCTGTTCTTCCAGGAAAAAAAAAATCTACTTTAGGATTAGCCAGACAGCAAATGGCATCCCTTAAAGCAAAGGGCTTAAGGAGGAAATTATGAAATATATTAAATTTCTCTCAAATGAAATATGACTCCTAGGATGGCGATCAATTTTTAGTTGAGAGGTAGTGAATGGAGGTTAAATCATGAATTCACACTTTCCCTTGTGATCATCAAATCAGCACTCTTAAATTATCTACTTTAAAGGCTCAAAGTCACTTGTTGTTTTATGCTTCTCCCATGTCCCTGGTGCTAGCATATTAATGGTCTTTGCCATTTGTAGAGTAGCAAGCTGCCAGATCAATAAGCGTGCTTAGCTGCTTGCCATTAAAATTGATCTGTACTATCCTTCCGATTGACGTCATATCCAGCTGTAAATATCATCAAGTAAGCTGTCAACTCATTTTCATTATGAATGTTTTTCATTTCAAAAGATGGACTTCAGTTGGACAGCATGTTAGGATTTTTCTTCATTATTTCTGACACTTCCCCAATAGCATCAAGTGCATCTTTAAAGGAAAACCAGGATTGGCCAAGAACTTTTAAAAGGGAGGGAAAAATAACAACAGCAGCAGCAACAACAAAAACAACCGAGCAAAAAAGTCAACAACTAAAGGGAAATATATTTGCAAGCTAGAATGCTAGAAATTTCTAAGAGAATTGGGAGTAGCAATGCCTGGATACTCACATGCGAACCAGGCCCAGGAGGCCCTTATGAACACCTGGGTTTACATAAAGCAAATTATAGTGTTATACTTTTGGAAAGATACATCTTCAACAGAGTTTATCATTGGAACTTCAAAGGTATATTTGTTCATGTGGTAACTGACAAAAAAATTCTCCCTGAGAAAAATTCTGGTTATTGTCTGTAAACCATCTTGAGAATTAATGTCATGTGGTGGTTAAGAGGACCCCCCTGGATGTCCACATTGTGAAAATCCTGTAAAGGCCACAGTATTTCTAATAGAATGTTAAACTTACCATGTTAGTTTGATTTCTAAAGAATATTCCTCTGAAAACAAATAAAGGATATTCCTCCGTTCTCATCTAGGGGAACGGAACACAGATCCTTAGGTCTTTGTCTACCATCCAGCTGCCACTGAAAATCTGACAAGAGAAATGATATTTGTTACAGATAATCTAAGGCTCATCTACTCCTCTAAACTTCTAAATTGGTGTAAATATAGCAAAATATATATGTGTATACATGTATATATAGCTTATACTTAAACAAACATGCATATAAAGATGTTAGGGGTGATAAGATACACACAGAAAACTAGAGAGCATTTTCGGGTTATCAGGTAGTCTGATATGACCACATTTGGACTGTGTTGGTTCAGCTTTTCACAGAATTATTACTCAATTGTTTTTTTACGTTAGAAATCAATTTTTAATTAAAAATATTACAAGAAATATTTCTATAAAATGCATAACTACATTTGTTACAAAAAATAATTATACTTACAATCTGTATCACTCCCTTTATCACTCCCTTTATCTTATCTGAAGTCTGCACTAAGAAATATCTTTTAGAGTTTAATGCTAAGCAAGCTTTGTTTTTCTAATGAAAATCCAGAATCTTCTTTGTTGATAATGAGAATTGTTTAACTGATATTTTCCTTTAGCGTTGGCTGCCAGGAAGCTCAGAATTCAATTTGAAATGCACAGTAAAAATTAAATAAGTATGAAAGCATGTATATGTTCTGTATGTACACATTTTTTATTTTATATTTTTATCATTATTGTCACTTTACATAATATCCTTTGGTTTTTTTAAAGTTTATGTATTTACTCTGAGAGAGAGAGAAAAAGCGTGAGTCTTGGAGGGAGAGGAGAAGACAGAGAATCCCAAGCAGACTCCACACTATCAGCACAGAGCCCAGTGCAGGGCCTGATCCCATGAACGTGAGATCATGACCTGAGCCAAAATCAAGAGCAGGACACTTAACTGACTGAGCCACCCAGACGTCCCTATATAATCCCTTTTGAAACTATCTCGAATTCTTTGTGAAATGAGACAGGGTAAAGTAAATATAAATAAATAAAATATTGTTTATCAGGGTGTCAGTTTATGTTGTCTTAAAGAATTGTCAACTTCCAGTAAAAGCGAAAGCCATGAATTATTTACTTCAAGGAAGTCCATATTCTCTTTGACAGAATGGACAGAATTTATAGTACTAATAAGATCTATACTGTGGATGCCTAGTAACAGATGCAAAAATTTCTAATGTATCTGCTAATCTTCCTAACCACCTTGCAAATAGGGACAATGTGTCTCCATTTTTCTGAGGGTCAGAAAATTGGAGTGGCTTGTTTATATTAAGGCCACCTACCTGGTAAGTGATAGAGACACTGCTCAAGTTCCTCACATAAAATGGAGGAATAGATTCTATACAGTATGGGGTGCAGAGTCTGGTGTACTTTAAATCACAGGAATGATAAATTCCATGCCTTGTCTATGTTTGTTTTCTTAGGTGTCAGTGCTTGGCAAAGAGTAAATGCTAAGGGATTTTGATACATAACTAAAAGAACAGATGAGTAAATAAATTAGGAGTAATATAACAAATAGCAGAAGTCATATGACATATAATATAACGAACAGTATAATTATATAATGAATATAGTATTTGAGTTCATATTAATATTTGTATTATTTGTACTACACATTATATTTCAAATGGCATTTCATAGGTGAGCCTACACAAATTATTTCACTGAATTTCACAGAAGGTCTGTGCGGCAGATGTCTGGGAAACCAGTCTCAGCATGAAGGAACTAGTGAAGATAGTGAGTGTTGAAGTTGGGGTTTGAATCCTCGTCTAACTCTAGAGCTTGTGATCAGATGAAACTTTGCTGATAAGTCATCTTTATTTAACTGATGGTTTACTTAATTCTAATGAGTGAGTTCCACATTGTATAAGTCTATTCCACTCACTCACAGGTAGATGTCAACTTATTTGATTACTCCTTCCTGAAGACACTTTCTTCACTTGGCTTCCAGGACACTACACTCTGTCAGATTTCTCCCTACCTTCCTTGTCAATCCATCAATCTTTTTTTTTTTTTTTAAAGAGAGAAATATTCATTTTGAGAAAGAGAGAGGGAGGGTGAGGGGGAGAGAGAAGACTACAGAGGATCTGAAGTTGGCTCTGCCCGATGTGGGGGCTCAAACTCACAAACCATGAGATGGTGACCTGAGCCAAAGTCAGATGCTCATATGACTGAGCCACCCAGGTGCTCCAAATATATCAATCATTTTTATCTATTCCTCCTCTTTTCTTCAAAGACTAGAATGCTGGTTTGATCCAGTGCTTAGTCTTTAGTCCCTTTCAATTCTCTGTCAACCCTCATTCCCTTGGTGATACCCAATATCATGGCATTAACTACTATTTTTATGCCCAGTCTCCCCAATTTGTACATCTAGTCCAGATCTATTTCCTCCAGATTCATAAATTCAGCTGTCTATATTTCTTCCTAGGTCTCCAGTAGACATCTCAAACTCAACATGCCCAAATCTGAATATCCTACTTTTCCTCCTAAACTTGCTCCCCATCTCAGGTGAAGGCAATGCCATACCTTGCAAGTGCTCAGACCATAACCTTAGTGTCATCCTTGATATGCCCTCCTTCTTTTTTCATATCCCACATCCACTACATTAGCAAATCCTGTTGGTGTTACCATCTTAATAGATTCAAAATAGCATTTTTGTCTCTATAGGGGCCACTCTGATTTGATCCTTCATCATTTTTCTTCTGGATGATCACAGTCTCCTGCTAACTGGTCTCTCTGCTTCTGCCCTTGTCTTCTTACCAGCATGAGAGCAGGGATGGTGATCCTGTTGAAGTATAAGTAACATGATATCAGTTCTCTGCCCTGAAACCATATAGTGGTTTTCTCTTTTACTCGGGGAAGAAGTCAGTCTTGACAGTGGTCTGCAAGGTCTACATGTCCTGGGCCTCTGTTTCCTCTTTAACATTTCTTACTTATCTATTCCACCTTGCCATTCCCTAAACATGCCAAGCCGGTATTCCTTTCAGAATGTTTCTCTGTCTTTTCTATCTGGAACAAGAACTTTCTAAATATGACTTTCTCAATTATTACCCTGTTGACCCTATTTAAAATTATACCCTTTCTCCCAGTTCTCCATATCTTGATCTACCTTTTCTTTTTCATCAACTTATTTCTAATATAATACATTAGTTATTTATTATGTTTATCTTGCTTTGTTTTCTTTTCTGTGTCAATCTGCTAGGATATGAATTTCTCAAGGACAGAAGTATATATTTATCAATATATCCCACTCTCCTAAGCAGTGCATGAGTCATAGTATATGCACAATAAATAGTTGTTTAATTAGCAAACTAATTCATATGTGAGGAATTGCAGTGCCCTTTTGCAGTTACTACAGGTTCACTGTCAATTATTCTAGGACAAAGTGCAGCTGACTCTCTGTGATTATAGATAGTTAGTATAGGCAGGTCCATATCATACCCTGCCTTTAAGGTTAAGTCAGAGAAGTCTATGCTGTATCGCAGTGTGTTCGTTTGACCAAAGTGGTCCCTAAACCTGTTAAGAGCAAATATAGGCATTCCCCTTTCTCACCACTTGACACTTTACCACTCTGTTCATTGATCATATAACAAAGATCTAATAAAGTAGAGCACTGCTGGGGTGCCTGGGTGGCTCAGTAGGGTAAGCATCTGACTCTTGGTTTCAGATCAGGTCATAATCTCTCTGTTTATGAGTTCAAGCCCCACATGGGGCTCTGTGCTGACAGTATGGAGCCTGATTGGCATTCTCTCTCTCTCTCTCTCTCTCTCTCTCTCTCTCTCTCTCTCCCTTTCTCTGTCCCTCCTCCACTCACTCTCTTTCTCTCCCTCTCTCTCAAAATAAATAAACTTTAAAAAAAGTATAGCGCTGATTATCCCTGTTGGTGTCTGCTCATATTTTAGCAGGCGTAACATCCTATTTGTAAGCAGGTACAGCCAGGGCAAATATGATTTTTATTTGTGGCATTCATTTTTAATTCCTCGTCACTAGAAGGGCATTGTCCATAAGTGAGGACTATCTGGGGGCACCCGGGTAGCTTAGTTGGTTAAGCGTCTGACTTCAGCTTAGGTCATGATCTTGTGGTTCCTGAGTTCAAGCCCTGAATACGTCTCTGTGCTGACAGCCCAGGGCCTGGAGCCTGCTTCGGGTTCTGTGTCTCCCACTCTCTCTGCCCTTCCCCTGCTTGTGCTCTGTCTCTCTCTGTCTTTCAAAAATAAATAAATGTTAAAACAAAAAAAAATTTTAAGTGAGGACTACCTAAAACAGGGTTTGTTTTCTTTTGTTTCCTTTTAAATCAGAATGATACGCATGTGACTTTAATTTTCATTTTGGGATATTTTAGCCCAATTCCAGCTAATAGGTTTTAATTGACACATAATCCTTCATTGTTCATTAGGAAACCTTCTGATTTGTGTGTGTGTGGCAGGGTGGGTAGGGGGAGGGCACAGAAATATTAAACACACTTTAAAATAAAAACATCACCCTATAATGCAAATATTTTCATTTTAATATATTTTTATTATTAGTTTTTTTCCCACCTATATGTACAATGTGCATAGCTCAATTTGTAAAGTTTGTTTACACTTAATATTTCTTCTCCAAATATCAACCTCACTTTTCAGTCAACCATCTATGTTGATCAGTCCTGAAACACTGAGTTTCATAAACACTGGAAGCCAGTAACTAGAGGGAAACCCATAAAAAAGGGCACAATTCTTTTTTTATAATAGATTTTTCCTTCAACTTAGTGTGTTCATTTCCTTTTAAGCATCTGAGTTTCCTCTTTAACCATGAACAGAAATGAAGTGGTTAAATTTGTGATGAGTGCTATTGAGTACCCCATACTACAGACAATTTTTCTGGGTCTAAAACATGGAGTGAGAAAAATCTCAGTAGTTTTCAGATTTTCATATCTTATTTTTAAAGACTGCATTGGAACTGGATTTATTGCTTTATTATTACTTTGCTTTCTCAAAAACAACAGGTACTTTCTTTTAATGAGTTGCTTAATTTTCTCCAGCCTTGATGAACAATTTAAATTGTCTTGGGTTTTCAATCTGTTTTGAGTTTAACTCCCCTCCCCAAGTTCTGTATTCATTTTCCTAGGTTGATTTGATTCACTCTCAATTAATTAATTTACAATTAATTAATTAATCTTCCCTCGACGACTGCCTTAGTGGCATCACAACTCATATTAATGGTGGCATGCCTGTTCTAATTAAAATCAATATGTAGTTCCTAATGACATAGTCTTATCTACTAGAAATACTGAAACATTAGATGGAATACATTGTGTTTTTAGACCAAAATCCATATGACCTAACACCATTTGATAGTATAATTGCAATAAAAATGCTTATTTTGTATCTTAAAATATAATATGAATAAGATAATTTGTATGCCAGTCACTATATATCCTAGTAATTAACACATTGTCTAGAAATTAAAATGACATTGCCCTTTTCAATCAGATAATCATCCCCCCCCCATACATGTTATTCACTTAGGATTTTAGGGGTATGCAATGCATTCATTCAAATGGCACCTAATTTGCTACACTCTGCCTTATATAAATTCTAAATTTGTTGCAATTGTTGCTAAAGTTGTAGAGTAAGGGCTTCATCTTAAAAGAGTTTTTAGTTCCAATTGTGAATCTGACACTGATCTAAAATAACATATTAGGAGGAGACAACATTACTTCTGTATCCACCCCTACTGGAGCAGCACTGATAAAATTTTATAGTGGGCTGGCATAGGGATTAAGTTATAGTCCCCTCTCAATTAAAGAACAGCCAGTTTATTATACTGTGTATGGCAGGGACAGCAGAGAGAGCTCATTTGCTATTAGTTTAAATTTGGCATAGAATTTTATATAGTGTGGGCTTTGTCTAACTAATGATCGTGGATATAATTTTAAAAAGATGTTTCGGATCATATGCATTAAACTGAAGGGAAGCTCTGCCTTCTTGAGATGACCAAAAAGTCTAAAATGTGTTGTTCCCAACAGCCCAACTTTCTAAAAACATGTTAGTCTACGCTTGTTTCTCTGACCTATTTTCCCTGATCAGTCTTAGAATTTTTCCTTTTTCTCTTTGACTAGTTATGTATCATGTAAAAAATCTGCATCTTTAGACACCATCACAGTCTATAGAAAGCCAAGCAATCAATATTAAAACAGAGCTTAATCTATGCAAAGCTCTGTGTGGAAAGCTATATAAAATCCAAAGAATCCTGCTCTCAGGGAGTTAATGGATCTGTTTTCTTCTCATTGTCTATTTCTCCCTTCTCACCAGTCAGAAATCGTCAATTCTAATCTTTTTTTTTTTTTCAAACTATCCCATTTCTCTCTCTCTCTCTCTCTCTCTCTCTCTCTCTCTCTCTCTCTCTCCCTCTTCTCTCTTTTCCAGTCAGACCCTTTTATTTAGGCTTCTTTTTGATAATTCTTTTTACTTCATCTGTATTAATTCTTGCCATAATATCTTGTTCCCCAATATAGAAGAGTATCTTTTTTTTTATATTTAGTCCTTTAGTTTCTTCTCTTTAATGACCCATTAGCAACATAACCCCAGTCTCAAATGTAGTGAAATCATATCTTAGGTGGAATGGTGAAAGCTTACTCCAGTACAAATGCAAAACAAAAAAGACACTTTTTCTGTAATGCATCTGTGAGACACAATTCAAATTATTTATCTCTTGAGAATCACTGGTCATACAAAATAGAGAAAAGCACCTTTCAGGGGAATAACCTAGCCCAGGGTTTCTCTTTATCAATGCCAATATTAATCTTTATTGAAACCTAGGTGGAGGGTAATTCTCCTAGTAAATGTGGTGACCAGGACAGTTTGTGCATTCAGTGACATGACTAAAATAGAGTATCAACTTTGTAAGTTTAGAAGACTCCTGGGCTTTCTGTTTTTAATCAGGCTATCGATTCTCTTGCCCAATTGCTACAACCAAACACAGGCACACAATTCTATACACTATTCATTAACAAAGCCAACCAGTAACATTGACTTTTCACTTGTGAACACACTGGGATCTATCTTGAGGTGGTAAGAGTGATCATTGAGATCACTGATCTGATACTCTCCTTCATTATAAAAACAATATCCATAAAATAATGTGAGTATTCCTTTCTCCTTTCCACTGTTTTTTTTTACCTAGTTCCAAACATGATTACATTTTACATTTTAAAGACTTAAAAAATAGGACAGAGTAAATTTTAGAAATACAAAATTGTATATTATATTGAGTTGCAAATGAAGTGTCTTCCTATCCTGTTTCACTTCCTCCTCCCAAAGGCAAATGTTGTTCTTGGTTTCTTATGTGTCCCTCCATATTCGTTCCATAGTCTTTTACACACCTCTATCCCTATCTATTGACCTATCTATTGTTCTTTTAAAAATACAAATAGCAATAGATTATATACATTATTACTTAATGAATTTTGTACATTAAAAAAGTATCTGTTGAACAATTCCAACTAATTTATATAGATACTTCCCCTTGAGGAGGTGGAACATAATTCTACTTCCTAAGTGTAAGGTGCTTATATGGATTCTACTTTTACTACAAAGTAAAGTATGGAAAAGGAGGACAGAAATAACTCACGGTGGAGAAAATCAACAAACATTACCTCACCTGGTGGTCAAGTTTAAATGATAAGCCATGTTGATAAGTCAAGTCATCAGTAATCAGTGGTCACTTTGATAGCAGATATCATGTGATGAGAATGACAATTTACTTCTGTGGTCTTCCTTCCTAAATCCCATAACCTCTGTCTAGCCATGAGAAAGACATCAGGCAAACCTAAATTAAAGGACGCTGTACAAAATACCTGGCCAGTACTCCTCAAAACTCTCATGGTCATCAAAAGGAAGAGAAGTCTGAGAAACTTCCATTGTCTAGAGGAGACTAAGGAGACTTTACAACTAAATATAATGCAGTTTCCTGGAGGGAATCCTGGAACCAAAAAAGGGCATTAGGAAAAAACTAAGGAAGTCTAAATAAAGTATGGACCTTAGTTGTTACTAAAGTATCACTATTGTATTAGTTGTGACAAATGTATTGTAGTAATTGGGTGAAGACTATATGGGAACTCTCTAACATTCTTGAAATTTTTCTATAGTTCTAAAATTATTCTAAAATACAAAGTTTATTAAATGCTTTTAAATGAATCCTTTGTGTATGGCTGGATTTATATTTTTGCTATCATAACCTATGAGCTATATAATAATTTACATATTTCAGGTAATGCTTTAACTTTTAGAATTAAATTATAATTTTAAATAGAGTGTACGGAATATTTAGAATTACTCTGTAGACTTAGTTATTCTCTTAATCATCTTCAATTTTATATGGTATGTAACTAAAGAAACGTAAGCAAGACTGCTTCAATCATAACCCAGTATTAGAAAATAAAATGTGAACAATTTCCACAGTCAAGAGTATTCTACATTCTTATTAGTGTTAACATTTTCATCAATGATGAAGTAGATGTCATGCAGTTCTCTTATGGTGAACATAACTCACTTGGAAGCTTAAGCCTGGAAATAGGTTAAAGTCACAAAAGAACAAAATATTTGGAAAAGATTGGCTGGATTTAAGCATAGCAATAGAATAAACTGTGTTCCTGGACATATGAGTTGACCCTGAATCAACAATACATGGTAATTTACAAAAAGGTACAAGTCTGGGATGTATAAATGTTGGACTAATGCCACCTCACAGATGTCCAGGGTAGGGCTAAGCAGGGATTCTGAATGGAAGCACAGAGCTTAGCAGACTGATCAGACAGGGACAGAGATAAACCTGGAGGCCAGACCTGCCCAGAAAACCAGCTGCAGAAATGAGAGGATTATAGTGAGGCAGGTGGAAAATGGTATACTGAGAGAGGAAAAGGATCCGAGTTGGGAAGGTTCAACAAGAAATAACTTGGAGGGGCGCCTGGGTGGCGCAGTCGGTTAAGCGTCCGACTTCAGCCAGGGCATGATCTCGCGGTCCGTGGGTTCGAGCCCCGCGTCGGGCTCTGGGCTGATGGCTCGGAGCCTGGAGCCTGTTTCCGATTCTGTGTCTCCCTCTCTCTCTGCCCCTCCCCCATTCATGCTCTGTCTCTCTCTGTCCCAAAAATAAATAAACGTTGAAAGAAATAACTTGGAAATATATTAAGTAAGCAGTAAAGCCATAAAGCCAATAACAATGACAACATCGGGACCATTTGTCATAAGCACCTATTTTTGCATCTTTGTGCCTTTATAACTGCTGCTCTCTCTCCCTGGAATACTCTTCCTTTCACTTTTCATTACCTCCCTTTCCTTCTTTACAATTCAATTCCCATATTACCTTTCTGGTGGTGAGGGAAGGTCACTAACTGTTCAGGTGGAGTCAGGTGCCCCTCCCATGTGCCTCCATGGTCCTCTGAACTTTCTTATACACACAGATCTGTTGATCTGAACTGTGTCAATCTGTGAATCTCCTGCAGTCATTTTGTGAATTCCATCCTAGCATGGACTCTGCCTTGTTTTGTTGTTGTTGTTTGAGTCTCTGTATACTCCATGCATAGTGCAATGTGCAATCACAGTAAATACTCTTCCTATGCTTACAGAATAGAAGGGTTGGCAAAAATGAGGTAGGGTGCCCATAGTGAGGCCATTCGGGTATTTGACAGTTATCAAAAGCAAAAGATGTAGACTCTAATATTTTGTGATTCACTGCAGCCATCATGATCCACGGGGCAATCCTTGATTAATACCTTGCATTATTCAGATCCTAACATTTGACTGTCACAAAATCTACACACATACAACCAAAAGCAGATCTTAGGGACCTGAAAGGTGACAGGGACACAAAGATGAGAATTTTTAGGGGAATAAAACTTCAGAAGAAAGGCTAAAGGAATTGGTACTTTGTTTCTTTAAGGGCCTAGAAGAGAAGGCAATTTAATAAAAATCTTCAAGCTTAGACAAGGAATTTCCATCTGAACTGAAGACGGAAGAATAGAAAATGAATTCAAACTTGAGTACAAGGAAAAATTATCCATCAGTTACAACAGTTTATCATTAAGATACATTTAGGGAAGTGGTCATACAACTACATTCTGGATAGATTTTTATCTCTGGGAGTTAGTGTATGCTTAATCCTGTATGAAGTTGAGTCAGGGGGCCAAAAGACCGTAAATGCTTTGTCCAGTCCTAAGATTCAAGGATTCCAGTGGTGAGAGTACATTTCTACTTATAACATTCATCCTGCAGATGTGTGATTCTCTAAGTAAGCTTTAAGATAAAGCATTACAGTTTGGATCTTCCCAAATGATCTCTAAGTTGTTCTACACACTTGAGCCTCTGATGGTCATGAATCACTGCTAATCTCTTACAAACATATTTCTCCAGATAACATCAGCTTCTCTCAGAATACAGAAAGGAAAGAAGGACTGCATTTCTTTATGCTTCTGCTGAGAATAATTGTAGACATTTACTGGACACAGAAGAAGTTAAAATCACTTGGGGTCGGTATCTAGTTCATAAACAGGCAGGTCTTTGTATATAAACCCCACTAACCCAAAGCAGCATCTGGCTTGTTCCTTGCGGTAATTGTGTGCTCAGACAAAACTCTTCTTATATTTTTTCTTTAGTCACATTTGCCAGTCACACCAAACCAAACAAAATCTACCTCCTTTGTCAGCTTGGTGACTCATTATTTGCTGATAGTTTACAGCAATCTCTGAAAATGTGATACATAATAATGTTAATACTATGAGAATATTTATTTCAGGTGTTATTTAACTAGTTATGAAAGCACTTGGAGTTTTACAACAGCAGAATAAATTCCATTGTTATGTCATTTCAACGACTGTGAAATCTGTACTAAACAACTTCAGAAGTGATGCTCCCCTTCTGTCTTTCCCTTTATTTCTGTATTTAGGTCTCTGAAAGGAAAAAAAAAAAAAAAAAAAAAACAACCCTATCCTGATGACCTAAAAACAAAAGGCAAGATGGACACATTCAACTTTCCTTTCGACCTCGACCTCCTAGCTCCGGTATGTAAGTAGCAAATTTTCACTTGAAAAATACCTCACCACTATGACCCTCCCCTTTTGTAAGGGGAGAGGGGGTAAAGCCCCAGGCAAACATAATCAGCTATTCTAGGAAAATTTAAAATATGTATGCAGCCATAGGGAATGTTAGTATTTGAGTGGAAACACGCAGTTCCCACTGCAAGCTGCTGTTAGGGTTACAGTGCTCTGACCACTTAGGCCGAAAGTGAAAGAGGCATTAATTAAGTAATAACGATCAAGGTATGGGGCATTTCCTGGGGATTAATGACCAGCTGGGGGAGTTGATAGCCCACAGTGCAGCCAAGGGCCATTAACCCCAGCTGGTCATCAATTCCTGGGCCCTGTGTTATAGTCATTATTGCTATCATAAGCCAAAAATGAAAAGCAAATGGGTCTATGGATTACTTTTATGGATGATACAGTTTCAATTGGTATCTACAGGGCATTCCTGGAGAATGAATGCTCTGTCCAGGAGCCAATCAGGTGCTTCGACATTCCATTCTACTTAGGATGCTGCCTGGAAGGAATGCAGGGTGAATGAGATAGGCAGCCAACGGTTGAAAAGTTTCAGGTCTCTGTTGACACTTGAGAGCTATTGAAGCCATAAAGACCACATGGAGGAGGGTGCAGAGAAAGAAAAGTGCTATATAGGTAGGTGTGTGTTTTCTTGTGGGTGCCCCAGTTTAGTGCCTTTATCGAGAAGTGGAGAAAAATCATTGGATGATAATGAGACTCCTAGAAGACAGAAAATGCCAATTTGCAGAAGGAAAAAAGAGACATGAAAGGACTGTGTACTCTACTGAAAAAAAAACCCCACATACATTAAAAATAAAGAAAACGAGAGACTGTCAGCCTACAGTGATCAGGTTGGACAGATAGAAATTAATTATATTGGGTTTAAGAAGCTGCTTCTGCAGCCTTGGTCAATTTTAAAAAGCACATTAGAAGATATCTCAGACTGACTTTCCAATTACCATGGATGGTAGCAAAGTGCATTGAAACAAAACTCATTTTAAATGAACAAATGCATTTGATGACGACTGACAATACTTTTAAAAATTATAAATTTAGTCATTGGCCAAGCTATTTTGAAGGTGATTCTGAGCAGAGTTGACCTCTGCAAAAGGGGAACAATATTAATGAAGGCCCTTCACCATCAAATTAATAATCTCAAGTAAGAGGATGCAATGGGACAGTGTGTGTCTATGCATGTGGACATGCCCATTGGGGGGATCCTGGGAGTAAAGAAATGTTTGAATGGAAAAATAATTGTGTACCAGAATTTCAATTTAATTGTAAAGTCACTTTCCAAAAACCAATACCCAAATCCACCTTTTCCTAGGACTTTGTAGTGATTGGAGAGATGAGTTCTCTGATGGAGATATGTAAGAAATAAAGAAATTGTGTTTCCGGCAACATTTTGCACTGCGAACCAGTCCTTAAAAATTACACTTTTTCAGTGGAGAACTGCTTGCAAAACAAAATAAAGTACATTGTGTGTTCATATACACACATACCTTCTTCTCACTCCATCAGAAACAAGGGTTAAAGCTGAGCTGAAGGTGGGGCGCCTGGGTGGCTCAGTTGGTTGAGTGTCCGACTTTGGCTCAGGTCATGATCTCACGGTTTGTGAGTTCGAGCCCTGCGTTGGGCTCTGTGCTGACAGCTAGAGCCTGGAGCCTGCTTCGGATTCTGTGCCTCCCTCTCTCTGCCCCTCCCCCACTTGTGCTCTGTCTCTCTCTGTCTCTCAAAAATAACTAAATGTAAAAAAAAAAAAATTTAAAAAAAAGCTGAGCTGAAGGAAGATTAATAAAATCTCAATGACAAAATAGTGAATAGAATCTTAGTGTTTCCATGGCTTTGTGGTAAATAATAAAAGCATACATTATTAAATACAGATAAAATACAGTTGGCATCCCTGTGTTTCTAGGTTGGCTTTTATCAGCACCGTTTTCTCTGTGATGGCAAAACATTTTGAGGAAGGAAATTCATTTTTCAGATGAACATCATTTTAAACTCAGAACATAGAGCACAGCCTGGGTTTACCTAAATTTCTTTGACTCACAGCTATGCAGAGAAGATTCAGCCTATGAATGGTAATCCTTGAATGTCTGAAATTTTCTTCAGCTCATCTAATATTCTTCTCTACATGTTCCTGGATCATTAAAGATGGATAAGAGAAATTCATAAACCTGTTTGTACCATCTACCTACTCATCCAGCAATATAATAGATGTGAGCAAAATAAATCATGTTGAGTTAATTATTTTTAACTTTTTAACTTTGCTCCTCTCCAAAATGTTGTCCACCATCGGGTTTTCAGATATTCATCCAAGTGGGTGACTTCCAAATCTAGATTTTCGGCAATGATCTCTCACCCAAGTTTAGGACTGGAATTATAATTGGCTTCAAGACTTTATATCTTATGGTCCTGCTGACTCCAGACAGTCAACAGGTCCCAATCCGGAATCCAAGCATTTCCCCTAACCTCTTTCTCTTTCCAAAAATCTCACTATTTCTGGATCTACAATTTTCACATTCATCCAGGCTAAAGACCTTGAGGTTATCCTTGATTCTGACTCTCCATCATCCTACATTACCAAGATGTTGTCAATAAACATTCTTTCATGTTCAAAGCATGGCACACTTGTCCTTCCTTTCTCATGCCTTCCCTCCCTCTACTGCCAGATGAATGGATACCTTTCTCCTGTCTGGGCTGTCAACATTTTAATCAATGACTTGGACAAAATATACAAGTCGCTATCAAATAGGCAGATGGCAAAAGTCTGAAAGGAATAGTGAATATTTTGATTGAGTGCATCAGAATCAACAAGATGGAGATTTGTCACTCCCTTCCTTTATAAGCTCTTGATGGTTCTCTGTTGTCTTCAGCTTGGAGTCTATGCTTCTCAGCCTTGAATATCAGTCTTTAGTTCTCCCCATTATGTTCCATGTACTCTATGCTCTAATCTGCCCAATTCCTTCACGTGTCCAGCCTTTTCACACCTTGATAACCATTTTCAAGGGGTTTCATAATCTGGAAATAATCTTGTATTGCACATCTTCCTACTTCTAAAAAAAGCTCCTCCTTGCTCTTTTTTTGACTAAAAGTTTAAAGTTTTAATCCAAATTTGGACAAGTGTTGGGAAAACCTGCTCCTACCTACTCTTACAATACAATGCAACAATCACGCTCCTTGGTATTTACCCAAGTGAGTTGAAAACTTACGTCCACCCAAAAACCTGCACATGGATGTTTATAGCATCTTTGTTTATAATTGCCAACACTTGGAAATTGCCAAGTTGTTCTTCATTACGTGAATGGATTAGTAAACTGTGATACATCCAGAAAATGGAATACCATTCAGTGCTAAAAATATGAGCTTATAAAGCTATAAAGCATATAAAACATGCTGGAATTTTAAATGCATATTACTAAGTGAAAGAAGCCTATCTAAAAAAGGTGCATAATGTATGATTCCAACTTCTTGACATTCTGAAAAAGTCAAAACTATAAACAGTAAAAAGATCAGAGGTTGCCAGGGGTCAGTAGGGGTGGTGAGGTGGCAGGGATGAATAGGCAGAGCATAGAGAATTTTTAGGACAATAAAAATACTCTGTATGATACCAAAATGGTGGATACATGTCACTATACATTTTTCTAAATTTGTGGAACATACAACACCAAGAATGAATGGTGAACTACAACTCTGGGTGATTATTTTGTGTCAGTGTATCAATTGTAACAAATGTGCCACTCTGGTGTGGAATGTGGATAATGGGGGGAAGTAATCGGAGGGTCTAAGGGGAAATATTTATACCTTCCCCTCAATTTTGCTCTGAACCTTAAACTATGCTTAAAAAATATAAAGTTTTCATAAAATAAAACAAGCAAAGACTCTTATTCAACTTTCAAGGTCTAGCTGAATGTCATATTCTGTCTATAGTTTTCCTCAATGCACTTAACCCTCCTAATAAGATTAAATGCTTTCTCATCTTTGTTACCAGAGCATTTTCCATAAGCATTCCACTTTAGTGTTCATCATTTTGTGGTTTCTTTTATTTACTACTTAATGTCCTTGTAGCCTGTATGCTACTTGATGGCTGGGAATTTTATATTTTTTTTTTTAAGAGAGAGAGAGAGAGAGCATGAGCGATAGAGGGAGAGAGAGAATCTTAAGCAGGCTCCATGCTTAGCATGGACTCAATCTCACAACCCTAAGATCATGACCCGAGCTGAAATCAATAGTTGAACACTTACTGACTAAGCCACCCAGGTGCCCCTTATCTCATTTATTTCTAATTCTTAGCACCAAAGAAATGAGAGACACACAATGGGTACTCAAACGTTGGTTGCATTTTGTTTAATAGAGTAAGGGGCCAGCCCTAACTAGGTGAAATTGAACATGAAAAACCTGTATTGTATTGTTTAAGTATAAGGTAGGCTACATGGCTTTCCAGCATCGTCAACAAAGGTGATCTGAAGGGTTAGTCAATAGTAACCTCATTTTGAAACAATATGATTTTAGGTGGCATCAATAGGAATAAATGTAGACAATGGGAAGTTATAATTCCATATTCTCTTGCACTGGTGTGAAACCAAGTTTAATACCTATATTATCTAAATACCTATAATATTGTATCCTATAAAATGTTGTGAACCACATTTTAAAAAGAACCCAGAAAGGGAGCCTGGGTGGCTCAGTCAGTTAAGAGGCAGACTTCAGCTCAGGTCATGGTCTCAAGGTTTGTGAATTCGAGCCCCGCATTGGACTCTGTGCTGACGGCTCAGAGCCTGGAACCTGCTTCAGATTCTGTGTCTCCCTCTCTCTCTGTCCCTCCCTGTTCGTGCAGTTCTGTCTTTCTTTCTTTCTCAAAAAGTGAATAAACATTAAAAACATTTTTTATAAGAACCCAGATAGAATAAAATGTTTTTTCAAAGGTAAACAGCAAGGATGGTGAAAGGAATGAAACAAATATTCTAAGGAGGCACTCAGAAGGAGACCAGAACACTGATATCTGATGTTCCAGTGAAGGGTGTGAGTGGAACTGGCTAGTTCCATACAACCTTAAGGATGAAATTAACAAGGACTGGTGTGAGTTTCCAGGAGAAAGATGTGCTTCTGTGAGAGAATAGTTTCTGATCATCAAAGCAGAACCTAAATAGCCTGGCCCACCTCTGGAAGTGGTATCACTTGGCATAGGTTAGACACCTACTTTTTAGGAATGATATAGAAGGGAAAATGAGATATTCTCATAGATGTCTTTTTTGTTTGGTTGGCCCATTCATTACCATAAAAAGTTAAAGAAAGAGTTTACATACATTTAGATGGAACACGATCTCATGATTTCATTAGTTGCCACAGACTCGACCTATTTTATTGTCATAATTATTTGTTGGACCTATTTATGTTTTTGTCTCCCTGGATCTTGCAGGTTAAAGTCTGAACGCTCTTGAAGGTTGAAGTTTTCAACCTCTGATTTGGAGAGTTTCTTCTAACTGTGAAATTTTAGGCTTTGCTTCCTCAACATAAATTCTCTTCTCTGTCTGTTCGGTCCAGTGTCTTCATTGGTTTGTTGAAGTTTTCCTTATTGTAACAGCTTCTTCTCCTCCCCATCTATGCTTTTAGTTATTTTATTCTACTTTTCATGTTTATTTATTTTGAGGGGGGCAGAGAGAGAGGGAGAGAGGGAATCCCCGATACAGGGCTTGATCACATGAACTGTGAGATCAAGACCTGTGTTGAAATCAAGAGTTGGACACCTGAGCCACCCAGGTGCCCTTCCATCTATGCTTTCAAAGTGGTATTTGAAGGCCCACATTCTCTAAGAACCAACCCCTATCTTGAGTCCCAAACCTTCCAGAGATCTTGGAATATCCATGTTTCCACCAATATAAAGCACTTTTATTTCACAATATAGAAGTAAACGATTTGAAGAATAAAACAAAAAAGAAAGACTGCATTGGAGAACCTAGTATAGAATGAGAACACATTGGGCCTTGTAACTAAAACTCCATATTGGCAGACTCATTCACTTTGTCTTAGTCGGTAAGACTTGGGGCATGGAGGTACATAGGTGAACTTGAGCTCTGTTCAGTAAGGGTTGCTCACAAGAGGAAGAAGGATGGAGCAGAACTATGCATGCCCAGTGATCCTATCTAAATTAAACTGTAAGATAAGGAACTCTACCTCTCGCAGGCAGGGTTAAGCCCAGAGATACACTTTTGCATTGATAGAAAGGAAACATCAAGAATGGGAAACGTATTTCCCATTAACATCATTTTTCCCCCTGATTACTTAGTAGGTGTAGGTCTACTCTCCCCCAAAGATAGGATGTTTGAGAGCAGACACTTACCATATTCTTTTTTTTTTTTAACTCAAAGTGCCCAGCACTGCGCAAAGACCATAAATACCAAATGCCATCACACAATGTAAAGAGCAGTGAATGAGAAGCCTAGTGACTTGACTTACAGTTTTTAGCTCTGACACTGTGAGATCTTCTTGCCTCTGGGCCTCAGTTTCTCATCTGGGAAATGGGGGGATTTGAAGAGAATATGATTCAAGAGAGAGTTGTAGGCCTAAGACCCATATATATATGGTTGAAACAGATTCATTCCATGATTTGGTTAGAAGAATCTGTTCAGAGGTTAAAATGGAATAAAATATAGTTATTCATTGATCTTGCAGAACTGAATTGCCATAATTGAATTTAATATAAGTGAAAGACCCTGAATGTCTACATCAGCATTTGATAATGACATAAATGTCTTTTCTGCACAGTTAGCTCCTATTTGCAGGTGCCCAGAGCTGCCTGCCTGGCTTCCTCTTCCTGGACAGGGTTTTATTCTCCGTGATAAGCTTTTTCCATATATATATATATATATATATATATATATATATATATATATATATACATATATTTACCTTTAAAGTATTAATGTTCTGATCTTGGCAAGGTGTCCTGGAGGAGAGGGGGCTGGTAACCTAACTCACCCAAAGGTAAGAGTTTCATAGTATGTATGCTTTCATAACCGAATTTTAGGAAAGTGTTACACACTAGGTGGGGAGCTATTTTTGGACATGGTGTCTTTTTCCAGCATCCCTCATACCATATTACGTAGGCATCTGTTCAGTCTACGAACACCCATAAAGCCTATTCAGGTTGTGTTCGAGAGAGACGGTGAGTGTGCACGTGCGTGGGGTTGTGTGTCATGCACCATCAAGTCAGGTGGACAGGGAGGTCCACGGCTGGATGTTTCACCTACAAGTGGATTATCCTGTGAAGTATCTTGAAGGGTATAAATCTGCTTGGATTCTCAAGAGATGGACTAGATGACTTAGTAGGTTTTTTTGTCTGTCTCTATTTCCTGAAATCTTTTCTACAAAAAAAAATGGGGGGTGGGGGGCTCACATGTTGGAACAATTATCCAAGAATATTTCATCCCTGAGAAAAATATAACCCCAGAGTCGCTGCCAAAGTCAGTGAGATCCATGGCAGCCTGCCTTCTGCACACAGACCTTGCACATTAACACTTTAAGGACTCGAGCAGAGAGCACGTTTCACTGTCTCCTGCAGCTCACTTGTGAATGAAGGAGACTGACTAGGACCTCAGGGAAGGTGTCCTATGGCACCTGAAGAAATTTTTCTTACAAAATATGTACTAAATGGGCTCATTCTATTTTTAGGGTTGCCAGTCATATGCTGTAAACCTCATTTCCTTTCACATAACTGACAACTTGGATAAAATATTTAAAAGGCATCCTTCAAAGTTGGAGAATGCTGTGACACAGATCACCAGCCCATTTCCTCTACTTCCTGGACGCAAAGCTCAAGTCCATTTCCTGGCCCTCCTTTGCAGTTAGGTGAGGCATGAAACTGAGATGCAGTCAATGGAATGTGACCAGAAATGACATACCCTACTTCTGGGCCTGGCCAATAAAAGCTTCGCACTCATGACCCTTCATCTTCTTTTCCCTTTCTAGTTAGCTGGAGTGGAGTAAGCCCCCAGGGTGACATTGGGAGCTACATGTTAAAGATGGCGGAACCTGAGTCTCTGATAGATCTCTTCAAGGAGATCTACCCAACTAGAAACTCCCACAAGGACTCTTATGAGAGTGAGAAATAAGCTTTTTCTGTGTTAATCCACTGAAATTTGTAGGTTTATCTGTTACAGTGGTAAACATCGCTTTGACCAACGCAATTATGATCACATTAATTTGCCTGAAGGTTGTTATTTATATTGAATGCTTTTTAGTAGAGATAACATGTTTCTGTGTGTGTGTGTGTGTGTGTGTGTGTGTGTGTGTATGTGTGTGTTTGGTATGTTAAAATTATATCTGTCAGGAAACTACACTCTGACACTGAGATTTTTCCTTCTTCCACACCTGGCACATACTATCTCAACATTTTCTGTTTCTGCCTAACCTCATCTAAGCTTTATACTGATGCCCACTTACCTTCTTGTTTTATTCTTTCCTCCTTTGTTTCTTGTCTTCCTTTTTCAACACTTTCGGCTCCCTTTTCTCGTTTGGCACATTCATTCATTTAGCTCAAATTTACCGTGTGGCTATTATGGATCGGACATTTGCCAGGTAATGAGCTGACAGTGGAAAGTGAAACAAATTGGGCTCTTCTCCCCTCTCATGGAATTTTTGGGAGGATTTGGGAGATTGTCCAGGGATGGACAACAATTATGGAGGGATACAGAAACTCTGCTTACAGAGGATTATCACAGAAGGTTCTGAGGGAGTGGACGTCAGCAGTGAGCAGAGGGAAGAGGAAAAGGGAACCATGGAAGGAGAAGGGGAGGAGCAGTCTGACTTGTCCAAAGGCACTGAGGTAGAAAGTATTTTGCAGGCTCAAAGAGTTTGGAAGGAGGCCACTGTGACTGCAGCTCTGTGTATGATGGAGAGAACTGTACAGAAAAGATTAAATTAGAGGGTACAGGGAGTTGTCTGGGTTTCAAATGTTATGGAAAGGAGCCTAGCTTCCCATGGAAGTGCAATGAGAAATTATTGAAAGATTCTAAGTGGGAAAGGAAAGTCATACAATTAGTGTTTTAAACATACTCTAGCTTTTGTTTAGGAAATAGATGGTAGGGAGCTGAGGGCTGAAAGAATGGTAGTCAAGTCCAGTGAAACATGATGTACTTTGGACTGCAGAGGACGCCGTGGGGAGTAAGAGATATAATGTATTTGTGGCACGATTTTGAATGCCTCTGTGACAACCAAGTTAAAATGCTGAATAGACAGTTAGATACATGAGTCTGGAGATCAGGGGAGGGGTCTGTGCTTTAAACGTAAATTTGACAGTTGTGTTAGTGTATAATATTTAGTCACAAAGAGTAAAAGACCCAAGGCCTCACCTTACACTCACTGTGTGCTTTTTGGGTTGAAGGTCCTCATGGCTATAAGGAGGGCAATTTGCTCTTCAACCCATGTTTCCAGGTGGTTCTCTGAGAAGGTGAGGGGCTGCATCAAGCCTTCTGCATTCCCCTTCCAATCACTGTTGTAACTAAATGGAAAAAAATAATTGACATCAAGATTTGTAATTTTTTTATGCTAGTACCTTTCCTAAAGGGGACCGGATTGAATTTGGAAGGAAATATGCAGGCACTGGGAACTTTCTGGGTGGACAGTGAGCTGCCTTAACCTGAGCTGAGCTCTGTAGACCTCATTCTATTATGATGTGGGGTGAATAAGGTCCACCTCAGTGACAGTCAAGAATGGTTTCTGGCATGAGAGCCCTTGCCAGGCGATGTTTTGCTTTAGTGCCAGGGCTCAGGAGTGGAGATCCACACGTGGTGGCCACCTGAGACTCAGGGCAAAAAGTGCCCAGAGATCAAGACCCCCCGTGGAAGGAGTACGCTTGGCTACAATGTGAACCAAACCCTCTCTCCTTTCTTAGGCAATTAAAGAGCCTGGTTGCACACTTGGAGACACTGTTCACGCAGGCGATTCTTCTGCTATTAGAGAAGCAGATTGACTCCATTTTGATCATCCTGCCCTCGTCTGCTTGGCAAGCGCAGTGTGATGTCCATATGCTCTATTGTTCCCGTCAGCAGGGCGCTAACGTTTCTTTTGCTGCTGCTCTCACTTCTGTGGGGGATGTTTTTTTAGCCCCCTTTTCAATGTTGCCAACACATACATATATATTTTTAAAACATAGCACTTATTCTGGAGCTGCAGAAGGTGTGAGAGCTGTGTCCTCCAGCCATGGTACTGCATTTTCATTCAGACTCTGCTTCCTGCCTTTAAATGCAGCGTAGATTAGTTTTCCAAAGAGGTACCGATCACCAGTAAGTGGCAGTAGCCTGGCTTCAAGACAGGCTGCACTTACACTTCAGAGGCGACTGCCTGGAACTGGGAAAGGGTTGCAGCCAAACGGAATTTATTAGCGGGATCTATAGAATGTGTTTGAAGAGCTACGGTGGTGTGAGCCTGCAGGCACACAGGTTGGCCCACCATCACACAAAGTCAACCAGGCCAACTGCTCAGGGGATTCAGCCTGGCATGCCTTGTCAGCATTTCTTTATTTCTTCCTGCCGAGAGACACAAATGGAACAAATTTTCAGTCCCAGTGACTTATGCTTCTTGTGCAGTTTTCCCTCTTCCTTAGAGCTTCCTTCCATGTTCTCAGCCTCCACGCCAGCTTCTCTTCCCCAGATGGCGTTAAGGAAGCAATTGTTTCTTTAGTGGTTCCAGCTGATTCCCTTCCCCGCCCGGTACCTGGATTTCCTGTTGGGCTGGATTTTTAGCTGGGGAGAGTTTTCTCAGTTCCTCAAGTAAGGATTTTAAACTCCATATTCAGCGAGAGGGCTGTGGAACTTGGCTTCTCTACAAGAACTAATCAATGTAAAGTGTGGGCTATGCCGCACCTGATCCTGAGAGACCCCCACAGGAGTGGGAAAGATCATTTATTCTTCTTAGGGGTATGAAGCACTCAAACCCCATTTTGGAATGTTGATTTAGTTCTTCCAGATGACTTCTTTGCCGAATGCTTGCCCTGATAGGGACCTCCTGAACTCTGCCGGAGACAGCAAGGTATGGCAGGAAGAGGACGGCCTCTGTAGCCAGACTCATGTGCACTCGGATGTCAGCTCCGCCTTCACTGACCGGGTGACCTTGGAAAAGCCAGCCCCCACTCCCCTCAGCCGACTGGGGCGAGGACGAAGTGGTGGGACTAAGGGTTTGGGGAGCAGCATGGAAGAACAATCTGACATTGTACTGTTGAGACTTCCTGTGGGATGACACTCACAGATTTTCATCTTTTTAAATTTCTGTCATGAAGGAAATCTTGCAATTTTGACAACTGCTGAACAAATAGACTCATAACCTTTTATTTTCACACGATAGCTAATTTTATGCTAATGCATTTCACAACCTAGTCCACTTATGACGGAAGCCTGAATTCTCTATCCTGGGGACTTGGATTGGGATGCTGGGTGAGACATGCTCCAATCTGTGTGTGTTTCGTTGAGGTAGGAGGGTTTTCCCTCCAATTCTCCCCTTCCTCCCCGCCAGCCCTCAGCATTGGGATTAGTGCGGTAATGTTTGTAAAACACCTGGGAATCAGTTTGAACTGCTTGACGTTTCAGGGACTGAACTGACTTATTATTATCCCAATTTTCATCCACATTCAATTTTATTTTTCAATACCAGACTCTCAAAAGCAGCCCGAACCTTCTCATTTCTACGACAAGGAGATTGCAATTATCTGTAGCTATTCTGAAGCTGCGACTACTAGCATTGTTGATAGAACATCCCTATAATTGTGATGGGAATTTACTTTTCCTCTCGTCTTTTATAATTTGGGTGAATTTTATCCGAGTGTGAAGAAACTCACAGAAGTAGTTTATTTAATTTTTTTTAAGTTTATTTATTTTGAGAGAAAGAGAGGGCACAGGTGGGCGAGGGACAGAGAGAGTGGAGAGACAGAATCCCAAGTAGGCTCCGTGCAGAGCCTGATGCGGGGCTCGAACTCAAACTGTGAGATCACGACCCGAGCCGAGATCAAGAGTCGGACGCTTAACCGACTTCGCCACCCAGGCACCCCTCTCAGAAGTGGTTTAAAAAGAGAAGCACAGTGATGTCTGGACATTCCCACCAGACTCCAGCCCATTCCCACCAGATGGATCTCTGCCACATGAATATTCAGGGAGCCCCGAAGAGTCCATTAAAAACAAAGTTGAACTCTACCTGTTTATAGATTACTTCTCTTTGTAATTACACTATGTTTCAGCAACTAATGGGAATGAAACTTCTTAACAAAAACAACTGACTTTCCGTAACATGAATTAAAGGAGAAATTAAGGTCAATTCTGTTTCAAATAACTGTCTCGAAAGGAAAAAAAAATCTCTTCATTAATCAAAAGCATCCAGACCTACTTCCCCCTATTAATCCAGGTATATAGAAGCGCCTAACACTTGTAACCAATCTCTGTCTGCTCTAATGGATATTTGGAACCTTTATTGATTTGGGTAAATTTGCTTCTTCTAGGGTCAATAATGATAAATGAGTCATGTTCTGCATGAAGTGACTTGGTACTTTGAATTAAATGATTGTAATTATCTGTAGTTATTCTGTAACTGCTACTGTTACTGCTGTTGACAGAACATCCATGTAATTGTGATGGGAATTTTTTTTTCTCAGCTCTTTAATAATTTGGGTGAATTTGATCTGTGTGGAAATGCTCACCACGGCGGTTTAACGGGAGATACTACCGGGTGGGACACCTTCATGTGAGGTTCTGTCCCTTCTCTGCCACGTGCCCCAAGTTCTCACTCTAGGTTTGGTGCCAATCACAGCTTCCCTTCAAACCTGAGACCTGGGGACTTCCGGGAATAGCCAAGCGACACGGGGCCACCCAATGCCTTTCCAGTGGTGCACTGAATCAGGCTCAGAACCGAGAGATGAGAGGTTAATCACCCCATGTTGCCAAGGCCATCCTTATAGGATATCCGTTTAAAAGTGATCATCCACCCTGTGGTGTGAAACACTCACTGGCGATGAGAAAACCCTGCCTGCCCGCAGCTCTTGCTGTGTGCCCCATCTGCAGCCGCCGTTTAAAGGGAGTCATCTAGGGGCGCCTGGGTGGCTCAGTCGGTTGAGCGTCCGGCTTCGGCTCAGGTCATGATCTCACGGTCTGTGGGTTCGAGCCCCGCGTCGGGCTCTGGGCTGACAGCTCAGAGCCTGGAGCCTGTTTCCGATTCTGTGTCTCCCTCTTTCTCTGCCCCTCCCCCGTTCATGCTCTGTCTCTCTCTGTCTCAAAAATAAATAAACGTTAAAAAAAAATAAAATAAAAATAAAGGGAGTCATCTACGTACAAAGCCCTGCGCTCTGCCTCTGCGATGCAGGGCTCCCCAAATTACAGTGGGTGCAAATGAAAGGTATGCTCTCAGCTGACCTCTGACTTGAGGGTTTTGCCCACCTGCACTTCAGCCTCCAGGTGAGGACAATCCAGAGGCAATTTAGGACAGATTTAAAAGAAAGACCAGCTTCATACCCTCCAGCTATATGCTTCTCCTCTAAACCAAGGGACTAGAGAGTCATGTTTTAACATGTATAGAGCAAATTTTAAGTTTTTTAAAATAAATGTTTTAAGAGAAAGACATTAAGTTCGGCAAAGTAGTTCCTCTTTCTGTGCGTCAGCGTCAGCCCTCGCAAAAGGAAGCTGAAAGAAAGGACTGCCTTTCCAAGATTTGTGGCAGCTCTAACCCAGGTATCTCGGGACAGTGGGGCTTTTAGAGATACTACCTTTGCATGCAAACCCATAGTAGAAATGTCTTCATTGTAGATGTTCCTGGCCAGCATCAAGTGGTCCGGTGAGGGTTCCTGTTTCAGTTGTGTGTGTGTGTGTGTGTGTGTGTGTGTGTGTGTGTTTCAAAACTCAGAAAAGAGAGAGAGATGGAGTGAAATCTTGCTGAGGATTGCGGAGGAAGCAATTTGCTGGACGTGAAATGGAAGAGACAACCAATCACTGGGCTGGGCCCCATGTGTGCCAGTGACCTGGATTGAGAAATGCCTTTAAAAAAACCGCAATTTAGGACAGAATGCTAAATTGGAGAATAGGACATAAATGGCGCTTCCAGAAAATAGAAGGGCACAGATGATAAGAGGTTGCTTGAGTTTAAATGATAAGGTGAAAAGGAAGAGATGGATGAGAGCAGAAGTAGTTTCGAAATTTGGGAGAGGCCCTTTCATGTTGCAAGTCCTTGTAAGGAGGGCGCTTTGTAACTTGATGCAGGTTGCACAGCCAGGCCCGAGCAGGACGGGGAAGTGGATGCTTCGGTCCCACGTGCTTCCTCGCTGCCATGGTGATGTTGGGACTTGCCTTCCCTGTGGAGGAGCAGCTCTAAGTGGGGGCAGGACGTTGGGACTGGGCCCCTCTCTGCCTTTAGAGTCTTTCGTGGTGAACATGGAGGGGGCAGTAGGATTCATGTGTCAGATTCCAGGACCTCTCATTTCCTCCCTTCTTCTCCCACTTGTCCTAATCTCTTAGACTAGAGAGTCCCAGCTGAGATCCATTCCCATTTGTTTGTGCTGTTTCAGGAGTGACCCTGCAGACATTGCCCTTTTCCCACGTAAGTCTGAGGCCTCCCTGAAACGTGGGGGGATTTTATTTCCATGAGGCCAGGAGAGTAGGCCTTCTCCATCACCACCCCAGCTTATGTGTGCTGATGAAAAAGGAAAATCTATAAATAATTTTAATAATTTAAAGTCCCCTGCATGCACGTCTGGCTCCGTCCGATGAGGAAGGCGTTTGTGGCCACCTCCATTGGTCGTACTCTGGCAGGCATTGGTAATGAGTTAGAAGCCAGAGAGAGGACAGCCGTGCTCGGTCACAGCGTGGCTGTGACGGCAGCCAAATGAGAAGAGCCACCGAGAAAAAAATGGCACGCCATGATAGGGCCACTGCTCCCTTCTCCATCTTTTACTGCACAAACTGTTGAAGCACCCGATGCTGCTGTAAAACCAGCAAAAGCCAATGAACTGGCAGCAGGTGTTAGTGCTTGTAGTCCTCTAATTTCAGCTTCAATCTCCCCAGTCCCCCGAGAACATAGTGATGGAGACAAGGGGGAAAATGAGAGCATTCCTGTTTAAAGTCTGGAATCAAAGGTTTCGGCTAAAGGCCAAACCCTTTAACCCGATTAACTCCTCTCTGAAACAGGAGAACATCAAGAAGAAACTGAATCTACTACGTTTTACAGATAAACCAAGTGGAGGGTCTGGTTCAAATAGTGAACTTGTTAAGAAAGAGGAGAAGTAGCACAAATGGACTGTTCTTTCTCTTCTGCACGTGAACTGTATCAACTGCAGCCCCAATCCAACATCTGCCTGCCAGATAATGTGCACAGCTGTATGTGGCTCATGATTTGTCTCCACACAGAATATTGCATGGTAGATGCTGTGCACTTTGGAGGAATTGACAGGAAATCTGTCAGAGAGGCAGAGAATAGTCCTATGTTCCAGCTCGGCCTTGGTAGTGATTTTTCTTTAAGGGCTCCTTCCTCAGTGAAGAGAAATTTACTTTAGAAAACAGGACAGGGGGAGCCTGAGTGGCTCACTTGGTTAAGTGGCTGAACCCTTGGTTTCCGTTCAGATCATGATCTCACAGTTTGTGAGTTCAAGCCCTGCGTCAGGCTCCACACTAGATATGGAGCCTGCTTGGGTTTCTCTCTCCCTCTCTCCCTCTCCCTCCCCCACTCTCTATCTCTCCCCATCTCTCTCAAAATAAATAAATTAAAAAAAAGAAAAGACAACATGACACTGGAGTGGGCATTTAGAGAAGCCAGCTCATTCACTTGCCAGGGTGTTTGTTCTTCATCAGCTCTTGTTGCAACAAAATACAGCCATTGCATCATCTGTGCCCTGACTCCCTTGCAAGTGTTCGGCTTGAGGAGTGCTGATGGAACTGGGTCTGCTGTGGCCTTCGTAGACATCAGCTTAATGTCAGATGAGGAGGTGATGCTGAACAGAAAACAGCGACCCTTCCGCATCATTGTCTCCCTGTCCTATTATTAAAGGGGCACCTAGCGTATGCTTGGATCTTGCTGGCTTGTTCGCTGTTATTTTTTCTCCTTTCCTCCCACCAACGATGGTGGGGGAGTCTCTTCTGCCCCCTCCTTTTCCTTCTTTCTTCCTCTCTTCCCTACCTAGAAACGGAAAATATATTCCAGATCAGATATTTGCAAATGGTGAGAGGGAAAAGTGCATGGTGCTGGGTAAAATGTAGCATGTTATCTTCTGTCAACCCACAACACACAGACGCAAACATCACCAGAAACACTTAATTGAGCCCATGTGACCATCCCTCAGCAGGGAGTCGTTTAATAAAATGATGTGTAATAACACACCTCCTTCTTGAAGGACTTCATTCTTGACTTCTGTGCAGGTCAGGGATAGGGGCACAGGGAAGACCGAGTCGGGGCTCATGTTGCAGCTGCATTGCCTAGGTGCATCAAGGTGACAAGGGGGTTGGGGGAGGTGGGTGAGGATAGTTCACAGCCAGTTCAACACTCAAACTGAGAAGCCCTTTCTCTGCTGTGGATAACTGAAAAGGGAGAGGGCAAACAGACTCAGCAAATGGAGAAGAAGGAATTATAAACACATGGGCTCCTGAAACATCCCATGGAAAACATTTCACTTTTGTATCTTTGTGTGGCTTGTAATCTTTCATTTAAAAAAAAAAAAAAAGCCATGGGATCAGTGCACAGCTATTTATGAGCTGTGATCCAGCAGCCTTTTATCTTGCCCTGCAGAGTTCTAGACTCCTCTGGAGCAGTCCTTTTGGATGAAGTCCTCACAAAGATCTGGTTACACCAACGAAGCAAAAGAAAATGTAAATGCTAATGGATCATCCCCAAATACTCAAGCGAGCTAACTTTGGAAAAGAATGGGGTCCCACATCTCCCATTTTCTGTAAACTGAAATTCCCCTTTATGGCATCAGAACTGCGATTAATATTGGCAAAAATGGCCGATATGAATGAGTGGATTCATTTTCCTCAGAAATCCAACACCTCTGGTTTGTTTAAAGAAAAAGGGCTAGGAACTGCAGCCTCTATCCCTCCTCTTTTGAGTCTTGAAGGGGAGAGGACTGCTGATGAACAGTTACCCTCAGCAAACGGTCAGTTCCTGACTTAGGAAGTTAGAGAAATTGGACACAGCACTGGCTCTAGGTCTATTTCCCTTTTCCACCAAAATGGAATCTTCAGTGGAAAATTGCCGCATCTCCATCCTGTAATGAAATGTGCAGAAGAAGTGAAAAATGCATTACTTTACCCCATGTGTATGCACTACATCATTACACTGCTGAGAATGTCTCACTAATGATACAGAACATATGGGGGTCTTCCATAATGAACTACAATGAGGTACATTAAAAATATAGATGAGTTTAATTTGGTATATTTATTTAATTGATTAAAAAAACTTTTATCAGGCAATTTCTTAAGACTTCTGCAAATGGCAATTATTCCTATTGGTGGAATCCAGGCTCTGTGTTACTATAAAGCATACACCAACATCGGTGGAAATGTGATCTAGTTAGCCAAAATGAAGGATATATACTAAGGTCCAAACTCTTGTCGTTTTGATAGCTTGGGGTGTGAACTCATTCTGTTCATTATCTTTTTTGGAGAGTTGGTCCTAACTCTAGGTAAAGTTCTGTGGTTCAGTTTAATATGTTTGCACTTGTGATTACCATTTCCATTTCTCTATAGGTTGAAGGGAGGTGTCTTCTCCTTTCCTTACCTCCGACAAAAAAAGTGGGGGACCTTTTTCAAAAGTTGTCATTCTGGGGGCGCCTGGGTGGCTCAGTCAGTTAAGCATCCAACTTCGGCTCGGGTCATGATCTCGCGGTTTGTGAGTTCGAGCCCCGCGTCGGGCTCTGTGCTGACAGCTCAGACCCTGGAGCCTGCTTCAGATTCTGTGTCTCGCTCTCTCTCTGACCCTCCCCTGCTCACGCTCTGTCTCCCTCTGTCTCAAAAATAAATAAAACATTAAAAAAAAATTTTTTTAAAGTTGCCATTCTGATGCCAGAGAGATATGAAAATATAATTTGATAGAGAATGTTCATGCTTTCTAATATAGCATATAATTAGATTTTATACCCGTTAGGAAGTAGGAGGTAGTTTGGCTTATAGTTGGTATTGAATGGTCAATGTGTTGAATTTAGATGAATCTGTTTTTCATTGGATTTACATCAAAGTATTTGTTCAGCCTCATTTGTGTATTATAACCTAAGTCATGAATATTTTCAGGGTGAAACTTTACGTAAGGATTTTCAAGAGGAAGAAAAAAAAGTTTTTTAATTTTAATTTATTTTGTTTTATTTTGTACAGTTCTGATTTTTGTATAATTGTATCTAAATTCAGCAACAGGTTTCAACGATTCAGAAACCTCATCTTTGCTTAAAATTCAGACCCAAACTCAATTTTCTGTTACGATAATTTTATATAACCCCTGTTACATCTCAATTTATGGAAATAATTAGAGCAAATTAGATCAAAGGAAAGTTTAATTAGCCAGGCATAGTTTTGAATTAAAGTTCATTTTCTGTGAAAATTAGAAAAGGCTGAGTGCTTGGTTCTTCATTATATGATGACTTAGCATCATACATCACTGGCATCCTGGGCAAGTGAGGGTGGGGCTGTGGCCTGGAGGGTGGTATGCTCACTGACCCAGAACTTGAGATGGTAGCATGAAAGCTGAATGGTCAGAAAAGATCACTGCCAATCGAGATCCAACTATTTCCAGTGCATTAAACTCCAGGTTAAAATTTCTTGCTCTTGATTACGCATTTTGTAACTTTTGCATTGCTCGAGAAGCTGTTGTTTGATTTCTTTAAAAAAAAAAAAAAAATCAGCCTCTTATTCCCATATCATGTATCTGCTGGAAGCCATAGGATAGTGTTTGTATCTGCATATTTAGGTGTGGGGATTAGGTTTGATATGTGATGGGGTAACTTTTCTCATGTTTACATTCACTATTGTGCTTTAATTTTTCTAATATTCATATTATGGGGTTTCCCACAAATACAATATACTCCAGTACGTGGTTTTATATTTCCTTTGTATACACATAGACTTGGCAAATGTTTTACTGAGGATGAAGGCCTTTGATTAAAATTTATTTAGTCCTCCCTCATCTGCTCTGTCTCTCAAAATAAATAAACTTAAAAAAAAATTTAAAAAGGGGGTGGTGCCTGGGTGGCTCAGTCAGTTAATCATCCAACTCTTGGTTTTGGCTCAGGTCATGATCTCACAGTTCATGGATTCAAGCCCCACATCGGGCTCCGTGCTGACAGCATGGAGCCTGCCTGGGATTCTCTCTCTCTCTCTCTCTCTCTCTCTCTCTCTCTCTCTCTCTCTCTCTCTCTTTTTCTGTCTCTCTCTCTCTGCCCTTCCTCTGCTCTCTCTGTCTCTCAAAATAAATAAACTTAAAAAAAAAAAACTTAAAAGAAATTATTTAGTCCTGTGACTTAATTCAGACTAAGGTAGTTAATTAAGGTCTGTCTACCTTGAAACCCTGGCTCAAATCTCCACTCTTTCAAGAAGCCTCTCTGAATCCTCGGTTTGTCTCCCCTGCTTTCTTACAATGCACTTCACAATCTGCCTTGTTTTAAGCTTACTTTTGCACACTTCCCACCCTCTTGTAAACCAGGGACTTTCTGTTCCTCATCTTGGCACATGCCACAGCGTTTTGCCCACGGGAAGGCACTCGATAAGTATTTATTTTACTGATCACTGGTGGGAGGAGCTGTTCACTTCAGACCACGTGGTTCGGAAAGTCACCTATGTTCAGTGAACACCTTTGAATTTCTTCTTTCGGTGTGGCAGCAAGGACAGCAATGACCAGCGTGGGACCTCCTATGGAAGTGGCCACCAGCTCAGGGTCCCCATGTTCACTACTACCCATTTCCTTTGACCTCACTCTCCACCTCAACTCAGACCAGAGATCCCAGTGTGAAGAGCAGTAGCCCTAGCTACTGAGCAAACTAATGCAGTCCAACCATGAAATTAAATTTGACTTCCCTGAATATGGTGAGACATATCCAGAACCTTCTTGTACAAGGGGAGTTCAAATAAATGTAGTAAAGGAGTACCACAAAAATAAATGGAAGCATTTGTTTATAAATTACTCTGTAATTAAGAATATGAATTTTTTATATCATTTGACCAAATAAATTTTTTTTCCATTTCTTTTCTGTAATCTCAGCATAAAATTCCAACCGTGGCTACTCGTTCCCAGCAAAACACACACATATATATTTTAATTTGTTTTAAAGTTTATTTATTTATTTTGAAGTGGTACAGAGAGAGAGGGAGAGAGAATCCCAAGCTGGATTCACACTGTCAACGTGGAGCCTGACGCAGGGCTTGAACCCACAAACCATGAGATCATGACCTGAGCTGAAATCAAGAGACTGACGGGTTAACTGAGTGAGCCACCCAGGCACCCCCACATACATTTTTTAAATCTGTTTTTAATTACATTTTTTTGCTCATTATTGTTGACCCCTTTCACCAGATCCCCAGCTCTGGCAAACACCATCTGTTCTCTGTAACTATGAGCTCAGTGTTGTGTTTGTTTTATTTGGTTTGTTTTTTAGATTCTACATGTAAGAGAGATCATATGGTATTTGTCTTCCTGTCTGACTTATTTCAGTTAGCGTGATGTCCTTGAAGTCCATCCCTCTTGTTGCCAATGACAAGATTTCATTCTTTTATAATGGCTGATTAATATTCCGCTGTAAATATACCACAATTTCTTTATCCATTCATCCATCGATGGACGCTTTGATTTTTTCTGTATCTTAGCTATTGTAAATAATGCGACAATGAACATAGGGTACATATGTTTTTGAGTTGCTGTTTTCACTTTCTTCAGATAAATGCCCAGAAGTAGAATAGCTGGATTGTATGGTGTAGTCCTCTTTTTAAGTTTTTGATGAACCTCCACGCTCTTTTCCATAGTGGCTACACCAATTTACTAACAGTACACGAGGATTTCCTTCTTTCTACATATTTACCAACACTTATTTCCTTTCTCTTTGATAATAGCCATTCTAACGAGTATGAGGTGATATGTTAATGTTTTTTAATGTTTATTTATTTATTTTGAGAGAGAGCACGAGTGGGGAAGGAGTAGAGAGAGAGGGAGACAGAGCATCCCAAGCAGGCTCCACGCTGTTAGTGCAGAGTCTGATACGGGGCTGACCTCACAAACCATGAAATCATGACTTGAACTGAAACCGAGTCAGGTGCTTAACCAACTGAGCCACCTAGGTGCCCCTTGAGATATTATTGTGGTTTGACTTGCATTTCCCTGATGTTTAATGCTGAGCATCTTTTCATGTACCTAGTGGCCACCCATGTGTCATCTTTGGAAAAATATTTATTCATATCTGCTGCCATTTTTAAATTGGATTGTTTGGATTTTTTGGTATTGAGTTGTGTGAGTTCTTTATTCATTTTGGATATTGGCCCCTTATCAGATATGATTTGCAAATATTTTCTCCCATTCAATAGGTTACCTTTTCATTTTGTGGATGGTTTTCTTTGCCGTACAGAAGCTTTTTATTTTGATAAAGTTCCACTTGTTTATCTTAACTTTTGTTGCTCTTGTTTTTTGGTGTCAGATTAAAAACATCATCGTTAAGATTTATGTTAAGGAGCTTACCACCTACGTTGTTTCTAGGAGTTTTATGGTTTTAGGTCTTTTGTTCAAATCTTTAATCCATTTGACTTAAGTTTTGTTTATGATGTAAGATATTGGTTGAGTTTTATTCTTTTGCCTGTGGCTGTCCAGTTTTCCCAACACCATTTATTGAAGAGATTGCCCTCTCCCCCATTGTATATTCTTGGCTCCTTTCTTGTAAATTAATTGACCAAATATGCGTGGATTTATTTTTGGACTCTCTATTCTGTTCCATTGATCTGTATCTCTGTTTTCATGCTAATGTAATACTGTTTTAATTACTGAACCTTTGTACTATAGTTTGAAATCAGAGAGCATGATGTCTCCAGCTTTGTTCTTTTTCCTCAAGATTGATTTGGCTATTCAGGGTCTTTGTGGTTCTTTACAAATTTTAGGTTATTTTTTCTATTTCTGTAAAAAATACCATTAAAATTTTGATAGGGATTGCATTGAATTTGTAAATTGCTTTGGGCCATATGGACATATAACAGTACTGATTTTTTCTAATCTATGAGCACAGAATATTTTTCCATTTCTTTGTGTGTTCAATTTCTTTCATTCACATCTTACAGTTTTCAACATACAGGTCTTTCACCACCTTCGTTAAATTTATACATAGGTATTTTTTTCTGATGTAATTATAAATGGGATTGTTTTCTTAATTTCTCTTTCTGACAGTTTGTTATAAATGTATAGAAATGGAACAGATTTATTGACTTTGTATCCTGCAACCTTACTGAATTTATTAGTGTGAGCAGTTTTTGGTGGAGTCTTTAGGGTTATCTGTATGTAATATCATGTCATCTGCAAATGGTGATGTTTTACATCTTCCTAACATGGATGCGTTTCCCCCCCCCCCCCCCCCCCCGCCCATTGCCTCTTGCTCTGGCTAGGACTTCCAGTACTATGTTGAATAAAAGTGTAAGAGTGGACATCCTTGTCTTGTTCCTGATCTTAGAGGAAAAGCTTTCAGTTTTTCACAGTTGAAGATGATGTTAGCTGAGGGCTTGTCATGTATGGCCTTTATCACATTGCAGTGTGTTCTCCCTATACCCACTTTATTGAGAATTTTTATCATAGATGGGTGTTAAATTTTATTAAATGCTTTTATGCTTTTATCAAGATGATCATATGAATTTTATCCTTCATTTTGTTGTTAGTGTGGTGTATCCATGATTTGTGGATGTTGAACTATCCTTGGATCCCTGGAATAAATCCTGCTTGATTATGGTGTGTGATCATTTTAATGTATTCTTGAATTCAATTGGCTAATATTTTACTGAGGATTTTTTACATTCATATTCTTCAGGATATTGGCTCATCGACTCTTTTATTAGTGTCCTTGTCTGGTTTGGTATCAGGGTAATGCTGGCCTTTTAAAATGAGTTTCAAAGTGTTTCATCCTCTTCTATTTATTTATTTGTGTTCTCTCTCTCTCTGCCTTTTATGAGTCTGGCTAAAGGATTTTAATTTTGTGTATCATTTCAAAGGACCAGCTGTTGGTTTCATTGATCTGTTCTATTTTTTAACTGTTTTATTTATTTCTGCCCTAATTTTTATTATTTCCTTCCTTTTACTGGTTTGGGCTTCATTTATTCTTCTTCTAGGTCATTTTAGATTTAAGTTTAACTTATTTATTTGAGATTTTTCTTGCTTCTTGAGATAGACCTATATTGGTGTAAACTTACCTCTTAGAACTACTTCTAATGCATCCCAGAGATTTTGAACCGTAGTTTTTTGTTGTCTCCATATATTTTTGATTTCCTCTTTGATTGACACATACATTGTTTAGTAGCATTTATTTATCCTCCATGTATTTGTGATCCTTCCAGATTTGTGTGTGTGTGTGTGTGTGTGTGTGTGTATGTGTGTGATTGGTTTTTAATTTCATATTGTTGTATGGAAACATGCATGATATGATTTCAGTCTTTTTAACTTATTGAGACTTGTTTTGTGGCCTAATATGTGATCTATTCTGGAGAATATTGCATGTGCACTTGCAAATGTGTATTCTGCTGCTGTTTGGATGGAATGTTTTGAATATATCTGTTAGGTCCATCTGGTCAATGTGTCATTCAAAGCCACTGTTTCCTTGTTGATTTCCTGTCTGGATTATGGATGAATTGATGTTAAGTGGGGTGTTAAAGTTCTCTACTTTTACTGTATTACTTTCAACTTTTTTCTTTATGTTTGTTATTAGCTGCTTTGTGTATTTAGGTGTTTCTATGTTGGGAGCATAGATATTTACAATCATATCCTCTGATTGTTCTCTTTACCATTATGTAGTGTCCTTCTTAGGGTCTTAATTTTTATTTTAAAATCTATTTTGTCTGACACCAATATTGTTAATCCAACTTTCATTTCACTTCCATTTGCATGGTAAATGTTTGTCCATCTTCTCACTTTCATTCTGAGTGTGCCTTTAGGTCAGAAGTGAGTCTCTTGTAGGCAGCATATAGATGGGTCTTTCTTTTTTATCCAGTCACCCTTTGTCTTTTGATTGGAACACTTAGTCCATTTACATTTAAATTAATTATTTATAGGTCTGTGCTTATTGCCATTTTGTTACTTGTTTTACGGTTATTTTTATAGTTTTTCTCTGTTCCTTTCTTCTTTTCTTGCCTTTTCCTTTGTGATTTAATGGTTTTATTTAGTGTTATGCTTGGATTCCTTCATCTTTATTTTTTGTGTATCTATTATAGGTTTTTGATTTGTGGTTACTATTAGGTTCACATATAATAGCATCTCATGTGATAGCAGTCTATATTATGTTGATGGTTGCTTAAGTTTGAACCCCTTCTAAAAGCACTGAATTTTTACTACACCCCCATGTTTTATGTATATGATACCATACTTTGCATCCTTTTATTTTGTGAATACCTTGACTGATTTTTGTAGATATAATTGAATTTATTGTTTTGTACTTTAACCTCCATATTGCTTTTATACATGATTTATCTGCTACTTTTATTGTATGTTTACATTCACCTTGAATTTTTTTTGTTGTTTCATAATTTTGATACTCCTGATTATGGCCTTTTCTTTCTAAAAATTTCCCTTTAACATTTCTTATAAGGCTGGTTTAGTGGTGAGGAACTCCTTTAACTTGTGTTTGTCAACGAAACTCTTTATCTCTCCTTCTATCCTGAATGGTAATCTTGCTGGATAGAGTATTTTTGGTTGCAGTTTTTTCTTTTCAGTACTTTGAATATATCATGCCACTTCTTTTTGACCTGCAAAGTTTCTGCTGAAAAATCAACTGATAGCCTTATGGAGTTTCCCTTGTATGTAACCATTTTCTTTTCTCTTACTGCTTTTAAAATTCTCTTTTTATCATTACATTTCACTATTTTAATTATTATTTGTCTTGGTGTGGGCCTCCTTGGGTTAATTTTGTTGGGGTTCTCTGTGCTTCCTGGATCTGAATGTCTGTTTACTTTCCCAGATTTGGAAAGTTTTGGGTATTATTTCTTCAAATTTTCTACTCCCTTCTCTCTTTCTTCTCCTTCTGGGATCCGTATAATGAGAATGCTATTATGTTTGATGATGTTACTAAGTTCCCTCACCTATTCTCATCTTTTCATTCTTTTTTGTTGTTGTGTCGTTGCTTTTCATTACCATGTCTCTTAGATTACTGATTTGTTCTTCTGCCTCCTCTAATCTGCCATTTATTTCCTCTGGTATATTTTTAATTTCAGTTATTGAGTTCTTCATGTCTGATTAGTTCTTTTTTATATTTTCAGTCTCTTTGTTTAAGGTCTTACTGAGGTCCTCCACTCTTCTCAAGTCCAGTGAGTATCTTTATGACCATTACGCTGAATTCCTTTTTAGGCATGTTGCTTATCTGCATTTCATTTCACTCTTTTGCTGTGATTTTGTCCTGTTCTTTACTTTGAGAGATGTTATTCTGTCTTCTCATGTTGTCTAACTCTGTGGTTTTTTAATGCATTAGGGAAGTCCACTGTGTCTCCTGATCTTGGAAGTAGTGGCCTTACGAACAAGAAATTCTGTGGTGCCTTGTAGCACGATGTCCCTTGGTCACCAAACCCAGGTGCTTCCCCTATGTGGATTGTGTGCACTATGCTGTTGTGGCTGAGCATCATTTACCTTTGGTTCAGTCAGCTGCAATGGCACACTCTGCCTGCTGTGGGCACAGTGGGCAGGGTTTGGTCCCTGTGCCATTAAGGGGCCAGTCTGGGCTGGTGCAGGCTTGTAGTTGGGCAGTAGCAGCGGTCAAACAAGATGCCTGCCCTCAGCCTGTTTGCCAGGGCTGCAGTCATATCAAACTGCTGGGTGCTCTCCCTGCACTGCCCCCTGATGAAGCTTCCTTTCATGGGCAGGGCTGGCAGTGAGACCCAATGCCTGCTCCCAGTCCATGTGCCCAGTGCTACGATTGATAGAGCACTCTCTGCACTGCCAAATAGAAGGTTTGGCTGGTGGGACTGCAAGTGCACTGGTGTGTGTGGTTAGCTTCCTCTCTCCCCCAGGTGGGAGTCACTTTGGAATGGTGCCAGTCCCTACTGGGCTTGCTTGCAGTGTGTGCTTGAGGGACACCTGGGGAGTGGGGTGGGTCAGATGGGGCAAATCCATAGAAAAATTTGAGGGCACTGTTTTCAGTTCCAGAAAGGTAGGTGGGAAGAGTTTGTGCTGGCTCCCACAAGCATCAAGCTGGGGGAAAGGATGAGAAATTGTACCTGACAGCACTCTCCTTCTTGGAGAAGTCTCCTAACAATCCCGGCTCCTCTATCACATGTTCTGAGGTTAGTTAATAAACCCCTTCACATATACTCCAGGTACTTTTCAAAATGCTGCTTCTGTGTTGTATCTCAATAGGATTGTCTGTTATGCTGGCTCTTTAAGGCTGAGCACTCAGTTTTTGATCTCCCTCTGGTTCTCCCAGAGCTAAGTCCGATAGTTTTTAAAGTACCTGGGGTTAAACCTCACTGTTTATAAAACCTCATAAAGCTAAGCCCCACTAGTTTTCAAAGCCCAAATGTTATGGGGACTCCTTTCCCAGTGTAGGTCATCCATGCCTGGGGTGTGGACTCTATACCTCTCACTTCTTCATCCATGTGGTGTCTCTCCCATTTGTGGTTAGTCTCACTGAGAGTTTGGTTCCTGACCAGGTCTCCACCCCTCGTAGCCCTTTCAATGTGGCCTCCTGTCCGTGATTAACTGTGGAAAGTCTGCTCTGCCAGTCTTCGAGTTGCATTCAGAGTTAGTGGCAGTGATCTGTCTCCATGTGTCTACAGTATTAGGTGAGCTCAGGATCCTCCACTATCTTCCCAGAAGTCCCTAATTTTGTATGATGTTTAATTAATAAAGACATGATATTTAATTAATAAAAATGTCTATCAATGTTATAATAATAGGGGCGCTTGGGTGGCTCAGTCAGTTAAGAGTCAGGCTTCAGCTCAGGTCACAATCTCACAGATCACAAGTTCAAGCTCTGCATCGGGCTCTGTGCTGACAGCTCAGAGCCTGGAGCCTGCTTCAGATTCTGTGTCTCCCTCTCTCTCTGCTCCTCCCCCACTCATGCTCTATCTCTCTCTGTCTCTCAAAATTAAAACAAAAATAATAATAGAAATTGTAGTATAACTGATGGCATTTTCTCAAATGAGAAAAAAAAGGCATAGAGGATTTGCCAAGGATCACATAGCAGACTAGGGGTAGTTTAATGTTGGAAATACATCTTTTTCTTCTGTTGTTAGGATGTTGAGCTTTACTATGTGAGTATCTATATCTCGAACTGGTTTACCTATCATAATGTCTTAAGCAGGACCCTGCGTATCCCCCCAATACATTAATTTATCTCTGAAATGTTTTTAGACCTCTGTTTAAGTATTATGTCTGATATAGGAATTTGAAATGCATCAAATAAAATGAAAGCACATTGAGAAAATACGACTAGAGAGATCTTCTCATTCTACCAACAGGTTTACTGAACTTGACTGGCCATATGTTTAATAAGAGGAATTTATGGTCTAAACAACCCCTCCCACTTTATCCGAATTGAGGAAACGATTAGAATTTTGACTAAAAGAATCATTGAACGTACACGCTAAATGGGTGATACGAATTTATAGTATGTAAATTATATTCCAATAAAGGTGTTAAAAGTAAGTACTTTTTCTGGATTGCTGCAAGTGAGTAAACATAAATGGCTTAGAAAATCACCCATATTTAGCTATTCAGAGTCATTTCAGACCAAAGATTTGAGAGCTGAAAGAGAATTTATAACTGCTCTACTTACAAAAACTAGAGGCCCAGAGAGGCTAAGTAATTTGATTACTATCTCACAGTGAGCTACAGGAAAGGCAGATTTTGGAGTCCATTCTCTCAAGCAGATGAGAGCAAAACTTGTCACTTGAAGTTCTTGTGAGTTGACTGCATTGCCCCATGCTTTTCAGGGTTCATATCTTCTAGAGTTAGTGATCTCTCAGGCATAGTGTAGTCTTATGATTTTTTTTTTAAAACACTACTAAGCAGAGTCACTTAGTACTGAACTCAGAACCAAAAGTATCTAAATGAAATAAGGCTGGATCTAAATAAAGATTTCTGTGGGAAAAGAAACAAATGTTTCCTTCTCCTTTCCTTGGTTCTTATTTAATTAACCTTATCATCCACGTCCTTTGTTTTGGAAAAGAGTGTAAACATATGAAATTTCAAAAATCAAAAATATCAGTCATAACGTTGGTGTTACATCGTTTACCCTGTTGAAGGTCTCTGAAATCAAAGGTTCCAGATCTTTGATAGTAAGACTGCACTGAAATTGGATAAAAACTGCCCATCTGCTAGAAGCCATTTTTAAATTATAACTTTTTGAACTTTTATCCATAAATGAAAATATATCACTATACTGGGGGAAAGTATTCATTTCATTGCATCATATTGTGATTAAATCCTCTATAAAAAGAAACAACCTTTTTTTAACCTTTACTTATTTTTAACTCTAGGTCTTATATCACTTTAAGAAATATGTGCTTCATATTTGCAGCCAAATGAACTTCATATTTGCAATAAGAAAGATGTGCTTCATTATTTGAAACAATAACCCATGTTTTACTGAAAACATAAAAGAAGACTAAAATTAATGGAAAGACACACCATGTTCCAAAGTAGAAGGAAAAATTTTTCAAAGACTAACTTCTTGCTAATTTCTATTCTATTTCTAATTCAATTTTATTCCAGATCCCAGCAGGATTTTTTTTTCTTAAATTTTACTTTTATTTTTAAGTTGACTTGAAAAAATGAAAAAGTGAGACTAAACAGGAAAATAAAAGGGGAAGACAGAAATCAGAGCTAAAACTATATACAATTTTTTAAAATGTGATGAAAAGCTATAATAATAAAAAATATGGTGCTGCCATATAGATCAATGAAAATAAACATGGAAACCAGGGGGAAAAGACCTTGATATATATGTACTAGAATTTAGGTGAAATGGAAAGATAAAAGGAGTCAATACCCTGGAATTTGCTTTAAATAGCATGAGAATAAAAAATATCTCTTTTAAGCCCTGCCCAACATCTTCTCCCCTTCTGCTTAAGAAGTGTTGGTGGGAAATTAATTCAACCAAGAGATTTAATCCACTAACCTTTAAGCCATTGTAAAACACACTCTGATTCCAAAGTTGTCTGTTCTTTGCAAAGGGAAATTCATAGGTTAGACTGCTCTTTTGGCTATGAATGCTGTCTTAGGCAGTGGACCCTGAGATAAATTTTTGAGTACAAGTAGTTGATTCGGGAGGTAATCCTAGGAAATATGTGCAGGGGAATAGAGAAATAAGACAAGGAGGGAAGACAGCCAAGAGAGTTTTTGTTCTCAAGCACCTTACCATTGTGGACAAGTGGAGCCTGATCTTGCTTGGGAAATCTGGGAGTCAGTATAAAACATGCACCTAGACTAATCCACTCCAAATTCCTGAAGGTGAAAAAACTTGAATATTTACACAACAAATTCTCTCAGTTATTGGTTAAGGAGTGCTGGGTTGGTAGAAGGGCAGGCATGGATCTCTGGCACTTCCAACCTGCTCTTCCTATGGATCAAACAAACTTTGGTGGCCAGATAATGCCTCGGGCAATAAATGCAGGTGTTGGCAGTTAGAAGTCAGGCCAGTGAGCTCCGAAGTGCTAAGGGTAAGAGGATAGAGATTAAAAAACAAACAAACAAACAAACAGTATCTAATATAAAAGCCAGTACCTGGGAGTTTACTTTCTATAGCCAAGAAATAAGACTTTTCAGTTTTCCTGTGATAACTTGAATTGACAAAAAAAAAAAAAAAAAAAAAAAAAAAAAAAAAAAAAAAAAAAAGATGGGAAAGGAAGGCTGATAATTGCTGAGCTCAGGAGACATATATGACAGGTGAGAGAACTCAGTAAGCAGAAAGCGACTTAGCATCTGGCCAATCTAAGGAGAAATCATTGTGACAGTGATTGGCGAGTCCCACTATGGAGTTTCAGACACAACGATGTTTTATAGTGAATCTTAGGGCGTTTCCCGTTCTATGTTCTACTCTCCCTCAATTATCTCCAAACTTTCAGTAAAAACCTGTTCTGCATAACAGCCTTGTGTTAGCTGTGCCTTGGGAAATAAAGATGAAGGAACTGTGTCCGTGCTAAGAACGAAGCTTTGTAGAGCAGTGATGAGATGCTTAGAAGGGTTTGGCAATTGAGCAAGAATTTGGTATGAGAGGTGAGCACCCAGAGAATGGAAGTCTCCACAGAAATCTCTGGAAATATTAGGGACACTGCTAGTAATCATGTTACTTCATTTAGCTTTTATTGTAAAGAATAATCTCAGAAAGCTATAGTACTTGATTCTATCTATACTTAGAAGTTTGATATACTGCTCATTATGAATTTTTGCATTAGTTCTGATTTTTCAAAATACTGTATCACAGTATTATTTGTCTTGATTATTGAGGTTTCTTGGTTTCCCCTTAAATTTTGCCCCAGCGGTGAATCCCTTACTCCTCTCACCCAAGTCCTAGTCCTGACATGGGGCTATTTGGATCCTTCATGTTAACAATAATACCATAAATTACTGGGAAAAAGAAAAGGTGGCTATTTTGAAAAACAAAATTCTAAGTTCATTCTTTATAGCAAATAGATTTTAGTTTTATTAAAGTTAAAATATAACAATAATATTGGATCTCAGGATATAGAATTTCTAAGCATAAAACAAAGGAAAACAATACAAAGAAAATATATGCATAGATTTAACTTTATGAAAACTTAAAGCTTCTATTTGAAAGGTGGACAGGGAAATTTGCTACACATATTTTGAAAGGATTAAATTATTAACACGTTCACATCACTTTTGAAAAGTAATTCTGAAGTTTGAATAAAGATCCTTAAAACCATGTGTACTTCTTAATACAGGTATGCCACTGCTAAGAATCTATCCTTATGAAATAGAGCTAGGCTCAGCTATTTATAAATATAGTGTTGTATAGGGCTACCAATAATAAAAATTCTTGAAAGAATGCAAATGTCAGCGATACAGGAATGGTTGAAGGAATCATGGCACAATGATAGGGTGGAACATTATACAAATGTAAAAATTAGGCTTTGAAAGAATATTTAACTTAAACTTAAGCTACAGCAGGACATCCACATGACTAAGGGTAGCACTGAAGAGGAGAACCAAGAAGCTACCTTTGAGTTAACTGTGATCATTGCAATGGAGATTACAAATAACTGAAAGACAGAGATCCCTCTTCTCAAATTGCTGGATTGTGTAAATCGTAGTTTCTGTGTAAGATCCTAAAGGAGGGGAAATAAAAGGTGACCTGTGCTGGATTGCTGTTAAATCCTAGAGGGTGGGTTTTTATATCAAATAGGATTTGATTTAAAAATATGTCACCTAAGATGTATAGTATCTTAGTGAGGGGATTATGGGTGTTTTTCATCTTCCTGTTTACACTTTTCAGCATGATATTTACGAATGTATTCTTGGATGATAGGATTTTTGTCTATCGACTCATTACCTTGGTGCACATTCCAGGTGTTTAAGAAAAATTTCTTTCAAATAATATTATAATTTGGGGCTGTAGGGAGAGAGGCCTTGGAAAATGGCATTATTTTTCCCAGTAATTTTCATAGTTTAATAATAAAATACCATACACGTGTAAAAGGGAAAGAGATACAGCAGAAGCATATTCTATGCTAGAGCAAACAAATGTTAGGACAGACGATCTTTGGAATAAACTTAAAGACAATTCTTTTTTAAGATGTCCTTGTCGATTAAAGATCATTTTCTACATTTCTAATATGTTCAGCACTCACTCACTTCTATATGAAGCCACAGGTAGTAACATGAGCAGCACTGAACTGGATATTGGGGGCTAAGATTCCAGTGCCCCTCCCTATCTAGTAGAGATTGACCACCTTGTGCCACCTTTGTTGACTCTAAGAGAAAGGATTTTATGTAAATGTTGATTGTTAGTTGCATCTCTTTAAAATATTTGCAAACATGAATACTGATTTAGTAAAATCTTAGATAGACTTCATCTTTGGATCTGCCCACTAGGAGCTTACAAAGTACGTGCCAAACAGTGATTGTTTTTTATCCAATCCATGTTATCTTCGAAGCTGAGAACGTAAATGGTCATGAGAGGCCCAACTCAGCATCTGAAAAAGCAACATGTTTTCATCTGTGCAAATGGGACGGAATCTCCCATTAGAAGATAGTCTCTAGGGGCGCCTGGGTGGCGCAGTCGGTTAAGCGTCCGACTTCAGCCAGGTCACGATCTTGCGGTCCGTGGGTTCGAGCCCCGCATCGGGCTCTGGGCTGATGGCTCAGAGCCTGGAGCCTGTTTCCGATTCTGTGTCTCCCTCTCTCTCTGCCCCTCCCCCATTCATGCTCTGTCTCTCTCTGTCCCCCAAAAAATAAATTAAAAAAAACGTTGAAAAAAAAAAAAGAAGATAGTCTCTATATATGTATATGAATATATATTTATATTTATTCATATGTATATGAATAAACCTTTCATGCAAAGATGATGGTATTTTTTCAATTGATGGTATTTAAATGAGCATTTTGATTTTAGGCGTGTTTTGGGCCTCAAAAATTGACAACAAATGTACTTTATGAGTGATAGTGAATCTAGTCAGCGTGGTACCACTGTGTCATTTGCCCAATAAAAGTATCCACTGCTGTACCACAAATGCTAAATCGTTCTTCCTTAAAGGGGGTAATAACATCATGCAAGAAATTCAAATCCAATATGAAATGATTCTTTGTTTTGTTTTGTTGTTTTACAAAGTCAACATTCCCTTCCTGCTTTTTCCCCATGGCTTGCTTTTTGTTTTGGTTCCCTGACTCAGTGAACTCAGTGAATCACTGAATGCATTTTGCTATTTTACTCAAAAGAAATATTGATGGCCAGACTCATTTATTTTCCTGCTTTTTACCAAAAAAGGAAGAAAGAAATCTTTGAAAACTCATTGAAAATTATAATCTTGTTTGGGCAAAAAGATGAGTATCTTTGATGAACTGTGAGCTAATGAGCTAAGGAAAAGGGGAGTGGCCTTTGGATATCATACTTTGGGTATGATGCCACCTTTCAAGTGGCTTTTTTTTCATGCCTGGGAGACGGGCATCTAAAAAAAAAAAAGAGGCTTGGCTATTGCATATAAAGTTTAGAGAATTGAGTATTGTCTACTAAAGCAACAAGATTTACGAGAAATGTCTGGCTCAATTGCATTAGGGAAAAAAAATGATTTCAAAAAAATCGCTTCCCTGCCTTTTAAAATGAAAACCATCTGCAATGAAAAATTTAAAATGATAAATCTTCTCCTTTCACACTGCTACTGATAAATGGTTAGTTTTCTTCCTCTTTGGGGAGGGGACAAAATAAGGATGTGAGAGTATGTGATATTTACATACACAGACCTTTGTTAAATATCTGTGTACTCTTCAGGAATTTTTAATAAGTTTCTAAGTTATTATTATTATTATTATTATTATTATTATTATTATTATCATTATATGATATTATGAGACCCATTGAATGGAAACTCCAGGCTGTAACTTTTTGGAGTTGAAGTTGAATAATATCTGACCTTTCTTAGCTATGAAAAACAAACCAACCAACCTTATTCTGTTTCAATAAATATAATGATTTCAATCCATAGGGTGTATTTAAAGTCAAGATCTGTTCAATGTAATTACACTTTAAATTAGTCAATTTATACAAGCTTATATTTGATTTTAAGGATTCAATAATGGATACTTTTTACAGTAAAATATACTTCTCATTTTGATAAAAATCTACAGATGCTAGCATTTATCTATTCAAAATGTAAAAGAAAGAATTCCATAATCATTGTTTTCTTTTTTTTCTAGGTCATGTGCTTTTATACACATGGGGGTTCATAAACACACACAAAGGGAGGGCAGTGACTGAAGTAATAAAGCTACGTGTTAGGCTTTTTTTCTTTTCTTTTTTTTGGGGGGGGTGGTTCTCTACTATAAAAATATTTAGGCGACTGTGTCCATTGTTTTATTTTACCCAGATCATAACAAAGGATGAGAAGTTAATAAATGAATTCACATAAAACCATTCTCTATATTCTGTCGCTCTCAGTTTATTAATCTAGAGGGCACTGATTCTCCCATGGCTTATTCTTAAGAAGGAGAGAATAGGTGCTGTGTCTTCCTTTCCTCAAATATAGGGGCATCCAGGCTTCTTTGGAAACATGGGAGTTTAATTGGAAATTCTGGTGCCTACTTTACTAGTCATAAACTGGGTAATTGTTTCCTAATGCAACCTGGCAGTGCCATTGAGGGCAGATTATACAGAGCTGCCATCCTGAGGTGTTCTAAACAAGTGACAAATCATTAACAGCAAGTCTCTGGATCTCTGTGAGCAAGCTCTGTGGCTGCTACTGGAGGCAAACAAGACCAGAGAGGAGTGAGGGAGATCTGAGTAGGCAGAAGCTGCTGCATTAATGACTGGCATTGTCAGCAGTGAGTGCTGGGGATGACTTCACCATCTTCACTTTCACCTTCTTCTCAGAGGTGTTGCTATGGGTACCATCTCAGAGGTGTCAGAGAAAAAAAGAGCAGGAGGTAGACTGATGAACAACATCAGGAAGTAAAGGATATGCAATGGCATAACAATATGAAGACATCCTTCTCGTACAAACGCGTGTGTTGCATACTTCGATAGGGACCCATTAAATTTGGACGATGGCAGACAGGAGAGTTGGTTGAATTGTCAACAAATGACGAATAAAAGGTGCTTTAGAACTATTTTATGGCCCCAATTATCCATAAAGATAATCGTAGTACTGGACCTTTATCACTCAGGGTATAATCATTCGTCACTAAATTAATTTCTAAGCCCCTGGGAATTGTATACACGTATGGTATATGGGTGATTTTTCTGTCATGGGAAGACTTGGGGAAGCTGTTCATTATTTTAAAGGCGATGTTTTTCTGCACTCTTTTCAAACTGCTGTTCCCTCCCATGATCAGAGATTCTGTGAAGGTACCAACTCCCTAGCACTTTGACTTTGAAATTAAACATCATGGTAACCTTCCCTCCTGCAATATGTTAATCATCATTAACCTAATTCTCTCTCTCTCTCTCTCTCTCTCTCTGTCATACTTTAGCTTTTGAATAAAAGTCAGAAAAAAATGATTAGGAGCGTTTTAACAAATTGCAGCATTTCAATGGTTAGGTCGCAGTTGTCAGATTTCTCCCTAGCAGAGTTGGAAAAGTGACATTTTCTTAGTCTCCCAAGTTTGTTCAACTTATTAAAATAGCATAAACAATGTTGAGGTGGAAAACAGGTTTTGCTACAGACCTTTATTACGAGGTTATAATCATAGAGTCCAAGCATGTATATATTTATAGGGGACGTTATTAAAAATACTCCAGTGGAAACATAGAGCAACTTCCCCTCAGTCTGATTGAAAACTGCAAGTTCATATTTTATGGGTCATGTGGCATTCAGTCTTTCCACACTGGCTTGAGGAGTTTCTGTAAAAAATATAGCTCGATTTTTTTTTTGTTTGTTTTTGTTTTCTTCCTTTTTCTCTTATTTATTTATTTATTTATTTATTTATTCATTCATTTATTCATTTATTTTACTTTTGCTCTACCGTCTTAAAATCATGGTAGTTGCTGGGAATGTCAACCAAAATAACATTCATAATCTGAAACCACTGCCCATTATTTTCACACATATATCGTATAACTGTCATTGGAAACCAAATTCTGGGGTGACTTGACCAAACTCTTGGGAGGCAATTGTAGATACTTTTCTACAAAAAATATGTTTTTACTAAAATCATACAAAAAGACCCTTGGCCCTGACCCTACTGCATATTTATTTTTTGTAGGCATCAATTTACTCAGACAAGGAAACAGGAGAAGTTCTTAGAGATGAGGTCCTGACTTTCAGACACTCCTCTCTTTCTGGTTCTAGCTTAAGGAACAGATCGTTGTTAGAACCAGAAGCAGGTATATATGGGAAAATAAAATTGGATTTGATTAAAGCAGTAAGAGCTAAGACAGATTAGTAAATGTAGAGTAGCCTGGTCCTTGTTCACTGATTTTTTTCATTAATTCAACATTTATGGAACAGCTCTCAGGTACGAGGTAATGTACTTGGCATAGGGAAACAAAGATAAATAAGGCTCCTCCCACGGACCTTGCATCTAGAGGATGTGGTATTTAAAACTTTTTTTTAGTGTTTTATTTATTTTTGAGACAGAGACAGAGCATGAGCAGGGGAGGGGCAGACACAGAATCCTAAGCAGGCTCCAGGCTCCAAGCTGTCGGCACAGAGCCTGAGGCAGGGCTTGAACTCACAGACTGTGAGATCATGACCTGAGCCGAAGTCCCAGGCTTAATGACTGAGCCACTCAGGTGCCCCTAGAGGACATGGTCTTTAAATAGCTCACTGAATAATGCTGTGAGGAACATGTATGCATACCAGTATAATCTGAGATGTCTGGAAGTGAATGAAGTTGTAAGGTGTTATAATTCACCAGAGGGCCTCCAGATTATCAAATAAAAGGAATTCTTCAGTTTTCAAAGGGCCCTTATGTACAGAAAACAACTTGAAGTACTAAACCCAAGAAGAGTTCCTTGAAGGTGGTATTACAAACTTGTTGCTATATAAGGACGGCGTAAGACAAAAGCTAACATGAGGAATGCAGTTGGGAGAATCCTGGAACAGGCCTCAAAATTAGGGATTTCATTAAGTACGTGTTATTATAGCCACCTTGAAAAGTGAATGTTCCTTGCTAGCAGTCATTAATGACTCCTCTGAATTGTGCCATTATGGCAAGTAGGCGTTAAGAGGATCATATGGTCACTCCTAGGTTTGCACTATATGATCTGGATGTTTTCTGTAATAGAATTTCTTAAAATCACTTCTAATCTTTTAACTAGAGGGTTAAAAATAATTTTCCTTCCAAGGAAATTATGATGTCAAGTTATATCTAGTCCAGCAAAAATACTATTGGGGAGGAATTTGTTTGTTTTGGAAAATTCAATCATTATTTAATTAGCTTCAGTTCTATCACTAAATTTGGCTTTTTTGTTTTGAATTTCTCTCACTTCCCCAGATTTGAAAGTTGTCTGGAGATACTAGAAACATTTGGGGTAATATGTGCAATTTATAAAGTTGCTAGCTCAGCACTGGTACTTACTGAACAGTTACTAATGCCACCTGTCATTATTAGTGACAGTAAAAGAGGCACGTATTAAATCTTGCAGAAGAGCTAGAGGCCATCAAGCCATCCTCCTTAACACTACAAATTTTAGTAAATTTTAGAAAATTATGCCGCCGATTTAAAAGTTGAATTTAACGTATTGACAACCTCCAGATGACGTGATTATAAATTGCTTTGGGATTTTTTCGTACTCAGAAAAAGGTCAGCGCTTACGACAATGTAAAATCTAGAGCCTTTATTGAAATCTGTATTCAAGAAAGCTGCTAAGAATTTTTATGAAACCATTAAATACACAAACACTTGTAAAGGACAGTGTATCTCTAGATACATACATATGTGTATATATGTGTGCGTATGTGTGTATTTATGCATATTTATATCAAGCGTGCGCGAATATACATTCTCATGTTTATCTGTACATATGTCTGCCCCTGCATCTGGAAGAATATATTTGTGTTTGCAGAGAGTTGGTCCAGTGTTCATCTCCAAATGCAAATTTTGACTCTCTGAAGCACATTTTCGCATTTGCATCTCTTTCTTTCTCAGTAGTTTTGCCAGTTGGTGTATTTCTTTGCTGCTTTCCACGTTTTCTTCCTCTGCAGCATCCCCCATGAAGTGGCGCTGAAAGATCACGTTAGCACAGTCCCATGATGTGAAATACCACAAGTCTGCAATTTTTCGGGCTTGAGAGCATCGCTGGGCTGAGTGGATGGAAATCTTTCAGTAATTATACCAGTTTGTATTCGTCTCACATTTGGGACCAAATACAAAACCGATCCACTCTTTCTCCCTGTGAATATTCATAAAAAAACAAAGTGCCAATTCTGGGCTAATCATGTATGGAACCAAACACGTTGATGAGTCCTAAGTATATACTGTCTGTATGTATACATATGAATATATATATTTATACACACTAATTTTGCTTGTGTCCTCCTCTGTGTAATTTGTTTGTTTAGTATAGGGGTTGCTGTTATAAGTGTTAATAAGCTGCTGAAAGCTTGGCACCTATTACTTGAAATGACAGCTATGTTAGAAGCCTATTAACACTCAGAGCAGCAGCTCTGCAGCTACTAGAAATGAATTTCAAAGAAGGTAAATGAACAAAAGCGATTCATATCTCTAAGGAAAGCAAACACCATGCCCAGAACCATATATACTTTGGAAATGTACAGTATATAAAATGAAAAAAACAAAACAAAACAAACAAACCTCTTCCAGTTAAAGCAGCAGCGGAAGAGAACATTTGGAGAAAGGAAAACTACCTAAAAGATTTCCAAACAACCTTGAACACATAAATGTAAAGGATACCAAGCATAACTTCCTCTCTTTGTTTCTATTGTAGTTAAACGAGGGCCATGTCAAACTTAGTTATAGGAATAGAACAGTGCAGGTAGAGGAAATTCGCTTTTCTCTCCATGAGAAAAATTTAAATCATCTGGATTTAGCTCAAACTTTTCTTAGTGTCTGAACTTGGAAGGACACCATTTACCATTGTTCTCTGAGGCAGGGCTCTTTATGAGTCAGTTCACCCTGCCTTTGAACTATTTTACTTTTTACTGTCACTGAAATTTTACAAGATGGCTAAAAGTTCTCGGTGTGCTTTAGCCACGATAATAAAAATGTGGCAAGCTAAGTTAGAAGTAGATTTTTTTCCCCCATGACAGTGTGTGCGTGTGCGTGTGCGTGTGTGTGTGTGTGTGTGTGTTGGGAGGGTTGGATGCTGATATTGAAGAGGGGCTAGTTCTATAAATTTTAGGTTAAATTAAGATTAAGGCCCTTGTTTTTGAAACCAAGTGGAAAGAAAACCTAAGATGACCTATGCACAAAAATTAGAAATCGCAGACAGCTTTCAGAGTTGGTACAAAACTAGCAGCCAAAGGTGAGAATAGGCAGTTTCATCCCTTGAGTAACTTACATTACCTTTTTCCCTTTAATATGAGAACTGTAACGTCTCGGACACATAGTAACACTGTCTTTCAATTTATAGCACTATAATATCTATTATATAACATGCTGTATATGCAACACTATTCATTATCTTTCTGTGCGTGGTTCCTATGCCTTCTAAAACAGAAATTGTGAAAAGTCTTTGGGAGAGATAGAGAATAGGTGTAGGCCCTAAAAATCTGTGTAAACGTAAACCCCAAACATTTTCTATGCGTGTGTATGGGCATGTGTGCACACGGGTTCATACACTAATAAGGCTTCACAAATCAGTTTGGGACAGATTATTGTACTGTCAGAGGAAAGAGGCGAGAAGAAAGGCAATTCTTTTGTCAGTGAGACGCAATGCAAAATGTGCTTTGAATACTGTCTAAGTGAAACCAGTTTTCCAGGTAAGGAGACATTACAATTGTTCTTCAACACACTAACTAGAAATACTCTTACCTCAGATTCTATCAACCAAAACTTGTGTTTACTTGGCCCTTGGGTATATCAACAGTGCAATGACAACTGATACTTATTATGATTCTCCTAAAGGGACTTGAACGAGGTAAATTTTTGCTTTATTAATTACTAATATTTGACTGTGCCTAGTATTGTTTGTATATAGTGGTCTTTAAAAACGGATTCTAGCATCTTAGAAACATGTATGGTACAGACAGTAATGTATGTTACATAATTAATGTATTATATAGACAGTAGCTCTACTATTCAGAGTATGTGATTAACCCAAACACCCTACTCCATTTCTAGCAGAGAACAGGGCAAACTTAAATGAAACTGCATTTGTTAGAATTTTCTGAAGACTTGTATTCAGAAATGCCAATCGCCAGCTGCTTGTGAGCTGCCCAACATTATAATGTTCTGAAATTATCTATGAAATGGGATCTGTTCATTCGAATGACAACAGCAAAAACAAAGAATGCATACATTACCATTTCCAAGAGTAAAAACTAACTTAATTTTACTCTTTTAGTCTTTGAACTAATTATTTTGATCCTTTTTATTTAAAATACTATATACATATAGAAAAAAAATCATGAAGCCAAAAGGTATAGTTCAATGATTTACCGGGAGGGAAACCCTCAGGTGGCCACCACTCAGGTGAACAAGCATCAGTTGCAGTGTCTTCGAATCCAGTCTTCAAATCCAATCACTGTCTTCTCCCTCTCTTCCGTCCACAGTAACCACCATCCTTATTTTTGTTCTTTTCTTTATAGTTTGACCACCTAAAGTCGAAGTTTAGTTTTTGTTTTTAGTTTGGAACTATTTCAAATAATACCGTCATAAACAATGCTTCACGCATCCCCTGGTGCGCACAGGCATGCACTTTGGTTGGGTGGATATCTACAAGAGAAACGTCTGACACATAGGTTGTGTCTTCAGAAGAGAATGGCCACCTGGTTTTCCAACGGGTTGTATATATTTATACTCCCGTTAGAAGCAGAGAGCCTTCATTTCCCTACTTCCTCACCATTGTCAGTTACTTTCATTCTTTTAATATCATAGTCATTCTTGTAGTGTCTTTTTGTGGTTTTCATTTCTTTTCCCCTTATTTCTAATGGAATTGAATGCATATATTTATTGGTCTGTCTTCTGTGAGTGACTATCTTGTCTTTGTTGATTTGTTGGAGTTTTAATTGTTTTGTGTTACATAAAGGAGCCCTCTGTTAGTTATGGGTTCCAGATATTCCATGGTGTGGTTTTTCTTTTATCCTCTAATTAGTGTATTGTGAATAACAGGACGTCTATTCAAATTAAAAATTTTTTGGTCAGGTTTAAGTTAATTTTTCTAGATGTCCTTCATTTAACCTAAATTTTCAAAGTTACTGACATAATCTTGTTAATATCTATAGCATCTGTAGAGATGTCACTATGTAATATTGACATTGGTTATTTATGCCTACTATTTAAAATTTTTATTAGCTTTATCAGGGTTTGTCAATTTTATTAGTCTTTAAAAAACAATTTATTTTATTGCTGTTCTCTATTACATGTTTATTTAATTTACAACTGCTCCCTTTTTCTTTATATATCTCCATCTATTCTTTTTAGGTTAAATTTCTATTTATTTCAAAAGGTAGATGTTTGCTTCATTAAGTTTTAGTTTCTCTTTTTTTCTAACATATGCATTTAAAGCCATAAATTCCATTTAAAAATAGCTTCAGCAGCATCCTCGTATGTTTTGGGAGGCCATAATCTCATTATCAATTGGTTCAAAATATTTTCTAATGTCTATTTTTATTTTACTTTGATCCATGAGTAATTTAGAAGTATATTGCTGAATTTTCAATCATCTGGGGATTTTCTAGTTTATTTATTTATTTAATTTTACTGATTTCTAGCTTATTTACACTGAAATCAGAGTACATATTCTGTATGATTTCATTCTTTTGAAATCTTGGGCCATTTAAAAATGGCCCAAGATATAGTCAGTTTGAGGAAAATTTTATATATGCTTGACAAGAATGTGTACCTTGAAATGGCGGTTACAGTGTTTTATATATTTCGATTATGTTTCTTTATGATCCTATTGTGAACTATTTCCATGTAATTTCTTATTTTTATGTGTTTTATCAATTACTGAGGAAAATCTCTCATTATGATTGTTCATTTGTCTATTTCCTTGGTTTTGTCAATTTTTACTCTATGTATCTGAGGTTATATTAAGTGCATATACATTTAGAATTGGTACATCTTTCTGGTAAATTAACTTCTTATCCATAATAGTATCCCTCCTTACATCTAGTACTGCTTTTTGCTTTATTTTTTTTAAATTTTTAAAAAATGTTTTATTTATTTTTGAAGGATAGAGAGAGCGTGAGTGGGGGAGGAGCAGAGAGAGAGAGGGAGACCCAGAATCCAAAGTAGGCTTCAGGCTCTGAACTGTCAGGACAGAGCCCAACGCGGGGCTCGAACCCACAAACCAGAAGATCGTGACCTGAGCTGAATCAGACGCTCAACCAACTGAGCCACCCAGGCACCCCTGCTTTTTGCTGTAAAATCAACTTTGTATAATATTAATATGGGTACACCTAACTTTCATCTTTCATTTTTAACAGTTCTGTATCCTATGATTTTGAAATATATCTTAAAAATGGTATTTACTTGGGGTGCCTGGACGGCTCAGTTGGTTAAGCGTCTGACTTCGGCTCAGGTCATGATCTCAACGTTTGTGGGTCTGAACCCCGTGTTGGGCTCTGTGCTGACAGCTCAGAGCCTAGAGTCTGCTTTGGATTCTGTGTCTTTCTCTTTCTCTGCCCCTCCCTCACTCATGCTCTTTATCTCTATCTCTCAAAAATAAATAAACATTAAAAAAATCTTTTTAAGAATTGTATTTACTTGGGTCTCATTATTTATAACCACTTGAAAATCTTTGTCTTGATGCATTTGGTACATTTATATCTAATATTATTTATTGATATATTTGGCTTATTCTACTGTGTTTTCAAATGATTTCTTTTTGTGCATTGGTTCCATGTTTCTTTTTTCTCCTTGCTATTTTCTTTTGGGGTAATTATTTTTTATGATTTTATTTTGGTCCTACTATAATAGAAGCTATAAATTCACTTACTGCGTTTTTAATGATTATATTTGGAGATTACAGCATGCATCCTTGACTTCCAAATGTCTAATATTAATTCATGCTTGTATCTTCTTTCTGAATAATTTAGTTGCATTTTTTCTTTCTCTTTTGGTAGTATATATGTCAACAAATTCAGTTATTATTTCTGCAGTCAATATTTATTAATATTTACTCTAATACTTATATTTTGTTGATTTCCAATATTTCCATGGTTTTGAAAGTCTTCTATCTGAGATTATTTTCTTTCATATAAAGAAAACCTGTAGTATTTCTTTATTATAGGTCTGTTGGTGACAAATTTTCTTAGTTTGTCCCAACTGCCTTCATTTAGCTCTTATTCTAAGAGAATAATTTTTATTCTAGAAGAATAATACTAGAAAACTAGGATCTGGATTGACAGTAACTTTTCCCCTACAACTTAAAGATATTGTTGCATTTTATTGTGGCTTCCATGTCTTCTGTTGAGAAATTGACTACAGTCTTCATCTTTTCAGTGATTTTGCTATTATATCATGTGGGATGACTTTCAATTTATTTTGTGTGTAGTTCACAGGGCTTCTTGAATCTATGGCTTCATGTCTTTCATCCGTTTTAGAATGTTCTCAATCATTATGCCTTTAAACATTGCTCTTGCCTTACTCTCTTTTTTCTGGTTTTTAGACTTTCAACTAAATATGCTAAATTTTAAGTCTTTTAACTGTGGCATCTATAGCTAAAGAGATCTGTAGGATCTATACTGTACCTTTGTGAATTTGTTTCTCCTTTGTGTTTTTGCTACTTTTAAAAATTGATATTTTTTGTCTCTGCATGTTCCTGGTTAGTCTTATTTTATTTTATTTTATTTTCGGTGCACTGGATGTTATATGTGAAAACTTGTTCACAGAAATAATATGCAGACTAGGAAGATGTCTTCTAGATAAGCTTTTATTTGCTTTTTTCCAGATGCCTGGAAAATATGCTGGAGGCATTTGCATCCAGAGAAGTTAATCCAGTGTCTGGCATTGAGATTCCTTAACGCTGATGTGCAGTCATTCTGAGTCTTACCTAATTTTAGTTTACCCTTGCTATGAGAATACAGCTCCTCCAGATCCTAACCCAAAGCTGGGGAGTTCAAAGAGCTCTTCTTTTTAGAGACCTCTGGACTTGCATTCTTAGGGAGCATTGTGGTCCCTTATACTTATGAGGAGTCCCATTCTTGAATTAACAGATGACTTCAGAGGAAAATCAGCCCCCAAATGTACTCATTACACTGGGTCTCTGTTTTTCTCCAGATTCAGGCCTATTAAGTTTTGCTACTTTGCTAACTATTAAGCATACTTCTATTTTTCCTTTTTTTTTTTTTTTTTTCCAGCAGTGTTTTGTTCAGCTCTCTGGACTTCCTCAAGAGGAGGTTTAGTCAGAATTACTTAGCCTAGAAAATGAACATATTACTACATGTTACTATATGAGAAATGGGTATCTCAGTTGGTTAAGTGACTGATTTGCTTTCAGCTCAGGCCAGGATCTTGCATTTTCATGGGTTGGAGCCCAGCATCAGGCTCTGTGCTGACAGTGCAGAACCTGCTTGGGTTTCTCTCTCTCACTCTCTCTCTCTGCCCCTCCTTCACTCAGGCTGTCTCTGTCTCTTTAAATAAATAAATAAATAAATAAATAAATAAATAAATAAGAACAATGAAATGGGGTCAATGGCAGTGGCTTTAAACACTTATTGTCTAGAATTCCTCATATTTTACAGCAAACCCCATGGCTCCAAATATTCAGGTAGAGAAAGATAGTAGACTCATCTTGAAAATTAGCTTTGACATACGATCAAACAGTTTTAGTAAATTTTTATGTTTCATTTTGAAAGACAAAAAAAGTTCTAATTGGCAATAGATATTTGTCTGAAATTCATACTTATAAAGGGGAAGGATGTCACCCACAGTACTATAGCACAAGGATGTTATCCAGAACCAGGTCTAAAAAGAATCTGAAATTGTCTTATCTCTGGTGAGCCAAATATCAAGCCTCAAATCAGAGATGATGAATCCTTTTGAGCCTTATTCCAAGATTACTTGTGGAAAATAATTTTATGTCTGGAAAGTTATCTTGGATCCCACCTAAGGAAATTTCAATAGTAAAGAGCCCAAGCACAATTACAGGCCAGTCAGGTAGTTGAAACGGTTTGGCACCATGAGAAAGCTACACAAAAGGGCTATAAAGTATATTTAATTGATTCTATTTCACTCCTGATATTAAACATTCCTGTCTATCCTAAGGAGAGTCCACATTTTCTGTAAAGGGGTTACTTCTAGCTTGATGATCTTTCCAATTCTGTGGACAGATGCTCAGAAAACTTGAAAAGTTCTGTGAAGACTCATCTCTCCTGATTCACCTGTAACCTCAAGTTCATGTTTACTTAGGGTTAATGTGTACCTTCTTAGAAAGACAGGCTGTTCAATCATTTCCTAAATTTAGTAACTAAATCTCAATGTCATTTCTAGCAGGCTCACATTTTTTCCTGGGCTTTGTGTATTCCTCTTTGGGCCAGGAGCTCCCTTGTAAATCAAAGACAGCTCCTTGTAGAGAAGGGAGCCGTGCAGGGGCAGAGGAGCCCGGAAACTGACCCCCGTGTTACCGCCTCTGCTTGAGAAAGCAGAGAAGTTAAAAACACTCACTAAATAATTCTCTTTAAATCAGAAGAAAAATGATTTTTTACAGTTAACAGTTAGATGCATGATGATTAATGTTTTCAACCTTAAGGGCAAACTCTGCCTGTTTAGTATGAATTTTTTATTTCTGCGTTTCAAGTGAAAAATATCCTGGGGTCCTTTTGAATTTCAAACAATTAGTCCAAATTCAAAATGTATTAGGTTAATTGTATATTTTTAATCTAATTTTAATATTCTTTGACTCTGAAGCTGATAAGCTAGCATTTATTTGCTCTTGAAACCTTTCAAAGTTTATAACAATCTTTATCTCTTTTAGATGGTATTAATGCTTAATGATAAAAGGCTGGCCTAAGGAAGAGATAACATTTAAGAACTATATGAACCCATGGGGCCAGGATGTAAACCATCTATCTGGTCTGCTCTCTTTCCATGAGTATGTATTATATGTTATGGAATTTAGTGTGGGTCTTCCTCCTGGGGGGGGGGGCAGTTGACTCCGATCTAAGTAATAGACTAGGCAGATGTGAATGCTGTCATTAGCTGCACCACTGGACTTCACAGAAAGACAAAGGGACCAATTTACATGGTCTTTGTATGAGGGAATAAGAGGTAACTGCCTATTTTTCCCAATAGAACTATGGGAGAGAGACCTAAGTTAGGATCCCTGCTTATTTGTGTTATTGTGGGCAAGTATAAATTTCCTCCCCTGGTAAATGTAGAAATAAAACCTAGTTCAATGTTCACTTGGGGGGGGTGGTTATACAACAAAAGGTTAACAGTACTTACTTTAGGGAAGTGATTTTTGTCTTTTACCTGAGATAGGTTTGTGATTTTTTTTATAAGAAGAAAAAATATATAACAATCTTGTAAGACTTTTTAAAGGTTTGTTGTTCCCCCCCAAAATTGTTTTATCAGTAGAACCTCTAACTGAAAAAGAACCTTACATGACACTTAAGTACAAAATAGATGTCAGTGGAACTGCTCTGCTGGAGTAGTGATAAGAATGCAAAGCCCCACGGTAACTGGGTGGCTCAGTTGGTCAAACATCAGACTCTTAATTTTGGCTCAAGTCATGATCTCATGGTTTCTGAGATGGCGCCCCATGTAGGCGCTGCTCCCATAGTGCAGAGCCCTTGCTTGCGATTCTCTCTCCCTCTCTTTGCCCTCCTCACACACCCCCCTGCTGTCTCTCTCTCTCTCTCTCTCTCTCTCAAAGTAAATAAACTTAATAAAAATAAAAAAGAATACAAAGCCACAGGGCCCGTGCCTTGTCTCCCCTCTTCGGTGGCCCTCCATAGGGCCCTGGGCTCCAAGGAATAACGTTTGAATCCCACTTTGATATGGGTTAATGGAAACCACAAAGTAAAGTGCCTTTGAAAAATGTCAGCCACGTAGAAGTTACCCTAGTAATGCTGTTAATGCTATTGTCACCAATTATTTTTAGACTTCACTGTGGAAGAAAGTAGAATAATTTATGAGACGGAGATCAGAAAACATGTCTTTTGCTGGCAGAGCATTTACCAGTTCAGAGCCTCTACCATGGTCTTGCTTAATTGGCGAGTGCCTTTTGCTGGTCCAGGCTTCTGTGTTGAGCCCGAACTGGCTGGTCAGCCAGTGCTGGTAGCACAGGGTTACATAGTTTCACATTTTCTGGTCCAAGCCAAGCAAATAAAATAGTACTGGAAGAGCATGGCTGTTTCAAAGCTTGTGTCAAGCAAGGCTTGCTCACTTTTCTTTTCAGGAGGGCTACCTGGTTGCCCTTCTTGAAAGCTCAACCTTGTCCAGTCTCTTAGGATCAAACCTGACCTTTACCAAGATGAATGAAGAAGGTCAAGCTCATCATCTGGGGATTCAGCCTTGATATTCTGACTCTTTATCTGTCTTTAATCTTTTCCCCCAGTTCTGAAAACCACGCTCTGTTGTGTGCTGGAGCTGACTTCTGGCTCCTGAGAGTCACTTGTTAATATTTGAGAAATTTTGCAATCTAGTGGGTGGTACACAGGTGGCTTAAAATCAGCATATCAAGAGGATTTATACTATGGAAATTGGTAAACTCTAAATGTCAGGTCTTCCCTCTGAGATCTGGTTAAATATTCACCACTGGTTTAGGAACTAGCTACCAGCTCATGGTGCAGTTCTCATAAATCAATCTTCCTTCATCCCTAGACCCAAGTTCCTGCCTTGGCATCATAGGAGGAGTTGAATCCTTCAAGCTTGTCAGATCCCCTTCCAATGGCAGAAGTTTGAGTATATATCCCAGCTCTGAGCTGGGACCCTGTTTTCTATACCCACTCACAGACCCCCCTGCTTCCCAGACCTGCTCGCAGATCTCTCCCAAGACCTATCTACGTTATGAATAAATCCCCATTACCTAGATTTTCTTCTCTTGCTGCTTATCGGTCTTGCAACACCATCTTGCGTTCCCTATTATGTGATATCAGACCCCTTCGTGTTTGTCCTAAAGCCCATTTATTGACTTCCCCTTTGATCGATGTGTTTTTCTCATAGTCCGGAATTCCTTTCAGTCTGTGGTTCTGGATCTGCTTTTCCCTCCTCCGCATTATTTTTATTCTGTCTCAATTAACTGAAATGACTCTCTATTCTCTGTAGAATTAAAAAAAAAAAATAAAGTTTTGGACATACTCCTCCTAGAAATCTTTTCTCCTATTATTATTAGGCCCTAAATTATTTAAGTGTAATTTGTTAGTGGTTTTAATTTTAAGACCTAATTTAGCATTTTAATAAATAATAACATTTAATATCCATAATGAGGATTCACCATATATAAAGTATTTAATTTCTTAACACAGCACCTATATTTTCTCATAAAATAACTAACATTAATTGTTGCTCTCCATGTCCCAGACACTGTTCTGGGTGCTTTGCATGTATTAATTCACTTAATCCTACAGAATTCCTGTGAGACATGTACTATTAGCATCCTCATTTTACAAATGAAGAAATTGAGGTAAAGAGAGGTCTTGGAGCTAATAAATGGCAGAGTGATGGTTTGAACCGGAACTGCCTGACTCCAGAGCCGTGTACTTAACCCTTCTGCTCTCCCGCCTCTCTCTAAAATGAAGCACAGAGAGCTATTACATATGAGAAACTTCACCTTCTCTTATTGTTAATGTTGGCAGCTCCCAGTGTTATAAGGGAGAATGAGGAGGTGTGGCCAATAAGAGATCTTCAAACTGTCAAGGTTTCCTCTCAGTTCCAGGGAGCGCAGAGGAAATGACTTGATGGGGGGACCATTGAATTGCACAGAGTCACGAGCTAAGAAATAAATACACTACCTCACTCTGGGTTCTTTCAGTTTAGCTCTTCTCCGGTTAGAACAATATTCTGTGAGGCTGGTCATAGCAGATGCAGAAAATTGGGAAAGGAGTTATATGCTGACGTGAGCAGAGTCACTAACAAAATCCAATTCTTTTTTGTTATTTGAGGAAATATGAATATACATATAAATAAACATGTTAATTATTTTATTTGAGCATAAAATTGAATATATAATAGATCAATCTGTGTTTTATTCTCATGTTTATACTGTCTAGTAAAACTGAGGTTCCAGGGTAATGTTAAGGCTAGGGTAACTCTGAAAAATTTTCTATAATGCTATTTTGCCATCTACCCTCAGAAAAGTAACACCAAATTATATCTATACAGGTCAAGACATTTGGCATATTGTACAGAAAATGATGATATTAAATTGCAGCAGAAGAGGCAATGGTTCTTAATCCTAGGATATTTTCTAGACAGTCCATGAGAGAAAATAAAACCTAGCAGGTTGAAAGGCTTCAGGAATCCTGTGCATCTAAAAACCATTTTATCCAGGTGATTCTTACAAACATTATAGTTTAAGAACTACTCTACAGTAAGTCACGCAAAGTACTGAGTGGTTCATTGAACAATCCTAATTTCAATCCTTAGTCTTACCCTCTGGGTGGAACCCGGAAAAGCAGAAAGGGTAGAAAGTAAGGACCATTTGTAAATGTCGGTCCCTACACGGGATTGACTCTTCCTTGCGACTTTCATCACAGCTGCTCACCAGTGATTTGTGGATAAAAACATCTGAAGCCTATGGAAACGACTGGAGTCTTTAAAATATGATTTCCACTTTGGAGTCTAAGCAGCAGACAGACCCAGCAGGGAGCCTGGGTTTGGTTTGTCATGGGTTCCATTCTTTGTTAGCCTATTTTCTTACATCTTATTGCCAGAAGGAGGGTGGAAGGGAGTCAGTAGTTTCTTTTCCTCCATGTTATCAGTGGGGGAAATGGTTGGATCCTTTCAGTATGTACTTAGATCTGCTCTGTCTTACCCAACAGACACTATTATCCTCAATTTCCAGAAGAAATGGAGACTCAGAAAACGTAAATGGTGTGAATATGTGACCAATAAATGGTGGATTTAAACTACAGGCCATGTATTTTGTTCTTAGCATTGGAATAACCCTTTCAGACCATGTTTTCACACTTTTATAGGTGGAAAATATGAGTGTGATGCTCATATTTAATTAATTTCTGTTGAATTGAATGAGAATGGAGGAAAGCTCCTGGCAAACATATGTGACAGAGGATCTTTCCTATTTTTTCTTTTCTGCCCCCAGTTGGCACTTTTTCTCCTTTTATTGCTCTTAGACCTGGTGCCTGGGACAACTACCTGTCTCCTAGATGCTTGGGTCTTCACCTGTTTCACTCAGCACTTACCACACTCCATTCCCCAACTGTGCTTGGACTTTTCTTCTCTTTATGTGATAATGTACTCTTCCTCCTTCCTGAATCCACAAGACACAAAATCCTGCTGTATGTTGGTCAGATAAACCAACCCTTGCTATTTAGCTAGCTAGCTAGCTAGTATTTAGCAATATCTGATGCAAGTTAAATTAAGTATTTCCTTAAGGAAGTATTTCCAGAACTAGAAAAGTACCTGATAAGAGTTCCATATTCGGTCAGTGATGCTTTATTGTGTTTAAACCAAATAGTCAGAGGCTCCATCCGCTTATACATAAGGCCAGCCCTGAACATTGGCATTTATTTAAATACCCTCCAGGGATACTCAAGTCTTCAATGCTGCACACACACAGATTCAAGCCAAATATACACACTGACATTTCTCCCCCCGTCCTCGCCTCCTTCCCTAGAGCTCATAATATTTAAGGCCGAGCTGGTGTCAAGGACCCTCCTGAGAAAGGAGCTGCTCCTCTGGGAGTTTATCTAATGGGGCAACTGGCATTTCCTAGTTCACCAGAGGAGTGCTGAGCATGAGGCCTTTGTAGAATCCCCAGGGTATCAGTTAGCACGAAGCTCAATAGAGCAGTCTGTTCTGATCAGATCAAAGCCACCTAAGAAATCAAGTATATAGAAGACGGAACTCTCTTCTCTCTCTCCCACCTATCAGCTGTCAATTACTACCTGTTTTGCAAGGAGCATGAAACAACAAAAAGTAACTGCCACTGCTAATATTTTCACATCGACAAAATTTTTTCATATGCCTGCCCTCCTTTGGTGCTCACAAGTCTTATTTTTCTCCTTTTTAAAAAAAATCTGGGATTATAGTGGAACTTTCACAAGGCCACCTAGCTAGCTGCAGGCATAACAGGATCATTTACTAAGCTTTTAATTTATATTTTCTTCTTATTTTTCCAACCCCGTTTTGAGATGCCAATCTGGCCTTCTTGTTCTCTAGCTCTTTGTGATGGAGTGCAAATCAAAGGAACCCAATGACTGGTAGGTACCGTTTTTGCTTTGCTCTCTGAACCAAACTCGTTGAGGGGGTCATATCAGGGAAATGGAGAGAAGTGAGAGCCCTGGAAGGAAGAGGGATGGTTGCTGCAGTGAGTTTGAAAGGGAAGGGGGAGCTCTCTGAGAGGGGCAGCAGCAGCAGTTTGGGATACTCTGGAACTGGTGCTTCCACTTTTTCATGGAGCCTTGGGGTGGAGGCAGGACATCAGGATGAAATGACTGTGTCATCCACCTAAGATGACTGGATCATAGGTATCAAGGTTCCCAGGCTCCACAAAGATACCCTGCCTAAGAAGAGTAAGCTCACACCTGCCTCTCAGGGACCACGTGGGCTTGGACAAAGACTACATCAGGGGTGATCGGAGACCAGAGAGGCCACTATAAATATCTGTTTTGCATAGAATCCAGAACATTGGTGTCCTCCTGGACTGGAGAGAGACCCTGTAGTGACTGTGATTATATCTGATGAAATAGGACTTCTGACAGATTTAATGGTTTAAATCTGAGTGTGTTAGGTAAAACCTAAGCCTATTCAACACTGCAAATTTCCTTGTCTTTCTACAGTACTTCTCACAAAATTTACATTTAGATGAATGTCAATGGGGAAAATACAGCAGAGCCATTGTTATGTATACTTGTGGCAAAAGAGAAATCCAGTCCCTGTCCATTTTTGAATTGTCCAGAATTTAATTCTATGACCATGAGCCACATCGTGTTTCTGGATGACTAGATCAATCAGCTAATATCAGAGGCCTAGGACGCCCATATGGGCAAGGCTAAAGGCCCAAGTGGATCTCATGAAACACAAAGTTGATAGCTTTCTGTGGTGGGAATAATGACTTATAAAACACACTGGAGGAGACTTCAGGGGTTGTTTAAAAATCAAATTGCTTATTACACTTTCCAACTCCTTGAACAACTTCTAATATTTTCTATACAGAACCATCTACATATACCCTTTGTCTTTTGATGGTGAAATATAACAATTTTATTGTTATGTTGCTTCATAGCAGAAAAATTTTCATGATTCTGTGTTTCAGTAAAAATCTTTGATCCCCATCTTAAATTAAGCTGAAGCTAAGAACTAGCCTATCCATTTACATATGGTATTTGGTCATTACACACACACACACACACACACACACACACACACACACACACAACAAAAACAAGAGGAGGGGACTTAACAGAAAAATCTCTCTCGTTAACCTCTCATCTCCTCCTTCTCTTCCTCTTTGTCTTCCCTCTTCAATGTACAGACCTCAGAGAAAGACTGCAGAACCACAAATTACTGTGGGGTGCAACTCCTACTTAATAATGACATCCGTAAGTTAGCAAAAATCTGCCAACATCTGCAAGCTCCTCTACAGAGTCGTGAGCCAAAGTTAAAAATCATGTGTGACAGTGCTGTGGAAAATACAATTGATTCCAGTCTGATTGTGTCAGTTCCAAACAGAGACAATATTGATGATGCTGAACAGTAATCTTATTGGGCTTGGACCCAACTGAACATTGGTCTTTGTCAACTCATTATTCCTCTATCAGAGGGATCTCCGAAGATTGATCTTGCCAGCACCTCTTGATGTGTCTCACAAATCACTGTTCTCCTGTTGGCAGGCAGATTTGAGTATTGCACAGTAATTGCTGGCTTTTTTCCCCTCTCTCCCCGCCTTACTCCCTGCCAGGAGACAGTGACTACACATTGCAAGTCATTGTCATATGAAAGACCAAAAAGTTCCTAACAAGATAGAGTACGTAGGTGTGCAGTCCCAGTGATGCCAAGAGCTATGGCCACCCCAGTGATGCTAAGGGCTATGGCCATCTGACTGATGTTTTTGGATTGGCAAAATAAAGTATTAAATCCCCTCTTTTCCCTTTAGACAGTTAATTAGAGAGATCCCTGAACTTTTCAGAAGTCTGCAGCGTTGCCTGTAGGAAAGTTCAGCTCTACAGTCAAAGGGTCTAATTTGGATGATTAACATTGTCGCTGAATTTTTAGCGAGTTTGAAAAGTGTATTGTGTCATAAGTAGTGGTGGGTGAGAAGAACAAGGCAGTGGGCATAACATTTTAGAAGCATGACACTATCTTCTGTGATTTGATCTGCCCTTCCTCAGGGCAATCTGGCATTCCCCTCTACACATAAAAGCCTTCAGAAATCAGTTAATTTAGTTAATCGATAAGCTACCAAACTATAAATGGACTTCTGGTGTTTCCAGTTAAACTGGTGAGGATAAGTCAGGACTTTATCATGGTGGGACAGTTAGTTTTCTTCTGGGATGAGAGCCTGTGACTGGCAATGTCTATCTGTATTTGTTGGATTATTTAGCTGATTGGAGGGGATTAGCACCAAGAATGATCCAGGATCACATAGTATCAGAATGTGCATTTGACATCACAGGTGTCCTCAATCATAAGCATTGGTCTGCTGTTCTGGGAATTTATAATACTTTGAATCAGTGATAGAAGTTTAAGTCCCAAACTTCTAAGCAATCATTTTAGAAAGAGCCCATAACACTATGTCTTCTGTAGTTTAATTGCTTTTTTCTTTCTTTCTTTCTTTCTTTCTTTCTTTCTTTCTTTCTTTCTTTCGCACAAGTGGGGGAGGGGCAGAGAGCGAGGAAAAGACAGCATCCCAAGCAGGCTCCATGCTGTCAGTGCGGGGCCTGACACAGGGCTGGAACTCACAAACCCTGAGATTATGACCAAAGCCAAAATCAAGAGTTGGACACCCAACCAACCGAGTCACTCAGGAGCCTCAGTATTCCATAGTTTAAAAAGCAGGAGCTGCTTGAGTGGTGTTTATTCATGCGGGAGATGTACACTGAGGCTGCTGGCTGAGACTGCTTCTTTCATTTTGACTCCCTTTAGCTTTACATCTCCCTCCTCAACTCAGACCTGTATGTTATGAAGAGTTACAGCAAGCTGAAATCAGTGATCTTCAGCAAAAAGAATTTTCCACAAGCTTAGTGAAGCGAAAATCAGATGCAATAAAATGTTTGTACCCAGTGTACTGGAGATTCCTGATAGTGATGCTTGTGGAATTAACAGAATCTAGGATATTGTGACTTCGTTCTCGGCTGCCCGTTATTTCTGGAGTCAGCCTTGTTCTGGCAGAATCATGCCTGTACAACAAGCTTCATCAGGAAGCTGTGCAGCGATGTACCAATGTTGGTCTGAGCACTGTGTATCTCTCCACTCCTTACACACAGTTGTTCCCTGCTCTCTGCTCCATGCCAAAAACTAGAATTGACTGAGAGTTCATATGACGAATCAGCTTAGGTGAAATTTGGTTTTTCTCCTGGATCTGGCTCTATTTACTTTTCATACCTCTCCTTGGTTGGAGAAGGTAATTGAGTGTTAAGGTTGGAAGTCCTCCTGCTGGCATGGGCAGGCTGCATCAGGATGTAAAAATAAACAAAAGATAGTTAATTGTGCCCACCTATCAAGCTCAATTGTTCCAGCAGAACGTGAGAGCAAGATTTACACCAGAGGACTGACAGTGCAGATACTGGAGAGTTGACTGTTTACAATCCATTTGACACCACAATCAGAGGGTCGCCAGAGCTGAGGGTGAGGGCAAGGTCATGTTGTTTCCTCCCCCTCCTTATGGATGAAAACAGCACAACTTGGTCACCATGGTCAGTCTTGAAGATACACTGAGTAACAAGTAGGAAGGTGAGAGGAACATCTCATCTCTCACTTCTCTGACTTTTAGGTGAGGATATTGGTGTTCCTGAGCCGATTGGATAGATGAAAGGACACTGATTGAGAAATTTGGGTCTGATTTTTTACCGTTGACTCATTGCAAAGAACAGAATATCTTTTTCTCTCTTCAAACACTGGCAGACTTTCATCACGTCAAGAAAGCTTGATCACCGTAAGCAGCCATCACTATAATTGGTAGATACACTGTGTAGTGGTGGCTAGTGGTTTGAGTCCTCAGGAAATCACGTGACATCACTAAAAGAAAAGCAGAAGACAAGTGGAGGGTTAAACAAAAAGCCTATACCTAAAGTACTATTTTGCCTATTCTGTCATTCGATTTACTTTGTTTTGAGCGATGGAGTTTTATTGTTTCTGGTGATTTCTCATACCTTCCTTGGGCCATCTATCTGAAATGGATAATAGATGTTTACATAAAATTATTGAAGATGAGAAAATCTGGGATCAGTAGGAATCAGAGGAGAGAGCTTAGCATGAGCCTCTTAGGCATGGCATTAATGCGGCTATGACCACGTGTGCAGGTAAGGCTGTCCAGTGACTCAGCAGGTGCTTATGACCTTCAAATTTCTTTTTTTTAATGTTTATTTAATTTGAGAGAGACAGAGAGAGAATCCTATATAGGCTCTGTGCTGTCAGCGCAAAGCCCCATGTGGGACTCAAACTCACCCATTGTGAGGGCATGACCTGAACTGAAACCAAGATTCGGACACTTAACCAACTAAACCATCCAGGCGCCCTGAAATTGCTAATAAGGTACAAAAGACTTCTAACGTTTAGCAATTTTGATGCTGGCTTTTATATTTTTCCAAGATGGCCATTTTAAATGGAAAATTAAAAGACAGCACAAAAATTGTGTAGTTCTCAAAATACCCAGTCCAGAAAACTCTATTATATTAATGTTTCTTGAACCCACCTGTATGAGTGAACCCCCAGTCTTCTCCTTCCAGCTAGGATATATCCCATTAGCAGTTTGGCCTGGCTATAAAAAAGGTGCCATTACATTGTTGTTTGAGGACTATACTTTTTTTTTTTTTACTTTTTTAAATGTTTTTATTTATTTTTGAGACAGAGAAAGACAGAGCATGAGCAGGGGAGGGGCAGAGAGAGAGGGAGACACAGAAGCAGGCTCCAGGCTCTGAGCTGTCAGCACAGAGCCCGACGCAGGGCTTAAACTCACAGACTGTGAGATCATGACCTGAGCTGAAGTCGGACGCTTAACCAACTGAGCCACCCAGGTATCCCGAAGACTATACTTCTTATATTAGGAATCAAAACTAACTTCATCTGTTTAGTAGACATGGCCCATGCTTGCTTAATGCTCTCCTGTTCCCATCTTGAGATTGTTTATATATATATATATACATATATATATATATATATATATGTATATATATATATACATATATATATGTATATATATATATATACACACATATATATGTATATATATATATATATATATATATATATATATATATATATATTAGAGAGAGAGTGCATGTCTGCACATGTGCATGAGTTGGAAAGGGGCAGAGGGAGAAGGGGAGAGAACCTTAATCAGGCTCCATGTCCAGCATGGAACCTGACACAGGGCTTGATGTGGCACTCAATCTCATGACCATGAGATCATGACCTGAGCCAAAATCAAGGATTGGACGCTTAACTTACTGAGCGACCCAGGTGTCCCAAGATTCTTAATAATTTTTTAACAAAGAGCTCCACGTTTTCCTTTTTGCTGAACCCCACTCATAATGCAGTCAATTCTACCAGGAACCTCTGATTTGCTATCTTCCTCCTTCCATGCCTTATAAGCAGAGGGATGGTAGACAGCTGTAGGCAGAGATTCATATGAGCCATCATATGAGTCAGCAAAGTCCCTTCCCAATGATCATGGTAATACTCTGCTAATGGAACCAGTCAACTGTCTTATCCTTTCATGTAATGACAGTTACATTTCATTTTAAATTATACTTAGAATTCCCATTAACATTAAAACTGACTTACAAAAAATAAAAACAGTACCCCTCCTCCTTTGAAACGTATAAAGCAACATAAATCTGAAGCCTCATAATAATAGGCCTTAGATAAAGATGCGAAGAACATTGCCAGAGCAAATAGTCACCCTCCACAAGACATGCCAGTTCTCGTTTCTAAATCTTGTCTACCATTGTACCATTTGCAGGTGTTTAATAAAAACTATTTTATTTCTGATAATATTTGGCAATATGACTGTCAAAACTTAGTTTCTTAGGGAGCATATCCAGGATGTGTTTGCTAGTATTGTCAGTCCATGGATGGGGCTTCATCCTGGCTTTGTTCAAATGGGTTGTCCTTTGGACTTCTCTCCCTGCATTTTTATCATGTGTCGTGTTATGCAGAAGCTCACTGCAGAGGCTCCCGACAATTACTGTTCCCACTTTGCAAATATTTGCATGATTAATTTTTCCTGATGTGTGTATTTCCAACCATGAGTACAAACAGCTTTTCATTTCAAACAAGTGAGGAGGCACCCTGAGGGGCAAGATCATACATTTTTATGAAGTTGCTGCTGTGGAAATTTATAATTTTTGCAGAAAATTTCACTTTTTTTCTGGGGCAAAATGAAAATTTAATACCTATGAAACGACTTTTCGTTTTAATAAAATAAAGTGACGGCAAGAATAAAACATATTTATATTCTTATCATTTTTAGGGGGAGGGGTTGGTACTCTGTTCTCTTTGCATTTACATAGTACCTTTCCCAACAGCAGTAGGTGATTATAACTTTGAAACTTGTGTGTGCCTTTATTCCTACAAAAAAGAAATCTTGGGTCGCTTCATCAGTTATGAACATAATACACCAAGGAAATAAAACTGGGTTATTAAGCATTCGGGAAACATCTCCTGATGCAAGGAATCAGTGCCAGAAATTTCTGTGATAATGGGGAAATCAACAAAAGAAAGCATTTGCTTTTTCTCTAATGGAGGAAAAGAGAACTTTTCTTTTATAAGGTTCCAGTAAAATAAATGTGTCATTTATTTTGAGTTTCTATTTTGAGTCACTGAGAACATTTAAGAGCCTGTGACCTTTTAATCCAAGAGTCTTTGACCATTTAATTCATGCTAGGAGTTTCAATGTGAGTGACTAATATAAATGTTTGTCTAAAGGCAAGACAGGATTTCCTAAAGTATGGTTCTCACGGACCTCCTTCTGGAGGTACATGACATGACTTTAGGTGCAATAAGGATTAACGTTTTTTGTTTTAACTATGTACATGTTTTAATGAGTAATTGAATATATATGTATTGAATATATAATGAGTAATTGAATATATATATGCATACACACACAGTGTTTGTGTGTATTGTGTCTATGCATGTGTGTATGTATATATATACACATATACACACATATGTATACATACATACATATACATATATACACATATGTATATATACACACATATGTGTATATACACACATATGTATATGTGTATACATATGTGCATACATACATATGTATGTATACATATATGTATACATACATGTGTATATATGTATATATACATATATGTGTATATACACATATATGTATTATACATATACATATATATATATATACATATGTGTATATATGTATATATATAATGTTTGTGTGTATTGTAATGCCAACTAGCACACCAGACCTGAGGTTTTACAAATCCTGTCAGCAGTACCTTGGAAATACTAGGATCCCATCTCGCCATCTTCATACTATACCCATGACTTATCCACCATGATGTCGCTGCTGAATTAAGGCCGCAGTCTCCTATCTGACCTCTCTGCTTCTACCCTTGCCCCCTGCCATTGCTCCTTCTTATGGGAATCGGAAAGAAGCTTTAAAAACCTAAACTGGATCCTGCCATTCAGTTAGATACTGATTGCGTCAGCTCAAGATCTTCCAGGGTCTTCCCATGTCGCCCATGACTAAACCGTTGCCATGGCCCATGGGCGCTGCTCCATTTCCCTTTGGCAGCTTGTCAGACTCCATCTTCTACCACTGTCTTCCTTTCTCTCTGCTCTGGCTTCCTTTCCATTTCTCAACCATGCTGAATATACATTACTTTCAGGGCCTTTGGAGTTCCTTTTCCTTTCCCTATCTAGAGTTCTCTTTGCCACCTATCCACACAGCTCTCTCCCTTGCTGAATTCAAGTCTCTTGCACAGAAATGTCACCCAATTTGGCCCCTTCACTGGTGCCTTCACTCTCTATCCCCTTGCCCTGCTTTGTGTTTCTCCGTAGGTTTTATGCGCAGTATTAAACTGAAGAAATGGCCCCCATTTGTCATCCCATCTAGTAGCTACACCCTTTGCCATGTGACTTTGTATTCTCTGTCACTGGCACTTGGCTTGGCTATGACTTGCTTTGGCCCATGGAATGTTAGCAGATATGACACAGGAAGAATCTCACAAAAGCTTGTGCTCATTTCCGTTTGTTACTCTTCTGCCATTTCTATGAATATATTCTGGAGGATAAGGTTCATGGAGCAGGAATTAATCACCCTAGTGATCCCAGCTGTAGCATTCTAGATCAGTCTGCAGATGGCTGACTTTTGGTTATATGAACAAATTCAGTGGAGACTAGAAGAGCTGAACAGCCAAGCTCTAAATAAATGACCCACAGACTCACGAAGGAAATAAATGCCTATTATTTTTAAGACACTCCGTATTGGAGTGCTTTGTTATGTTGCACTATTATGGCAAAATATAGCTCATATATCCCCTAATGACATATTACATTTTTAAAATGTATCTACTCCAGAATATGAGTTCCCAAGAAGAAATGCTCTGTCAGTTATAGTTAGTTTTAGCAGATGATGTCTGGCACCTAGAAAATATTTATTTAATAAAAGTTTGTTGAACTCAGTGCATTTTATGGATCATAGTGCTTAGGATAAGTATAACATAGGCGGTGCTATGGCAATCCATTCGTGCTGTAGAAGCTGCAATTGCAACTGTAAAATGCTCTGGAGTTTTGGGATTGAGCAATCATGGTGTTGGTCCACTAATGATTAAAGTTTGGGAAACTAGTTTAAGGCCCTGGGATGCTATCTAATATCATGTTTCAAGTCTTTATAAATAGTCAAGCAGAGGTAGGGATTTGCACATGGTCTTTATGAAATTTCCACATACATTTTCTACAGTCCTAAAGTATATCAGATAAACAAGTTGGATAGTGAGTCTCCGGAAGTTCCCAATTAACCCAGGAAGATGCTGTGGTGCCATTTTCGAAAATGCGCAATCACAAAGCACTGTCACCACTGTTATCTAATATTAAGAGATGGGTAGGGGCACCTGGGTGGCTCAGTTGCTTAAACATCTGACTTCAGCTCAGGTCACGATCTCATGGTTCGTGGGTTTGTGCCCTGCGTATGGCTCTGTGCTGACAGCTCAGAGCCTGGAGCCTGCTTCAGATTCTGTGTGTGTGTGTCTCTCTCTGCCCCTCCCCAGCTCATGCTCCCTTTCTCTCTCTCTCTCTCTCCCTCTCCCTCTCCCTCTCCCTTAACAATAACAACATTAAAAAGAGAGAGAGAGATGGGTAGTCTCTCTGCTGGTTTAGCAGTTCTTTGATTAATTAACATCCATCATTACATACAACCATTTATTAAGCACCTAGTATATACCTAGCCTTGATCTGGGCACTGGGAATACAGAATCAAAACAGACATGGTTCATTTGTCAATACATCAAAAGAATCACACTTTGTGAAAGATTGCTCCAAACAATTAATGACAAGTTCTTGGTTGAGGGGTCAGGGGACATAAAAATAAAAATATATGGATCTCTCACCAGCTAATTAAATACTGCAGAAAACCAAAAGCTGAGTCTCTATCCCATTCATTGAAGCATCAAGCCCCATCACCCACAATTACTTTGCAATTGAAGATTTCAACTAGTAATTTGTAAATTGTCTTAATGCTTGGGCATAGTTGTCAACTACCAAGTATCAAGTTTCCAGAAATCAAAAAGATAATTGAAAGTATCTAAATAGCACGCTTAATTACAACAGCAGATCTTAAATGAAAGACCTCTTCACATAATTTATAAGGCGGGAGAAGTGACTTCTTGACTTTATATCACTGTGATCAGGACTGTTCTGTACCTGTTTGCAGAACACTATTTAACTTTTATGATGTTGAGTGTGGCCCACATACACTTGTACTGGAATGGTAAATTTGATACTTTGTTATTGTCCAAATTAGCCAGGAGTGCCAAGATGGGTTGAATGTTGCAAATATATGTATAGTATACATATGTGTATAGTACATGAGAGCTCCACCTTGACATATCCTTTACTATTTAAATTTTTTTATTATATAGATTTCAAAAATGTATTTTAGGAGATAAAGATGGAATGTGTTTAAAGCCACAAATGACTGACTTCCTGATCTCCATGATTCATGTCTTTCTTGAGTGCCAAGAGTGACGGTATTATCCATAAAATATGTAGTAACCAAATAATTATACGTAAATAAGATTGAAGTTTTATGAAATTCTTCCCTTCTCTATTTTATTTGTACCAAAGCTAGTGTATACTTTTAAATTTCAGGTGTCTTAGCTGCATGACAATTTAACTTTCCACTTTGGAACTGGAAAAACTACAAATCAAACTCTTAACAGTAACAAGTATAATGAAGATCTAAGAAGAGAGTATGAGTATGTATGTTTCGTCAATATATTTCAAATCAGAAACTGCCTCCCTGTCTCCAGTGGTACGTGTAACTGAATTAATATCTTATAGAATATGCTTTGGGAAATTCTATGTGATATATACATGTCTGGATCACACTTTTATTCCTAGACCAATAATAATATTTCACCATTTAGATAACCAATTAACAAAGTCAACATTTATTGAACACCTACTGTGTTTCTGATTCTCTTTTGGATTTAGGAAGAAGACACAAAGGTGGTCTTGTCGCCCTTTATGATTTATTTCGTTATATATTTTTAGTATATAGACTAGTTCTGGGTAGTACTGACCAAAAGCAATAGTAAAACAAAGACATGCATTTCAATTTTTAAGCCAACTAGTTGGAATTAGGCAATGAATACTTTAACACACGGGCAGGCAGGAGTGAGATGTGTTCCTCCACTTCTCATCTTTTTTTCTTCTACTTCTCCTCTGCCATTATCTTTCCACTTCAATTGCTGGCTCTTTTCTGCCTCAGCTTATTGTCAAAATGCATATATATGACATATCTTTCCTCTGTCTTTTAAGTTGATATTTCATTAAATATTGTCATAAGTTAACATGGTCATACTTCCCCGTCATTTTGCCAACTTGGCTCTGAGCTCACTGAAGGCAGGGGTTGTATTTATCACTCCTTGCAACCTTCGGAGGACTTTATCTCACGCGAACTAGTTGTCCAAGAGTTATTTGGTAATTTGGTTTAATTGAGTTGTCACTTCTGTCTACCAGTAGTGCTCATGACATTAAGCATTTCTAATCCCATCGGTGGACCCCAGGGGACAGGGGGGCAAATGTTGCTGCATTTACACAAACAGGAGAGGGTAGGATACACTTCCATGGTAGAGGATATTTTAAGTGCATTTTGAAACGGGCAACCTGGCTAGAGAGAAGTTATTCTTTGAGCTTGGCCTAAGATGATATATATTTGAACATATATGTTCCTCTTTATTTCTCAAGCATCTGTATCAAAGATTTCACCATGATTTAAATCTGATTCAGGTGGTGAAACATCTGGAAATCATGATGGCATTTACTGAACATCATAAAATGTTGACATATAAAGCTAAAATTGTGTAATGTACCATTTTGTGCTAAATCAGATGCCATCTCACACTAGGTTCTCCTATAAATGAAGAATGGCAGGTGCCAAACATGTAAGAAAATACTATGAGAGGAATAGTTTAAAAGAATTTGGCTTTTCAAATTAATGAATTGGGGAAAGTCTGCATTATTCAATTTTGGTCATGAAACCTCTAAATACATCTATAGAACCATTGTTTAAAACAGCCTAAATGTGTACCCAACTGAAATTTGACTTTTTTAGTTAAGAATAACTCTACAATATTATATTTCATAGGCTGAAAGATGGAAATACTAGTCTGGATAAAATTATTCCCTCTTTTTTAACTGAAAAAAAAGAAAAAAAAGTAAAATTGGTTACAGCCCTGTTTCTGCAATTAGAGAATTAGAAGAATTTGGGTTAGTTTGACTCTTTTGTTTTGCACATTTCTAATCCATCTTGGTATTTTGGGGGGAAAAAAGAGTTATAAGGAGAACATCTGTTGCTATTCATGTCATTTTCCATCTACATCATGTTCCCCAGGAGTTTAAGAGGGCCTCTCTCCTTCTCTTTTAAAAAGGGTAGTCCTTAACCAGAATTCTAAGATTTTGCATTGCCGTTACAGTAAAATTATTAAAACAAACGGACACTGGTCCCCTCCCCTTTCTTGCTTCTGTCAATAACTGTTGCCTTCCCTCCTGTTCCTCCAGGTAAGGGCTTCTCTCCTCATTTTCCTCCCGCCACCTCCCTTCTGCTCTTCCGCTCTGAATCCCCTCCAAAAGACTATGCATTTTCTCCTTTTGTTTACTAGGTTTATATCTTCATGCTTAGTGCCTTTCTGTGCCTCATCCCTCATTCCTCAATCCAGCCTTAAGTATCTTTTCCTTTCTTCCTCCCTCCCTCCCTTTTTTTCTTTTCCCCTCCCCCCTCTCCCCTCCCCTCCCCTCCCTTCTCCTCTCCTCTCCTCTCCTCTCCTCTCCTCTCCTCTCCTCTCCTTTCCTTTCCTTTCCTTTCCTTTCCTCCCTCTGTTTTCAGACATGGTAGCTTTGGAATTAAATAAAGAAATGTTTACCAAAAAAATATTTTTCCCTTTCCTTCACAAATGTCTATTGAGCATCTATACGTACTAAACACTATTATACATATTGGGTGGGGGTAGGGTAAGAGAACAAGGCAAGTGAAATTTCTGCTTAGAGGAGCTTATATTCTAGCATGGGGGTAGGGGAGGATAGACAATACAAACAAAAATCAGGTAAATTTAAGCATTATGCAGGGTTGTCAGATTTAGCAAATAAAAATACCAGCTGTCCAGATAAATTTAAATATCAGTTTTTAACATAAGTATATCCCATGTAATATTTGGAGTAAAAATAAAATGTTATCCAAATTGGGATAATTTGAGGCAGTTTAACAGCTATCTTTTCCACCAAAGACTTATATGTCCAACTTGCACCCATGTGCCTATATTTGCATTATTTCCTGTGCGTAATCTCTCACTCCTGCACTCTGATCTCAGCCTAGATTTTGCTTCTTCTAAGATTCCACCTTCTTTAAACGTTTTCTTGCAATAATGCCAACTTACATCGTGCTCTCCTTTTATAAATCACCTTTACAGTTACTACCCACATTATACCAGTAACATAAGAATATATGGTCCCAGTCCAACGTTTCTATCCAAGGATGGATCTGGAGAGCTCTGCTTCGATATTTATGAACCCTCCTGTGTGTGCATTTCTTGTGTCTCCAAATGTGTAGCGTAGGAAACAAGAGCCCAGGCTCTGCAGTTGGTGTGCGGTTCAAATCCTGATTCTGCTGCTTATCGGTAGTGGGACCTCACATGGGTTACTTGCCATGCCTTACTCTCCACGTTAGTAAAAAGGGGAGAATAAGAGTATCTCTGCCATACAGTTTTCATAAGTACTAAATATGATTAGGTATGTGGAATACCTGCAAGCCTTTTATTACTTCTCTTTCTCCTTCTCATCCCCATTATTATCATTACCACACACACACGATTTCCAGGATAGTGGGGAATTGGGCAAGATTATGAACAAATGCAAACTCCAGTATTAGGGGATCATTGAAAGGAACAGTGGCCTTTATAGTTTTGCTGACTTCTCATATGTATCTGGCTCTCTTTATGGTCACATTGAGCAGTCAGGAACAAGTTGTATTGTCTTAGCAGAAACAAGAGTTTGTAGATTACATTAAGTGGGGGATGGGAAAAAAAAAGGAACATATTTAAAAGCACTACTCTCCAAAAAAAAACAAAAAAAAAACCCCACAAAACTATGATATGTGAATTAAATGCCATGTACACGTGTTGTCTCTCATTCCTCATGAAAAGTAAATTCTAGAGGGCAGTATCAGTTTCTTTTGTAAGAGTCCATTCTCTTAAATGCACAAGCTTTGGTCACTAGGAAAAGTATTTAGATTTAGTGACAATTGTGGTGATGGCCCCCTGACGATCTGTTCAACAAAATTAGATTCTGTAGCAGTTTCCTATACCTGCCAGTCAGCAGGAAATTACTCGTTTTATAGTGCGCTTTTGTAACTGATGTTTTTGGTATTATGTTATTTGTTGTAGTTATATCTGTTGCCAAGTTTGTAAATTGAATTCTACAACATACCTTCTAATGTTATGAGAAAAAAAATCTTTTGGGTTGAAATAATGTATGTTCGGTCTTGCCAAAAGAATATGGGGGAGGCCCAGAATAAAATGATATGTCCCATCTGCATGACAGATTAGTGAAACTGTAGAAATCATTACTGTTATAAATCTATAATATACTTATGACTCTAAGCTATAGTACACTTTTTTGGAAACGACGATCATGAAAGAAATACCTTTGAAACAACCCCCTAAACTATAGTGTATCTAAGGATGAAAACCATGTCAGAAGAAAAGCCAAATATTATTCTGGACATGGCAGTCTCTATTTGGAAAGAAATGCATTTTTTTGGGATAAATAATAGCATGTTAGAGTTAAAATGACTATAAGACCATCAATGGAAAAGGAGATCATGATAAGATCTTCTCCATCCCCCACAATCAAAAAAGGGCTTTAAAAAGTTTCCTCCTTTCTTAGATTATGTGAACACTTTAATTGCATCCAGAAGGAAAATGTCTTCTGGAGAGGCCTGTTTAACAGAGTGGTCTCTCTCTCTCTCTCTCTCTCTCTCTCTCTCTCTCACACACACACACACACACACACACACACAGATTTTGAGTTTAAATGACTAGAAAAATGTGATTTTTTTAAATAACAAAAAATACAACAAAATTTGAGTTTCCATTATTCTCATACTCATTTAGGGATTTAATTACTGCATATGACTAAATCTGATCTTTTAATTTCTACAAATTATATCTTTCCATTGCCTTGCATATTCAAATGTCTTATTTACTTATTTTAAATCCCAATTCATAATGAGATTTAGGGACAAACTATATTTTTCAGCAATGTTTTACATAGTGTGATAGCTGAGCGTATTCCAGTTTTAGGTAATTTTCCCAATTCTTTTTTGAGTGATAGGGATCTATGTTGGGTGATAGGAAGAGAAGGTAAGGCGTCACCTTCTCCAAATACCTCTCCTCAATGCCTGAATATGATATCATTTGCTCCTTCTTTCCTAGGTGAAATTCTATTAGAATAATTTGAAGGATAAACAAAGGCCTCAGGAGCATTGACTTTCCCTCCCAGAAATCTGATCTGCGTGATCTCAGGGCAGAATGTGTGTGTGTGTGTGTGTGTGTGTGTGTGTGTGTGTGTGTGTGTGTGGTGGGGGTTAGGTGGAGACGTTTCCTGGAAATCCTCTTCATGTCCATGAGGGCCTCTTACTTTTTTTCAGACAAAGTAACTGTTGGCCAACAAAGCATATCTGACCTGATGGCTTTAGGATTTAGGAAGCTCTCAAATGTGGGGGACACAGAAACGTGTGGGCACAGAAATGAGCGGAATATTGGATAAAGGGATAGAGCCGGTGCGAGGGAGGAAAAAGGTAAAGGACAGATTCTGATTTCATACTTCCTACGTGTGAGAAAGGGGGAAACTGAGGCCAAGAGAAGCTGAATAATTTGGCAAAGATGCTGCAAACCAGCAGTGGGTGGACTGATATTTGAAGCTGGCTTCGATAACCCGAGGCAGGCTCTAAATGTAGTGCCTGAGCCAGACCCAAGATAATCTCCGTGATAACTGCTGCTAGAAAAGGATCTACTTAAGAGTTAATTTACAATGTATTTTAAATTCCTTCTGTCCAAACGCCTTGGGATGGGACGCTTCATCCCTTTGCCTGAGCGCCCCCTCAGCGGGCCCCGGCCGGGCTTTTCACGGAGTCCCCAGCCGCTGGCAGTGACCTGCCCTTGAAGCGCTGGCTTCGCAACCTTTACCCAAACGCTCTCTGGCTCTTTGTACATCTTTAATAGTTTCCTTGACGGACTATGAGGAACTGCCAGATGACAGTTCTATTTCATTTTTGTCACTGCCTGGCGCTCCTTTTTTCTCTCTGGCTTTTTCTCAAGGGCATGATTCTATAAGTCAATGTGGCAATGTTCGCGATGGGTATTGCTCTTTCAACCACTGTATATTGATGCAGTGCGAGCAAGTCACGGACATGTCAAGATTTCAGGCCTTCAAAAAAGTAATCAAGGAGTATTTTATAAACTCTAATGTCCTTTCCATTGAAAGCAAATTGAAACTGGGGATTGGGATCTGATATTAAGGGTTTACTTTAAAACACTGCTGCCAGAGGCATAAAACAGCCCCTTTGATTAATATACCATAGGATTTTGTTCGCTTGGAAAAAGCGCAAGTGATGTGCTTTTGTTCCCCAAGTTTTAAATAAAACATTTGTCATTCTTGCACGCGGTTTATTACTAATTGCACAATTATTTTATTATATGGCACCGGGAAAATATGATTTGAGGTTCCTTCTGCATATTCTATGTTTTAAGTAAACAATCACTTCAGTCAAAATTATTTATTAAATTAGATTATATTTTGCTAAACATAATGGGGATGTCAAGACTTTTGTTTATTAGTGCTGCATAATGAAATAATTGAGGAATTAGTAATAAATTTTTCCTCTGGTAACTTAGAATAAATAAAAACAATTACTAGGGTTTTCTTTAAGAATGTAGGATTCTCAAAATTATCTCTCATAAAATTATACTGATGAATGTCATATGTTTCCTCAGCAAAAACAAAATGAAATGGCTTTTCCTTTTCCTCTCTGCAGAATCAGTATAGCTATCATACACTGCATGGGTGTGCAGATTTCTTTGTATATCGTTTCCATTTGATGATCCCAGTATGGGGAAGGCAGATTAGTTTCAAATATTAGAATCCTGATACATTTGCAAACATTTTCATGATGATCATTGACTTTCATATATTACCAAATTTCAGCTTTTATACTCAGAGTAGGAAATGTCTTTCAAAGCGAAGTCGTGCCTTTTCGTGACATCATGATCCATAAATACTTACTATGACCCCTACTCTAAGGTGTCCCCTCAGGCACAATGGCACAATGAGAGACATGAATGTGGAACATGGGCGGACTCTGCCTTCAAGGAGCTCACTATCTAACAAGGGAGATAATGAATGTACATAGATTATAAGAATTCCAGCTAAAAAGTAGATATTGGCAAAGTGATATGTATGTTCACAGGAAGGAAAGAGTCCTTATGGCTTGGGAAGGAGAGAAGTGGAGGCATGCAAAGAGGAGGGGGGAGTATCAAGGGATTGGCATTTGAGCTTGAAGGATGGGTATTTATAGAAACAGCTAACATTTACTGAGCTCTTATGTGACCAGACACTGTCTGACTCTAAAGTCCACTTTCCTAACCACTAAACCATAGGATGTGGTATGGAGGGACACAGAGAATGGATATTCTTGACAGAGGAAACAGTATGAGCAAAGACACAAAGGGGACTGAGTTCTGTCTTCTAAATCACTCGCAGATAGTAATTTAGGACTCATGCATACAGAAGATAGAGCCGGCCTTTCAGATTCCCTACAGTAAAGTCTAGTTAGTGTGCTTACAGCCTATAATGAATGCCAACAGCAATATGTGTCCTAAAAAATAATTAGACACAGCTAGGCTGCACTGTATAATGTTTTGATTATGCAATTACATATTTATTAACAAAGATTCCTCTCTATTCTTCCAACTGTGAAATTCTAGAATATGCAATTATCAATATATAAATCTACAATACAAATAGAACCATAAGGAGAGCGGTCAGGAGCTTCCTTATTCTGGCCTCAGTTTACTCCCCAATCTTATTTTCCTCTTCACACACTTTATGCTCTAGTCAATAAAGTTACTGTTTCCTGCATGTGGCTAGTCTATCACACAGCCCACTGTTCCTGTGTGTCTTTGGATCTCTAGGACTGACAGCCTAGAAAGCCTTCTCCGTGGTGGCTGGAGCTCTTGGAACCGCATTAAGTTTTGTGGCTCTTGAGTGGCATGCATGCTGATATTCTGGAGGATGAGATCTCATGTCTTTTGTGGGTGCTGACATATCTATCACATTTATTAGATTGCTTATTGGCCCAGAACTGATTGGGAGAAATTGCAGGCTTACAACTTAACTGAGTCTCATGCCCCCGTCAGCCCCTTTCCAGGGCCATACCCCCTCGTTTATATTAAGGAACAGGGCCCTTTATTTTACCCAAGTCTGAAGCCGTTGCCTTTCCACACCAGTTCCCTCATCATTCCTGGTTTTGCAGGGATCCCCCTTCACTTTCTTGCCTTGTTGGTCTCTGCTCTTTCCTAACTCTGGGAAATTCTGGGAAAGTACTTCCTTCCTCATATTGCTACCTTGTGGTCCATTACCCACCACTTAGAAAAGTCCTCTGGGCCATATCACTCCTATGAAATTACCCAAGAGGAATGAAAACACATGTAGCAAATGTTTATAGCAGCATTATTAAGAAACTGCCAGCGACTTCCTGATTAAGTGGCTTAATCATCTTACATTTCCACCAGCCACGTAATGTAGGTTCACTGCCAACACTTAGCAGTGGCAGTATTTGTAATCTTAGCTCTTCTACTAGGTGTGTAGTGGCATCTCATTATGACTTTAATTTGCATTTCCCTAATGACTAATGATGTTGAGTGTATTTTCATGTGCTTATTTGGCATTCCTATATATTATTTGGTCAAATTCTTTTTTGGGGGGGCTATTTTAATTGAATTGTGTCTTATTATTGAGTTGCCTACTTCCAGCTTTTGGCAGTTATACATAAAGCTGCCACAGAGTTTTGTGTGAATGTAGTTTTTGGTTAACTTGGGTAAGTACCTAGAAGTACAATTATTGGGTCATATGTTAAGTCTATACTTTATAATATAAGAAACTGCCAAATTGTCTTTCAAAGTGGCTGTACCATTTTACATTTCTACTCGTAATGGAAAAGAGTTCTTGCTGGAATTTGAATTGAATTGAATTGAATTGAATTGAATCTATATATCAATTTGGGAAGGATTGACCTACTAATAGTAGTGAGTCTTCCGATCTATAAGAACGATATGTCTCTACATTTATTAATCATCATTAATTTTTTCAGCAATATTTTGTAGTTTTCAGTGTACATCTTTTGTAAAATTTGTTCCTAAGTATTTTACATTTTTTAATACTGTAAATAGTATTTTTTATTTTTTTTACTTATTTTTTTAATTTGAGAGAGAGAGAGAGAGAGCATGCATGTGAGAGGGGGGAAAAGAGGCAGAGGGAGAGAGAGAATCTTAAGCAGGCTCCATGCTAAGCATGGAGCCTGACATAGAGCTCGATCCCACAATCCTGGGATCATGACCTGATCCAAAATCAAGTCGGTTGCTCAACCAACTAAGCCACTCAGGTGCCCCTGTAAATAGTATTTTTAAATAGAAATTTCCAATTGTTTGTTGCATATATATATATGAATAAATAAAATTGATGTTGACTAAGATATTCTACATAGGTAATCATATTGTTTGCAAAGAAAGTTTAATTTCTTTTTAATCTTTTCTTCCTTGTTGGCAAGGACCTTCAATATAACATGAATAAAAGTGCTGAGAAGAAGAATCTTTTCCTTGTTTTCATATTACAAGGTTTTTTACCACTAGATATCATGCTAGCTGTGGGTTTTCCAAAAATGCTTTTTAACAAATTGAGCAAGTCTTTGCCTATTATTCCTAGTTTGCTGAGTTTTTTTTTTTTTATCAAGAAGGTACGTGGATTTTTGTCAAATGTTTTTCTTGCCTCTATTGAGATCATATAATTTTTCTTTTGTCTGTTAATATGGTACATTAAATTTTGTTTTTAAAATGTTCAAACTACCTTGTATTGCTGGATAAACTCCATGGGATTATGATGCATTATATTTTTATATATTGTCAGATTCAATTTGCTACTATTCACGGGGAATAACTGTGTCTTGTTTTTGTATTTTATTTCTTTTCCTTTCTTCCTATTTTTACTTTTCTTTTCTAATGGCTTTGTCTAGTTTTGGTATCATGTCTTCTCTGGCTTCATTGAATATTATGGAATATGTTCTCTTTTATTTGTGGGGAGTGTGTTGTGTAGATTTGTTATCATTTCTTTCTTAAATGTTTGACAGAATCTACCAGTGAAGTCCCTTAGGCTTGGAGTATTCTTTGTGGGGAGGTTTTTAACTATGAATTCAATGTATTTAAAATTTATAGGATTATTCAGGTTATTTTTTCTTCTTGAGTCAGGTTTGGAACTTCATGCCTTTCAAAAAATTTGTTATTTTATCTAAGTTGTTAACTATTGGCCAAAAAAGTTGTTTCAAATATTTTCTTGGGTCACCTGGGTGGCTCAGTCAGTTAAGTGTCGAACTCTTGATTTCTTCTCAGGTCATGATCTCGGTTCATGAGATCGAGACCCGTGTTGGGCTCTGGGCTGACAGTGTGGAACCTCTTTATGATTCTCTCTCCCTCTCCCCCAGCTTCTCTCCCCCACTTATGCCCACTCACTCTCTCTCTCTCTCTCTCTCTCAAAATAAATAAATAAACTTAAAAATAAAATATTTTATTGTATCATTTTAGGGTCTGTAGTATTTGTAGTTATGACTCATATATCATTTTAGATGTCAGTACTTACTTTTCCTTAGTTTTTTTATGATTAGTTTCACTAGAAGTCTATCAATTATATTGTTTTGTTTTTCTTTCAAAGAGACAGCTTGTACTTTCATTGATATCTTTCTCTTTCTTTTAATTTTATTAATGTCTGCTGTTACCCTGAATGTTTTCTTTCTTTGGCTTTCTTTGGCTTTATATTGTGTGTGTGTGTGTGTGTGTGTGTGCGCGCACGCGCACGCGCATGCGTGTGCGCGCACGCGCATGCATGTGCACACCTAGTTTCTAAAGTAGAAACAGATTTGATTTTAGATCTTTATTTTTTCTAATATACATATTTTATGCCATATGTTAAAACACACATGCTTGGCTACATCCTACACATTTGATATTTTGTGTTTATTTTTTCATTTAGTTTAAAATAATATATAATTTCTCTTGTTATTTTTAATTTACCTATGGGTTATACAGAAATGTGCTATATAATTGCCAAATTTGGGGGGATTTTCCAGATATAATTATCTTATTGATTTCTGCTATAATTATTTTGAGGTCATAGAATATACATTGACAATTTCAATCCTTTTATATTTATTGAGATGTTTTCTGGTTCAGAAATGGTCTGTCTTGGTAAAAATATTCCATGTACATTTGAAAAAAGTCTATTTTGCTATTTTTAAAAATTTTTTAGTGTTTATTTATTTTTGAGGAAAAAAAGATAGAGTGCCAGCAGGGGAGGGGCAGAGAGAAAGGGAGAAAGAGCCAAAGCAGGCTCCAGGTTCTGAGCTGTCAGCACAGAGCCCAATGTGAGGCTTGAACTCATGAACCATGACATCGTGATTTGAACCAAAGTCAATGCTTAACTCATTGAGCCACCCAGGCACTCCTATTTTGCAATTTTTTGAGTGCAGTGTTCTACAGATGTCAATTAGGTTAAGTTGGCAAACAGTGTTTGAGCCCTTTTGCTGATTTCCTATCTATTTGTTCTTTCAGTTATTGGAAAGGGGATTTTGAAATCTTCATCAATACTTGTGAGTTTATATATTTCTTTTTTAAGTTCTATAAATTTTTGCTGTCTGTATTTTGAAGTTATGTTTTTAGGTGCAGATACTTTTGGAATTGTTATGTTTTATTGATATATTGACTCCTTTGTCATTGTACTATGTACCTTTTTATGCTGGTAACATTCCTTACTCTGAAGTCTATATTAATATAGCTATTCCAAATTCCTTTTTGTTGAATTTAACTTGGTATATCTCTTCCCATTCTTTTACTTTTAACCCCTCTGGGGTTTATGTCTCAAGTGTGTTTCTTATAGACTGCATGTAGGTAGGTCTTGTTTTTAACTCATTTAACAGTCTGCTCTTTAATTGGAGTTTGTAGACCATTTACATTTAATGTAATCGTCATTACTTTACGGTTGAGTTTAAATGTACTATCTTGGTTATTTGTTTTCTCTGAATTTTTTTGTTTCCTTTCTTTTTTTGCTTTCTTTAGTATTAATTTTTATTATCCCATTTCCTCTCCATTATTGATTAAAAGTTGTTCCTCTTTTTTAGTTGATTGCTCCTCATTTCACAAATTATATGAACTGAGCCTTGTAATGATTAATCACTTGTCTAAAACTGCATAATACTTAAGCCAAAGCCCTTACAATGGTATACAAGACTTTACGTTTTCTGGCTTTCATTATCTTTGACATTGCCTCTACCCTGTCTATTGCTTACTCTGCCCCAGCCACACTGACTTTCCTGCTGCTAGTCAGACATGCAAGACACATTCACAGCACAAAGGTCATTGGCACTGACTATTTTCTCTGTCTGGAAGTCTCTTTCCCTAGATATCTACGTGTTTGACTACCTCTTGCAAGCCTGTGCTCTAATGTCACTGTTCAAGGATGTCTACCCCAGCAATACTATTTTTAATTATATCCTCCTTCCCAATCCTCACTGCCAATCCTACCTGCCATGCTTAATTATTTAAAAATATAGCATATCCAATTTTTAGATATTATATTTATTATTTATATCTTTCCTTCAGTAGAACATAAGCTCCATGAAATCAGGAATTTTGTCTGTTTTGTTCAGTGATGTATCTCAACCCCTAGAATGGTGCCTGGCACATAGTAGGCATTTAATAAATATTTGTTGAATGGATGAATACATTGGCAAGTGTAAAGTATAGGAAGTAAATTTACTGATTACAATGAAATATAGCTATGTAAAAACCCTTAGAACAATTGTGCTTGACATGGAGTTATACATAAATTTTATTCTTAAAATGCTATTCAATGTTGTTGAAACTCTGTACAATAAATGCAATTTAAATAAAGTCAAGTTTTTTCATGTAGCAAGAGACTATATAGAGGGAAATAATTGGGAGATACAAACTAGGAGACTGCTTCTCTGATATGATTCAAAACCTATTCCAAACATTTTTCCTTTCCTTTCTCTTCATCATCTGACAGTCTAAAATTCCCCGAATAAACAGTTGCACCTTTAAATTTTGTGGTGTTTTTTGTTTGTTTGTTTGTTTGTTTCTGGGTTTTGTTTGTTTGTTTGTTTTTGGTCTTTAGGCATTGCTATCAAAATACAAATATACCTGAAAGAGGAGGGAATATATTTCAATCTAGTATAAATTTTCCCTTTGGCAAGGATTCATTGGCATCATGTTTAAAGCGACTGCTTCTAGAATGGCACCTGTATGGTGACAAATGCAGCCTTCCTATGCCTAACTTGACTGGCTTCATAATTCAGGCTGATACAGACATGTAATTGGCCATTGTAGCCATTGTGTCCATACTGGTTTTTTGTGCATCCTGATGAGATGGAGATTCAGAGGGACTTATTCATGGACAGATTCCTTTTCAGAGTATTAAAAACCAGCTCCTTTAACAATCTGAACTTCGTCCTTAATAGATGAATTTAGTATTTATTTTAAGATCTAAACATAGATGGTAGTTTTGGTTAACCTGCAAAATTTTTTAAAACTTTTTAAATGCTTATTTATTTCTAAGAGCGAGAGGCAGAGCGTGAGCAGAGGAGGGGCAGAGAGAGAGGAGACACAGAATCCGAAGCAGGCTCCAAGCTCCAAGCTATCAGCACAGAGCCTAACGCAAGGCTCAAACTCACGGAACCTGAGATCATGACCTGAGCCAAAGTCAGACGCCCAACCGAATGAGGCACCCAGGTGCCCCCAGTTAACCTACCAAATTTTAAAATAAGAGGGACCTTGATAGGCAATGGCAGAAAATAAGGTTGTGCACTTGTTTTTCTATTCACAGTGCAACAAACCTTTAAATCCAGAGCCTTTAAGCCTTTAAATCCAGTCTGTTAATTTGCCCAAAGGGACACCAGCAGTGGTGGAGTCAAATATTAGCAATTAATGAATTCAGAGGTGAAAATTTGCCTATGTGGCTCACCCTAAGCTATGAGGATTTGAATGAGTTTCTTAGATTTGTAAAATAAAGGGAAAATAAAACTTTGACACTTTCCTGCCCACCCCCCAACCCCAGGCTGCATGGCCCTGATAATAAATGAATTGTCAATTACAATTTCTTCAACAACTCAGAATTTCTCAAAAGGATCTATCTGATAAATGAGAAAAGGGATGAATGCCCAGACATAGGAATCATTTTTTAAGCACATACTTCATTTTTTTTCCAATGAAATATTTCATCATGTTTATTCACATCGCTCATCTTTTCCCATACTTTTCCAGAGCCTATCTGAGCCACAGTAATATTGGATGTCTGCTTATATCTTAAGGATCTTTAGATCTTCAGAAGCTCACTATGAAAATGTAAATGACTCTGACAGGATGGTGTTGAGCCTTCTGGAGTGGATTGGATGACATCACTTTGAAAGCAATACAGGGCCTTGTTACAGGAGGCAGTATTGTTCATTTGTCCTTTTTAGGGGAAGAAAGAAAATCACTTTGGGTTTGCTTTTCCTCTACCTCATATGCTGATTTTTACTTTATTCTATGGTTGACTCTTAAAGAAAATGAGAGTCTGGTAATGGTCAATGCATGGTTTAACATTTCTTTTTAGATTCCAGTTTATTCAGGTTAATTACAGTCAACATTCTATTTAAATCTCTAATGATCATCTAACTTTTCTTTGACCACAGAGATCCCTGCCAACTTAGTGTTCATTGTGTAAATAATAATAGTTGACATTTACTGAGTACGTCCCATGAGGCAGGGAGATGATGCCACCATATACTTTTCTAAAATCAAAAAAAAATTTTTTTTAAATAGTCTTAGGTTACAGAATGATTAGGAAGATAATACAGAGAGTCTCCATGTACCCTGTACCCCATTCCACCTATTACTAATTAATAATAGATGCATTATAATGATACATTTGTACCATTATAATGTACCATTAATATGGCACATTTGTCATAATTAATGAACCAAATTGACACATTATTAACTAAAATTAATCATTTTTCAAGTTTCCTTAGGTTTTTACCTAATGTTCTTTTTCTGTTCCAGGATCCTGTTCTGAATACCATGTTACATTTAATTGTCATGTCTTCTTAGGTTCCTCTTGGCTGTGACAGTTTCTTAGACTCTTCTTGTTTTTAATGATCTTGACAGATATAATCAACTGTAGAGTGTTTCTCTATTATTATTTGATGCTTTTCTCATGATTAGACTGGGGTAATGGGCTTTGGGGAAATAAGACAATAGAGCTAAAGTCATATATCAAGTCAAGGGTACATACTATCAAAGTGACATCATTGTTGATGTTGACCTTGACTCTCTGGCTGAGGTAGTGTGTATCAGTTCTCTTAACTGTAAAGTTATAATCCCCTCTTTTCTTCCTCCATACTGTATTCTTTGGAAGGAAGTCACTATTCACCACACTCATTTAATAAATGATGAGTTATGCTACCACTTTGAGGGTGAAATATCTACATAAATTATTTGGAATTTTTCTACATGGGTTGTCTATTTTCCTCAGTTTATTTACTTATTCAATCATTTGTTATATTGGTATGGATTTGTGGATATTTGCTTTATACATTAGATTATGATCCAATGCTACTTTATTTATTTTCTTGCTTAAATTGTTCCAGCTTTGGCAATTGGGAACTCTTTTAGTTGACCCCCATGTCCCTTTAACATGCCCTTATTATTGTGGATTTGTTGTTATTATTATTATTATTTTCTTTTTTGCACACTTTCTTACTTTCTTGCACTACAGATGCTTCAGGCTCATCTTATATATTTCCTGCTTCAGTCCTAGACTCAGCCATTTCTCCAGGATCCCAGCTTCCTTTTGTTGGAGAGTTAGAAACCAAGATCTGGGTGAATTGCTTACCTGAGTATTGTTTTTACCCCTCTCAGCTGACAGAGCAAGGATATGTATGTATATACTAGCCTCTGTATATGCATATATTTATAAATATTTTTACGTATTACTGTCAGTATCTATATTAACCTAAAGATAAATTCATACTGATGTTTCCAATTCTAATCCATTAAACAATGGGTCCTTCTAGCCTCCACCTGTTGCTTATCTGTAGTGGTTGCAGAATTGGTAGCCCATACCTCCATGGGAAGCAATTTAATCAACTAGAGTACAATGCTTAGATACAGTTTCTGTTACCTTTAGTCATGCAGACTCTACTTATTTCTATAGTTATAGAGGTAGGCATCTTTCCCCCCCTATTTCCTTCAGTGAGGTCATTTCATATATTTGTAACACAGTTAAATTGTTATGTTGCGTTGTACATTCCATCCTGGAACCTCCAACCTTCTAAATGATTTTTTTGGTTAATTTTTATATCTTAAGGTTCATTTTTGTGCTATGAAATTCTATGGGTTTTGACAAGTATGTCATGTCATGTGTCCACCATCACAATATCATTCAGATCAGTTTGACTGCCTCCCCCAAAACAACAACAACAACAAAATAACAACAACAACAACATCAACAACAACAACAAAAACCCTGTTTCACCTACTAACTAACACAGCTCTCCTGAAACCTTGGTGAATACTGATTTGTTTATTATCTCTATAGTTTTGCATTTTATAGAAGATCATAAAGTATTTAGAGTCTTTAGACTGGCTTCTTTCAGTTACAATATGCTTTTTTTTTTTTTCAACGTTTATTTATTTTTGGGACAGAGAGAGACAGAGCATGAATGGGGGAGGGGCAGAGAGAGAGGGAGACACAGAATCGGAAACAGGCTCCAGGCTCTGAGCCATCAGCCCAGAGCCTGACACGGGGCTCGAACTCAAGGATCGCGAGATCGTGACCTGGCTGAAGTCGGACGCTTAACCGACTGAGCCACCCAGGCGCCCCAAGTTACAATATGCTTTTAAATATCCCATGTCTGTTTCTGGTTTGATAGCTAATTATTTTTGTGTGTGTGGAGTAGTATTGTATTGTATGCATAAACCACAGTTTGTTTATCTCTTTACTTCTGGAAGACATTTTGGTTGCTTCCAGTTTAGGGTGATCATGAATAAAGCTTCTATAAGCATTTACATGCAAGTTTATGTGTGGACAGAGTTTTCAGATCAGTTGGGTAAATACACAGGAGTGTGATTGCTGATTATATGGTAAACCTATGTTTAGCCTTTTAAGAACTTGCCAAGTTGTCTTCCAATGTGGTTGTCGATTTTGCATTCCCACTAGCCTGGTAATTTTTTGTTGAAAGCTAGACATGCTGTACTGAGTAATAGGAACTGAGGGAAATAGGAATTTAGCTTGAAGATTTATGCTAATCTGCCTAGTATGTGCTGTAGCAGCTGTGATTCATGTTTGCTGTAGTTACAGGAGCCAGAGGCTTCAATTTCTCCAGGGTCCTAGTTTTTGTCACTCTTCTTGAGGTTAGGCTTCCCTAAATAATCCTCCTTAGAGTTCACAGCTTGCAGTTCTTTAGTTATAATCTACTACTATTATATACCAACAGGAGCCCTATGGATGGGGTGAGTAGATATGGGGAAAGGGAAGTAGTCTATATTGTATGATTAAATTTGAGTCTTTTAGTGGGCCTGTGTCCCTAGGCTGTGACCTTCACAAATATTTCTCCCCATCCCCATTTTATTCCCTGGTTATAGCATTCCTAACCTATTTCCCTAGCCTTGACCCTATGGATTTTTTTTTTTTAACTTAAGTGAGACAGGAAGCCTATTGGGGGGCTAGTGTTGGAGAAATGTCCTGGCAAAGTCTTCTCTCCTGGAGAGTAGGCCTTTGTTACCGAGAAGGCTCTGGGATTATTACACTAAAATTACTCTTCCCCGATCTCTGCTAAAGGCAGAGCGATGAACTAGGGGGAACTTCTTTGATCTTCACCATGAGAACCTAGTGAAATTGATGGGGGTAAAAATCATGACAGTGTGGGGCCCATCCTAAGACTGAAGTCCCAAAAGTTTCTCACTGTTACATTAATCCAAATTCATCCTCCACAATTCATCAAAATAATCATTTAAGTACTCTTCCCAGTGTATGGCTCCAGCTGCTTCTGTTTTAGACAAGCAGATCTTGGCTGTATCTCCCTAGACGTGCCTATGTTTCCAGACTGTGGATATTGGTTTGCCTTGTGGCCTAAGTTATCTAATGGGCCCCCCAAAGTTGTTGATATTTAGTTTGTTCAGCTTTTTCTTGTTATAAGGACAGGAGTGACAAGTTCTGGGCTGTTTCCAGGTTGGAGCAGAACCTGGAAATCTTCTATGCCAGGATATTAACATGCATTACAACAATAGTAGTTACTATTATTGCCCCCATTTTAAGTATGCGAGAAGTTGATTAAACTATGGACTCTTAAATTTTGTAAATGAGATAAAAACTAAGATCAAAATGCTTTGAAAATTTAGATGAAAAGAAAAATGATTGTTTCTTGAAGAATTTAGCTTCTCAAAGTGCTTACTGTATCTAGTTTTGCCAAAACATATTTGATCACCACTTTATAGCTATTGGCTTCTTTTAAGAATCAGTATCGAATGATTAAAAAGGAAGTTCTTTTGTTAGAGAATAATTATAACACTAGATTACTTTTCATTAATTTATACCTAGTATAAAACTCAGGTGTGCTGTTTGCATTATACCTTCATTTTCATGCTATAATCTCTGTACATGCCTTAAAATTAAATTATTGGAAAAACTAGGCTGTGATGATGTCCTTCTAGTAATCCCAAATAATAAAATACCTTGAAATGGATTCAACATTTACCAAAAATGCTGAATTCTGTAGTTGGTTGTATTTCAGTAATCTTTAAAATCATTGTTTATATATGGCAAAGCAATTTTTCTATATATCGATATGTATTTTTCACTTTATCAGAGACAACATAAAAGTACATATTCATAGAATAAAATAAAAACAGTTACATTTGTGTTCATTCTTGTCTGTAAGCAAACAGCAATTGAAAGATGGATTGAAGAGGTTAAGTGATGTTTTCACAGATTCACTATGATGTGTAAGATAAAAGAGAACCATTAAATTGTATATCTTATTTATGGGGAATCAGAGGTGGGCCCTATGTATTGTCAAATACTGTGTGAAATATAACTGAGTCTAGTAATGTATTTTTGCTAATCATTCTATTGTTTGTCTGAGCCTCAGCAGTAAGGTAGTTTGCTCAGTAGTGGCTCAGTGGTTTATTTGTTTTCGTGGCATTTGGGGGACTGTTTTCATAATTAATGTTTAAATTATGCTAATGAGTGGTTCATGCATTCTCTTTAGAGAAGGCCCTCAGTCACATGACACAGAGCCCTGGCAGCATGCCTAGCCTAGGAAAGTTCATACAATGTCAAAGGCATTGAAGAATCTGGAAGGAGACAGAAAAATACAGGTTTGCTCTTATGTTCAAATGATGGAAGGGAGGCTACCTTGTGGCCAGATTTCTGAAGTGGTCTGTTGGACATTTGGACTCCTGAATAGTCAGGGATGTGGCCTTTGGCTTAGCGACCCTATTTCTACAGTGGCTTTGGGCAGAGTCATTAAGTATAGTTCCTGAGGTATAAATACAGAGAAAACTCTATCTTTCAAGTATAGTTACCAGGTGTGGTCACCAAGAAGGATTAAAGGTATAGTCACCAAGAAGGGGATTCTGTTGCTGATTAACTTCCTATATCCCGGTGCCATTTAAAATGAAGAAATAGGAAGCCCCACTAACTTAGAAAGAAATAGCACTTTCAGAAGTACAAACATGAAAACTAGAGCAAACAGTATATATTACAATCTAAAGTAGAGAACTATTTAACATTCCTTGTTGTAGGGATTCTTAATCTGAGATTCATGCTGGGCATAGGGAAGATAGGGGAAGTTTTCACAAACTTCCTGATGTTATTGACAAACTTGGGCATGTATGTTTATTTTGATGGGGATAAAGTGCTGTGAACAGATTCTCCAAGATTTCCAGATGTATTAACCAAAAAGTATAAGAAAGATTAATAAACAGTGACTTAGTTACATCTTTGAGTAGATACTAAAAAATGTGTTTATATCTCTTAAGCTGTACAATGACTGAAACATCGCTTTGCAGGTAGATAGACTTAGATTTGAACTACAGCTTTATTGCTTCAAATTGTTTGGAGTAAATTAGAGTTCTTCTTTGTAAAACAGAAATTCACAATATTACCTACTTCATTGAGTTATTATAATTCTCTAGATGAGGAATATAAATGGAATTATAAGACACCTAGCAGACTGCCTAGCATATAGTGGGTGCTCAATAAATGTTATTTCCAAGGCAGCATTTGAGAGTTGTTATGTGTTATGTTGTTATGTTATGTTATGTTATGTTATGTTATGTTATTTATTTATTTATTTATTTTAAATTTTTAAAATTTATTTTGAAGGAATAGAGGGAGAGAGAGAGCATACATGCTGAAGAGGCAGAAAGAGAGAAAGAGAGAGAGAGAGAGAGAGAACCCCAAGCAGGCTCTGCACTATCCGCACAGAGCTTGATGTGGAGCTCAAACTCATGAACGAACAGTGAGATCAAGACCCGAGCCAAAATCAAGAGCCAGATGCTTAATTGATTGAGCCACCCAGGTGCTCCAAGAGTTGTCATGATGGTTATAATTTACTTTAAAATACTTCTGCAAATATCAAGTGACATATGTGATATATGTAGGTATTGCTTAGTTTAGGTCACATGCTGTACACTGTCCTAATCAGAAATTCAATTTTCACAGGTAACCAGGTGATATAAGAAGGTCCAGATTATGAAATGTGTATACTACAAGTGCTTCAGTTATATTTGTTTTTGATAAGCACCAGGTGGTAGTGTGAAAGCTAGAAATGAATTTTCATTGGTGAAATTTGTGGTCCATTAATTAGCACCATGCAAGCTTTCACTGGTGAAATGAATAATATTCTTGGTATGTGGAATGGATAGAATAGTTTAGAGACAATCTCCATCCTTCACAAATCTAAGAATCTAGCAGGCCCTGTGTAGCCAGAACCCTGAAGGTTGGTGGCTGCAGCTCTACCCTGTACCTTACTATTAGTACTAATGTAGGTTATCAGGGCCATGAAATCCTGCTTCTAGAATATTGACCCATCTACCTCCATTTAGTCTCTTCTGCACAGTGTGGTAGGCATACTTAAGGGGGCAGGGAACTAGGTCTTAATTGACTTTACAGCACAGGCTGTGCCTACTGTTTTGTGTCTGCTTGTTAGCAAAAATTTATTTAGTAAATGGCAGCATGTTTGGGAGACTTTGGTCGGGAACTCGCTCTTACTGAAGAAACTGAAACTGTATGTGTGGCTATAATTAGGTACCAAAAGGTCAAAAGAGATGTGACCAAATTGGCTTAGGCTGGTTTGTAATAAGTGTCAGAGCATAAAACCTTCAGTCTGAACAAAGTAGGTAAACCCAAGTCCATGCATTAATGAAAAACGAAGGTAAAAATAGGTCCGCTGGGCAGATGACAAACAAGAAGGACCCAACTAACTGAGATCAAAAGAGGTACAAAGGCCCCAAATGAAGGCAAACAGGAGTCAGAACTGGGGAATTTGAAAAAAAAATTCAGATTCCTTACGATCCAGCAATCTCACGTCTAACCATTTATCCAAGGGAAATGAAAGCATACATGCATACACAGACTTGTGTATGAACGTTCATAACAACTTTATTCATAATAGTCCCAAAGTAGAAAAAACCCAAATAGCCATCTGTTGATGAGTGGACAAACAAAACTGTGGGACATACACAATTGGAATACTACTCAGTAACCAAAAGAATGAATGATGACAATCTGATATATTACTTGCCCAAATATTATCATGTGTTTGTACATTGTCAACTTTGCTGCCTTGTGGGCAGCAGGGAGTAGGAGGTTTCTTGTAAGGAATGCAGACCCCAGCGGAAGAACAGAACTGGTAGGGATTTCAGGCACAGAGGCAAGTCAGTGGAGAAAATAGGTTTTGTTTGGAGGCTATTCTGAAAATTCTTTAAGTGAGCCCTGGAAGGTGTCTACTCCATCAGAGAAAGGTACCCATTTTGGACGTTCAGATGACTTTGGTTTCTGTGGATACCGCTCCCTCAAAAACTTGAAACTAAACAATATTTATAATTTTTTCACTGGCTTCTTTCCCTTTTCAAAATAACACCTATCTTCTTCCCCTTTGAAAATAACTAATGCTAAGTTATTAAATGATAAAAAACTGCTGTTTCAGATTTTTGCATAGGAAAGGAATTTCCTTTGTAAACTCTAGTTTACTGTGCCTGAAATCAGGGGAAAAAATGCATAAGGGAAAGAGATCCTCTTTGGGGATCTGTTATAGAATCCCTCAGATTGCATGAATGCTTTTTGTACATATAGGAGTCTATTGGGAGAAATTCTACACCCAAGACCAAGAACATAGTCCCGTGTCATTTGGAAGACGAAGTTTAGCAACAAGCTAGTAATCAGTGGAAAGTTTTTAATTTAGGACTTAGAGGATGGTTAAAGCTAAAACTTAAAAGAAAGCAGTTTGTTTCTTTATATACAAGTCTTTGTGTCAATAAATGATTATTATGTACCTAAATAACCGCCAGTTGGGCGCCTGGTTGGCTCAGTTGGTTGAACATCCAGCTCTTGGTTTAAGCTCAGGTTGTGATCCCAGGGTTGTGGGATCATGGGATCAAGCCCCACCGTTGGCTCTGCATGGAGCATGGAGCCTGCTTAAAACACTCTCTCTCTCTCTCTCTCTCTCTCTTTCTCTGTGTCTCTCTCCTTTTGTCCCTCTTCCCAACTCATGTGCTTTCTCTAAAACAAAAATATAACATAACATAGCATCATAACATAACATAACATAACATAACATAAAATAAAACAAAATAGTCCCCAGTTGAAATAAGCAGAAAAGTTCTCTTTCACAATAATTATCAGAGAATTTTCTTGCTGAACTAGTTTTAAGTTTAACTCGTGTTCTCCCAGTGAAAATTCACTGTATATTGTCTCCTGAATCCCCCCCTTTCTGAAGGATGGGAAGGGGCAGCACAGGATTGCCAAAGGGAAGAATCTCTGGCAATGAAATCAGAAGATGTTAATATAATGCAAAGGAGATAACATTAATAAGCTGCACCTTATTTATAGGTATGGTCTCTGCCCCATACTCTGGAATAGAGATGTGTACAAAGCCCTCTGTTAACAGGCAATTTTAAAACAGTGTCTTTCATATGATGTATGCACTGGAACTGTTATAATATCCAGTTTTGTTCTCCCACCCATCCTCCTAATGTGAGTGCCAGGAGGCAAAATCGGTGGAGGGGGACAGAAATCAGGCATTGCAAGCAATCACATAGGCAGGCATGCTTGGACTCTCAGAGGACATTAGGAACGTATCAGATAAAATTATTGAGAAACTGACTCTATAAAAACTAGTGCAGTCTTAAGATAGAAGTCCACAAACTGGGAGAAGATATTTGCAAAACACATATCCGATAAAGGACTTACATCGAAAACAAAGAACTCCTACAACTCAGCAAGTAACAGAAACAATTCAGTTTCCAAAATAGGGGTAAAAGATCTGTGTAAGCGCCTCATGGAAGGAGGTAGAGAGATAAAATATAAACATATGAAAGGCGCTCAACATTGTATGTCATTAGGAAATTTAAATTAAAACAAAAATGGCATTCTACTATGTGCCTGTGAGAATGGCTAAAAGCCAAAACACTGGTGACACCAAATGCTGGTGAAGATGTGGAGAAACAGGAACTCTCATTTGTTGTCAGTGGGAATGCAAAATGGTAGAGTCATTCATTCATAGACAATTTGGCAGTTTCTGTCAAAAACTTGGGCTTGCCATATGATCTAGAAATCACATCCTAGGTATTTACCAAAATGAGTTGTAAGCTTATATCCACACAAAAACTTACACATGAAATGTTTATAGCAACTTTACTCATTTTTGCCAGAAATTGGAAGCAATCAATTGGAATGTCCTTCAGTAGGGGAATGGATAAACAAACTATGGTAGATATATATGATGGATTATGACTCATTGTGGTAAAATAAATACATATTTTACATTTAAATGTTAACACTTTGCAATAGTGATAAACACAAATGAGCGATCAAGAGAGGAAAATATGCGGATAAATTTTTAATGCATGCTAAATGAAAGAAATGAGTCTAAAAAGGTTACATACTATATGAGTGCAACTGTATGACATTCTGGAAAACGCAAAACTATGGAGACAGTAAAAAGATCAGTGGTTGGGGGGGGGGTGTTTAAGGGAAGTGTAGGAGAAATGAATAGGGGGAGCACAAAGCATTTTTAGGGCGGCAAAGCTATGCTATATATGCTATCACGGTGGATTCATGATGTTATGAATTTGTCTAAATCAATAGAATATGCAACATCAACACTTACCCTAATATAAACTATGAACTTCTGTTAATAATACTGTATCAGTATTGGTTCATCAGTTACAACAAACGTGCCAAATTAACGCAAGATGTGTGTGTGGTGGGGAAAGGAGTATATGGGACCCCTCTGTAAGGGGATATGGGAGCTCTATGTAAGTTTTCTGTAAATCTAAAACTGCTCTAAAATAGTCGATGAAAATAAAAATCAATAACAAAAACTACACTTTCTTGAGATTAAGGCCTTCTAGGCTATCAATTCCTCTAATTGGAAAAAACCTTTCACCTTTCCTCCCTGGCTTTTAGAGGTTATAACATCTTCTGACATGTATCATTCACTCAACAGCTAGTGCCAAGCATGGTTTTAGATCCTGGAGATACAGCAGTAAACAAAACGAATTAAGTACCTTCTCCTATAGGGCTTACACTTTGTGGGGAAAAGCAAATACATAGAAACTAAATCATTAGAATAATTTCGGATGGTGATGACCAATATGAAGGAAATTTTTAAAACATAATAATGGAATAGGTACTGCTGGAGTAGGAGTTGAGGAATCAACTTTAGCTAGGGCAATCCTAGGTGGCCTCCTGGCAAGGTGTCTTTTACACAGAGCCCTGAATGTTGAGGGGGCTGTATGGGAAAGGTATGTGAGGCAAGAGGAACAGAAGGTTTAAAGTCCTCAGGTGAAAACATATTTGGAATGACTGAAGCTTGAAAGACAATCTGTGTCACCAAGCGTAGAGATTGAAGTAGTAAAGGACAAAAATGGAGGTTGGGGGAGGGGAGGCACTGGATTCTGCTAATGTTTGTCTCCTCTGTTCAGGGAAACTTCCAGAAGATGGAATTTCTCCCCAAATTCCTTCCAGATGACTTTTTCAATTCAGCAAAGTGCACCACTCATTTGGGTGGATCTTTACTGTCCATTCTATACATTCATCTGTTACCTACCTTAAAGTTGCAAAAGTTATGCGATAAGAAACAGCAACTACCATCAATAAGACTGTACCATATTTTTCCTAATATTCTGCAACTAAATATTTTGTTCAGAAATATGAAATGTTTCAAACATAATGAAAATAACAAAACAGATATCAAAAAACCCACAGCTCAGATTTATTGGAAGTTTACGATTTGTCATTTTGCTTCACAGCTTTCTTTGTCTTTAAATAAGATATTATGGAATGTGGTTAAAGACCAATTCTCCCATCCTTTCCCCCTGTCCTTCTATCCTGAGGTACTCTTTTGAAGTTGGTACCATTTCCAGACATATTTTAACCATTTTCTATAAATATATTTTTACCCATAAACAATACATAGTATTTCTTCATCTATCTTTTTTATGACCCCTCTCTGGGCTATATCTTGATTCTTTTTGACAGAATTCTTCTGAGTAGCTGTCAAAAAAAGTCAGTCTGAAAGAACTGGAGATCATGCCATCATTCATGGAGTTGAGCATACTAGGGAATGACACAGCCACCATGAAGTAATTTCAGGTAAGGAGTATCTGCTCTGATAACTGGCAAGCACTGAAGGAAAGGTCTTTCTAGAAAATATGGGTACAGGGAACTAGCACTGAAACATATTGACAAATAACGGTTGACTGAGATTCACTCATTTATTCATCCATTTTACCAAGATTTACTCAACTATGCATCTCCTGAGAATATAAAACTGATTAGGGCAAAAATCCCTGCCTACAAGGTATATATGTGTGGTCTCAGGTTGAGCTAGAATGCTATTTTTCTTGGGGCGCCTGGGTGGCTTAGTTGGTTAAGCATCCAACTTCGGCTCAGGTCATGATCTCAAGGTTCGTGGGTTCGAGCCCCATGTTGGGCTTTGTGCTGACAACTCAGAGCCTGAAGCCTGCATCATATTCTGTGTCTCCTCTCTATGCCTCTCCCCCACTTGCACTCTGCCTCTCTCCCTCCCAAAAATAAATAAACATTAAGAAAAATAAAAAAAAAAAAAAAGAATGTTATTCTTCTCTGGGAGTAAAGAAGATTTTAAAGGCTTTAAAAGATTTAACTTTTATGAAAGCAGAGAATAAGTCCTTGGTCATGGTTTCAATGATATATCTTGAACTGAGGATCAGAATCCATTTTAGGAAGGGGCGCCTGGGTGGTGCAGTCGGTTAAGCGTCCGACTTCAGCCAGGTCACGATCTCGCGGTCCGTGAGTTCGAGCCCCGCGTCGGGCTCTGGGCTGATGGCTCAGAGCCTGGAGCCTGTTTCCGATTCTGTGTCTCCCTCTCTCTCTGCCCCTCCCCCGTTCATGCTCTGTCTCTCTCTGTCCCAAAAATAAATAAACGTTGAAAAAAAAAAAAAAAAAGAATCCATTTTAGGAAAATGGAGGCAAATGTTGGGAAAATCATGACATAAACTGTATGTCTTCTTACTTCCTCAGAGGCATCATGGCGTCATTTTGAAGTTTTCTAACTTTCTTTGTCTTACACTGCTTCCTTCATTGCTAACTTTCAAAGATATTCGCTCCATGTATTTTTAAGATTTGCATAAGTGGTATCATACTTCATACAGATTTTTGTAATTTGCAGTTTCCCCATCAAAGTTGTTTGAGTTATATCTGGGTTGATTTAAGTAAATAAGATTAATGATTTGTTTAAGTTTGTTTGTTTGTTTGTTTGTTTATCTTAAGTAATCTCTGCACCCAACGTGAGACTCCAACTCACGAGCCCAGGATCAAGAGTTGCTTGTTCTTCCAACTGAGCCAGCCAGCCGCCCCTAAAATTAATGATTTTAAATCATGTGTATTGATGTACATTGTTCCATATTAAGAATGAACCACAGTTTACATATTCATTCTCAGTATGGCAGGCTGTTTGACTATTTGAAACAGTGCCACAATGGAAATCCCTATACGGTTTTCTGTCTAGCCGTGTGAAGGAGTTTCTCCCAGGCATGTACCTAAATATGGAGTTTCTGGGTCATAAGGTATGTGCACGTTTAATTTTATTAGGTGATGCATAAACTGATAGTTTCCAACCCCAAAACTCATTCTTCTTGATTTTTGATTGGACATGTGGATATCTAAAGAGACATTTCCCACCCTCCCTTGCTAATAGGATGATGTAACTAAAATTTGGCCAATAATATGTAAGTGGAAATGTTGTATGGCAGCTTTCAGCATATTACCTTAAAAGATAGCTGGCATATACTATTTGTCCTTTCTTTTGCATTTTTCCTTTCCTCTTTACTGGCATCAGAATTATAGATGTGATGACTAGAGATCTAGGAACGATTTTGCGTTGTGAGCACAAGGGCTCCATTGCAGGGATATCAGAACCAACCAGAGCCTGGGTACCCTTCTGGAGCCACTTTACTAGCAACAAACTTTATTCCTTGAGACTTTATTGAAAAAATATGAATTTATTTCTTGCATAAGCCCCTATTGTTTTAGGTTTTCGGTCACAGCTAGCCAGATATAATCCTAAGTAATGCAGCAATACTCTAAGTTTCCATTTGTTGTACTGTTTAATATTCCCACAAACCTGAATGAGCTTGTCATTATTATACCTTATTTTATAATTATTCAAAGTCTCACTTTTACCCTCACATATCATATGAGAAAGAAAAACAAGTATATTAGGATTTCCACCCTGTAGCTCAGAGGGGTAGAACCTAGGAAGTTCAATGACTTGACCAAGGTCTTTGGTATGGTCAGGATCAAGGATAAATATAATCTCTCTCAGACAAATGCTGTGCTCCTATGGGGCTACATGAAGAGACATTCTTTTGAAAATTATCTAGTTATGCTGACAAACCTTACCTGCTCTACTCCCAGTTAATTCACACAACATTGTGATAAAAGTCTATCATTAGCTGTCCTATTGCTAAGCAAAAGCCTGTAGAATCACATGCTAGAATGCGCACTTTGGGCATTGGCTTGGACTGGGGAGAGTCGGTCCAACTCAAAAGCTCATTGGTTTACAAAGGAGAGGGGAAAGTATACAGTCATCAAAGGAAACTAGCCAATTGCCTGGTCTCTTGGCACTGTCTGCCAGCCAATTTTCAGACTGATGTTGGCCTTGAATCTGAAAAAGTCACTGATCTCCCTGCACAGCTGGAGGGCATTGGGCTAAAGGAGCAGAATTTGAAAAGGAAGAAGAAACAGACCTCATTCTATTTTAAACATTTTTTTTTCTTTTTTTGCTAACATGGGAGTGACTTACAGAAAATGGAGTGATGTCAGAACTATTCAGGCTGCAGGCTGCATGGGAGAGGCTGTACTGAAGTTGCTCTTGAGGACAGAAGAATGTTTCCTAGGAAAGGTCCAGAAATGGTTGTTGTCTGGGACTTGAAATGGCCTGAGGATGTGTTTCTGGCTGCTGTGCCCTGAAAGGGTTTTGGAGGCACATCAGAGTGCATACATGTGTAACAGAGAGCTCTGGGGTTTGGTTGATGTCAAGTCTAAGGGATCACGAGTTCCCACCTCCAACCAAGAACAGGTTAGTCACCACCATCTTCTCTGTCACCTCTGGTGTCAGGGTGCAGGGGCTTTGGGGTAGAGAAGCATGTTCGGTATAGGTATGTGGAAAGAAGAGGCTATGAGGAAAGACAAAAGACAGACAATTCTGTATATTTTGTCCTCCTATGAACTGAACCCTCACTCAGGTAATTCTAAATATATTCTCTTTAAAAAATTCTCCTCTGCCAACTGTGTCTTCAGCTATTATGGGAAATTAAACTACCAAATTTTAAATCTATTTCCAACCCCAGTAAAAATGATCCGTAGAGAAGAATGAGCTGTAAATCAAGCTCACTGTGCTACAGGACACAATCCAGTTCATATATGCCCAATAAATGCCAGCAGATTTTCCAAACCAGAAGTTAACTATCTGTGCTTGATGTGGGAGGGCAACATACATACTTAATAAAATTTAAAATCCAGGCCTCAGGGCTCAACAAATTCAGTTCCTGCTACTGAATTTCTCCTTGAAAATAACATACTGCATTGAAAATGGAAAGTCTAAGGAACTGGAATTTCTGCTGAAATTAGACAGAAGGCTCTACTGTATTTAATCAACTGACATGAGACACTTGGCTCTGGCTGAACCACAAATGCTCTGTTTTTATCCGAGTCTGCTTTCTACTGATGGGGAGGACACATAGAGTACCATGCGGACAGTGTTGTGAGAAGATCATCATGCAGTGGGAGGAATATACCGGATAAGGATTCTGGCCACCTAGTTTCTAGTTCGTCTTACCTCTATCTAGTTCTGAAAGCTTGGACGATCTTTTAGCCTTAGTTTACATTATTATAAGATAGGGAAAGGAAGATATTTTTTAATATCTAGTCTAGCTTTAGTAGTTTACAATTATCTCACAATTTACTCCACTGATAGGGATTGCTTCTGATAAGAATAAAATACAACAATGTTATAAAGACTGGTGGTGCTTAACCATATCCAGTTCCCCTCTCCTTTCTGGATCCATTACAAAATTAAGGACATGTGACTCCTGATCAATGAGATCTAGATATGATGTCTGTCTGGGTCAAAGAACAGAAGTTGAATGTGAGTTATTCATTGTCTCTGTTCCCCTGTCATCGCAACCCTGCAAGCCGAATGTTGAGATAGTAGAGCCACAGGTGGAAATGATCAGATCACTAATACTTGAAGAGAGCTCCCCGAGAGAGCCATTAAACTTGCAAAGAACTTGGGAGAGTAAGAAACCCAAGAGATTTTGAGGGTTTTAATTATAATGTTGTCTGGTCTGTACAAAACGACATATCATTGTCCCAGACCCAGGTGACAGACCCAGAAGGACCCATTTACCCCCATGCAGCAAGTGAATAATTGTTCACAGGCAAGAGACTACACATCCCTGTCTATACCATTAAAAGCAGGCACAAGTAAGAAATATGGAGCTAGGGATATTTACAACACACAGCAATTGCTCAACAAATGCTCATTTTATGAAAGAACAATATGAAGTTCCCCCTCCTGTGTGTTTGACAGGAAAAGAGGATGTGGAGGAGGACGAACTCGTCGAGTTTCTCTGTATCCCGATCCCTGTAGCACATGGTAGTGCTCAAGAAGTGTTTGTTGAATTCAGATGAATTGAGTGAACACTTAGTATGGTGAAGCATATGGCTGGCTTTAAAACTGACAATATCGAAATGAGTATCGGTCCCATTCTCTACTCAGCCTCTACTTTAAAAATAGAAAATATCTAAAATCCATACATGTGTAGGATTGTCATTCACACATTCATTCATTCAGTAAATATTTATTGAGTGCCTGCATTCCTCAAGACACCGTGTTAAGCATTGATGGCATAGGACTGGAAAAGTCCTCTTGAAGTTTACATTCGAAGGCATTGGGGCTGAATGATGGCAGAGACAGAGGGGTGACAGACACTATTTAAATGACATTGAGATGAATATCACCACGGAGAATTATAGGATGCCTTGAGAGCATATGATGGCGGGGGGGGGGGGTCCCAACCTAGGCTGGTGGTCAGGGAAGGCACCCAGTTTTAACCCAAGTCACAGTTCCTGCTATGATAATTTTGTAACTAAAAGACTTTCTGGATTTTTCAGCCCACATGAGGAACCTTGCTTACAGACACAGTGGTTGCCAAAGAGAAAGCAAGACAGATGTTTTTCCAGCATTTGCCTTGTTTTCACTTTGCTTGAATTTGAATGTGGCGGTATTAGTGGAACACAGGAAATATTGCAGGACTCTGGGAAATGGAGGAAGGTGGGGAAGGGATCCTATCCTTCTTAGTAATTAGATTTGCATGTGGTTTTGACACTGTGTAACCTGGAGTCCCTCCTTATGAGGGAGGGACTGTTATTTCATAGATGAGGAAGCTGAGAATGGAGGGGTAAGCCACTTGTCCAGAGTTGCTCAGTTAATAAATGCCAGAGGGATAACTTGAACTCAATCAATGTGGCTGTAAGTGATAACATTTAACCCTTACGTTACACTGGATAGCCTCTCTCAAGACTGAATTTGCTAAGAGCAGAGTCCTCTTACTAGGAGATCAAGTTCTGAGGTTAGCATGTAGTTGAAAATCACCGTTAGCAAAATTACCCTGGAAGATTCTTAAAGAGGTCTCTTAATAAATCCATTGTGGAATTTTTTTCTGCCAGCTCGGAACAGATAATTGCTTGTTTGACTGAATACCTATTACAGCAATTGATTCATGTTTGGGGGCCATGTTGCTAGAAAGGTACACATCTTCAGATACTAGAGTCACCTACAACTTGGTAAGATGGTCACAGAGAAAGGCACAGTGATGCTGAGGCTGACCAAGAGCATGTGTCCTGTCCTATAGAGTGCAGAAAGAATGCTTGCACTGTGTATAGTTTTTCTGTCCATTTGTTTTATTTCCTTTCTCTAAGCTTACATAAATAATTGCCAGCAGGCTAAGTATAGTTTGGAAATAACACTACTGTATGTTGATTTGTTACATTTCTTAGGTAATAGAGTCCTTTTATAGACAATATCTATTTTCCTCTTCCCCCCCCCCACTCACATGCAAAAAAAAATCTAATAGAAATTTTAGGGAACTTGGGAAGTGAGAAAGGAAGGTTCTTTCAAGTATCTGCAAATCATACCGCTTACATTAGCATTTCTGAAAGGATGATTTGGACACCACATTTTAAAATTGTTTATTAAAAATTTTTAAAGTTTTCATTTATTTTGAGAGAGAGAGAGAATAAGTGGGGAAGGGGCAAAGAGAGGAGGAGAGAGAAAGAATCCCAAGCAGGCTCTGCACTGACAGTGTTCAATCTCATGAACCCTGAGATCATGACCTGAACAGAAACCAAGAGTTGGACGCTTAACCCACTGAGCCACTGGGTGCCCAGAGACACCACATTTTTAAAGTAAGCTTCCAAAGTGATTCTTAAGTTTGAAAGTCATCTACGTGTCTATGGCATCCTACAGAGAGGATAACAGCAGGTCATTCTATCCATTAGGTTGAGTGGAGTCTGCCTTTCATTTGAGCACTTCCTGCAGTGCTGTGTCCCTGGTGCTGTATCTGTGACCCCTTGTGCTTGTTTCCTTGTTGTCAGATCCAATGGACCTCAACGGAGTAAGTAGGTCACTCGCCCGGTGCCAGAGAGAACTCTCCCAAGTTCAATTCTCACCACACATAGAATAAGGAACTTGAGGAGCCAAATAACACTACAAGCAAGGTTCACATCTGGTAACTATAATAGTATCAGTCAGGGCTCATGGCTGCAAGCGTCAAAAGTGACTGTCTATTTTGAGCCGAAAGGGAATTTCCTGATTATTTAGAGAGCTCTGGGGCTACTGCATCAGTAGAGATCTGGAGGATCAGGCAGAAAAGCAGCAAGAACAGAAACTCTGGAGGACTGGGAACGAAGAACTGAAGTAAAAATTCTGCAGCAAAAACAGGCTGGTGTACCTCATTGTAACCCTTCAAATTCACCTCCCGGGGAAGGGTGCCTGAGTGGCTGAGGTTGAATCAGGTGCTTCCTGAGGCAGGGAGGTGTTGGCCCTCAACCCCTTCGCACATATAGGAGGTGAGGGGCAGCTCCTGCCGCAACTGCACTCAAGGGAAGGGGCTGCTCTCCCAAAGGGAGGCTTAAGTGGGGTTGGTGCCTGGGCAGCCAAAAGTGGCAAAAGCATATACTCCCATGCCTGCTTGGGGGCAGCCCCCTCCTTACAGGATCTCCTATGCATCTTACTTGAGTGGTGGTACCACCATCTGTGCTCTCCTTGTTTTGTATTTAAGAAATAGGAGCTTAGGGGCACCTGGGTGGCTCAGTTGGTTGAGCCTCCAACTTTGGCTCAGCTCATGATCTCATGGTTCATGAGTTCGAGCCCCACATCGGGCTCGCTGCTGTCAGCCTGTCAGCACAGAGCCTGTTTTAGATCCTCTGTCCCTCTCTCTCTGCCCCTCCCCTGCGTGCACTCTCTCAAAAATAAAGTGTTAAAAAAAAGAAATAGGAGCTTATAAGGGAATATTGTTGTGATGAATATATGAACTCTTTAACACAAAGCAAAACACATCCTCAAGTTCTTTGTCTGCATATCAGCCAGGTGCTGTTATCTGCTATGGGAAATAATAAAGAAACCAATGAAGGAATTTGAAGCTGTCAGGAGTGTGGCATGGTTTAAAGAAAGTACATTGTTTTTCTTTTGTGTTCTCTACTGAGGGACTACCAGGTGCCTGAGGTCACTTACCCTTTGTTATCCATTCACTCATTTTGGTGTCTTAGGACCGAGTTGTTGAAGACACGTTGCTGGCTTGCAGCAGTTGCTATTACACAGTCTCTTACTTATCATTCCTTTTCCTGCTGACTGTGCCTCAGCTCTGGGTTTTGCTTGAGTTTGAGTAACCTACCTCTTCAGGCTTGTAATCATCTCACTTGCTTGTTAATTTGTAACTTTGGAAAAAAACGATCGGAATCACTCCCCTGGGAATTATTCAACCCAATGGTGTCCTTTGGTAGACAAAGATATTTACATAGTGGTTATTAGTTTCCTCTAACTGTAGGAACCAATTGGACATGGCCCAAGGGGGTGGATGACAGGAGGCAGGACGGAAATAGCTCCTTGTAGATAGGTTCAGATATTGAGAGAGAAAACAGTCAGAAATGTGCCAATATTTACTAAGATAAGCAATAAAATGTTTCCATAATGTTGACTCAGATCCAGGAAAGGTATACATTGTAAATAAAATACCAACTATTATTTGGAGGTAAAAAAAAAAAAAATACAATCAATTTACAGTGTTTGAAAGGGAAAAGAAATGAGACTGTTATGGCAAAGGAAACCGAGGCAGAAATATAGTATTTGATTTGGAGTAGATGCCATCCTAGATGGCACCTCTACTAAACCAGACATAGAGCCGTTAAAAGAAACCCACCCAGGGTTCTCATGGTAGACCCTTAAACACACACTTGCAGCCACACCTGATATGAGGTACAACATGCCACCTTTTGAACTTCATTACCACTTACTCCCCAAAACTGAAGGCATATTTGAAATGCTGAGCAATTTACCCTGTATATCAAGGATAACTGTCTTGCTCAAACTGTATGTGCCAAAAATATTGACACATGACCCAATGATGCAAACAACCTATTACTTACCTTCTGACTGACATGTAACCCTTTTGCTTAGCTAAAAATTTCCCTCCAAATCATTCTAACGATTATCCTCCTGACTCCTCACGCAGGAGGGGAAAGAGTAGTCAGGATCCCATTTTTTTTTTATTTCTCCAAGTCAAATTCTTAGCAAATTTATTCTAGATTCAAAAAATAATTGCCATTTCCTTTCCATCTCTTCTTGGGGGGGGGGGGAACCTTCAAGTGCTGCCATACCTTGCTCTCATGGTGTAGCTGGGAAATGTACAACTCAGGGCTGCTAATGCATGGAATAAATGGACAGTCTTGCTAACTCCTATTATCATCATTGTGTCTAGAGTCTATGTCAGTTCAAAACTAAAATGCCCTCCTTTGCATCCATAGTACTTTAAATATCCCAACAGTATCTGCATTTATATAATGCCCATCTGCACAGTATCAAATCATCTTGACAAATGTTCCATATTTCCATCTTTTTGTGTGTGTGTGGCTGAGAAAACTGAGAGGTTACACAAGACGAACTTTTTTGGTTTATATGCACATCTAAAACTTGCAGTCTTCACTGATAGCAAGGGTCATGGAACTTGGAGAAAACATGGGCAAAAAATGAATCCACATACATCAGAAATGATTAGTCAGCTCCATTTTCTTTTCTACCACACTATTTTACATTATTCATTTTAAATGCAAGAGACTGGAAAAAATTGACTTCTTTTTAATGAGGTTTGATTTATTCAACCTTGTGTTATTAGTGAAAATAGGATACCTTGTTAGTTGGAAAATACATTTAAAATAATGCACTGTTTTAAATAAATTATCAGGTTGATGAGTATATAATGATAATATTGATATTACTTTACATTTGCACAGAATTTTGGCAGGTTACAAAGCACATTCAGACACATTTCTTTGCTCAATCCTCATAATTGTCTAGGCAATGTTGTTCATATTTTATAGATAGGATCGTAAGGCTCAGGGAGGTTCAGTGGCAGGTAATGAGTGAAAAGCAAGGGCTTGGTCTCTTTGGTTTTCCCTCCAAACCTTTTTCAAGGCCACTTTTACCAAAAATAACCAAACTAAGAGATGGCCTTCATTATCTCTTACCTGCACTTTTTCAGTGGACTCTTAACCACTATCTCTGGAACGAACTTTCCTACTACTCTGCATCTCCCCAAAAGCAACTCAAATCACCACTCTTTTCTACCGGAACTCTCTTGAAGTTCCTTTGCCTAGAAGTTAAATTTTGAACTCTTATATTGTCATCCAGTGTCCTTTACAATGAGACCTAACTTTGGCCCCAACCTAGTTCTTCTGTCCCTTGTCCCTTTCACGTGTCTTATGTTCCTGCCACACCAACCTTGTGATTCCCTCAACATGCCATGCTCTTCCGTAGCTTGTGTCTTTGTGCCTGTTTTTTCCCCCTAGAATGCCTTTTCTTTATTCTTTACCTAGCAAATTTCTACTTATGACCTGAGAAACAGCTGAGACAACCTCCTATAAGAGGCCTTTCCTCCCTTCTTAGGACCTGCACATATGTTATTATTGTTAATACAAAATGAAGTTGAAATAACGTGAATGGGCTCTCTAAGGGTATAGACGACATCTTATTGATCTTTACTCTCCAGGACCTAGCATAGCACAGTGTCTGCCATTCAATAACTAGTTATAGAATTAATAAATAAAGTATCAATGATCTCTTCAACTTCAGGGAAAATACCTACATTTATTAGACATCAACAATTTTTATAGCAATTTTCCTTTTGGGTATCTTTCCAAAACAATTGAAAACAGGTTCTCAAAGAGATACTTGCACCCCCCACATTCTTAGCAGTGCTATTCACAATAGTCAAAAGGTGGAAGCAACTCAAATGTACATCAACAGATGAGCGGCTAAACAGATGAGCGGATAAACAAATGAGCGGATAAACATACATACCCACAATGAAATATTATTGAGCTTTAAGAAGGAAGAATTTTCTGACTTGCTAGTACATGGATGAACCTTGAAGGCATATGCTAAGTGAAATAACCCAGTGGTGAAAAGACAAGTATTGTATGGTTCTACCTACATGAAGTATCTAGAATAGTCAAATTTATAGAAACAGAAAATAGAATAGCGTTGCCAGGAACTGGGGGAAGGGAGAAATGAGGAGGTCTTTAATGGGTATAAAGTTTCAGTTTTACAAGATGAAAAAGTTCTGAAGATTGGTTGCACAACAAGGTGAATATATTTGATAAGACTGAAAGGTACACTTAAAAATGGTTAAGATAATAAATTTTAGTTATTAAGTTAATTTATGTGTATTTACCACAACTAAAAATTTTTAAGTAAAAACACCTTCTTTTACTGACATGACCTTCTTAAAGAAATGAATGAGTTAAAGAAATTATTTTGAATATTACAGTATGTGTACATGGTATGGATAAAAAGGGTGAAACAAGAAACAAAAGACAAAATATTTTTACTCTCAAGAGCTGGCTTTCTAACTAGAGAGATAGAAATCAGACATATAAACTGATGAGATAGAAATCAGACATATTAGTGATGATATAATTTCAAAACAATAAATTCCCATAAAAACAGTTTAATCACTATTGGAGTTTCAATATAAGATTGAGGAAAGAGATTGGAGTTAAATTGGATTAATCTTGGAGCTCTTCCTGGAAGAGGTAGATATTTAATGTGGTTTTGAAGAAGCAGGGAGTGGACAATATAGATATAGAGGGTGCAATGGATGAGCTATTTGTGAGGGGGATATACTTGCTTTTCAGCAATTAATTTACTGAATTCTACAACAGCCATATCAAGAAAGTACTGTTTTTAATCTCTCTTTTAGTAAACTGAGGCACAGAAAAGTTGGGTAACTTGCCCAAAGAGAATAGTAAAGGACAGAGTAAGGTTTTAAACCCAGGCCACCTGGCTCCATCATCCATGCAATTACTCAAGAAACTATGCTTTGCTCTCCACTTAATTTATTTATAAATGGGTTCTCAGTGTCTCACTTCCTTTTGTTAATTTTTTAAAGGTTTGTTTATTTTTGAGAGAGCACAAATGAGGAGCAGAGAGAGAAGGGGACAGAGGATCCTAAGCGGGCTCTGTGCTGAGAGCACAGAGCCCGATGCGGGGCTTGAACTCATGAATGGTGAGATCATGACCTGAGCCAAAGTCGGACACTTAACTGATGGAGCCACCCAGGTACCCCCTCAGTGTCTCATTTCTATACACCCTCCCTAAGGACATATGGTTTTTAACAGTTTCCAGAACACAGCATTTTACTATAGTACATCTTGGAATCCAGCTGATTGAATGTTCACAGAGGAACAATGCTCACTGAATATGAGAAATTCAGTTTAGGGAGATAGTTTTTCTGACATGAGTCAGTCCCTTTGACATAGGATTGAGGTTAAGGAATCTACTTTCCTGGGAGATGGTCTCATTGTCGTGCTTTAGCACCTCAACTCTATAGCTCCATAGACGTTCCTCACATACAATGCTCTTGGGGTTTAGCATTTCATGAAAGTGCCTTTGCAACTAGCACAGTATTTTTAAGTGTATCAGGCTACAGACTGTCACCACATAACTGACTTTCATCATAATTTATATGTTTTTCCATTCCCAGTATTGCAGCAGACATGTTACATTATTTGCAAAAGAAAATCAGATATGGGGAGTAGAGAGTGGGTGTATATGAAAATAGTAAGAGGGGTGGTCTGGAAAAGCCAACTCTTCCATATTAAATCATATACATTAATATTTAATAGTGAAAAAAACTCAGAAAAAGACATGTGTCATCTACAGTAAATTATCTGATGTATATTCTAATAGAACAAGGTTGTGATTATTTAGTCTTTATTCTGACACAAACTGGCAATCTGGGAAGTGCTTTACCATGTTCAGAGTTCTTTATTTCTTCCTGTTTTAACAATTCAAAAAACATATAAATCAGTAAGATTTTAAGAAGTATTTAAAAATTTATTCAAATGATCAGGTCATAAATACTTATAGGTAAAAGGTGAGAAACAAGGGTACGCATTTCACCAGGTTTCAAAGTGAAAGGAACCCCTTCTATTGAAGCATCACTAGTTAGAAAAGAAATCATTTGGATTCAAATCAGCATAGTCATAAAAAATGAAAGAAAATATTCAAGTTTCTCAAACGCCCTTTTGGAGAGCAGACCACTGATAAAATATTTTATTTTGTTAATTGTAAATGAATTAGAGACATGGGGGGGGGGGTTCCCCAGAGCCAGCAGGGGCTTAAATTGTTAAGAGAAAATAACTTGTGGCAAACCCTACTTGGTATTTCGCTAACCCTGAACCATTTTTGCCAAAAGTTCACTCTTATGATGAAGTTTAGAATAGATACAGAAGTACAAAAAGAATACATTGGGTTTCTAAGCTGAACATGTTTGAGAATCAATGACAATTTAAGCTTCTTATAGAAATAGGTGGATTTCATGTGAAAAGCCATGAATAGCTTTGTTGCCTTTTGGTCTCATACCTGAGTGGGCCAGAAAATTTCAAATTTTGCCTCGTAAAATGGAAAGACCTAAATGTGCTTCAGGAAACACTCCTCTGAAACAGAATCTGAATTCCAGGGCTCTGCCTTTGGTTCTGATCTGCCTACCAGTTGTGGTACTTGTGTCTCCTTCACAGGGTCGGCAGACAACAAGTGGGCTGGTGAGCCATGTTTGTGCAATTGGTAGGTTCAGCACTGCCCTATTAAGATGAATGCAGCTACCCTGACTCAAATTCCCCTATGCTAAAGGTTAGGACAATATTGGTATTTAACAGCTTTTATCATTTAATTGATTTTTTTTTTTTTTTTTAAATAGCAGTAGGTCTTTATCTTTTTGGTCTTCATTTGGTCTGTTAAATGTGACATAGAGAGATGAATTCTAAATACATCATAGTGGAAGACCAGTGGAAGACCATTGATTATCTTGAGCTATGTCTACCCATGCCGAAGCAAATAGTGAAGTTGGGACATGGGAAGTACATAAGGAGCGTCACGTATACTGATCATTTGGTAGACCACCTTCATATATATCACCTGCCCACTCCCCCCGGTGTATATCCATCATGCATATATCAGCAAAACACAACCCCAAACTTTTCATGCTTTAATAATATTGTCTTGGAGATATTACTTCAGGATAAGATACCTTAGAAGACTAAACAAAATTTCTTCATGTCTGCAATCTTCTGTTAATAAATGGTTCTATTCATGGTGCCTACATTAGTTATTACTATTCCCTAGAATGGTCAAGCAATTTTCTAATATTTCCTTGGGGTTCTAAGATCAAAAGCTCTAGAGATGTGTCTTTCAATTTTATCTTTGTAACTTAAAATAGCAAAAGCAATAACAAAACCAAAGGGCATTAGTCAACGTTTAAAGCCTCAATGTCAACTCTTATAATTTTCAGATATACCTCAGGACGGCTGCAAATTCTGTGAAAGGATATATAATCTATGGATGAGAAGACTAGGCTGGTTATGTGAGTGAGACAAGAAAAATAGATTCCCTAAGTCCCTACTTCTTCATCCTTTTGCTCGTTTCCTTACTTGCTTTAAGTCAGGAAGAATACCTACCATTTTGGCTGAGTAAATAATTAAGTACTACTTTGTCTGAAATCTTATGATTCCAATATTTTTGACCAATCTATTTTCACACTATTTCAGGTGAACTCCTTCCTTTGTGTATCAGCAACCTGCACCCCAGTGCCCCAATGTACAATAGGCTACAGACATTCACACACCTATAGTCAGCCCCGTACGTCATTTATTCATCTGGTTTTAGCCTATCCGAACAAAATCAGGCAGGATTAGACCTAAAGATAAACTCAACTGTATATACACATACAGGTTCAAAGCAAGCCTCATTATTAAATGAATAGGAAACTACCTATGTGATGACATTTTAGGATACTATAAGGCACAATGTATAGGAGACAAAGGGGTCAGATTTCTGGTCTTTCTCTATTGTCTCAGATGAACGTGAAAATTAGCACTGTTCTTTGTAATACTTTTGTTAATGGAAATTTTACGTATTGGGATAGAAGTAATAGTCTTAGGCATACAGGGTATTGGAGAAGCTTTACGTAAGGAGATAATTGGATGACCAGGGCAGAAGAAGGAACAATTACCAAATTCTTTGTTTATAGGCTAGTGATAACCTTGATTTTGCTTTTTGTAATAATGTGTTTCAGGGAACATGGTTCAAACTATAGCATTTAGATTTCTGTATTGAAATAGGAAAGTAGGATGGAAAGGACAGACAGATGAGGATTTTAAGTGAGCATTGGTTATGAGCTAACGTGTTCCTAACATGATCTCATTTAATTACTCTAACAAGCTTAAGAGGCAAGAATGACCTCCATTGTTCAAGTGGAAGATAAACTCAGACAGATGAAATACCTTATCCTAAGTCACATAGCTAGTAAGTAGAAGTATACAGTCTGAACCCAGATCTCAAAGCATAAAATAATTTTATGCTGCTTCTTAAGACCTACGGTATAACTTATACTCTATATGTAGATCTAAAGAAGTTTATATTATCACTGGTAAAATATTACCAACAGCATAGATACAATTCCCTTTTGACTTTTAGACCTTTCCAGGACATATATATTCAAACTATTCCGCATCAGAAATGTCTAAAAAAAAAAAAAACAAAAAAAACCGTGTGTGTGTTTGTCGTTATTACAAGTTATTTTGTTTCTTCCCTGATTATTGCCAAAATAAAAAGAGGTGATATGAACCTGTTTGAACTTTACCATTATGTTTTTATTACAAGTAAACACAAACTTTTGTTTTCAAAAAGAAATAATTTATTCCAGAAAGGAGATTTCTTTTTTTTTTTCTTTCCCTTAAGCGGCATACTTGCAGTCTAAAGAGGCTTCTAAATTGGGTACCAGAATGTAATGGTAGAAATGGAGATATTCAGCAGATTGCTAAAACTGCCACATTGTAAAGCAGAGTTTGATTTTGTGCACATATTCCTACGGGACACTGAGTACACATCTGAAGCCCCATTCCTTCTACTGTCACTTTTAAATTTAGGGAATTGGTTTGGAAAACAAACCCAGGGGTCCCCATCATACTCTCTCAAGTTCTTTCCTTGATGATCCCCTCATTCAGCCATCTCCCAGCACTTACTCCAAAAATTCCAAGATGTCAGTCCTTCCAAACATGAAGGGGGAAAATGAGCTAATTACCTTCTTCAATATTAATTAGTTCTGAAGCCAGTGAAATCAGCCCCCCCTTTTTTTTTTTTTTTTTTTTTTTTTTTTAATCTAAGAGACTTCATCCACCACTCTCCACGCTAGGTCGTTGACATTTTTGACTTCAGAAAATCCACAGCACAGAGTACTTTCACTAGTCCAGTTCAGACGCTATATCTAGGGCTAATGTGTCCGATGATCTCATCTGCCTGGACAGAGGAATAGAAGGCATATGAGAATGCCGCTCACATTATGTAAAATTGTTGTTATAAAATCACTAAGTGCCAGACAGCTTACATACATCTCTTGGTATGTTTCAAAGACAAAACAGTATACACAGAGTCAAATGCAGGGAAGCCATTAAGTGACACATCACCTTTATCTGATAACATTTTCTGTTGAACTGCTGGCAACTCCTCTCTGTCGGGAAGACAGAAGGCTGGGAGCAAGGTCTTTATGCTCTGCAGTTTCTCAAAGGGATTACAAATAAAACACATGGTCCTCCGCAGAATTCTCCTTGAGTATTGAACATTCAGAGGCATATGTGTCCTAAATGAAAGGCTGTAAAAGTTAAAGATGATATGGCGATACTGGGGTTATGTATTGACATGTTGAAATTTCTTTTACCCATCTCTAGACTTTTCTCCCCCGTGATAACCTTAACCCTGCATGACTTTTCAAAGATTTAGATTTAGTCCACTTCTAGCTGTCCTGTTACATAATTTCCCTTACTCTGTTACCCTTCATCTGCCGTTTAATAGTTGTGGCTTTTCTTAGGTAGGATATTTTATGTCAAAAGTTTCTCTGCTGTTTATATCTGAAAGTCTCTCCATGAAAGCCCTGTCATACACAGTTCAGCAAACTACATTGGAAGTTCATTATAATATGGCTTTTATATAAATTCTGACACCCTCTTGGTCTGTCATAGTTATTCACAGATCAAATGAAACAACTAATTAATCACAGGCTGATATTATAAAGCAAGGCTGTGTTTCAGCCATGTTGACCTTGCTTAGGGGGATACATATAATCAAGGGCATATAGGTCACTTCTGGAATATAAGGAAAGATGAATAATCACCAATGTTTGGGAAAGGAGAGTCACTGGGAGAAGTCAAGATTGAATCTAGGATGTAGCCACTCCAGATAGGAGGAATTTTAACACAGGGAACTGTTGAGAAGCCAGACAGATGATAGTATGGTAACCCAGATACTAGCAAGAACAGATAGCCACTATCACTCTTAAGCTGGAGGGCTAAAGGGAGAAAACAGAATTCTTGGATCTGAGGCTCTGGGAACACATTCAGAAGAAGAAGCCATGGGGCACCAGGGTGGTTCAGTTGGTTGAGGCTCCGACTTCGGCTTAGGTCATGATCTTGCGGTTCGTGGGTTTGAGCCCCGCGTCGGGCTCTGTGCTGGTGGCTGGGAGCCTGGAGCCTGCTTCGGATTCTGTGTCTCCTTCTCTCTCTGCCCATCCCCTGCTTGTACTCTGTCTCTCTCTGTCTCTCAGAAATAAATAAATTCAAAAAATAAAATTTAAAAAAAAAAGGAAGAAGTCACTTCAGGTATGCCTGACAATAGCTGGAACCGGTAAGGCAGGTATATCTACTATGATTTAGAATCATAGAGGAGGCCCAGTTGCTGTTATAGATATCACCTAAGGGAAAGGGAGAGAGACAGGGAAATGCATAGATTTCCCCCCCCCCCCTTTTACATACTCTCCAAATTCCTTCCAGTGCCTTCTATCAGCTGAACCTAGCTGGAAGTTGGTAAGTGGGACTGGAAAAAGTAGTTCTCTGGGATATAGCCAGAGTGAGGGAAGGTGGGGAGTGGATTTGAGGACAGGAAGATGACCATATCAGCCAGGTAAATGATGAAGGCAACAGGGGAATTAGAACCCAAGATTAGGAACTCAGTAACCCAACACTAATTCAGATGTGTGATCTGACTATTCAGACAAATGCTTCCATCAAATGTGGGATAACTTTAAATGGTGATGTATCTCTGGATTCGTCGTACCGTAGTTTTGTCAAGGTGCTGCCTGGATCCTAAATGAATGATTTAGATATTCAATGTGTATCTTTTTCCTGTGAAGGCGATAATTATTTCTGTGCAATTTGCCTTGGTAATGCTAAGTAGTTTTTCAAGATGGAAATACAAGATACCAAATTCTCATCAATAAAGCATTTGGGGCATTGGGTTGGAGTTGACAGAAATCTAGTTAATGAAAGTCATTTTATTCTTTTTAACCAAAATTAGCTTTTTATTTATGTAATTTAGAATATGTATTAGGATGATCTCACTAAAAAGTTAAAACTTTCATTTTGAGGCTTCTTCCTCTGTTAGCAAATGATATTTGTTTAAATTGAAGATCAGTATCAAGAAATGATTTTTATATGTTGTTTAGATCTACATTCCTCTGAGATTGAAAGACAATTCTTAAATTGGTGTTTCTCCAAATGTACCCCACAGATTTACATTTGAATCTGCTGAGTCAGAACCTTTGAGAAAGAGGGCTAGAGAGGATGTCTAAGTAGTTCTTATGTAACTGGAGAAACTCTGGCTCAAATTAACCTTTCTTGCTGTTGGTACCTAGTAATGGATTAATTAATCACCTATCCAACATCTTATAGAGCAGAATCATGATGATGTTTACCCTTGTGTATTACGTCTCTGTGCAGAATGAGAGTGACCTAAAAGGGCTTAGTGTTCTTATGTGGAAAGACCAATGGGATCTATTGCATATCATTTATACTTATCTCTTCTGTAATTTTTTTTAATTTTTTTTAACGTTTATTTATTTTTGAGACAGAGACAGAGCATGAATGGGGGAGGGTCAGAGAGAGGGAGACACAGAATCTGAAACAGGCTCCAGGCTCTGAGCTGTCAGCACAGAGCCAGACACGGGGCTCGAACTCACAGACCGCGAGATCATGACCTGAGCCGAAGTTGGCCGCTTAACCGACTGAGCCACTCAGGCGCCTCTCTTCTGTAATTTTTGTATGTATTAAGTTAAATACCACTCACCTGAGTTAAGGTAAATATTATGCTAATTTCATCATCTGCAATGGTCTTTCATTCTTTCTTACTAGAATGTCTTAGATATGGTTTTCATATTTAAGTAAATAAGGAATTTCAATGATGTCATAAATTCTCATGATCGGGAAAGAATGACACATCAGTTCACTTGATGCTCTCAGTGACAATTTAAAGAAAACCCAACTGAAAATGGCTTCTACGAACCCATTGTTGTCTTTGTTGTCTAACAATAAGTCTTCGTATAATTGTTCCAGGGCTGGTTGATTCAGGGGCTCAATGAAATCATCAAGTATTTGTTCATTGGTATTTGTTCTTAGCCTACTGTCCTATATCCCAAAGTGGCTTCAAGCTTACATCTTCAAGCAATAATGTCCTCACATTTCATTGGACAAAATGGCACCCACATGCCCATTTCTAAGACAATTATGGGAAAGAGGAATGGAGTTTACCTGACTGAGTTCAAGCAAAGTTAACATACACCTTTGGGCTGGGACTTAGTCTCCTTTAACACAGCCACTCAAACTTGAACAAAATAAAAAATCTGTTAGTAGTGTTTGTATTATTATTTTATTTTTTATTTTTAGTAATCTCTGCTCAACGTGAGGCTTGAACTCATGACCCTGAGATCAAGAGTTGCATACTTTATCGACTGAGTCAGCCAGGCACTTATTAGTAGTAGTAGTAGTAGTAGTAGTAGTAACAGCTAACTCTAATATAGCATTTATATTGTGCTAGGCACTGTTCCACTAGTTATAGTTTATTAACATATTTAAACATCATAAGGATATGAAGTAGTTACCATTATTATCTATGATTTACAGACGTTAAATAACTTAAATAAGGTCACACAATTAGTCCATGGTGACACAAGGACTGTAATCCAGGTGGTCTGACCCCAGAGTTGGTGCTTTTAAAATTAATACCAGGCTGTGTCTATGGATGGGTGTGGATGTGAGGGGGTGAGACATATGGCTCACCCAGTGAGAAAACCAGTGACTTCCGCCACAGCAAACAGAGCCTGGCACTAGGTAAGCACTCATAGTATTTGTTGAACAGGCAAAAAAGTAATAATGAATTAAAAAAAAAAAACCCTTTGGTAGCCTTCACGGACAATGCCTTGTATCTAATAGTCACTCACCGAGTGTTTTATTGATAGTGGACATTTGTATTTCTGTATCATTTCAGGAGGGAATTTGGACTATGCCAACTGTTCTGTCAGTTTCCTTAAAATAAATGAGGGATGGTTGTCAGAGAGGGGACAATTTTGCCTGGTTTGAGTGAGATGGACTGACATTCAGAAGTTTTGTTTGGGAAGCCCCAGAAGTCCAGGTTGCTTCCTCACTGCTGTTTATAGATTATATATATATCATGCAAGTTGGTTCTATTGTTTAAACTTGTAATTGTTGTTAAATCTGCATTATCAAGGCTTATATCCTACGCTAAGCTCCTCTACAACCTCTATTCTGAGGATGTCTGGCAATTTCACATTTGCTCTCCAGCCACTGGTTGGGTTGCACACTGCAGAGAACCCATCTGGTTGACTATGGCTCCAAGTCCCCTTAGCACCTGCACAGAACCCAGGATATATGTCTGCATGCTGTTCACATTTTTTTCTTAAAAGCAGAATGTAAACTGGCTTGGTCCTCTTTTACATACAATTGGACTCAGTTATCATATATTAGTTTGTCAGAGATATGCATTATACGATTTCATATTAAGTAGGGAATCACATGTAGCCATTCATAGTCAAAGACTTGGCTATCCTCTATCCCTACTTCAAGTCTTTAAATAAATGGAGATACTGATTTATAAGTCACTATTAAGAGGTGATTATTCTGATTACAGATAATCAACTTCCTAATCTGTGAGTGGGCCAGAGACTACTTGCCAGATTTCAGATTAAAGTGGGGGGAAAAAAAAAACTTAAAAATTTGTATGTTGTAGAAGATCATTAAGAAATGCAGTTCTAGGACTCTAGAGCCAAAGGACTAATCTAACAATCAATGCCATCAATAACTTTCTCTACAGTATTTAAAATGAACTATCGATTCCCAGAAATCCAACCCTGATCCAAATGTGTTCTTTTCATTTATGAGCCTTTCATTCAGCATATCGTTCCCCATGTCCCACAACAAGCAAGTGAGCATTGAGTTCATTGTTTCCTAATTATTAAGAATGAGCAGGGTTCTCGTAGATCATCTGACTCTGTCTTCTTGTTTTGTAGAGGCAATGATATAAGGCCTAGTTACTATGCCAAGGCTACAGAGCTAATCAAGTGCAGGGCCAGGAGTTGAATATTAGTCTGGGGTTCTTTCCTGTCACCATATTACATAATGAATTTCTTTACATGCCAAAGTCACTGCAACTTAGAGTCATTGCCTACATGACTTTGCACCTTGCCTAAAATACAACCCCCAAACGCACATTACTCCTATGTTTTTTTTTTTTTTGCTTTTTGGTTTTTGTTGTTGTTGTTTTTTCCTGTCTTGATTCCAGAGTGCAAAAGGCTCTTGGAAGATGTGGTAGATTATATTTTTCAAAGATGGTCATGTTATTATTTCCCATTTCATATACTCTTCTACATTATGACCTTTCCATCCCCTCTTTAAGAGTTATTTCTCCAAGCTCTTTGAATCTGAGCGACTCCTGTGATTGTTTTATTCAATAGAACATGAAGAAGTGGGGTACCTGGGTGGCTCAGTCAGTTAAGCATCTGACTTCAGCTCAGGTCACAATCTCACAGTTCATGAGTTCGAGCCCCGCCCCGGGCTCTGCACTCACAGTGTCGAGCCTGCTTGGGATTCTCTCCCTCTTTGCTCCTCACCAAATCATGCTTTCTCTCCCTCTCAAAATAAATACATAAACTTAAACACACACACACACACAAGAAGTGATGGTGTGTCAGTTCTGAGCATAAACGTTAAGTAGCCTGGCAGCTTCTGCTTCTGTTTTTTGGAGTGTTGGCTGTCGGGACATCTCCTCTCAAAACTCAGTCTCTATACTGTGAGAAGCTGAAGCCACACAGAGGCAAGTCTAGATATTCCAGCCCAGCTAAGCTTCTAGGTGACAGCCAGTATCAGCAGTGAGCCAGCTAGAACATCCAGCCCAGTTGAGTTTCAGATGACTCCAGTCCTAGCTGAAAGCTGCCTGTAAGTGCACGAGAGACCTCACAGTGAAAACTGTCCTGATGAGCCCAGGCACCTCACAGACTTTAAGAAATATTAATCAACTTTTGTTTCTATTCCATTACGTTTTAAAGTGGTTTGTTATACACAGCAATAGGCAACTGGAATGGCTGCCACAGAATTCAGCAGTCCTGGCTGCCCACAGACTCATGACATCAGACCTCAGATGCACTCTCACCTCTGTCAGGCAAACCCTTTTCAATCCCCACCGACTCCCGCACATACTGCTCACCTTGACAGACCCAGCTCTCCCACTCATCCTGTTAGTGAAATCTGTCAGGTTTGAAACTGATGTCTGGGTATGTGGATTTTCAATACAAATTCTAGGAAACTTCGAAGTTTCTTAACACAGAGGAAGTATACTCTGTTTCTCCATATGGGTATCTCGCTTAGATAACAAAGGTCAACAGAGGTCATAGAGCCCATGAGTGAGTTGGATATCATGTTGACCTTTCCAGAAAGCACAGAGATAAATTTAATTCCACATTCATAACTATTTTAGCCTGGAGGGACAGTAGATTTTCTTGTTTCTTCTACATGGTTCTGGAATTTATATTTTTTACATTAACAATCTTACTGTATACACGTCTTAATTTTAGGCCATCTCTAAGTCCTTCTGAAAGAAGACAGGGTCTAAATTACAAACAAATAATACTAAGTCCCTTCCCCTGTCCCTGATGGTCAGGTCCCCTCTAAAATCTGTGACAGACACTTGACTTTTCTCATTTAGAATAGAGCTTCCCAAAGCACGGGATTTGTACCAGTGGCACAATGTGAGAAATTTTAAGGTAGACCACAGATTCCTAAATTTTTCATTTTAACAGGTATTTATTTTAATACATATTAGAAAAGATTAGACTAGTATATCACGTACATTACTACACAGAACAAGGCTAAGTAAAAAAGTGAATTGGTTTCAATAAAAATGTTAATTTAAAAATACTTTGTCGATACGGTGAAACCAATAATGGTGATAAATATATGACTAGGACAAACCAATTCAGAATTGCTGAAAAACCTTTAGGGTTCTAGGTTCCCCTTCTCTTACCGATGATTTGTTATGGGGTAGTTATACCTTTCTGGCTTATTGATTTCCTGTCCTTTCTTTGAGTCAGCAAGCTATTACCTGCCACCGTTGGAATTCACATAGCCAACATTTTCACTCTATCTCATTTCATGAGCAGGCTTAATTCACGTTTTATTTTTCCATTTAATAAGAGCTCACCAAGGCCAGCTCATTAACATCCCCATAAGCTAAAGAGCTGCTTTCTAGAGATGCTCTTGCTTTTCAGAAGTTTCCCAAAGCTAGGTAGCTCAGGGTTGGATTTCCAGAGCATGCTTAGCCTAAGACAGCCCCCTACCTGAGACAGACATCACTCTCTTCTCCAGTCCCCCTGCCTCCCCAGCTGGAGCTTCATCCTTTCTAGCAACCGAGTGATCATGTGCATTGGCTCCCTGCCCCCACTGCCAGTTAGTAACCACCACCATTTTCTTTGTCTCTCCATCGTCATCTACCCCTGCCACCTTCACCTTATGCATTCTATGTTAGCGTTGGAAAGAGTGTATTAACACTTCCTATAAAGTTACAATTCGCGTGGCTCATATAAATAAATTGCAATTGAAAATGATACTGGAGGCATCTTTAAAAAGATAGATTATTATGTCCTTTTATCAATGGGGAAATGAACTGTTTCTATTTTGGAACTTCAAGTACTGCTAAGGAATATGTGCCTCTTCAATCTTAACATCAAATAAACTATCCCCTGTAAGCCAGATCAAGATCCACAGGCACAGACCCTGGTCTTAGATGCCTCACAGCCTTCCTCATTTAAGACCTTTGAATTTACCGCCTGCTCTGGAGATAAGGTTCTCATCAATTCCCATTTATTAGTAGGTGCTTAAAAGGAGGCACTTTCTGACATGCAATAAAAAGCAAACCTAATGAGCAAATGGCAGTGAACTTGAGGGGCACTTTAGGAGAAGGTCTATCAGTATTCATAACTCTGACACACTATAAAAGATACTTTAGTGCAACGAAAATGTGTCAGAAAAGATATTGAGTTAACTGAAGGGAGAATTTTCTGGTAAAACACATAAGAGCACCCATTTCAAGTGATCTGCACTATTAATATATTTTCACCTTTACTGACAACTCATTTACCAAGTGTCAGATGAATGGTATTGAAGACAGCACTGATATTAACTCCCAAATGAGGTTCTATAACAATGAAAGGTACATAAGTATTCCTCCCTAGCATCTTCTCTGTAATTAATGCCCTTGGCCTTGCCTAGGCAGCTGATGCCACTCAAAAATTAGAAAAATTATCTTTGGGAATAATTCTCATCATGCCGTAAATGGCCCATTATAGTTTATTTTTCACACAACTCATCTTTCATATGATACAGACAAAAGTTAAAGGTTGTCTTCAGACTCTTGGGGCAATTGAATCTCGATATTTCAGAGCACTATAGGTAACATCACATTAAGATTCTTTATGTGTTTTTTTTTCTTTAAAAGAGTTTTTTAAAAGCCAATTCAATACAAAAAAACCTCAAAACTCAAAGAAAGTAGTCAAAGCAAAATCTACATCTCACACCATGAGGAGGAAAATGTATAATCAGTCTTAACACTTAATTCAGTGATAAACCTGGTCGATAAATGTAACCATTCCCTAAATCACATGTGTATGCTATTTATATAAAATAGGAAAATTTTCTCTTTTTTATCCTTTTTAAAAAATAACATATTTCCAATGAACTTTCCTTTTTCACACTTGAATTTTAGCATCTGTATTTTTGCATTAGTCTTTAGAACCATATGTATATGGATGCTATACATTACAAAAGTTAATAATATCCACAAAAAAAATGGGATACAGTGCTTGGAAGCAACATAAATAACAAACCTAATAAGAGCGTACTGTGAATTTTACTGCCGCAGCATCAGATTCAATTATTATGAGTTTTCTGTACAATTTCCACAGGTGGCAATGTGGATTATGGAAGAGCAGAATATTTCTAGAACTATTATCTTTTTTAATCTCTATATCATTTAAATGAAAATATAGGTAATGGAGGTGATTTGATTAAATACTCAGCTTTCTCATGTGAAGTATAGAGGGGGAGAAAAGCAAATAATTCTATGGCATTGGCCAGGATTGAAGACCACCTTAAACTGCATTTAACACTGAGACAAACAAAAAACCCCGATTTGGCCTGCATTATATTTCTTTTTTTCTTTTTTTTTTTTTTTAAATATATGAAATTTATTGTCAAATTGGTTTCCATACAACACCCCCAGTGGTCATCCCAACAGGTGCCCTCCTCAATACCCATCACCCATCCTCCCCTCCCTCCCACCCCCCATCAGCCCTCAGTTTGTTCTTAGTTTTTAGGAGTCTCTTATGCACCTGCATTATATTTCTACATTCACTATAAACTTGCTGTGAAAGCCATGAGGCCACTTTATCCAGAAAATTGCAAAAGTAGACATAAGAATTTCATTAGATAACTTCAAGTCAGACTAACATAGTCTATTTGCTTTCTAGCCTGCTTAGCTAGTAAAGACATGTTTTATGTGATCATGAATTTTTGACTTTGATCTGTAAGCTGTATTACTAACTCTTCCAATAAAAGCATGTAAAGTTACCAAAGTATGCAAGAAAACATTAATCCATTGCTTCCAATATTCTTTGGAAACTTACCTTATTCATTTATTCCTTCATTCATTCACTTATTTGTCATTCAACAATAATATATGAAGCATCTAACATGGATGTGGTCCTCCACTAGGCCTTGGATTCCAAAGATGATAAATAGACAAATATGTGGTTATCACTGTTGCACAATTTATAATCTATGGGGAAATCTGGATGGTAAGAAGATACTCTCGATACAATATGGTAAATACAGTGTTAGCGCTTACCCAAGGTGCTCAATTGCATGTGGGAGTGGGTAGTGAGAGGGGGTGAGAGGGGAATTAGCAGGAAAACAGTTTTTTAGGAGAAGTTTCAAGAATGAGCAGGAAATACCATCATCTGGCATTCAGATGATAAGTATCATCCAGCAGGAGACTCTGAACAGGTACTTAGGGAGGGAAGATGAAAAGCAGAGTAGAGATTGAAGGCAAGCAAAAAAAGAAATATTGAGTATAATTTTAGCTCTTTAGGAAAAAATACTGAGGGTTCGGTGTAGTCTCGTAACTGGTCATTGGTAGAACTGGGTTTTGAGCTCCTGGGTGAAATGATGAGTTTAATTATAGATTTATGTCAGAGGCAGCAGTGGGCCATACACTTTGGATATTTGGATACCAAATATCTAGTTGAAATCCTATGTCTGAGAAATGCAAATTTCATTCCTGTTTCTGTTTATTCATTTGTATGCCAGGCAAATAATTGTTCTAGAGGTTACAGCAGTGGAGGTAGGTCACAGCTCCAAATCCCTGCCCTCATGTAGTTTATATTTTAATGGGGATAGGGTGAAGTGGGGAGACAGATAACTGTTGAATATATTAAAGTACGTTAAAAATACATTTTTTATAGGTATTAGGGATGATGCCATTGCAATTTTGAACAGGTGGCTAGAAAAGGCCTCAGTGAGATGACATTTGTATCAAGGAGACAGAGGAGTGAGTTATTTGGATGAGGGAAGAGTGTCATAGGAGGAGGGAATAACAAGTGCAAAGGCCCCAAGCCTGGAACTTGCCCAGCAAGTTTGAGAAATAAGGAGAGAAGTGAGGCTAGAGAAGAATGAGGGAGGAATTAGCAGGAGGCAGTGAAGAGCAGGCCAGATTATACAGGATCTTGCAGGCCACAGAGTTTTGGCTTTTACTCTGAGATGGAAAACTACATAGAGCTTTGAGCAGAGATAGAATGTGATTGGAATCCCATGGTAACAGGATCGTTCTGGCTGTTGTGTTGAAAACAGACTGAATGGGGCAAGGCTGGAAGCGGAAAAATTATCTGGGAGACCATTGTGATAATCCTGGAGAGAGATGATAGTGGTTGGAAAGGGTAGTAGAGGTGGAAGAGGAAAGAAGTGGTTAGACGCTGAATGTATTTTTGAAAGAACCAAGAGTATATGCCAATGGATTAGCTATGGAGTGTGAGGGCAGTAGAAGAGGTTATGATGGCTAAGAGGTTTTCGCACAAGCAAATGGAAACAAGAGAGTCGCCATTAGCTGAGTTGATGTGGGGAGTGAAGAAGATAAGGCCCTGGTTTGGGATGTTAGATTGAAATGAGCATTAGACACCCAACCAGAGATGTTTAATAGTTGATGTATGAGTCTGGAGTTAGGATAAAAGATCTAGACTAGACATAGAAATTGATAGTCGTCCATTTAAATATCATTCAGGTGGTATTTAAAGCCCTGTTACAGGATGAGAGTGTCACAGGTAGTGTAGATATAGCTATATCTATAACACTTGACAGTTGAGGGGTCTGGAAGGTGAGAAGTAACCTGGCAAGGAGACTGAGAAGAAGTAATTACAGAAGCAGAGAGAAACCCAGAAGAGTATAACATCCCAAGAGCAGACTGAAGACAGTATTCTAAGAGAAAGTGATACCTGCACCAAATGCTGCCAATAGGTCAAGTAAGATGAAGGATGATCATTGACCTGAGGATTTCTCTTCATGGAGTCCTTTGGGACTCATTAGTATATCATGTAACACTAGAAGACAGTTTGAAAATGAACTAGTTTCAAAAGTGGATGGGATCAGAAATCTGATTACTGAGAGTTGAGGGTGAAAAGGAGGTGAGAAACTAGAGACACCAAATGAAGACTTGTCTTTCCAGGAGCTTGATTTTAAGAAGAAAAAAGGCAGAAATCCTTAGGCTTAGTAGGACAGCAACATGTCACAAAGAAAATATTCTTTTTCTAAGATGGGTAGGTTAGACTTTATTTCTCTGGGCTGACAGGAGTGGGGAGTTAGGGGACAAAGAAAGGTTGAAGACTGAGAGGAGAGAGTTAGTGAGCAAAGGTCCCTGTGTGGTTGTAGAACCCTTTCAGCTACTCACCTCTACTTCCATAGTTTCCAGTATATTGTCACACTAGCAAATTCTTTGGTAGTCTGATGCGGGCAGCCGCTGTCAGGGTGCCATGGTCCCTAAGACCATCAATAAATGTGATGAAGGGTATATGTATGTATATGTATATATGCATTTGTGTATATACATTTGATGTATGTACACACTTGAAAAAATAAATGTCACCTGGGAGGTGTATATGTATATGTATATGTATATGTATATGTATATGTATACATATATGTATATGTATACATATATGTATATGTATATATGTATATGTATACATATATATGTATATATATGTGTATATATTATCAAGTGTGTGATTATATATAAATGCATTTCCTTCCTTCCTTCCTTCCTTCCTTCCTTCCTTCCTTCCTTCCTTCTTTCCTTCTTTCCTTCCATTTTTTAAACATTATTACTCTTGAGGGAAGGATATGAGAAAATTCATATTAATTGCTTTCCCTAGGAAAGGCGTCTGCTAAACACATCCATAAAAGAATATTTGGCTGAACCTGGGACCCACTAAAATTCTATGGTTCTCAAATGAAAGCTAAACTGAATTGTTTATAATCCAGTTTATACATCTAGTAAAGTGAAATACCAACAAGGATAACACAAACACTTCCATGATGGATGTCTTTAGAGGCAGCAAACATATCTCTGATAATACTGCAGTGAACTCAGAGTTTTATGATAAGAAATAGATTACGTGTCCTTTATCATATAGAATAAACAATGGAATAAGGGAATAAGCTGGGTTTTCTTTATTCAGAGAAAATAATTGAAATACAGAATGCAATGTATCTCATCTTTTGCACAGGCACAGAAAGCCCATCACAAGGGGCTGATGTGAGCGTAACAGAGGTAATTTGAGTTCTGTTCCTGGATATTTTATCTGCTTCAAACACACTTGGTTTTACCAAATCTAAAAAAGAACAACAATCACATAGAAACAACAACAACAAAATCCTTCACATCTTAGATGAAAGCTTATCTTCCCTTGGATCATCCTTTCCAGGGTCCCGAAGGGCTGGCATCAACTGAAATTTAAACGAACTACAGCATTGTCAGAAATAACCCCACACCAGACCGGCCCTCCCACCTCTGTTCCTCTCCTCCACAAAGCAGCTACAGTGCTGGACGGAACAGCCCCCTTAAATCTTTATTGTATTTTGCCTCTGGGGCTTGCTCATCACTGCAGGTCTAAAAGTGTCTATTACGGTCAGAAATAACTTTAAAAAAATATTGCACCTCTGAGCCAACGAGTGGTTCAAATGACTCCAAAATTGTAAACTTGTAAAGTGTAAGGTAGAGTAAGCACTTCAGCATTTGGGATCAACTGACTCCTTTTCTGTGTCATCCTCAGTGTTCTTGTTTTATGAAGACTAGAAATACTAAGTTGAAGCCAGAGTACCCATAAAGCCCCTGAAGGTACTTGAGAATTTTCTTTCCTTCCTGGCCACAAAGATAAATAGCAGAGCCTGGATTCTGTGGCTGAAAGCGGTTCTTGAAAAGTGCGCCTAACTTCGCAGTGCTGTCCACGCGTCTGGGTAGAGAATGGCTGGGTAAAACACATTTTAAACTAAGAATTAGAGACCAGTGTTTTTAGACCTAAACACACGCATGAAGATTTGTGATCTAAGTCAGACCATTCACTGAGCGTTGCTTCTCAGTTTTGTCCTGGCAGCTGTGAAAAGAATCAATCGTGATTTTATATTTTGATGTTACTGATGTTTTGGGCCATTTGGTGGTCATTCTTTTTTTAGGTTAGTATCTAAACGGTACTTTAATAGTACCTTTTGCTTTTGGGGGAGCCGGGTGGCTCAGGTGGTTAAGCGTCTAACTCTTAATTTCAGCTCAGGTCATGATCTCATGGTGTGTGAGATCGAGCCCCACAAAGCTCTGTGCTTGACAGTGTGAAGCCTGCTTGGGATTTTCCCTCTCCCTCTCCCTCTGTCCCTCCCCTGCTCGTGCTCTCTCTCTCTCTCTCTGTCAAAAATAAATGACTAAACCTTAAAAAATATAATGCTTTTTGCTTTTAACTATGAGTTGATAGAGAAATGGGAGTGGTTGGTGTTGTCTACAGGTGAAATTTTTATTAAATACTTTCTACACATTTCAAGAGCAGTACATGTCTTCAAGTTGGCTAGTCAAAATATTTGGAAGTTGTGATCAATCTACATAAGTGAGATGAATATGATATTGAGAACTTAGCATGATAAAACAAACGTGACCTTTTTAAATCTTTTAAATGAATGTTTTATTAATTACAAGAGAAACTGACATAGGCACTGAGGATGTTCATTCTCTTTTAATGTGGCTTTGCCTTAGCTGTCACAAGTGCTGCAGATATCTGGACAAGATGAGAAGTATTATGTGTATGTGTGTGTGTACAAAAATACATACATATATATGTTCATATATACACACATACATTAATACAGACAGAGCAATAGTAAGACCAGGTCTGGGCAGCATTTCTTGGGACCCTTGGCCTTTAACCCACAAGGGTAAAACTTATTAAGGAGTATAAATTATTTGTCACTAGAGAATATCTCTTGTAAACCTAGAAGCACATCTCAATTCCAAATGTACATGATTAAAATTAAGCTGCCATATAGTTGGCATCCATGCAAGAGGATATAATTGCACAACACTGGAAGATTGCATATAGGAGTTGGCAAGCAACTGTGTTATTATGCAATTCAGAAACCATGAAACCTGTCTCCAGAGTTTAATGACAAGGCCATGATACTCTGTTGCCATTGCCAGATCCCAAAGTACTGCATTAGGCCAGTTCAGTCTAGCCCTGGGACTTCCTATGCTCTTTTCTTTCTTGTAGGCCCAAGACTGTGGCCTTTATGCAATCAAAATTCTATGGAAGCTTTTAATAGCATCTTGTGAAAAGGTGTACTTTTGACTCTTGGCAATCATGTGTATCTAAGGACTTAGAGGACCAGTGTAAGGGCATTCTTCAACATCTATAAAGCTTGATAAACCATTATTTATTCAATGAATGTCATGTCAGGCACTGTGTTGGGGATTTTAGAAAATCTTAGCTCATTTATTTGCCATATGATATAATTTATTCGATGTTTATTGTGCGGCAGGTACTGTGCAATTAATAGAACAAGCAGACATACCCATAGAGATAAGACAAAATTTAAAATATTCAAGAACAAAATTATCAAAAAAGACAAATATGGTAGTTCCTAGAGAGTCATAATTAAGAATTAGGGTGAAACAATAATAAAATGATGATGATGATGATGATGATGATTGACGATGATCCTGTTATTTTTGCCTCAAGTCTTTAAACAGTGAAGGTATTTGATTCAAATTCTTTGTAAAAAGTCATTTTAAGTTGCCCAATTTCTAGGTGATATTGAATGTAACTTTAAAAACATAGGATGAAATAGTGTTTTATAAGAGGCAAAACTGCTGTTTGCCTTACCTCAATTCACTTTGGTGGCACCAAATTTTCTTAACTCCTGATTCTTTGGGACACCATTAGATTGGAAACCAGTTTAACATGTACTCTTGCCTTCCTTACTGCTTATGTCACTAATGATGTCACAGCTGATCTTGTAGTAGCTATTAGCCAGAGACTCATAAATGCCAATTTTAATTGGAAAATTTATTTTATTAACATATTCCACAGTACCCATTGGCTTAAAACACTTTTCTCACAATTTAAAATTTTTACATGCTACTCTATAAAGGGAAACACACACTTCCACTTTGGAAGACTTCTTTCAGGTATTAGCTTTACTAATCAAATATGAATTGATTTTAAAAACAACTAACATAGGGGAGCCTGGGTGGCTCAGTCGGTTGAGCGTCCGACTTTGGCTCAGGTCATGATCTCATGGTCCGTGAGTTCGAGCCCCGTGTTGGGCTCTGTGCTAACAGCTCAGAGCCTGAAGCCTGCTTCAGATTCTGTGTCTCCCTCTCTCTGCGCCTCCCCCCTCATGCTCTGTCTCTTTCTCTGTGTCAAAAATAAATAAACATTAACAAAATTAAAAAAAAATAAAATAAAAACAACTAACATATAGCGTTAGCTTCTCAGGCTTTTCCTACACAGATCCCAATATCCGTTTAAAGAAGTCAGTTCGGGGCGCCTGGGTGGCGCAGTCGGTTAAGCGTCCGACTTCAGCCAGGTCACGATCTCGCGGTTCGTGAGTTCGAGCCCCGCGTCAGGCTCTGGGCTGATGGCTCAGAGCCTGGAGCCTGTTTCCGATTCTGTGTCTCCCTCTCTCTCTGCCCCTCCCCCGTTCATGCTCTGTCTCTCTCTGTCCCAAAAATAAATAAACGTTGAAAAAAAAAAATTAAAAAAAGAAGTCAGTTCTACATAAGAGTATTTTTTTTTCAAGTATGTCCCTATCTCTATGTTGATTTAAACATTATAATGTCTTATGTACACTGCGATGAGCAGAAAGGCCTCCCACGATGTCCATGTCCTAACATCCCAAACCTACATGGCAAAGAGACTTTATGGATGTGATTAAGTTAAAGGCCTTGAGATGGGGAGACTATCCTAGATTATCAGCATGGATCCGTCACAATCACAAAGGTCCTTATAAATGGGAGGCAGAGGGGTTAGAGTCAGAGGAGATAACAATGGAAGCAGAGGTTGGGGTGATGTGGCCATAAGCCAAGGAATGCAGGCAGTTTCTAGAAGCCAGGCAAGGCAAGGAATGGTTTCTCCACTGGAGCTTCCATGGGAACACAGCTCTCTGACATGTTGATTTTAGCCCCATAAGACCCATTTCAAATTTCTGACCACCTGCAGTGTAAGATAATAAATTTGTGCTGTTTTAAGCCACCATGTCTGTGGCATTTTAGTAAGTATCAGTTGGAAATTAATATACCCCCAGACACACCTTTACTTGGGTTAGCTTTTCTCCTCTATTTTATGACTCGTTTTCGCCTCCACCTTCCTCATCTTCCTCACTCAACACCTATGGCCATTTGGAAAAATAAAACATGTAATGTATTTGTGATCTTGGCTTTTCAAAGTGGAAATGATTATTACTGCACATATCTATAAAATAAATATTTCAGTGGTGCCTGGGTGGCTCAGTCAGTTAAGCATCCGATTTCGGCTCAGATCATCATCTCACGGTTCCTGAGATCAATCTCCAGGATGGGTTCTGCACTGACAGTGTGGAGCCTGCTTAGAATTCTCTGCCTCTCTCTCCGCCTCTGCCCCTTCCCCTCTCCTGTGTGTATGCATGCACCCTCTCTCTCTCAAAATAAATAAATAAGCACTAAAAAAATAAATATTTCATCCGAAAGCATAGTAACTAAATTTTCAAAATATTTGCAACCATTATTTTAATGGAAAGAAGAAGCCCTTACTTAGAAAAATTAAAGTACTCTCACATAATTGAAAGTTTTTTGTGTCAGAATGTGCAAGTATTTAATATGTTTCTGCTCTGAGTTGGGGGGGGGAATCTTATTACTTTGTGGTGTATTTTTATTGACACAGCTAGAGAGTAATGCCATATAGAAAAGAAAAAGGTGCTTTGGTGTGCTGTTTGGAAATCTCTTAGCTGACACTATCTCTATCAAACAGTACAAATTAATGGGAAAAAATTATAACCTTAAAGTACTGTAAGATTTTGAAGTGTCCTTTGGATTAAAGTTTCAATTTTCTCATGATGTCACTTTTTCAGGTTTGAATTTTTGGAAATTAGAAACCAGAAAATAAAAATGTTTTTTTCCTTCACCATATCAGGTCAAATAGATTATGATGAAATATTTTTTGAAAACCTTTTCTATTTAAAGAATTAAAGCTTAATTCCCACTTTTGGTGGTATGTATCTGATCTAATATTTATTTATTTATTTATTTATTTATTTATTTATTTAAAAAAATTTTTTTTAACGTTTATTTTTGAGACAGAGGGAGACAGAGCATGAGTGGGGGAGGGGCAGAGAGAGAGGGAGACACAGAATCTGAAACAGGCTCCAGGCTCTGAGCTGTCAGCACAGAGCCCGATGCGGTGCTCGAACCCACAAACCGTGAGATCATGACCTGAGCCGAAGTCGGATGCTTAACCAACTGAGCCACCCAGGCGCCCCTGATCTAATATTTAGATAAGCATGGTAGCATAGAAAGAATCATGAGGTAGGACTCAGAAGACCTGGGTTTAAGCCCCAGATTAGTACACGACTTTGGAAAACCATTTAATATCCTAATATCAGTCCACTTCTAGCATTGTTTGCCCTAGCTACCTTTTAGGAAATAAGTAAGACAAAATAAGTTTTAAAAAACACATTGAAGACTGTAAATTACTACTCAAATGAGAAAGATAACTCAAGAAGGAATCTGAACTATCCCATAGAGGTGTAATACCTAGAAGTAAAACGTTCCCAAAGGAATTCTTTCATTTTTCTCGTTTGGAATTATAGAAGTGTGTGTGTGTGTGTGTGTGTGTGTGTGTGTGTGTGTGTGGTGGGGGGTGTGTGGGTGTGTGGGTGTGTGGGTGTGTGTGTGTGTTTAACCCAGACTGTTCATCACTGGCTAACAAATTTCAAAAGACATACAGATCTTCATAATAACTATAGATACTGAATTTTATATAAATTAACCCTATTTTTTTCAAAATTAAGAAATGAGAGAGATTTACTTATTTCATTGTAGGCATATAGAAACAAGCAAACAAAAAAAGACCAACGAGCAAAATTGTTCTAAGACTCTAAAGATGTCGTTATGCTTTGAGTTAAGGTTCAGGTTGATCTTTTTAATATTGCAGCAAACTCACACATCGTTAATCACTTAGGAGTGGCCCCAGGTCATGGTAAATGGATGGCCTAATAATCAGACGAGATGTTTGCTATTTCCAAATTATTGTCAATAAGTAGAGTGAGGAGGTGACAATTCAATAACTAGTGATTATTAACTTGACTTTTTATTTTTATAATGTTAATCAAGGAAATAAGAAGTAGGAAGGTGAACCAGAAGCATAACACATATAATTATAGACAAGCATGAAGACAGTAATAATCATGATAAAAGATGTGTTTATTAAAACCAGTTCACATCTATCACTATGTGTGAGTTGCTCTGTAGCTAGAGATGTTGTTTCTGGTTGTCTTAACTGTGTGTACATAGCAACAGGAATGGGGCTTAAAATATTTTCATTTTGAGGGAGAAAGAAAATGGTGGATGTGGGGTACATGAAAAGCAGGATGATGACGGGTGGGGATTGAGGAAAAGGGACTGTGGTAGGATCAGTGAACATATGGAAATAGAAAAGAAAATGAAATATAGAAAAGACAACCCACATGGAAAACGGGAGGGAAAAAGGCAAAGGGTTGTTGGGGAAAAGAAGATAGTCAATGCAATCGACTTCAGCAGTGAAAGAGATTGGGAGGGCAAGGCTCTTAAAAATAACCAGATACATTGGGGCGCCTGGGTGGCGCAGTCGGTTAAGCGTCCGACTTCAGCCAAGTCACGATCTCGCGGTCCGGGAGTTCGAGCCCCGCGTCGGGCTCTGGGCTGATGGCTCAGAGCCTGGAGCCTGTTTCCGATTCTGTGTCTCCCTCTCTCTCTGCCCCTCCCCCGTTCATGCTCTGTCTTTCTCTGTCCCAAAAATAAACAAACGTTGAAAAAAAAAAAATAATAAATAAATAAATAAATAAATAACCAGATACAGAGAATATCTAGGAGAGATGTCCTTTGGCACCAACCAATAAACCAAGATACAAAATGAACTGATGAAAATGGCACTATGGTAGTCTACATTGTTAGGAGCCTGGTCTCCTGGTAAGAGACATGCTTTAGGAAAAGCTATAGGAAAAGAGACATGCTATAGGAAAATAGGGCAAAACACAATACAATGAAAAACAAACATTAGCATTGGCCCCAGACACCACGTGATAAAGTAAAAGGAAAGATTTTCATGAAATGGACAGTCAAGGAGTCCTGGATAGGCTTGCATAAGCATGGGATGAAGAGGGAGATAAAAGCGAATTACAAAGAGGGAAACGAAGACAATAAGCAAGCATTTTGACATTCTCAAACTTTTGTTAGGACAGCGAGGTAAAGTGGAATTTGTGCACATATTGAAAACAAAAGATACGGCTTCAAATTCCGATTTTGGTCTTGGGGTGATGAGTGTGGCTGGATGAGAAAAGCGCTGGCTTTGGACTACAAAACTTACGTCCAGATCCCAGCCCAATCGTGAACTAGCTAAGTAAGATGTTGTACGGCACAAGTTGTTGAAAGCCTAAGATTTTATTGGTTTCTTCAGCTCTAAAATGAGGATATTAATAGTCCCTACCTCCAGATTGTTGTGAGAATTAAAAGAGAAAACCCATGGGCGCCTGGGTGGCTCAGTCAGTTGAGCGTCTGACTTCATTCAGCTCAGGTCATGATCTCACGGTTCGTGAGTTCCAGCTCCTTGTCAGGCTCTGTGCTAGCAGCTCAGAGCCTGGAGCCTGCTTTCGATTCTGTGCCTCCCTCTCTCTCTTTCCCTCCCCGGCTAGTGCCCTCTCAGTCTCTCTCTCCCTCCCTCTCTCTCTCTCTTTCTCAAAAATAAACATTAACATTTTTTTAAAAAAGAGAAAACCCATGAAAAAAATCACAGTATGTATGTTGATAATAAATGTGAGCTACACCACCAGGAATAGTAACTACAGAACCTTACAAAAATCCCTGGACCTCTGTCCATCTGAGTTGTCCAATCTGTAAAATGGGGGTTATGATAACAAACGGACGGTCTGGAGGGAAACCTAAATGAGATCATGTACACAAAGTGGCACACAGTAGGCTCACAGTAAGTAGTAGGTACTATTATTTAAAAAATGCACTGGTTTCAAAAGACACCCAGTTTCAATTTGTCCAGATGACAAAAATGTAGTTAGAATGCCTGATTTATTTTTTAGTTTATATACTTGATGCATTTTATATTAAGAGAAAGGAGCTCCACAGGTTGATAGGGATACTTATACTTTTCTTAGGAAAGGCACTATGGATAAATAGCTTCTGAAAGTCATTAGACCACCAAAATTCTGTTTGTCTGTCAAATTAGCTTTAAATCTGCTTCCAATTTTCAAAATCCCATCCAGCTCTTTTTAGCTATTATCATGTCCTGCCATAAAAAGACATAGTAGTTACCTCCTGGAAATAGGGAGTTCTGGTTATACCAAGAGTCTTAAAATCCCTTCTCTGAAATAATAGAAGGAAGAAACAAGTAAATTTATTTTCAAAACACTGTTTGATCTCCAATAGCCCTAGTTTCTCTCATATTGCCATTGTTATTTCCTCTGCTATACAGTTTCTGGCACCACGGTGGGTGCCCAGAAGCCATGAAGTAAATAGCTATTCATTTGGGTGCTTACAAGCATAAGACTGAGTTTTCCCCATAATATTTTCTATTTAGTTGCGTTCCAAGACTTATATCGGCCATGTTTTTGTAAACAGAGATTTAGAGTAGGTGCTTAACGGAAAGCTACATTATTATAATTGATTCCAAACTTAAGAAAATGCACACACACATCTAAAACAGTTATAATTAGAGCAAAATGCAACCCCGTCTTCTTTATTGGGGATCCATATTGCTGTCATTATAAATGTCACTTTTCAGCACCATGTCTCTTACCAAACAGAACTCATTTTGAAATGCCATTTTTTTGTGAAAAACTTTATCCATTTGTCCAAATGGTATTTGGACAAGAGAAGAAGTTTTTTTTCTTTGGGTTCATTTTCAGGTTGTTAGCCTAACCTAAAATAGAGCTTCTTTAAAAGTCTGCTCAAACATTTACTTAAAACAGCGAAGGGACAGCTGAGTGTTGAGTGGTAGTGTTACATTGAGTGAAGACACGACTGTAAATAACTCTGCAGTTTGGAAATGAATGATGCTTTTGACAGAGACGATTATGTCGTATTGACAACATTGATGTCAAATGTGGAGTGAAAATATGAGATTGACTATCAGCAGTTCCCACCAGTGATCACTTGAAATAGCTTCCCTGAGATAAAGAAACAACAACAAATGCGTTCCTTCCTTTCCCTCTACTTACACTTTCCTTCCCTCAGAGCTGGCTTAGTCCAGTTCTACTTTGGGGGAAGGGGGCCTAGTGTTCACACTTCATCAAAGGACGATCAAATACTCTTAGCTGTTTCTTTTTAACTTAATTGTTTCCAGGGCATCATTAGACACTGTCCCTCCCCGCACCCCCCCCCCCAAATAAGGAAGCCAAAATATCTAAGAAAAAAAGCCAAGCCCTGAACTTCTATAGATGTAATTACCATTTTTAAGTTCGACCTGACGTATATGAAATAAGGTCTTTGTAATGAAAACCTCACGTGGGATTTTTCGCAGCCTTCAAAGTCATTGTTCACATAACTGCTAAATACTGGCTTACATTTCTGGGTGGAGAATATTCCGCGTGGTAAGTTTTCCAGCTTGGAAAAATGTCACGTACTGGAGAGTCTTGATGAGTAAATAATTTTTTCCATATCTATCTCTCCATTCCGTTCATTGGTGTATTACTGAGGCTCTGTGTTTTCATTGAATAGAAATCATGCTCTTTTAATGTATACTAAAAATGCTTTGCATTCTTTAGTATTCATATATAAAAATGTAAAATAATTTTCATATTTATTACAACTAGGATACAGCATAACAGCAGACCCTATTTACATTCTAGAGTCAGACAAATAACATTATGTGTGTAAGATCTCTGAGCCAGCAAATCTGGACTTGGTCAGAAGAATTTAGGGAGGAATTTCTGAGGGCATAGAATGTCTGTAAGGAAAATGTTTGGCTCCTCATTCTCAGAAGTTACAATGGGATGTTTATCTTGGCATAGAGCAGTGTTACACGCCCTGTGTTAATCCTGTCATTGTAGCCCGTCTTGCGGCTGGGAGGCAATGATGTGGGTCATCCATGGAAGGCACACTTCTTACAATAGGTATGACCTTTTGTGTTCAGGGTGGGGAGATGGATGGGTGACTTTTTTTGTTTGTTTTGAATAACAAATGGTGTGAGCTTTCTGTAAACGGATATGTGACTTTCACATAGTAAAGGAAGTATCCAGTATCTGGTGCTAGAACCAAATTCTTTAAAGCAGGTACCCTTCTGTGAAATATGTGTCAGTTTTGAAGGCTTAAAACTTACTAAGGGATTTATGAGTTCACTGTCAAAATCACTGACATAGAGATATGCTCTTCATAGAGTGAAAAATAAAACCCATCAAAGAGGAGAAACCTAAGAACACGTTTTAGTTAAATAAAACAAAGTAATTTACTAGTTAAATGGCAGTAGCTGATACTCTGTTTCATTAAAAAGAATGCCCTGAAATGTAATTTAATAACTCACCTTTGCAATTGTGTTCTATAAATCGGAATGTGTATTTTCTTTTTTACCACAGCATCTTAATCTCCTCATGATAGGAGGCCAATGGGATAGAGAAGAGTTGTTTTGTTTTGTTTTTTTTAATCAATAATTATTTTGTTTTTTTTCTTTTTCTTTTTTTTAATATGAAATTTATTGTCAAACTGGTTTCCATACAACCCCAGTTTTTAATGTAAAGGATTATCTAAAGACTATCTTCTTATTGAATGAGTATATTTATTTTATTTTCTAAAGTGGTACATATTAAGGAGATTTTGAATTAGCCACTAGGAAAATAACAAGTATATTTGCCCTAGACCTGTCTCATTATACAGAAATATGGCAGACCATTCATTACTGTGGACTTGCTAATTTTACCTCTGCTGCCTGGGTCTCAACTCCCTTCCCTGCAAGATGACAGAACTGAACTAGTTCGTGTCCATGGTCCTTCTGGCTCTGAAATGTTAACCAGTTTATGATCTTTAATGAGAGAACAAATTTGGCATATATTCTCATATGAATGCGTTTCTGTTCTAAGCTGAATTTTTCATTAAGTATGTTATTCTTTCATTTAATTTCCTGTTTTGAGAGAGCTAATAAAGCTCCCCTCTTTACCAACGATTGCTTCTGTGGAATTGGTCTCCATTGTGTTTAGACGGCTGCATTCATTTTTACAAAGTACTAGAAAATTGTACGTGCACCTCCTATGTTGGCATTTTCTTTCAACATCTTCACTGTGCTCTCGTAGGTCAGAGTGATGAGAGAATCTGTATTTATTCAGGTTTAGAAAATGGGTGTACTAAAAAGGCCTTGGCTGGCATTTCTCTCTCCCATTCTTGGTTCTTTCAACAATATTAAAGAACACCCACAAGGGGTCCCGACTGTGCTTGAGTATACATTACTAAGTGGCAGATCGATGTTTTTGCCCTCACACTTACTATATAGTGGGGGAAAATATGTATTAACACATAAATGTACAAATGAATTTATATTTACACAAAGAGTGAAGGGGAGAAGACACAGAAAAAGTAAGTGTCCTGGTAGAAATGGTTTATGTTGTGAAATTGAGAAATACCTGTTTTAGAAGGTGGCCTTAAGTGGACTCTTGATGCAAGAGGAGTTGGCCAGCCAGATGGTTCAGAGGGAATGTGCTGTTCTCAGAGGTGACAGCATGCACAAGGACTTCCGAAGTGGAAGATGGTTGGTGCCTTCAAGTTGACTAATGTAAAATAACATGAGATAAGATTGAAGTAAGTCATATGGGAATTTTGTATTTAAGAGTAGGGTGACCAGGGGCACGTGGGTGGCTCAGTTGGTTGAGCATCCAACTCTTGATTTTGGCTCAGGTCATGATCCCAGCATTGTGGGATCAAGTTCCATGTCAGGCTCCATGCCAGCCATGGAGCCTGCTTGAGGGTCTCTCTCTCTTATTCTCTCCCCCTCTGCCCCTCTCTCCTGCTCATGCATACACACTCTCTCTCTGAAACAAAACAAAACAAAACAAAACAAAACAAAACAAATAAAATAAAATAAAATAAAATAAAATAAAATAATTTTTTTTTTTAAAAAAGAGTAGGGTGACCATATAATTTATCAGCCAAAATGGGATACTTTGAAGAATGAAAGAGGACCCTGCTGACAATGAAGGTAGGACAACAGGCATAAAACAGGATGGGTCCCCAGAAAATCAAACTGTTACCAACTTAAAGATAATATAAAGACAATGAAAATCTTTGGGCAGAGGAGTAATACAATTTGATACATGTTTTTGAAAGATTATCCTGGTTACTATGTCCAGAATGGATTGGAGGAAGACAGAAATGGAAGCAAACTCTTGTAATCGCCTAGATGCGGAATGAGATGATAAAGGGTGGAAAAATTTTCAGTAGAAATTGGCAGTACAATTGGTAGAATTTAGTGATGGATTGGACGTAGGAAGGGAGAAGAAGGGGGTAGTCAAATGACTCAAGTTTCTATTGTGTGTAAAGGAGTGAACGGAAGTTCCATTTATTAAGCTATGAGAAAGTAAAGAAGCAGAAGATTTGGGGCAGGGCTGGGGAAAAATCAAGAGATTATTTGGGGGATCCTTAATATGAGATGCCTGATAAAGCTCCAAATGGAGAGGCCGTGTAGAGAGTTATATTTGGAACTGCAATCTATGTGGTGGATAAAAATCTATGAGTTGTAGACACTTGGGTGCCATTTGCAGCATAAGGATGTCTGAGATTATTTAAAGGGATATTAATATCCCTTTAAAATGATGAGAAAAGACAGCCTGGGACTGAGTCCTGAGGACCACAAAAATCAAGTGATAGTAAAGAAGGAAGGAAGAGCAAAGTCATTCAGACAATTAAGAGGAAGCATGCCAGGGGCACCTGGGTGGCTCAGTTGGTTGAGCGTCTGTCTTTGGCTCAGGTCATGATCTCGCAGTTCGTGAATTTGACCCCCACATTGGGCTCACTGCAGTCAGCCTGTCAGCACAGAACCTACTTCAGATCCTTTGTCCCCCTCTGTCTGCCCCTCCCCCACTTGTGCTCTCCCCCCAAATAAATAAATATTTTTAAGAAAAGAAAAAAAAAAAAAAGAGGAAGCATGCTGCACACCTCTCAGGAGGCCTCAGAGGAGTTCATCTCTTTACCCGTCTCGCCTACTATGCTGACCCTGATAACGCACTTCTATTCCTTACTTATCTTCCTCTACCAAGTCCCTTGGATCATCTCTCAAATCAACCACTTGCACACAAGTCCTCACACCTTAAGCTCTGTTTGGGTCTGAGAAGGAAGAACCAAAGGAATAGAAATATGATCAGAAAGTGTATTAACACAGAAGCAAAGAGGCTATGTCAGGAGGGACAGGGTGGGAAAGGGTTTGAATGTGGCATAAAGGTTAAATAAGGCAGGAACTGGTTTGATGATATGCACTGATGGTGATCAGAAAGGGAGCTGGGATTGTGGAGGTACAAGCAAGACCACCTTGGGGAAAGTGGATTTGAACTTGGATTTGAAGGGAAGTTGAGAAATTATATACTAATTGGAGATGTGGGATCAAGGGAACATTCTGTTTTGATTCTCTCTCTTTTTTTTTTTTTTTAAACATGAGAGCTATTAGAGAGTCTGTGAATGCTGATGAAAATGATCCATTAGAGAGAGGTGGAAAAAATAGGAAAGGGGATTTTTTTTTTTTTTTTTGAGAGAGAGAAGGGTGTGAATGGGAGAGGGACAGAGAGAGAGAGAGAGAGAGAGAGAGAAGCTTAAGCAGGCTCTATGCTCAGTATGGAGCCCAACCCTGGGCTCAATCTCCTGACTCTGAGACCATGACCTGAGCTGAAACCAAGAGGTGGACTCTTAACTGACTGAGACTGAGCCACCCAGGCACCCCAGGAAAGGGTATGGTTACCTGAGACACTGAACAGATAGAATTTTGAAAAAAAGGTTAGCTCCTCCTTTGTAGTGAGAGGGAAGATGAGTGATGACCGCAGATGTAGATTTGGTAATGAGAAGGTAATGTGGAATGTACTATGTGGTTTCTGTGTTCGCAGTGAACCACGAAGCAGGTGATGTGCTAGAACCAAAGTGGGACAGTAGGTGGGACATGGCCAAGGTTTTGAATAGCCACTGTGGTGGTGAGCAGGGAGATCACTGGAGTCTCTCCATGTTGAATGAACATTTGGGGCTGGGGACCCTCAGTGAATCATGATCACAGCTTTCCCTGTTGTAAGATTTTTGTCCGGCAGTGTTTAGCTCCGTGGATGCTGGCCCAGAGGAAACACATTGCTGGATTCATCAGTGAGGTTTGCAAAGTGGATGTGATGGAAGGAGAAAGAGCCCAGGGAATTGAGGGTATTTGCAAAAGAGTCATTATAAAGAAGACTCTGGAACAAGGGCTATTGAAGGAGGGAAGTGAATTCCTGAGGGGTTGGTCAATAGAAATGAAGCAATAAGGATAAAGGATTGCAGTTCTCTGTGAGGTCAAAGAATTGTCACAGTGGGAATGCTCTAGGAGAATAAAGGTGTGATAAGAAAAGAGGATCTTTGAAAGAATGATTCTGCTTGTGGTATAGTTTTTGGTGATGAATTCTGTTAGGTACCACAATTCTCTATACTCCTACAAATTCTGTTCAATGCTGTGATAGGGCTATGCAAGAATAATATATATTTTATTTTGTCTTAGAAACGTCACCTTTACCTTTTCCTTAGTTGCCAAAAGCACTCCTTTGAACTGGGCTTCGATCATCCCATTATCTGTTCCTGGAAGGCATCGTGAATCTGATGTGGTTTTCTGCAATTCTGGGAGCCACACCTGTCTCCTCCTGCTTTACCCCAAGACTTCAGGGATTGACTAAATTGAGGAAATCCTGATACTGAAAAAAATGTCATTATTTCCCCAAAGGATTTTGTAATGTTCAATTTCAGCAATATGCCAACTGTCATCTTACGTTCTATATATGCCAAACTATTGACATGTATGTAACTATGTCATCTTTTTTTTTCTTCTTTTATATGTGCATTTGCTGAAAATGGCCTCCTTCTGTTTTCTCCTCTTCCTCTTTCAAAGATTATTCAAACATTGTCTTCTGTATGATACCCAACTTAACTATTCCTGACCTTCTCGGTCTTCTTAGTCATTCATCCTCTGTGCCGTAATGGAATTTTATACTTTATTTTTAGTCTTACTTTATTATAATAACTTATTTACATGACTGCCTCTTTACTTGACTGTGAAGGATTTTTTTTTTTTTTTTTTTTTTTTTTGGAGGCAGGGAACATGTTTGTTCATCTTTGTTTTCTTAATGCCCAGGCTAATTCCTGGCATACTTTAGGTCATAAGCAAATATTTGTTAAAAAAAAAAAAAAAAAAGTTTAAGAACTGAACCGATGAATTCCATTTACCTTTTTTATAAAGCATGCAGCCATCACTAACAACCATCATGATATTAAATGACATATACAGTTATAAGTTGTTTACTGACTCTAACATTGTTGACTGTCAGAAGAGAAGTGTCACCACACACGTTTTCATAATGGAGCAGATCTATAATCTGGCATTTATAACTCTTGTGCTGCTGTGGCCTGAGTGTGGTGTAGGAGGTGGGGGGAGAGGGCAGATGATGCACTTCTTCCCAATTTATGAGGGCCGAGGAGCAAAGATTAAAATGCAGAATGGCAATCAGATTAAAAGGGCTGATGAGATCCTAAATACATCCCTCAGGCCACAGGAGAGCCCAAGGGAGTGATCTTGGGAGGAGTATAGGCCATTGAGTGGAGGGAAAAACTAGGCTTACCACCACTAAAATAACAAGAGATAAAATGAAACCCACTTATCTGATTGTGAATTTTATCTGGACATAGAAACCTTCCAATTATTTATTTATACATAGTGATATCAAGCTCTATCTACTTCCACTCCAAAGGGAACTCTTAAATAATCAAATAAAATGTTGAGGTTTCCTGCCTGAGTTACTCAAAGAGGAAGAAGAAGAAAAAGACACAATAGGTCTTGAGATGCTCTTTTTCTAATAACGTATTGTTCAGTGAATATTAAGAATTATTTGTTGTTTTATTCAACATAGAAAGGACTCCTTTTTACTAAGTCCATTTCTGTGCATCAAATCTATGTATTTTTAGGTTTGCATAAGCCTAAATACAAATACGTCCTTTTATCTTTATGTTGTAGATAATAAGACGTTTGCTAAATGAGAAAAATCCTTCAAATAGGTCAATCTTCACTCGGAGATAGGATTTAAATGTTTATATATTCTAATTTACAATAAAAAGTCATTTTAAATTATTTTAAACACTTATGTGTAGCATCTATCTTAGACACTCAAATAACATGCTTTTAATAATGCCAATCTTGCAGTCACACCAGCTTTATTTTGACTTTAAAACTATATTTCCTTTTTAACAGAGTAGCTTAAATTATTAAATCTGTTAACGGTTTTGGGAGAATGATGGAGTAAATGGTAGATATTTTTCTACAGGGGGAAACTAAGGGAGACAATTTGATTTATCAGAGGCCATTGCCAAAACTTCGGAAGCAGATAACTAAATTTGGGGTTACAAGATACAAAGGCAAATTAATTATTCAAATAGATTTAGATGCCCTGGTGCTCAAACAAGTAGAGTTTTATTTATGAGTCTATCTTTGCTTCTTTCTTCTCTTAGAGATTGTATGTTTGGAGATGAGGGAGAGGGGGCCTCAGAATATCTAAGAAGGATGTCAGATTTAAATGAGAAACAAGGAGGAAATAATGAAAGAGAAAGACAAAACCCAAAAAAGTTAGGATGATAGGGAGGAAGAGAAGAAAGGAGGACAATGCAAGGGAGAGATCAATCCATGGTTGGGATTTTAGGGTTGCAATGATCACTTCCAAACCTCAGCACAGTCCCTGCTCAAATGGGCCCATTCTAGACAAAAGGCAAACAAAATGTCTCCTGGGGCACCTGGGTGACTCAGTTGGTTAAGCGTCAGGCTCTTGATTTTGGCTCAGGTCATGATCTCACGGTTCAGGAGACTGAGCCTTACATCAGGCTCTACGCTGACAGCATGGAGCCTACTTGCGATTCTCTCTCTCCCTCTCTCTCTGCCCCTCCCCAGCTTGCACGCATGCACACACACACACACACACACACACACACACACACACACACATGCATGCTCTCTTTCTCAAAATAAATAAACTTAATAAAATAAAATAAAATGTCTCCTATTGACAGTGAAATAAACAGGTTCATAAACCTGCTTTACTTGGATGTCAAAGAAAAATGACAATAATGGCAATATCTACCTATATAAGCAGAGGCCAAGAGTTAAAAGTTAGGGAAGATAAGAGCAGATATAAACAATCGCCAGCTAGTCCAAGCTGAGAGGCAGAAAGTAAGCCTTAGCTTTGGATTTACACACTGGGGAAGGAAAAGTAAAAACAAAACCAAAAACAATACCTTGAATAGTCTCTCCCGTTTCCAGATATTTCTAAGGAGCCCAGAGGTCAACTTCCTAAATTTCAAGTTGTGGCTTCCAGATTATTGATTTTCTACAGTTATTTGGAAATTCCCGTCTTTTTTTTTTTTTTTTTTTTTTTTTGGATTGCGATGCATTAGATTATACTGTTCTTAGTTTTTCCTCAGGGATGTTTTCTACCAATCACTAGGGCACTTGTCTGCACTCACTAAAGAATGAAGCAACTTTGGGTATTTTTCCACATCAATTCCATTTGTCATCCTAGAGGATGTCTACATTCGTGTGGAAGACATATCAGCACCTTAACTTCTACCCCAATGATCTTCATCTTTCTATTCAATCACCAGATTGTGGTAGAACTGCTGTTCACCCAGCATACACTGGCTGTTGAACACTGGATGCTGAACACTTTCTGCCGCGATGTTCCCGCCCCTCCGCCAGCATCCTCCCCCCCCCCCCCCATGATACTTCTCCAAAATTCTCCACAGTCCCAATCCCAGGTTCTGTGTAGAGGAACATCAATCCTCTGCTCCAGCCTAAGGGGCTACAGTGCTTGACCTATCTATGCCAGTCATGAAACGTTTGCATGTCAGTCCTCTCCATGGCCATTCACACAATTTTATCAACATCTGAGACTACTTCACCTCTGAAATTATATGCCCCTCATTCACACTCGAATCCCCCAGTTCTGTCTTTCCACTTTCCTTGTTCTTTTGCTCTTCTTTGCCTGTTCTGAGCCCCCCACCCCCTCGAGTTCTGTCAGTGTGCTCTCAGACATCAGCTTTCCTCTGCCTTCACTCTCTTCTCTATTAAATCTCCGTCTATTACTTTAACTCCATTTTCTCCAACATCAACCTTTTTTATTGCCTGTGCTTCTACCACATCTGCTCTGTAAAATTTAAATTAAACCCACAATCCATCTTCTCTGATCTTACCACCCACCCAAGCTTTGGAAGAAGAGAAAACCAAATAAGTGTATAAGATAGTCGTGCCTCAGTGCTGCCGGGTGGCTTTTACAGTCCCTGGCAAACTCCCTTGTCCCTCATTACTTATTCCAAATTCTCCCCTCTCCCTCTAGTGCCTACCCTGCCTCCCAGCATCATCACTTTGCTTTCACCAGAAATCTCCCCCTAATTTTAGAGAGAAACTTGGTGTTCTCTGACAGGAACGCATTCATCTTTTATATTCTGCACCTCCGGTTTCTGGCATTCTGAACACTTCTTTATGTCCTTTGTTTCAGAGCTGAGGGAAGAAGTTTGCCCCCATTGCCCTGAAACCATTCTAATTAAGGTCATCAGTGTTTTCCCATTTGTCAGATACAGCAGACTTTTTTTTTTTTTTGACTTTTATTTTTCCTGACCATCTGAAACATGCGACACTGTTGATGACTTCTTCTACCTTAAGCTGCTCTACACCGTTGACCTACAATATCTTTTGTTTATTTTTTCTGTGTGATCACTCCTCGGCTTCATCCAGTTCATCTATCAACTGAAGCATTTATATTCCCCTGGACTCTATTAGTCTTTGTTTTTTCAAATGTTTCTCTCGTTTCTCTCTCTCCGGATGATCTTATCTGTAATAAAGTTTTAATAATCATCTGTGTGATATTTTCATCTGGCTATGGAATATCTTCAGCTAGCTAATGATGATGGCATTAAAAATAAAAATTACTGGCATTTATTAATCACTTTCAGGCATTGCACTAAAGTCTTTTCTTACATTAGCTGATTTACTCATCAAAATCCCTGAACTTTGCCCCTACGTTTACATCTGAGAGGTGAAGCAACGTGTCCATATTACACAGAAGTTAAGCGACAGAGGTAGGCTTTAAATCCAGCTTATCTGACTCCAAAGCCCATACATTAACCATTTTATTAAACATGACATATGAAAAATGTAACTCCTATGCCCCTAGATTACTCATCTTCCTATGTAAGCTGTTTCAACATAATCATCATCAGCAGAACACAAAACAGAAAACCTGAAGTCATGCTAGATTCCTTCCACTTTCCAAACAGTAAGCCACTATGTCCTGCTAAAGCTTTATACTTCTTCCTTATATTCTCATCTAATGGTACTCATCATAATTTCCCTCCTGCACCAGTGAAAAAGCTTCCCAACTGGATTATGCACCTCCTTCTAGTTATGGTGTCCTCCAATTTATTCTCTAGGAACTATTTATCTTCTTATGTCATATATCTGATTATATTACCCCTCTGATAAATCCCTAATGACTCCCCATATCCTGCAGCCATGTTTCTCAAATTGAGTTTTCTGTATCACCTTCCATTGGAATCACCTGGAGAGCTTGTTAGAAAGCAGATTCTCAGGAGTCACACCAGGATTTCTGAATTAGAACTGATGGTGGCAGGACCTCAATTGTATTTTAACAAGCTCCCCAAGTGATCCTTTGTCATGTTAAAATTGCAGAGGATCTGGCTTCCAGATCAGGTACAAACACTTTAGAAGTGCCAATAAATACCATCCAGCTGGAGCTTCTCCTTTCTCTTCTCCATTCTTTCCACGCCTCCCTCCTGTTTACTCTCTGCACTCCCGTACACCGGATTAGTTGCGGGCTACCCTAATGCCAAGCTTTCTTAAGTGTTGGTGACTTTCTGTGTGTTTTGTCTTCTACCTAAAGGTCCTTTTCCTTATATGTTTGGCAATCGTGCCAAACATGGGTTTGTTCATGTGGATGTGTGTGTTGCATACCTTGAGTCCTCATTAGACTGAAAGTTTCTCCAAGGACACGCAAGCTGTATAGTCGTAGGAACTGTGCGTCCTGAAATCTCCATTAAAAAACTACCACTCCAGGTTCAGGTTGTGTGAGAAAACCAAGCTAAGGCTGAGAAAAATGAAGTTAATATGCACTCGGTATGTACTCAGTACGTAGGGACCTGGACTTTTTAGCAATTTCCCATGACTGTTTGGTTTGTGACTAAGCTTTTTTCTTTTTTAAAATTTTTTTAAATGTGTATTTATTTTTGAGAGAGAGAGAGAGAGAGAGAGAGAGAGACAGAACCTGAGCGGGGGAGGGGCAGAGAGAGAGGGAGACAGAATCAGACGCAGGGTTTAGGCTCTGAGCCATGAGATCATGACATGAGCCAAAGTTGGACACTTAACTGACTGAACCACCCAGGCACCCCGGTAACCAAGCTTTTTAAAGGGAAATTTCATGTTTCTTGGCATATCTACAAATGAACACACCAATGGAAGTGACATTCAGAAAAAAGCTATTTTGATCACCAAGCAAAAGCTCTCATTAGAGAAATACTAGGAGTCATTTGATTGAAATCTCTATACGATCCATTTATATCAATGGTTTACACCCCTCATAATAAGAATAATCCAGGGGATGGAGGGATGTGGGTAATCATATTTATGAACTTGATATTGAACTAAGCTTTACTCGGCAAATTTACTACAATTTGCCGGTAATTGTGTGGTCCTCTCTTTGCAGATGACGAGGCTGTGGTCAGAGATATCAAGAGACTTGGAAGAGTCACCTAGCGAATAGAAGACCCCTCTGAAATTTGAATACAGGTATGTGGATGTCCTTCTAGTATACGTATGTTGTCTTATATTGGAGTACATGTATATGGAGATTTTGCCTTAATAACTAAAAGTTTGGATGTGTTTTTAGGTGATAAGTGGAAATATTCTGTGGGATTTTTCTAATAAAAGACAATTTTACTCACCACATAAGTTAGTTTCTCCAAGTTGTAGAAAATGACATTAAGGATAATATATTGTTTTTTTAAGTTTTCCTAGTGGATCTTTAGGCCTTCAACCAGCATGGAGAAGAGTAATACATTGATCACTACTTAGGGAGCCATTTAAAGCTAATACCTATTTGCAAGATTGGTCACAGGACTGGTGGTAACGTGGGGAAAACAACACTGAGGGCTAAAAGCAAGATTTCCCTATACCCTTCCTTCCCCTTTCCCTTCTCAAACCCCATTCCCAGGAAACTGGGACAGCTGGTTACCCATCTCATTTTCCTCACAGTTGCATGCTGACTCTGTCACCAAGCTGTGCATTTGCTAGAACAGTTGATTTTCTTTATAAGAGTGATGAGGAAGAGAAAGCAAAAGTACTATGCATTGTTTCTCTTAAGGTTCATGATGGTGTGTGTGTGTGTGTGTGTGTGTGTGTGTGTCTCCCCCTAAGTGAGGGGAAGCTATTAGGAGAGAGCCAGATCTCTTTAATGAGCCTAGAGGTAATGCAAAATTCATGTGTTTTCACCTGCAGCCGGGTAAAGCCTAGTGTACAAACAGAAAGTGGGAAGGCAGGAAGGGTTGGTTATTTATGATTTTTGCTGAAGCCGGTACCCTGGCCGCTACTGGGCATCCTGACCCACTTGTTCATTTTTTAGGAAGAAGTAGATACTTTCAATGGGAGAAACTCAAGCATCAGATTTGCTCCTTGGAGCATTAATAAAAGGGCTCAGTTAGCTTCATCTCATTATTTTACTATGAGTATTGACTTTGGCCTAGAGTCATGTATAGATAAAATGGTGCAAGGGCTTGTCCTAAGTGATTACTCAGAATTACAAATCATTTCACGTGTAACTGAATACTGCGGTCTAGCTGGCACCCTGCCCCATGCTTCACCCCCCCCCCCTCCCCTTTCCCTAATAGGAGCGCAAATCCAGCTTTGTCTGAAGAGGCAATTAATCTTATTCACTGAAAGCTGAATTTTAATTCACCAGCATGTGGAGGACATATCTGCCTATCACACGGAATTAGTTTAACAGAGAATTTAGAGAAAAAAAAATACTGGAGGTCTTGGCATTCTTGAGCAGGCAAAATATCTTGTAGGTACATTCCTTCATTAGCCACCTACATGCTATGGATAAGCTTCTCTTTGTAATAATAACTCTATTAGGGTAAACTGGGTTTATTGTGCATTTGAAAATGGCTGATTGCATTTTATTTTATATAGAAAAACAACAAAAAAACACCCGTAAGATAGGTGTGTTCTAGAGGAAAATGAACATAGGTGAAAAAGATAAATTTTAACTTGCTAGAGATTCTCAAAGGCTCTTACTTTTAAGAGCATGGTTTAGAGATGATCAGAAAAATAAAGGGGCACATAAAAATCCTAGAAAGCCTATATTCATCCACATCAAACCCTGTAGAGAAATAAGTGGTAAGGTCCAAAGTGGCAGGACTACCCAGCCCTACAATGGAGAAGCTTGTGTGAAATCTGTTTGGCAAATACTGGGTGTTTTTAGTGCTTCTGTGCTATATTTTCGCAGTTTTCCCCTGAGCAAGACCCCAGTGTTTTGTCTGAGGTTAGTTTCACATGTAGGAAAAAAAAAAAAAAAATCCTTCCTGAAGCAGTTTAATTCAAGTCTCTTAATTTGGACCAGAATATGACTTAACACATGCCCACGCTTAGTTACATATCAAATTCCTATAAGGTCAGAAAACACATGGGCTCTGGTTTGTACTTCTACTTAACACAGCACTCCTCAAAGGCTACCTTGTGGTACAGGCAGATATCAAAACATGTAGCTGCCTCCTCCCCAGTGAAAAGAGGGGACTTAATAAAGTACAAATGATCTTGCATGCCAAGTAATAATTAGCATAGCTTACATTTTTAGGATTTACTCAAAGAGAATTCAAAAGGTGCTATTTGACTTTTCTGTGGGTTTCCCCCCCCCCACTTAGGATTGTCTCCTACCTCTGGAATAAACCCTTCAACACGATTCTTTCCAACGCCTCTTCCAGGAATGCACTATTGAATCCTTAATAGAAGTGAGATAAGGACTCTGAAAACAATGGAACTTTGTTCAAAACTTGTCCTCCTGTTCTGAAAGGGTTTTTTTTGTTTGTTTTACTGTCGGTGGGTCTGGAGTGGGAATGGACAGAGGGCAGGGAATCTATCAGATTAAGTGTGCCTAATGGTCACCAAATGTCACGGTGTAACTGTTTAAACGAAACACAGGGCTGTAAAGTCACAAAGCTTTATTGCCTTGTCAAACCGTTCGCCGTGCTAACCCTGGCAATTATTTTTAAAGGAAACAATTTAAAAATTTAAGGTTTTTACATTATTACCAGAAAATATTGCTTTTTGTAGTGTCAGTACTGTAAAGATGGAATTTTCGGTATCCCTTGTATAAACTTTGCATTATCTATATAATGTTTAGAATTTAAATTATGCAGAATTGGAATTTGGATAGGTGAACGCCCAGAAGCACATATTTGCAAATAAACACTTGGAAATGTTCCAAGACTTAAATCATGTATTGAATGCACAGCGGTGTTAGTGTTCATCCATTATTTACTTAATTTTTTGTGAGCTCTGCAGCTGTATAAGGTGCTTAAGCTTATTTTGAGAGAAGAGGTCCTCTTTTGTATTTCTTCTGATGACTCTGCCGGATTTTCAGTGCTGCAACTATTTGACCTGAAAAAAAAAAGGGGGGGGGGGAAGGGGGGGTCAGACAAAGTGAAAAGGCAGTGCTTTCAATATTTCTCGTTGTTCCTCAAAGTGTATGAAAATGTTCTCTTTCCATTCCTTGCAGACAGGACATTAAACCCACACACTTAAGGGGAGCTTCTGGGTGGTATTCAATTTGCCTGCTCATCTCAGCTTGGTGGGGCTCATCAGTAGTGTCCTTTTCGATACGAAGGTGAAGAAGCCCTCCACGAGCACCTTCTTTTGGATGGAGAACTTCTTTCTCCTGTCTTTTTCAAAAGATGTGAGTTCTGCTCAGAAATCTTAATGAGACCCCAGATAAGTAGGTATACTTCCATGCAGAAATAGTCCTTCCAATCCTCTAGTCCTCTCTCTGGATTGTCCTGAAGTCTGTCTATTGGCAGTCAGCTTGTAGAGGCAAAATTAAAGATTTCCTGAATATAAGCTGACTGCATTCAGGGCAGTTCCATGTACAAGTTCCATGCAAAACCTTCGGAAGGAGGTTCTTTTATGTCTATTCAGATAGGAAACAGTGGCCCTATCAGTTACATGTCCTATAATTTGCACAAAGTAGAGGGGATAAGATTTGAATAAAGATCTTTGGACTCCAGACCCCATTCTTTAAGCTACTTTGCTATCTGGCCTTCTTAGAAGCTACAGAAAACAAATAAGTGTCAATGTTGTAATAAAGTGACCAAAACAGAAAGCAGAGAGAGAACTGAAGTCAGTAGAGGAATTTCTTTCCATATCTTAAAACTGCTAGATCCCATCTCCGTTGTAGCAGTGAGTGAAGATTTTCAGAGGACTCCTTGAGCCTCTTGTAAAGCAGCCTTAGGAGTTTAAGGGCCTTAGACAATGATCAGCCTTCTGTAGTACGTGAAAATGGATTCCTGGGCTCATGGGTGCAAAGTGGGGGTGTTTGTTGAATTGTCTTGAGGACTGTTAGGATGCTTTAGGTTGCAAATTATCAGAAAACAAATGAGACTTTAAAAAACAAATGGACATAGGAAGCCACACGGGGTGGCTCAGTTACGCATCCACCTCTTGGTTTCAGCTCAGGCCATGACAAATGGGACTTTAAAAAAATTGTCATGTATGTGCTAAGTCTGAAGGTAGGGTATATCAGGGGTGGGTGATGAAGCAGCAACACCACATCACTAGATTCAGATTCTATTCTTCTTATTCTGCCATCCACAGCATGACAGCTATTATCCCTATGGGTCTCAAGATGACCATTCTGCTCCAAGTGTCACATCTCTAATACACCATTACCAGAGACAGAGAGCACAGCTGCCTGTATCGTGTATTTTTGTTACAGAAAATCTTTCTCAGGGGCACCTGGGTGGCTCAGTTAAGCGTCTGACTTCGGCTCAGGTCATGATCTCACAGTTGGTGGGTTTGAGCCCCGCGTCGGGCTCTGTGGTGACAGCTCAGAGCCTGGAGCCCGCTTCCGATTCTGTGTCTCCCTCTCTCTCTGACCCTCCCCAGCTCATGCTGGCTCACTCTCACTCATTCTGTCTCGACAATATATATATAAATAATAAATAAAAGATGGGAAAATGAGGATGGACTGCAGAAATTTTCTGTAGGAAAGTACGTAAATTTATATTAAAGTCCAGATAATAGTTCCCACAATTTAGTTGCTGAAAAATACGTTGGAGAGAAGGAAAGACGGAAGGAATGTCAATGTGTTCTGGATATTTCATCTGACATCCTAATATCCTAAGGGGTGTCCTAACTCCTGTTCCCCCATTTAGTGCATCTGTGGGAGAGGACAAGTGGGCAGTATGCTAAGGTTGGGAATGGGCATATGGGAATATGCCATATATTCCTTCCTACATCTTATCAAATGTCTCCATACAATGCATGTTGTCTGGTGCTGGAATGAGGAATAGCGGGCCAGAGGAAAGAACAGGAGGGAACAGGAAGGTGAACGAGACTCCACGTGAACTTCTGAGCCTCCGTTCTGCACAAAACAGACATGCTCTGCCAAGATCAGTGAACTGTCATGCACTAACACATCATTTTTCAGGAGATGCAGCTGGAAATCATAGATGGGAGGGGCTCATGTCCTCTGTTACTGTTCCATGTCATCTGTTGCAAGTACCATAACTGAGTGCTCTTAGGGAGGGGCTTCCCAGTGGAAAAGATCCGTGCTCTTTATTTCCTGTCCTTTCTTAGAAGATCTTCAAGCCATAAAAGGACTGTAGAGACAGCTTCCTTCTTAGGTGAATCTGATTGTCATCAGTCATTTGGTTCCTTAAGGCATATGGAAACCCCTCCTTCTACCACAAGAAGGAAACTCCTGCAAGGTCACCTAAGCACAACCATATTTCTATTTGAAGGAAGGCTTCACTTTAAGAATATTTAAGAATATACTAAGAATAAAAAAAAAAAAAAAAAAACTTCTGACTTATGGTGAGATCCTAACAAAGCTAGTTTGTCCCCCCCATTTTCTGTACCACTTTTGAATAAAAAGTACTCACATTTATATATCCAAGTGTCTCTCCAATAAAATGTGCCAGAGGCCCTGAAGGAAACTTCAAGGGAGAAGTTCCAGGGTTTTAGCAGCATCTGTATTGTTGAAGTAAGTAAAGCCCCCTAAGGGGACTGTTGTGAATAATCCCCTGTATAACTATTCAAGGGCGATTGACTTAACGTACACACCTTTAGGGAGACACTTCCTCTAAAACATATTCCCTTTCCCTCTATATCAATACCTGGTTAAAAATCTAGCTGACAGTGGGGGCTCATGGGTTGCTCAGTCAGTAGAGCATCCGACTTTGGCTCAGAGTCTCCTGGTCTGTGAGTTCGAGCCCCGTGTCGATCTCTGTGCTGGCATCTCAGAGCCTGGAGCCTGCTTCGGATTCTGTGTCTCCCTGTCCCTCTGCCCCTCCTCTCTCTCTCTCTCTCTCTCTCTCTCTCTCTCTCTCTCTCTCTCTCAAGAAATGAATAAACATTAAAAAAATTAAAAAAAAATCTAGCTGACAGTGGTTAGAATAAGACTTACTGGATGCCCAGCATTTGAGGAAATGAAATATGAAGAAATGGGAACTCGACTACACTATCATTTGCAGTATCTGAAAATCAAAAGGAGAGTGTGAAAGGAGAGGGGGAGAGGAATAAGAGGAAGGGTGAAGGAGATGAAGAAGATAAACAAGTAGAAAAAAATATTTTTCTGAAATCCCAATGGGTTATTCTAAAACTCACAAGGATAACTACAGAAAAAGAATTCCAGATATTTGTAAGAGATCACACATAAGGCACCTTTGAGAATTGCTGGCAACAGACTTTGAAACGATGTTATACTTATTGTGAAATTGCATTGCTCCTACTTTTTTCATGGGATATATGCCTTTGGGGAGTCTGGTTAACATAGTTTGGTTGATTATTGTGGTGTTTTAACATCCTGTGGTGAAAGCAATTTGGCAAACTAGCCACATGACAGGACAGATCCTGAGCAAATTTACCAAAAGAAAGCGAGTTACTCTCAGCTCTGTTTGTACGTGGTGGCCCAATCGAGAACATGTTTGGAAACACTTCAAGAGCTTATACAGTGATAATCTGTCAAAATATACTGAACATTCAACTACAGGATGCTCAATACTTGTTATTATCAATTTACAAATATCATGTATGGAGTCTGATTGCCACGTTAGATATGCTGGATGCAAAGGTTAATAAGATACAAATCCTTCTTCCAAGGAGCTTACAGTCTGGCATGCCAAATAAACATGAGGTCTCTGTAAGAGGGAATAAAACCCCAAAGCTATGCTTCTATGATTATTAGAGAGTCATTGTGTCTTGGAAATTATTTTTCTATTAACCTAATAATTTAATCCAGCGTGTGACTTACTAATATGATTTACTAATTCAATCCTGTAGAATTTCTCAAGTTCTTTGGCATTGGTTTACAATAGTCTGACCTGAGGGGCACCTGGGTGGCTTAGTAGGTTAAGTGTCCAACTTCGGCTCAGGTCATGATCTCATAGTTCGTGAGTTCGAGCCCCGCATCGGGCTCTGTGCTGACAGCTCAGAGCCTGGAGCCTGCTTTGGGTTCTGTGTCTCCTTCTCTCTCTGCTCTTTCTCCCCGCTCATGCTCTGTCTCTCTCTCTCCTTCAAAAATAAATAAAAACATTTAAAATAGTCTGACCTGAGACTGAGTAGAAGTAAGTTGAGAGTGAATATGGGGCAGAGGAATACAAAAGAAGTTCTTTTTAGCAATTGTATTTGACAAAGCTTTTGAGCCTTACAATCATGTATGTAGTGGACCAGATATTAGTCATCCTAGTCCAGGGAATCGTGGAGAGTTGGGATAAATGTCATGAAGGACTTTGGGAGGAAGGTGAAGGGCCTAGGTGATCTGAATTAGACCATGGAGACAAGGATCCTCACTGACAAAGACATTGTTGTCTCTCTTCAGCAGGCACCGGTTGTAAATGCATCAGGGCTTTGATTCCTAGAAGCAGGGGAAGAAAAGAAAGCAACTTTTAAAAAGAATTAAAGTTATTAAAGATGACCTAAGTGGCCCCACGAGGTGGAGAATGTTTATTTGCAGATTGCTCAGAGATGTGTTTTGGGATGCCTGGGTGGCTCAGTCGGTTAAGCGTCTGACTTCAGATCAGGTCATGATTTCAGTTTGTGGGTTTGAGCCCCGCGTCAGGCTCTGTGCTGATGTCTCAGAGCCTGGAGCCTGCTTCAGATTTTGTGTCTCTTTCTCTCTCTACCCATTCCCCACTTGTGCTCTCTTTCTGTCTCTCAAAAATAAGTAAATGTAAAAACAATTTTTTTTTTAAAAGGAGATGTGTTTTTAAGCACATTTTAGGGATCCACTATTCTAGATTTTTCTATTAACAAGTCTATATTTTAAGTTTCTGAACAGTGGCATTTTTAAAAATTTCATTGTTACTTGGAATTATATGGGCCATTAATTCTGTATCCAACAAGTCATATAGTGAGGATATAAATTATTAACTAAAGGTAGAGGAGGAAATCAAAATAAACAAATTTTAAATAACATACAAGAAAGCACACGTTTCAACAAAAGAATTTTAAAAAACATATTGGAAGATGCAAAGCACCCCAAGTTTCTGTCTTTTTTCCCTGTATCTTTGTCTTTCTCCATTTCTGGTGAACAAGGTTTAATGCAATTTCATCCCTGAGTACATTTGTTTTTTGCTTTTGCAGGGCCAAAGACAAAACACAGGTTAATACAGTAAATATGTTTAGAAGCTATAACTAATTTTGTCTATTTTTATGGTTCTATTTCTTCAGAAGATTATTTTGTGGCAATTCCTTAAGAAAATTAACTGAAGTCCTTAGGAATATTGACTGAGGCTAAGTCTCTATTAGAAAATCGAAGTTTCTTTTATTCATATCTATGGAATTTCAGACATAGCATATCCTTGCTGATGGTACATAGTAACTAGTCTGTAAGTGTATATTGAATTTTCTAAGTTACGATAAAAACAACAAAAAAGAGCTCAATCCAAATAATTTTCTATTTGATAGAAGACACAGAAGCTTTTGTATATTGGCTGTTCCTCAATGATGTAGATGAGTCCAAATTTGCTCTGTGGCACAGACACCAGACAATTTAAAAACATGTTTATTTTCTTTTTTATTTGACCTTCTGAGTCTACTAGTCCCACCTGGCTGAGTTAGAGCTCAATGAAAGAGAATTCAGAAGGTTTTCTTTGTTAGTTTCATGTTTGAAGTAAACACCCTGAACCTTTTATAAATGTAATGATTTTCTCTTAAAACTCACTAATATCATAACTATACTAATAAAAGCATAATGTATATTATTAGGTCTGAACTCTTGGCCATGGTTATCTGTACATTTTAGAGATGGTCTGTGCACAAGTGTCATAAATGACCATTTTATAGATAGATAATGTTCTTAATCCATAATTCTTTATTGCTGATGGTTATTGCATTAGACGATGACCCATAGCTATTAAGAGTCAGTTTTTAATATCACAACCATTTAGAAAGGTTAATGGACTCAGTTTTGAGACTTAACCTTCGGATTCTGCAGGTTAAGAGGTTATATTTGTGCACTAAAATGCCAGAAAATATCTACTTACTTTCATTTCTCAATGTACTGTTAGTAGCATGGTTATGTACAGTAACTGTTATTTACCAATCAAACTGAAAGAAACAGTGTGTGACATATAAGATAACAAGTTTCTAGAGCAGTGAGTTTCTTTTAAAATATACATTTCATATTTGGCTTCTATTATTTTTCATTTAGACACAAGAATTGAAATGTGAACAGATGTAACCTAAATCAGTTGAAGAATATTTATTATGGCTGTTCAAAAAAAAAAAAAAATAGACCAAGATTATAATTCATAGTTTCCTTGGCTAGTTTGGAAAGTTCACATGCATTGTAATGGGGAACTGGTTTTTTAGGGAAGTTATGAATTCCTTATGGATGATACCTGTCCACAGCCCAGAATTTTCAGAGGAATAAAACGGTATCTATGTGGATTCAGTTACATTTCAAAAATCCAATGAGGGTTCCATGGTGACCATTTATCATGTGTTTTTGCCACCCATTATCCATTACTCTTCTTAATGTCACCCTTATTCCCTTTTATTCCATTAATTCATCGTGACTAAGCTTTGCCAGAAGAAGAGTTCAGGCACTTCTCCTCTATTATGGAAGCCAGACACTGAGTGTGTAAACAGTTACAGTAGTGACCCCCAACGAATTATACTTTCCTGTATGCATGCAGTTGTGTCTCCACTCCACGTGGACTCTGGGCTTGACCGTGTGATTGTTTTTGGTCAACAGGGCATAAACAAAATGCAACAAAGACTGGAAAAGGGCTTGTACATTAGGCTACCCTCTTTTGCTTGCTGCTTTTGGAACCCATCTACAATATGAAAAAGCGTAGGCTATGATGGATGAAGAGAGACCCTGAACTAGTGGCTCCTTGCAAAATTAATCATCAGACATGCGACGGAGGCCATCCAGGACCAGTCAGTCCTCAGCTGATATGCCTGTCTCCATTTCCAGCTATTTAAATTCTTACTGACTCTGTGAGCTTATTGATGATTTTCCAAGAAATTGCCTTTTGCTAATTTAGCCAAAATCGGTTGCTAATACAACCAAGAATCTTAAATAATATAGGTTCTTTTTTAAAAACTGTATCCTTTTATTTTTAGATATTTCTTTGAAGTTCATTTTTGAGAGGGAGAGAGAGAGAAAGGCAGAAAGAGAGGGAGACAGAGAATCTTAAGCAGGATCTGCCCTGTCCGTGCAGAGCCCCACACAGGGCTCAAACTCACAAACCGTGAGATCATGACCTGAGCTGAAATCAAGACTTGTGAGCTTAATCAGTTGAGCCACCCAAGCACCCAAAAACATAGGTTCTTCAATTGGGACTTTGAAAGGCAAAGGGATTACTTGAGACTCACAGAAAACCACACACTTATACAGGTTCACTTAGAAGTTAAATTATCAGTGAATTATATGTATATTGATTAGTTTTGGCGATCAAATATTCCTTACCAGGGAGCGGTTGATAGAACCTGTTAGAAGCCAGGCAGTGATATTAACTTAGCCACCTCTGGGTAGGAATCCCAGTGTCCTTTTCTTATTTACTGATTGTATATGTTGTGTGGACCTCAGCATGGAAGTTATTCAAAGAACAGCTACAATATTTAGAGACTTCAGGACCCGTGAAAGATTCTCCTCTCACCAGCCCACCCTCCAGCCCCCCCCCACCCCCACCAATTTCAAGATAGAACTGACATGTAACATTGTATTCCTTTAAGGTGTTCATAGCATTCTTTTTATTCCTGTATTGTACTTTCTTGTCTGTTTTCCCCCTTTGCCCCATGATTCTATCTTCTGTGTCCCACACTTCCCTGAGATCCTGCTCCCGCAAATTGCACTGTCCCGAGTGCCTCCCGATGTGTTGTAACATTTGCTGTATGCTGTTCTGTCGCATCTGCCCTGAGCTCTTAATCTCCTTTATGCTACTGGAAACTTCATACAAAGGCCATATACAATATGTGAGCTATCCTGGAAGATAGAGCACATGAGTGGGTTTTCTTTTTTCCTATCCATAGCTTTTCTCACAAGCTGAACTGGGTAAATATTGATACATGTTTGTTTTCATCACTTTGACAAAGGCCGTACCTCCTTGTGATTTCATTGCATTAGTTCTGCAGTTCTAAGCTGGAGCTGATGAGTGACTAAATTGTGGTGTGTGGGGTTGTGTGTATTTGTAGTGAGAAGAAGCTGGTTCTTCAAGCTGGCTCTCATAATGAAGGAGCACCTGCTGTGTTCACTGCCTCACAGATAGACAGTGCTCAATAAATACTAATTGACATGAAATTAAATAAAGTAATTCTCCAAGACTGGAGAATTTGAGAACAAAAGAACCTAGAGTTTCTGATATCATGTAACCACTTCGACAGTAAAAGGGAGAGGAAGTTGTTCCCTTTTGATCAGCAGATACACATTCAGTCACAAAAGATGGGGGACCATGAGAGCGCCTAGAAGAGGGACATGAAATCTACAATCCCAGAGAAAAAGAGGCCTTGGAGGGTAAGTAACATGTCCTTTTTTTCCCCAGCGCCACTCCACCAAAGCTATCACAATTCAGTCAAAGACTGTAAATTTGGTATTTCGCACATTAGAAGGTGCATTCGACTGACAATGCTAAAAAATCCATTTTTACAACTTAACAGTTTCTGTCAACATTTAAAAAATGTTTTCTGTATCCATTTCTTGGGAGACTCATAAAGCTGGCTTTCCTGAGTGTTCTTGGTTCCTGCTGTTTGTTCGTTCTTTAACTATTTTTTCCTTCCATTTCAAGGAAAAGCTGTTGGGCATTTTCTCACCTTCTTTGGCTTCGGCTGTGATGCTAGGTGATTCCAATATAATTAGGTGAGATTTTTATAGGCCCTCAAAGGCTAACAAAATAATAAATGTGGCAGTTCAAATAATAGCAATCAGCAGGTCAAGCAAAAAAAAAAAAAATCCTTTGAACCCACCGAGACCGACTGAGATTGACAAACCCTAATGTTTTCAGAGTTTGGAAATGCAACATACTTTCTTCTTTCCTTACTGTTTTTGGCTTTTTTTTTTTTTTTTTTTTAATTTTTACTCTTTTTTTTTTTTTTTGTATTGCATAGGGATATTTTCATTCTGTCTATTGTTACTATTTTTTTCGTTTACATTTTCAGTGCAGAGTCTGCTTACTAAGAAATAGTCTCTTATAGTACTGCAAAATGAATTCTTTTTTTTGAGATTATATTTATTGAAGACTCTCAGAGAATACCTATTTTGCTAATTATTATAAATCAAGATATAAAAATATCTTTAAAATACTTTTTTATCCTTTTGACTTAAAAAGTAATATGTGTTTATTGCAGAAAATTAAGATGCTACAGAAAAGCACAAAGAAGAAAATTACTATCATTTCTCTAATAATAACTTTTATATCCTTCTAGTCTTTTTTCTATGACTAGACATGCCTGTGTCTATAACCTATCCAACTGAATCATGCTTTTTTGATTAAACATTAAATATAAATTTCTTCACAATTCACATAAGACTTTATAAAGCTTCAAGTATTGAAATTGCAAATGGGGCCCGTTTTATAATTAAAATATGACAGAAATCAGATTTCCACGGTGTGGATGGGAGTATGGCTACTCCTTAGGTATGAATAGCTCTTGCTTTTTAGGTGGGAGCTTGTCCTAAAAATTAACCACAGCTTCTATAAAATGAGAAGGATTTCAGATGGCCTTCCAAATAATGTCTTATGATCTCTTTGGATATTTAGTTATTTTTCAAATGACTTTAAGACTGCTCCCTTATCAGTCCTCACCTGGCCTTCTCTTTGTCGTGAAACTCCGCTGTTCTGCATGACTAACTGGTTGAAATAAGCAAAAACCAAACCTACAGCATTTTCCCTTTCTTTCTTTTACCTCTTTTAAACCTTTGGTTTTTTCATTGTTTTCCACCAACACTTAGAAATGTGGCTTCTGAAAGATAACAAGGCCTGGCTGCATAGCATGCCATTGCCTCCCCGTCTCCCCCACTCACTGCTAACTCTTTTGTTTGTACAATATTCTTTTATTCTGAGCAATATAACATTTTAGTTCTTGTAATAAATGCCTTCATGTGAAGCAGTTCAGCTAAGAGAATGTTATTAGACTGTGCTCCCAGGCAGCGCACCTCCACACGATCAATACAAAGCTGGGCCTCAGCTCATTCCCTCTTTGCTTAAATTCCCTGCAAATGTGCAAGAGAAGCAGCGGAGGGTGTCATCAATCACAGGCCACTGTGACATATGCTGAAACCTGACCAGGGCCGAGATGTTTTAATAAGGCATCCATTAAAACCCTCAAATAAATTGCAATTTGAAAACAGAACATAATACCAGCCAAGTTTTCCTCATCCATCTTGTGGCATGTCATGTAATGTAATTGCGTTGTTAATTTATCCAAGAACTTTCTCAGTACACTGTTTCGTTGGCACCGCTTAATTTCCCTGTAGACTATTTGTGTGTGTGTGTGTGTGTGTGTGTGTGTGTGTGTGCGCGCATGCACATGTAAGACATAAAGCAAGAGAACAAGCAAATGGAAGAGGAAAAAAAACACAGAGACTGTATTTATTTCTGTGTGTTTATGTGTCTGTGTGTCTGTTGGTTCCTTGGAGGAAATGGCCATGTTTCTGCTTAGTATGGCATTAGTCAGAGAGCTAGTCAGAAATTTGAAATGTTTGACATTTTGTCAATGACCCCTGAGCATCCCAACACTGCTTTGCCAGCTCTGGCCTACAGCAGGACCACCTCCTTCCCCTGTTCACCTTGCCATTGGTTGGTGCCCCTCCAGAGTGGGATCACTCAGAGTACCCGTGGATCCCATCAATAAATATCGACAAAAGTGTTTAGGGGCCGCTTAGGATCACTGCACAATGACACTCAAAACAGGACAGTACTGATTTTGGGTCCCCAGCTCTTGGGTCATAAGTGAAAAGTTTTGACAAGGGTGAGAAAAGGAAGAATTTCTGAATCAATAGGAAAGACTAAAAAAGTATTTCTCTGGAATAAAGTCAAAGTGATTGCATTGAAATACCCATCTAGATAGTTAGATAGATATAGATATATATATAGATAGATAGATAGATAGATATGTATACACACACATACCTGCATATAATTTTTAAAAGAGCTTAGAGGAAAGATACAGGCAGGCAGGGGCTCATATAGATTTCTTTGTCTTCGAAGCATAAATCTAAAAATAAGTAATGCGATTCTTCATGTAGGGCTGCATCAGCAGATTTCTCACCTTTATTTATTCTTCTGGGTTTTCTTAATCAATCTGTCCTCTCGTTTTCTGCAAAAGAAGCCATTGGGAGGCAGAGGGTGAATTCACCCCACACATTCCATCTATATCTAGGATGTCACTGCAACCATGATGCCAATCAAATATTGGTTTAAAACTGTCAAATGTCTTTCCTAGGCCTACCGTTTTGAAGTGATAAGTCGTTGAACTAATGACAGAGGAGAGAAGACAGTATGACAAAAGGGGGAAAATCCACCATAAATCTACTTGTGTAGCTGCTGTTTTAAGATTATTAATGAAGAGCAGAATAGTTATTTGAGATCCAGTAAAAAAAACAATTCATTGTACAGCGTGCCAGTCAATAAACTAACCGCCACCCTCCCACAGTAGATCCTTCTGTCTGAAGCTGTGTTACAGGTTGGCCCTAAGAACATGGTGACATTCTGATACGCGACCTGCATACAAACCATTCTTCTCCAAGCCTCCCACTTATCACCATGCAAACTATTAGACAATCGCAGAGTATGAGAGGTGCCAGGGAAAGCCAAATTAGTTTCTGTTTTCTGCTAATGGATGACCTTTGTGATTTGGATCAGGTGCTGAAATTCACTTAGTCCGAAAGGCAGGAGAGTGGGGAAAACACCTAAAATAATTTTCTTTCCCTACAGAGAAGACGCCTGGCTACCACCTGCCCAATAAATGTCAATTGGGTTATTTTTTCAAAAATAAGCAGCCTGATTCAAAAGCATTGGACACCGGGTTGCGAGGTGCAGAGAGGTAGGAGTGAAATTGCTTAAAAACAGAAAATCAACCTAAAGCCGAAACCGAAGCATTATGCGCATCAGACATGAGAATGGTTGGTTCTTTCCTGGGAACTTTCACACCTCAGTGTTCTAAGGAGATTCTTCAAGCTTTCCTGAAATTTGAGCTGTTTTATTACGCTTAGTGGGAATCGTGTTTGGTTTCTTATAGTTGAAAATATTTTGAGGTTTCGCTGAAATTTGTTTGGAATTGGGAGTGTAATACCCCAAGCAACATTCAAGGGATCAGAACCAACAGGAACTGGAATATACAAAAACACTGTTTCTTTAGCTCTACGTGAGTCTGGGTTGCCAACTTTCACATGATTCTAATGTTAGCTCGAGCTTTCTGGCAGTTCCATTGTAAGCTCCACTTCACAGACATCCTCTGCTATTTTGGCATTTTAACGTTGGCCTTGCTTCGTTTTATTTCCTTGTCCAGAAATACAGTCATTTAAAAAAAAAACAGCATAATTATTATTAGATGTGCAATTTTTGTGTAAAGTTCCAGCTTGAGATGACTTCTTTTTTTGCGGTGATATTTAGCCACTACCCTCGAAATGCATGGAAGGAATAAAAGAGTAAAGACACAGAGGACACGGACCTTTAATTCCTCTCGTGGCTTGCAAGGGCATGAATGAAATGTCAGTTCCCGAGGTGATTATACGGCTCATGTTGGCAAGAATGGAATAATTGTGTCCTACTCAGGGTGGGAGAAATGTATACACGGAGAGATAAAATTGTAAGGGGACAGACAATATAGGGTAAGCACATGTACAGCACAAAAGAATTCAATTGGGTGGATGACACAGGTCTTCGGCCTTTGCGGAAATCAATGAACTGCTGTTGAGGTGTCTTTTTCAAAGCACAGGGACGTTGAAAGGATAAAGCCTTGACTCTGATCTACTGAGGCTTGCTCAGTTAACCCTAGGATATTTTTAAGAGAGTTGATTTGTTTTCTTTCTTTCTTTCTTTTTTTTTTTTTATTTCCTTTTTCTCTGAGCTTCCTTGAACTGATTTACAATTCCTGTATCTATTGCTGCCTTTAGCTATGTGTGCCATTATTCAGCTACCCTTTTTGTAATTAAATTCTGCTTGCATTGCTCATAGGCCTAACCTTCCTCTTTAACTTTAATCTGTGACCTCCTGTTTCTAAGTTAGTTAGCGACATTGTATCGGGCGCGCAGTGAATAACCTTTCGGTGGCTGCTAAAATACCTGGGTCTGAATTCAGACAGGGTTTTCATCTTTGCACAAAATTCCCTGCAAACTTGCATGCAAATTCAAAGCCCGATCCATACAAAATCTTCTAGCAATATCATTCTAATTTCAGAAGCCTGGTGAGAGGAAGCCATGTGTTATGTTATAAACACCCCAACAAAAGAACTGCGATCTTACCATGTTATTTTTTCCCCCAATGTAATTTTGTAAATGTTGTTGATTCTGCCTCACCATTTGGAGACTCTTGCATGTGTTACTCTTCCAAATTCCCTGCTTTAAAATTCCCCAGAGCCCCATAAGTGCTGGGTTTCTTAAAGGAATAGGTTACCGTCACCCCTACCCTCTCACCCCCCACTCCTCCAAAAACAATCTCCGTACAAACGTGCCAATAAACTAACTCAGCCGCATACAATGATATTGTCAAGAAAACCTCAGGAGAAAACCATTTAAATTTCATGGCATAAATCTGAGCTCTTGGCCAACCTTCCGTTAGCAAGTAGCAAGTACAAGTCTCATGCTAATTCTCCACCAAACCTCGGAGTTTTATGAAAGCTACATTTTATCTGTTTGGTTATTTGCAGTCACTCGAGAGTTGGAAAAGGAATATTAGCACCACTCACATTTTATTGTGGGAGTCGCAGTACTTGGTTGACCCCCTTTTCAGGTCCTATTGAATTTCCTATACAAAGGAAATGAAAATGTTTTATATTTAATACAGCAGCACATAACGAGAGGCTTAGTTATTACACAGAGAGCTGCAATTTTCTGCCTTTGTTTCAGCGATTACTGTGGAGCTGAAATTTCCAAGCACATTTTTTATGATTTGTTTATTGCTGGCTTTAGAGATGACAGTGAGGGGGAATGCCACCCTTAAGCTACCCACTCTACAGAAAAGAGCTTTTTGTTTGTACTTCTGTGGCCCACGGAAGAGTGGTCTGGCTTTTTACTGATGTCCCAGTTTGTTGCAGACAGATCAATTGTAAGGAACCTGGCAGATCATAGACAGAACCCAGGACATCTTCCTGGTTTTATTCTCATGTGGTCTGAGGTCACAGTGGTAAGAGAGGACTCTGTGGTGGGCTCCTGGCATGTGCCAGTCCCTGGTGCTAAGCATGTCACTTTCATTATCTTACTCAACTATGACAACAATGACCATGGAATAGCGAGTAGGGTTTCTTGTTGTTATCATGAACCTCGTCCTATAGATGGGAAAACTGAGGCTTGGGTTTCTAATTTGTCCAATCTTGCCTTGTTAATAAAAAGGTGGCCCCACGCATTTGGGGCTCAGGTCTGTCTGATTCTAGAGCCTGCTTCTCATCCTTGTTTGGATAATAGTAGTCATTTATTGTGTTAATTTTTTTTTTTTTTTTAAGAAATTGACTTTCCTTGCTGCTTCCTTATCTTAAAACTTGGATTTGTTTTCTTTTAAAAAGTAATATACCACACACAGCTTTCAGCTAGACTCACCAGTTTTGTCATACTGTCTTTCTCCCCCCCTCCACAAATACAAATATGAATGCATATATCTGTGTATGTGTTTATTTCAAATGGTTTCTACTAAGCCATCTGAAAGGAAGTTATTGTCAGGGGCGCCTGGGTGCCTCAGTCAGTTAAGTGTCCAACTTCAGCTCAGGTCATGATCTCATGGTTCATGGATTCGAGCCTCCACACTAGGCTTTGTGCTGACAGCTCAGAGCCTGGAGCCTGCTTGAGATTCTGTCTTTCTCTCTCTCTCTCTCTCTCTGTCCCTACCCTGCTTGCACTCTGTCTCTGTCTCTCAAAAAATAAATAAATGTTAAAAAAAAAATTGAAAGGAAGTTATTGTCACTATGATGCATTAGCCCTAAAAATAAGGGCATTCTCTCATTTAACCACAGTGCCATTGCCACATCATAAAAATAAGCATTCATTCAATAATGTCATCTGCTACAGTCCATATGTGAATTTCCCAGATTGCCTGTCCAGTGACTTCTGTTACTTAGTTCTTGACCAGGGTCCAATTAAGGAGGAGCCTTCCCTGTGGACTCCTCCACATATAACCTCTCCAGAATACTAGATGGAGAGTCAGATCTTCACAGGTTATAAGAATTAAAAAACTTGTGCCTAAGTGTGGCTATTGTTGAAATTTATATTATATCAAAGTAGGTTCATACATGCTTAAGACTCTTTCTGCTGCAACATTCTCAGAACCTATGGTTTTTTGGCTCTGGTTATCTAGAATGGAGTAATGGAATAGTTCAGGGATTGCCTAAGCCATCTTATAGTCACTTCCTCTCAGAATTAGTTACAGTACCATGCTCAGCCTAGTTCTATCTTCTTGCTTAAATGAGTCTAAACTGGCCTCAGCAAATCTCTTCCTAAACAGGTAACACTAGATACTCCAGGATTTAAAAAGTCAGGGCTGCCTGGATGGTTCAGTCAGTTAAGCATCCAGCTCTTGATTTCGGCTCAGGTCAGGATCTCAGGGTTCATTGGGATGGAGCCCCGTGTCGGGCTCTGTGCTGACATCATGGTGCCTGCTTGGGATTCTCTGTCTCCCTCTGTCCCTGCCCCTCCCCTGTGTGCGCTCTCTCTCTCTCTCTCTCAAAAAAAAAAAAAAAAAAGTAAAGTCATGACTGAGGGAAAAGAAAGGGGGAAGAAGGAAGGAGTTAGAAACCAGAAACGGAAGAGAATGTGAGAGAGAAAAGCAAGCAGAATCACACAGATTAAATTTATAGTCACAACAATATAGTGACAATAGCCAAAATACATTGAGTACTTAGTATACCTGGAGGAATCATGAGACTTTTAAATGTATTAATACATTTTAAATGTATTTCATTTAATCTTTACAAAAATGTTCCAAAATAGGTTACTATTACTCTTACCATTTTACGGAAGAACTACTAAATCTTACAAAGGTTAAGTATGGAGTCCAAGGTCATCTAGATAATAAAATGCAGCTGTGCTCAAACCCAAACTGGTGGAGGAAGGGGGAGGGAAGGGAGCTGAGGAATGGCGACACTGACAGGGATTCAGTGCTCATCTTCTTCTTTTACTGTGATCTTTGTTTCCATGAGTTCTTAGTCAACATGACCTGAGTTGCTGGTCAAGAATCTCATTTTCTTCTCTACATCTGCTATCACAGCTTTAGTGGCAGTCAGATGTAGGTCTTGACCAGATGCCTGCAAAATCTCTCAGCAGATTCCTGCTGCCAGCCTCTCTTTGGTTTAGCTTCTACTCCACAAAATGGTCAGAACATTCATTGGTCTCTGTGATCTTTCTACCTACCTTCTTTCCTTCCTTCTTTCCTTCCTTCCTTCCTTTCTCTCTCTCTTTCTTTCTTTCTTTCTTTTTCTCTCTTAATTTCTTTCTTTGGTTCATTTGTTCTTTTAAAGTTTATTTTGAGTGAGATGGTTTGTTATTTGAAAGTTTATTTATTTTGAGAGAGAAGGCACACACAAGTGGGAGAGGGGGAGAGAGAATCTCAAGCAAGCTCCACACTTTCAGCACAGAGTCCTGAGCAGGGCTTGAACCCATGAACCATGAAATCATGACCCAAGGTGAAATGAAGAGTCAGGTGCTTAACTGACTGAGCCACGCTGGTGTCCCTCAGTGATCTTTCTAAACACGTCACTCCCTTGTTTGAAATTCTTTGACTCTCTATTCCTTAGACCAGGGGTTCTTAATCCTGCCTGCATGTGAAAATCACTTGGAGAGCCCCAGTGGCCAGGCTCCACCTCAGAAATTCTGACTTGATTATTCTGAAAAGGTAGGTTCCAAGAAAAAAAAGGCACTCTCAAACTTGAATTTCAAGTCAACAATAAATACTTTTATTATAAATGTGTCCAGACTTTTGCACTGGACATACTTATACTAAATAGTGTTTATCTAAAATTTGGATTTAACTAGGTATCTGGTATTTTTATTTGCAAAATCTGGCTATGTGTTTGCATGTGTTGTGAGAGAGATAAACCATAAGCATTTAAAAAAATTTTCCCCAGTTCAGTCGTGTGTACACCCAGGGTTGAAACCACTGGGCTGTAGAAAAAAATTATGGATAAAATATCTGTCTTCTCATGGTGTAAAGGGCCGTAGAGACTTTGGCCTCTGCCTTCTTTCCAATCTTACCTTTTCTCTCTGCACCCACATCTGCCCTCCTAACTGCCATGTACTTTATCTCCATGTCTGTGCACATTCTGTCTCCTGAGCCTGGGATTTCCTTTCTGGAGTGTTGGAATGTCCAGTCATTCTTTACGACCCAAATCTAACTTCCATAGATGAGGGGACTTGTATGGTCTGCTCTATGCCTGCAGAATTTTGCGTGTGTGTCTGTTGTTCTGAATCCGCCATTGACAACTGTATGAAATGTCTACCCACTTCTTACTAAGTGCCACATTAGTCCCTGTACGTGGAATATCTCAAACTCTGACTATTATAGTATAGTCATCTGCTAACTTGTGAATTCAAGTTAGAAACAACCGATTTTGTGGCATGAAAATAGAACCTTTCCAGCAAATGTCAAACATCAATTTTGAACAGATTAACATGTATTACATTCTTAACTTTGGTGTATACAGAAGTCATAATATATATTAAATATATACTAGAATTGTACATTTTTTACCAAGATTCTCTTCTCTCCCTCCTACCCACTAGCCAACTGAACAAAACAAAACAGCTTAGACAAACACTTGTCTCCATGGCTTCAGCATTTAAAAACATGTTTATATTTCTAATCTCCCCAGCTTATAACTTCCTAGGGGCACTACGATTTCCTTCAATAACACTTTTGATGTGTCATTTATTAATTTATGCAAAGCTTTGTTAAATCTAATTAAAATGTTATCATTTTTGATACTATGTATTTTGACATATTTTCCTTTTATCTAACAATGTTAATGTGTCTTATAGTGTAATTTCATTAATTTGGATTCTATCAATAATAATAGATTGGGATAGAGGTTTGTTCTGTGGTGACTTGTGATATTTGATGTTCATTTTGTCAAATAACTCCCTTTGGACTTGGAAGCAGAGGGAGAAAGGTAGAAATGTCTGCTGTTTCGTAGTCATGGAAAACCTAAAAAAAAATTCCAGTGGAGTAATAAGGGAAAAGCCCAACTGAAGAAGGAGGAGAGTCAGGTGGTCACCATTATCCCAAATATGTTGTTCATGTCCATGTGTTCCATTTATTTATTTTTTAAAAATTTTTTCAAATGTTTTATTTATTTTGGGGACAGAGACAGAGCATGAGCAGGGGAGGGACAGAGAGAGAGGGAGACACAGAATCCAAGGCAGGCTCCTGGCTCTGAGCTGTCAACGCAGAACCTGATGCAGGGCTTGGACTCACGAACCGGGAAATCATGACCTGAACTGAAGTTGGACACTTAACAGACTGAGCCACCCAGGTGCCCCCAGTATGTTCCATTTAGAAGGCAGGTGAAACTCTCAGGGCAAGATGGTAACTCTTCCTAGTTGAGATTTGAGAGTTAGAGCAGATCTACTGACAAAATTATTGATCTTTAATAAATGTTTTGTCACCTGCCATTTGACCTTGTAACATTTCTCACCAACTTACAAAGCAAGCCCAAGTTTGCAATGTGACTCAAAGTTTTGGTTGTTTAGGTATTGTGTATTTCCCCTGTTTGTCACAGGAGAAATAATATCCTGCTTTATTGGGCTCTTCCCCTCTTTCATGTTTCCCTTTATCCTCCAGTGGTGTATACACGACCACTTCCCTATACGGACTCTAGATAACGTCAGGCTTCTCCTGCTTGAATTAAGCCTCTCTAATTTTATTTGTTGCTTACATGCCTGCCTCCTCACTAGGTGGTTATCTCCGTAAAGAGAGAGACTGCCATTTATTCGAGTGGCAAGTATCATGCTTACCACAAACTGAATTTTCAGGATGTTAATTTGTTCAAAGGTTGGTATATGACATTTGTTGGAATATAAGCTACAACTAACAAAGTTCGCTGTTACTAACTTGGAATAACAAATCAAGAAATAGTTACCTTTTAATCACGAGAATGTGAGATATTCAATGTAAAGTCCCTAATAAATTGCTTGACAAAACAAAACAAAACACAAAAAAACAACAATGCATACAATTAGTAGGAGTAGTCAGAGTGGTAGCTGTGCACATGGACCCCTGCAGGAACAGTGAGGATTCGACGTTCACTTTGCCCACAGAAGTAAGATTTGGGTCTTAAAGTATGACGGGCGGTACACCAAACAGACCAGAAAGGAAATCTTGGGTTTGGGAGACCTCATGTGCGATGTCCTGGAGATAAAAAAGTACACGGTGTTTAGGAGGGTAGATGTGGGGCATGAAGGGATAGAGGAGGCTGGACTCGAAAACGAAGATACCTAAATACCTCGAAAAAGTATCACTCGGCATCACTCGTCAGGGAAATGCAAAACCACAATGAGATACCACCTCACCCCTGTTAGAATGTCTGTCTTCGAAAAGACAAGGAGTGTTGGTGAGGTTGTGGAGAAATGGGATACCTCGTGCTCTGCTGGTAGTGGTGTGAATTGGTGCGGCCACGGTGTGAAAACAGCATAGAGATTCCTCAAATTTAAAACAGAGCTACCATATATACCCGTATGTATCCAAAGGAAGTGGGGAAAAAAAGATCTCAAAGAGAGATCTACACGCCCATGTCTATTACATGTTCATCACAATAGCCAAGATATGGCAATACCTGTCTGTCAACAGATGACTACAGAGTGTTATGAGCTATGACTGGATAAAGAAGATGTGTTATATGTGTATGTATGTGTATATACACACACACATAATATGGAATTGCGACACCATGGATCTTGAGCGCATTATGTGCAGTAAAATAAGTAAGACAAATACTGTATGATTTTAGTTGTATGTCAAATCTAATGAAGCCAAACTCCTTAGAAACAGAACAGTGGTTAACAGAGGCTGGAGGCTGAGGGAAATGGGGAGATAGGCAAAGGACAAAAACTTCCAGCTTAAGGTGAATAAGTTCTGGAGATCTAATGTGCAGCATGGTGATTATAGTTAGCAATACCATACTATATATTTGAAAATTACCAAGACACTAGATCTTAAATGGTCTCACCACAAAAAGGAAATGTTAATTATATGATGGTGATCGAGTTAGCCAATGCTATCGTGCTAATTTTGCTATGTATAAATGTATCACATCTATACATTATACACGTTAAAGTTATACAATGCTATTTGTCAGTTATGTCTCAAAAAAAACTAAAGAAAAAAAAGTTTCAGGGCCCAAACTCTGAAGAACATTTTCGCCATAATAAAGAGTTTAGATACTATTTTACTCAAAATTTTCCTTATAAGCCAGTGGCTTCAATGCTGGATGCACACTTACCTGTGTTTATTCAGTGAATCATTAAGCACTGATGTTTTTCTAGACTGAGAATTTATTTTCAGATGACTTGTGTACTGAATATCATGACTCATTTAAAGGTAAACTTTTTGGAATAATTATGATAAACATAATTTCTATTTACACAGTTATTTATACCTCTCAGAGCAAATTGTTTACAAAGAAAAAACAAATAATTTGTTTTGATCCTCAACATCTTTGTGAAATAGATGGGGGGGTGTTATAATTACAAAAGAGAAAAATAATCTGATTCTATTTAGCAAGCAAGGGTACTAATAATAAACCATCTCCTCTTGTTCCCTGCTCTTATTATCTATTCAACATGAAATTGCAATGCCAACAACAAGAGAATATTTTGTTTTCTTAGAAGTTAGTCTGAGAATTCCTTGAAGGGGAAAACCCACATTTTGGAGGACACTTTCATGATGATCCTTGTAAGAGGAGCCTGAGACTCTTGAAGAATAGGCTAAAAACACTAGAAGTGGTTTCTAAATTGTTTTCTAAAATGAGTAAGGTCTGATAATTGCCAAGGCTTTGGTTTAGTGACTAAAGGTATGCGGTTTCAGGATAGAATTTTGATCTACATGAGGATTTCTCTATATAATAGAGGGGAAAGGCCTCTACTTGAGGTAGGTGATAGTCATGTCTAGGAAGGAAGAAACAAGACCCAACAAGACTAGATCACACAAGAAGAAAACACTGTCCCATCTCATAGTAAAGAGAGCTGAGAACAAGAGCGCTGCCTGAGATTGGTAGCTTGAGCATGCATAATTAGAATCCTTCCTAAGTCATCTTCACTTTATACATTGCTTAGTAGTAATTGTGTGGAAGCTAAATGAGAACAAAAGGGTACCTGGCATCCGGGTGCCGTAACAAAGTCTTCTGGATTAAGACCATGCATTTTGAAACTAGACAAACTTAGTAACCGTGTGACCAAGAAGACCTCTGTTCCCTAAAGTGGGATAATGACAGCTAACACATAGGACCATTTTAAGGTCTCAAGCAGTGGTAAATTATGTATGGAAGCTAGATGGAGTTTGGAACCTAACAGCATGTGATAAACCCGGACTGTAATTATTGATGCAGTTAAGCTATCTGAACTGACCAGTCATAAGAAACTCATATACTGATGTCAAGAGATCCTTTGAGGCACAGCACACCCAGCCCTGGCCAAAATGAGGCAGTCTAGTTTCAGTGAAGTTGAAACTTCTTATCTCCTCCCCCCTCCGCCAATCTTTGTATGTGCTCTGCTCTTCTATTTTTAGATGAGGACTAAAATCTCATGTACACTAAGGTTTTAAGATACAAGTGGCTTACAAGGTTCAATGATATCTTTCCAGTGGTTGAAAGAACACTTATGGGTGATGAAAGTAAAATGAATCTTTGATAGTGGAATGTCAGGCATCAAAAATTGGGTCAGGTCAGTGAGATTGAAAGAAACATCTCAAGCCCTGAAAATCATATCAAGCGGGTAGTCCTTTACTCTGCTTGTGCACGAACTCTGCATGATTCCATTGCTAAGGTTACATTCAGAAGATCTTACGGTCCTGTAATCAATCTTCACCTAGAATACATGTACTTGGAATGTGTGCCTTTCCAAGGTCTACATGGCAACAATAGTTTTAAGAAATCTCAATTTCCTAGCCTTCAACATATACATGTTCTTTTGTGATGGGTTTGTGGCTGAAGCATTTTCCTGGTTCTTCTTTAATATCTCCTCTTTAAAAACTGTCTTCTACTTTATAAAAGAAAGTCCTACCACTCATCAGCCTGGCCCCATGGTGTAAAAAGCTCCATCATGACAGATGAAGGGATCATTTTTAATACTGTTGTCTGGGAAGCCTCCTGTAACCAAAGTGCCAAAAACTTAAGGTCTTTCTCTTCTTTAAACATATATTTATTAAGAATGAAGAGTGATATTAGGAAGGGGTCATTTGGCTCGCGGTGATATATTCTAATTCAAGGATGTTTGTAAAGTGGGTGGCAGAGGTTATATTTTCTTCCACGAATCTTTTCATTTTCCTTTGCCAACTATCATCAAAGAATGAATGATTCTCATTAGAGAGCCCCTTGGAAGCAAAGCAAAGAGAGAGACTGAGAAATATGGAGGGTCAGGAGGTAACAAGTTTATGGCAAATCTCCAAGCCTGATCTATCCTTATAACTACCTACCTACCTACCTACCTACCTACCTACCTACCTAATGTAGCTTAGAGGTAGACATGTTGTCACTGTGATGCATAATATCTTTGAATTTAAAAATAACATCAGACCTTTTTCCTATCAAAAGTGATTTCAGTTTGATTGGTTAGACAATGAGAACTAGCTATGCCAAGTAGGGTAAAGGGTGAACATTTTCCAGAAATGGAATGAAGCAAATATTCAGCTCCAAGTTGTCACAAAAATATATTCAAAGCAGGGGATAAGATGAAAGCATTTTATTTAAAAAGATATATTGGCCAAGATGAATTAAAATGAGCATTTTTATTTTCCCAACCTTTTCTGAGTGTATCAGGGCTGGGAAAGAAAAAAGTGCTTCAACGTAAAGGAATAGCAGGAATAATTAACAGTTACTTGATCGATACTGGTAAAGCCTTCTTGGTATACTTCCCAGAAACTGAGGCAATGAATGTCTCTAATGACTAGGTGACAAAGTCTTTCACAACGCAGGTTGTTTACAATTCTTTGCTTTCAGTAAAATTAAAGGAGTCAAGTTGTTAGCTGAGAAAGCACTAGAAATAACTTTTGATAAGTGACTACATGATATTTTGGCACATAACTTTGTATTCAGAGGAATACCAAGAATAGGGTTACAATGTTCTAATAAAATTCCTTCTATTTCCTTCTACCTATTCAGATGAACAAGGTTTTTCAGTGTTCATAAGTGAGGAAAGAAATAAAATTCTGTTCCATTCTGGCAGTGATATTCATCCATAAATACATGAATCAACTGAAAATGAAACAGTGTCCATGTCATTAATAAATGTGTTTCCAATTAAGTTTATCATCTGTAAGCACTTACCCAGACTTATAACATATTTCTGCTATCTTCATTTGTTTACTAATACAGATACAATGATAATCAAATTAAAAATACATTTTTTCTTACTGTAGAGCCGTATACCAAAGGAAAAGAAATGATTTTAATTTACACACATTTTGATTACAGAGAAATCACATAGAACAATAAAAAAACTTTCAAGGATAGAAATATATATATATATATATATATATATATATATATATATATTAGAATAAACATACAATTTAAGGAGAGAAAAAAGAAAGCTGTAAAATTTCCAAATTTTAAAGACAACCTCATGTATGTATTTTAAGGAGATTATGGTAGATTTAAAATCCCAACAGTATTTAGTGATTTTTGAAGTTTCAATATTCTCAGCAAACCAGAAATATTATACTCTTTGTTTAACTTGCTATGAAAGTTTTATATATGAGCTTAAAAATAGATTTTCACTATTTCAGGGATCAGGAGAGAAGAAAGAAAGAAAGAAAAATAAAGAAAAGAGGAAGGAAGGAAGGAAGAAAGAAAGAAAGAAAAGAGAAAAGAAAAGAGAAAGAAAGAAAGAAAGTAAGAAAGAAAGAAAGAAAGAAAGAAAGAAAAAGAAAGAAAGAAAGAAAGAAAGAAAGAAAGAAAGAAAGAAAGAAAGAAAGAAAAAGAGAAAGAATGTAAAGGGAAAGAGATAGTTGTAAAACACAGTTGTCTTCTCCTTTTTCCCATTAAGTGAGGTTTTCTAGTAAAGGCAGGTCCACACCTAACTATGCTTGTAAAAGCATGTGCACCACGCCTCCTGCTATAAGAATGTGCAATAAAAATGCACCTGGGTAGCCTATGTACCAGCACATTTTTAGAGGTGCTGAAGCTGGACCAAAACCAAAATGATTTCTGATGCAATTATTTTACATTAAGATACAGATATTGCTAACCAGAATCTTAGTCCCCAAATGCTCACTGTTTAGAAAAAAGCACACATGGAGTCCTATGAAGATACTTCCCGGGGCTCTTCTCATTTTTTCCAATGGATTACAATGAACATGATTAATATAAAGTTTAATGGGGATTTGGCCACAGTCCAAATATATAGTAACCAAGGGGAACCTGGGATTTGACAATGTGCTGACTCCACAGAAAATCCCTTTGCTTCTATTAAGAATACTTGATTCAGGAGTAAAGGATGAACAGCTAAATTTTATCCAGATGTACTAGAAAATAGTATTTTCATGAATACAGATGCAATTAGAAGTGGTCACCTATAAAGATTTTAAAGACCGCATCAAGGTACAGCCGTGACTAAAGACAGTCTAATGAACCAAATGGCTGTAATTATTAGTAATCTTAAAAATAATAACAGCCAACAGTTTTCTGGTCTTACATTGTGCTTGTCTAAGTGCTTGCCAGATGCTATTCTGAATGCATCACTCACATCAACTGAGGCAATACTCACACACACATAATCTCTGAGTTAGACAAATAGAGCTTTCATTTTACTGATGGGGAATCCAAGCCACAGAGCAGTTAAGAAACCTTCCAAACCTCCCCCAGCAAGTTGACAGAGCTGGGATTTGAACTCAGGTTGTCTGGTTCTAGAGCCCTGCACTGAACCTGTGTATTACACATTAATTTATGAAAAGTCTGCTGTCATAGACGAAGACATTTATACTTTTCAAAGGTGGGTTTTTAAAAAATATGGCAAGGGCAGATGGAGGAGAGGGCTTAGGATAGTCTGGCCTTCTGCCTAGAATTAAACATTCGCTAATTTTCTTTTGCTCTCTCCTGTTTCTAAGTACATTGCTATACACACTTATTTTATTATCATTATTTCTATCTGACATGCTGTGCAAGAACATCACGATTTAAAATATCTTAATAACAACCCAAAGAAAGGGACTTAAAAGTAATGTTTAGAAAGAAAACAGATGGCCACCAAGTGCAGATTCTAAATTCTTATATTTTTGTATGAGGAATAGTTGTGGTTGGTAAAAGTTTATGCTAATAAGCAAAATGTTCTTGTATTGTTATGAGCTTATTATTTAAAATCATTTCTGAGATCTGTAAAGTTGTTAAAATAGTAACCGAAGTGCATTCTGACAGAATAAACTCTAAATCTTCCTGAGGACGACTGTCTGGTTTCAGCAGATCCTTGAGACTCAGTTAAAAACTCAAACTACAAATTAAATGTCACCGATCAGATGCAGCAACCTGTCTCCAGTTAAGGTGTGTGCCGTTAGCTCATATCTGAAAATACCAAGGTCCTTGTGTGAAGCTGGACTCTACAATGAAGCTATTTTTAAATCCCTGTAAACTTCCTGGGGAAAAGCACTGTAAATAGGGCCAGGAAACTTGAATCTAGGATCCCAACTCTTGAGGCCTTTCTTGGTCACCTTTGAGCCCTGTCTTATAATATCCTCATTGCAGCTTCCCCTCCCCTCCCCTCCCCCAACCCTTTAGACTGCTAGTTGGAGTCTCTGTCTCATTCAAGTTCATGCCCTATGTAAGAGCCCCACTGTCCTTTTCTTCACCCTTTGTGGATGACAACTGTTTCCTTCCTGTTTTAGCTGTGGAAATAGTAATTTTAGATTTAAAAAAAAAAAAAAGGTAAGTCATCTCTAAAACCCCCTACACAATTCTACAAAAAAGGATTTATTCCTGTTCCTGATCTGGCCTTGTTGGTGTTATCCTCCTAATCCAGCTGTAGTGAAGTATTGTACTGGCTGCCTGCCACACACAAAATTCTACCTCGGGACATCCTGCTGGAGGCAAAAGGCCA